>NC_047124.1:27915834-28515834 GCF_902500255.1 Thalassophryne amazonica
ATTGATGAGCACATTACTGGAGAATACTTTAAGAGTGAGACTTCAAAAACGGAATGTGTGTATACTATTTTGACACAAATGAGCTAACATACATAAATGTATAACATACATAAATGTATCTGTTAGCATGCTAACTTGCAGAAAGTATTCCAACAGTCACTAGGTAACCATCCAAGTCATCTTGACCTGCACACACGGTGCTGTGATGGAACATAGCCTGTTGCTACCAGATCCTATTTAGTCTGCACAGTTGGCTAGGCCCCGTTTATCCCAGCTCTTAATTACTTTTACCGATAACACTGAAATCCTACTCTTCCCTGTGGTTGGAAGGCCGTGCACAGATTTATATAGGTGTCAGGAAAGTGTGATTGATGGGGATATCAGTGCACATTCCAGGCATCCGTGCCCTGAGAGACCAACGGGCAAAACAGTTTTTCTCCAAAACCATCACAGTTGCACTGACTCTGATACCGAAGTCTTATTACCCGAGGCCATCAGATATGGTCATTGGGTAGTGCGAAGGCTTTGTGTCTGTCCGTCCATCCGTCTGCTGTCTGTCTGTGCCCAGCATAGGCCCTGCCCTATTACTGCCAGAGTCAAATTCACAGGGAACATTCTTGGGACACAGACCTTGGACAAGTTCAAAGACGGCTAACCTTGACCTATTTTAAGAGGTTAAAAAGTCACATTCTGTTTCATTCTGTTGAGTTATTTTATTTATTTATTTATTTGAGTGGTGGGGGTGACAGCCAATCAGAGCAGAGTGGCACCATGACGTCAATGTCAGGTCTCTGTAAAACTGCTTAATTTATGTGTTTATATAACATAGTAAGTCCCTTCAGCTGCTCCCTTGTTTGCACTCCGGGTCGCCACAGCAAATCCAAGGTGGATCTGCATGTTGAATTGGCACAGGTTTTACGACGGATGCACTTCCTGACGCAACTCCACATTACATGGAGAAATGTGGCAGGGGTGGCATTTGAACCCGGAACCTTCTGCACTGAATCCAAGCGCATTAACCACTTAGCCACCACCCCTGCATGTATATAACATATTTGTCATATATTCTGTAAAAGCTAGGAACCTGATAACGCCTCTGAAGTGATTTACAAGACATTTCAAGGACATTAGCATGGCGATGTCACAGTTTAGCTGCAAACCGTTTCATTTGTGTGTAAATATAACCTCTTTGTCATATATTATGTAAAAGCAAGCGAGAAATAAACACTTCTAAAAGTGAAGACGCTCTTTTTGTAACCCGATAACACCTCTGGAGTGATTTACAAGACATTTTGCGAATGTCAGCGTGCACGCTAACGTCTGCTAATTTCCGCTCTTGTCAAAAGCTCATAAATGTAAATATTATTTATTTATGATTGATTGAACATGTGCAAATTGCACTGAAACCAAGCGCATTAACCACTTGGCCACCACCCCTACATCTTAATGTAAATAACAATAAATGTGTGTGTGTGTGTGTGTGTGTATATGTTTGTTTTTTTAATTGGGGGTGTTATGGGCTTGAGTGTGGGCATTGGTACGGAGGTGAGTAAAGAGGAAATGGGAGGCACTGGATTAATAAAATATTTAATGTTTAAAATGACAAAGTACTCTGTTGAAACAGATATTTTTATGCTACTTAGGGTTCTGGTTTGGAACTTTGAGACATGGGATATTTTACTAAGGTACTGACGTTTATAGAAGTTGGTAAACAGTTTTATGTTCTCTAATATAGAAACTTTTAGTCTTGCCCAAATCAAAGACAGAGTTTCCAAGAAGTACCATGTTGGTCTTTATTTTCAGATTGCTGTCGTTTGTTCATTGAGCTGGAGATGTTTTTGCGCCTCTTCATTGGTGTGTATTTGGTGGTGAACCACAGCCATAAAGGCCTGAGCAGAGGATGGTCTTCGACTCAGCATGTTCCTTTCTGACCCCGTTTGTTTATGATGTGTTAACAGAGAGGAAGCTGACATTTGCTATATTAAGACTGCAGACTCATGCATGGACACACACATACAGTCAGCGGGAAAACACCCCACATACACATCTGAAATGTCACATTCGTACACTCATTTCTCTAAAATGCTCAAACCTTCTCACATACCTGTGCGTATGTGTCAGTTGTACTCCTTCAAATAGGCAGAAACATGAGGCGTCCTGCACAAACACCATGAACTCTTCTGTACAGGCAGGTCAGAATTCTTAAAGCTTCAAAGACATTTTGTCTTGTTCAGAGCAGCAGGAATGTTGAGATATGAAGGCCATTATGTTCAAAAGTCTCATATCTCAGATTCAGCTTTAAGTTCCGAGGGCGTTTTACTGCCTAATCAATTAAGAAATGTTGAAAAGCACGCAGCAGTTTTGTAAGCTGTATTATTTTACGAGGTCTGTTAGAAAAGTATCGGACCTTTTTATTTTTTTTTCAAAAACCTGATGGATTTGAATCACATGTGCTTGCATGAGCAAACCTTGAACCTTCATGCGAATGCATGAATTTTTCACGTAAGCAGCCTTTGTGTGAGGATGGGTGTAGTCTCTTGGCGTTTTTCATTCCAAGGAAAAAGACGGAATGACTGGAGCAGCACCGCATCAGATTTTGCCAGAAACTGGGTGACAGCTAGGTGGAAACCATTTAGATTATTCAGATGGCTTTCGGTGACGATCCTATGGGCATCACACAGATTAAGGAGCGGTACAACTGGTTTAAAGACGTCTGCACAACGGTGGAGAGTGCGCCGTGCTCCGGGTGGCCATCAACATGCTGAAATGACCAGATCATTTCCAAAGTGAACGCTGTGGTGATCCGGGACCGTCATGTGACTATCCGAGAAATTGCGGAAGAGGTGGACATCAGCACTTTTTCGGCACATTCTAATTTGGCCATGAAAAGAGTTGCAGCGAAATTCATGCCGATGGCTTCGGCACGAAGCTGATGGCGGAGCAAAGCGCCTTCGTGTGAAGTCTCACAGGACATGTTGTGACATGCCCACCTCTTGCACCATTCGGAAGATTCAGACGGCTTTCGGTGGCTTTTCAGTCGTGTGACTATCCAAGAAATTGTGGAAGAGGTGGGCATGTCACAACATGTCCTGTGAGACTTCAACACGAAGGCGCTTTTGGAAATGATCTGGTCTTTTCAGCATGTTGATGGCCGCCCGGAGTGTGGCTCGCTCTCCACCGTTGTGCGGACGTCTTTAAACCGGTTGTACCGCTCCTTAATCTGTGTGATGCAAATAGGATTGTCACCGAAGCCGTCTGAATCATTCGAATGGTTTCCACCTGGCTGTCGCCCAGTTTCTGGCAAAATTTGATGCGGCACTGCTCCAGTTGTTCTCTCTTTTCCTTGGAATGAAAAAACGTAGAGACACTACACCCATCCTCACACAAAGACTGCTTAGAAGCAAATGACGCAATCGACAGGTGTGAAAAAATGAACGCATGCGCATGAAGGTTCAAGGTTGGGCTCATGCAAGCACACGTGATTCAAATCCATCAGGTTTTTGAAAAAAATAAAAAGGTCTGATACTTTTCTAACAGACCTCGTATATGTTTGTGCACCTCCACCTACTCTTTAGGATCGCCAAAAGACTGATATTTTCCACACAATAAATGTAATAAAGCAGTGTCTGGAATAGAAACCTGTTCCATTTTGGGTCAGATGTGCAAAAACAAGGAGACATGAAAATATTTTTGATTGCAAAAGATGGCGAGTTCCAAGATGCTTTGAATGAAATAACAAAAGTGTTGATTTGAGCTAGAAAAAAACATAAATTTGAGTGTTTGTCCAAATTTAAGGGTCGGTTGCACAAGTTTTCAAAATGAGTAGCTACAAGGGGCGATTGAGACGTTGTGAGCCCGACTGGAAAAAAGTAGGGTATGGTTCTCCATCTTTTGCACTCTGAGGAGCCAACATTTCTGTGTGAAGTTTTGGCTCACTGGGTGAGAAATGTTGGTTTCTCAGAATGCAAAAGATTGAGAACCACCCTCTACTTTTTCTGGGTCAGGCTCAAAACTTCTCATTCACCCCTCGTACACCTTTTGAGTCAGTAATGACAAGTAACGACTCATTTGAAACTGTCATTCCAGCGGTACCCAGTGATACTCCAAAGAGACCTAGAGTCAGTCATCCAGCAGATTTCAACCTTTTGTCCACTGATCTTGGACACTTTGTTTTCTGGACTTGGTATCATTGGATTTTTCTCTAGTGTTTTCAATAAAGGAAGCATTATTGGTGGCAAAAATACACTTGAAGTCATATGCGTCCAGTTCCTACTTGGTGAACATTGTTTTTAGAACAGGTTGGTTCACCTTATTGTAGCTTTTTAGATTATTGGCCTCGGAGTGATTTAAATGCCATAAATTCAGTTAGTGCTTAGGGTTGGGTATCGAGAACTGATTCTTTTCGGGTATCGTTAAGAAATGATTAGATTCACCGATATCAATAGCCTTTAGCCAATTTTGCTTAAGATTCCCTTATCGGTCCTTCAGAGCGCCGTTGTTTTTGATGGTGTTTGTCAGGAAGATGTTCATTTCTCTATGTTGATTACAGACCTTGCAGCGGCTCTGTAATCAACCGCTTCTGCAGCGTGACTCCACTTTGAAGCTTGAACCAGTAAAGAAGTGCTTTGTTCTGCTGGTTCCTTGGTTCTTTGATTCGCTGCTCTTCAGAAGTGGCAAGTCCGCTTCTTAACTCCTCTCAAAGCCATTAAAATATGTCAATTGTGAGTCACTTTTGTGTGGATTAAAGTCACTAACTGGGACTCTTGTTTTGTTGCAGTCAAGAAATGAGAATCCTCTTCCGTTACGTTCACACAATTCCAAACACTGCGCGGCTCTCTGCTGAGACAGAGTCCATTCGGAATTAATAACTTCAAAGCAAATTGCCGCTTTAAATAAAATGACACCTCTTTTCACACGTTGTAATACAGACAGTAAACTACAATTGACTAAAATGTTTTTTTCCTCCCAAAATGAGACCTCCTGCATTCTTTATGAATTACATCCTGACATGCAGCACAGCAAGCTGTAAGAGCTCACCTCAGACGTATGGAAAGACATTCATGCCAGTAATGTCTAAAAGGAAATGCTTTTGACAAAAACTACAGATTTTGTTTATTTCTATTTTTGTCCAGAGATCAAGGATCCACCATAAAGAGCTTATTATGTCCAGAGTTTAAGGATCCAGTGACCAATTTCACATTTATTTTACTTTAAGACTCAATAAAATGTCGTTGACATAGAAACCTGTAAAGCCTACTTTTAGTACACAGAAAATTCACAAGAGGTATCGATAAGGGAATCGATAATGGTATTGATATCGATAAAATCTTATCAATGCCCATCCCTATTTGTGCTTCAGCCACGTGCCCAAGCTTGTTGTTGAGCGAAGCACTAAATCATACAAGATCCCTGCTTTTGAGGAAATGGAAAATTGGAATTTACTGTAATATAAGAGGAATTATATAGTTATCCGTCAGATGGAGCTGATTTTCTCCTTTCAGTGATTGGCATTCCATGATTGTACTAGCTCTGAATTTGAGATTATCCCTTTCATATTGCAGATTATCCAAGCATGGCGTGTTGGAGGTTCAGGGATTAACACTTTGGAGGGCAGAACCTCACCACATAACTTCGACTCATTATCTTCAGAATTCTTCTTTTTATCTTCAGCTTAAGTGGCAGACATGGAGGGTGTGATACTGGGGGAGAAGCCACTTTTTGGCATTCATCCTTCTGGCATTTTTAGGGAAATCCAGGAAAAGGAGAAATACAGATTGAGATTGTAGTGAGAAAAGGATGGAATGGGATAAAAAGGATACAAGAGGAGTGAAAGGGGTTAAAAAGGAATTGGAAGAAAGGAGGGGACAACAGAGGCCAGAAGTTCAAATTGAAATTTGTCATTAAAAATCCAATGTTTTCAGACTTGGTTTCTAATATTCTCTGACTGTTGTCAGCAGTGCTGTGTTCCTGTTATTCTGCCTGTAAGGTTTCCAAACAAGTAACTGAGCCAGACCTTATGCTAACTGTGTCTTTGTTGCATGTTAGTAATTAATTTCTGGCCTGCATTTTGGACCTGTTGAGTCATCAGGAGTTCTAGTCCATGAGCCAGTCATCAATTTTGACCTAATCGGTACCACTTAAGGGGACTAAACAACACTTACAATCCAGCCTCCGTGTACCATGGCCTAATCAAAAATGTATTATAGCCACTCCAGGGTGGTCTAAACTATACCTTTTTGAAATTATGATCAGACAAATTATGTGGTATATTTTTCAATATGACTGGTGCATTTTTAAATTTGAACTAATTCTTTATTGACTCCAATCTGGCTATAACTACCACGCTGGGATGGCTATCATACATTTTTGTGTAGGCCATAGTACACTGAGGCTGGATTCTAAAGGGCCTTTCACACCGCACATGCCACACAATCGTTTTGCCACATTCGCTCATGTTTTTTGCATCCATCTCTCCCATCCATCCCTCTGAGTTACGGTCGCAAATAGCCTTTTTACCAGCTCTGCTAAGGCGTCGTTGGTAAAACTCAATTTGCGACCGTAAAATCTAGCATTAACGTCCACAAATCATCAGACACAACAGGATTATTCCCTAATAATATCTGTTATGGACTTTAAAATGAATTCTTCTGTCTCATTTTTCCCTCCCCCCACTACTACTAAATGACACGTGTGCACACCGCCACCACAGGATTTGGACAAAACTATTAGCAGCTAATTGACAAGAACCAAGATTCTACTTTTGAAAAGTCTGCAGATTTGGCTGATGATGAGGTCCAAGAGCGTGTCACACAGGACGAATTGTCAACAAGGAACAAAAGGAAGAATCACACATCTCCATCGGCAGTGGGCTCAGGGTATTCTTATTTCAGATGCATGTTATACTTCACACTAGATGACACTATCCACATCACACCAGCATGCTATTGGGGTGGGGGGGGGGCACATGATGCCGCTGCTTTTGGTTCGGTGTAAGCAAGCAAGCGAAGAGTGATGAGGAGCCTTTTTAACTGCAGCACAGCAGCATCTCTGTTTAAAAAGGGGCCAGTATGTGCGCAGCTAGAGACCGCTTGAGATGGCACCAGCTAACACGTGCACCCAAAGGGGGTGGGGTTATCTAATTATATGTTATTGGCAGTGTCGCTGCGAGCTGCCCACCAGTGAACCACAGCAATATCGTTTGGAATGTCATGATTTCTACACACAGCTGAAACAAAACATGAAGCCCACAAAGTGGAAACACAGGAGGAGAGCGCAAGCAACTCCACTAATCCTGATGTCACCGAAGATATTGGTGTTCAGTTGTGCAATGTCAACTTAATCTATGAGCTCGATCTCCATCTCGCTCTCTCTTTCTCCCTGCTTTTTTTTTTTCTGGGACTTATTCATCTTTTTGTTTCCACCAATCACTCTTATCCACAACAGATGCTCTCTCTTTCCACTCTCTCTCTTGCTGTCTCTTTCTGGCTAACTGTAACAAGCTGTGGTGAAAGTTTGGGAGAAGTTTTGGTTTGTGTAATGTGTGTATGTGTGTATGCATGCGTGCTCACACGTCTGTGTGTGTTGCTGGGTTTGTGGTTCTCTGCAGGAGAGCATTTCAGGCTTGTGCAGGGGGGCGCTGATAAACACTTCGGCTACACAGCAGTGGAACACACAAGGACTCTGTTCTTTTTGTGTACATAAACTGTGCATATTCGTGTCCAAACAGTAACATATGAACCAAAAATTTTACTGTGATCAAGACTCGGCATTAGCGACTTGATGAGCATTCTTCCAAATTATGGTCAGCACTCAAAAATTTTTCTGTGGAAGAATGGACACGCTTAAAAAAGCGTAAAAGTGTAGTTAAAAACCTTCAACTGCTGCCATATGGAATTGTTGGATTATAACTAATAAGATGCTCTGCGTTGCTGTGTTAACCTTAAGTTTTGTCAGACATGTTTCATTATATATACGGTGCATCTGGTAAGTATTCACAGCACTGAACTTTTTCCACATTTTGCCATCTTACAGCGTTATTCCAAAATGGAGTAAAATAATTTTCCCCCCCACAAAATTCTACTCACAACACCCCATAAAGACAACATGAAAAACGTTATTGAAATTTTTGCAAATTTATTAAAAAAAACAAACAAAAAAACTAATGAAATCACATGGCTCTACCCTACTCTATTTCTACTTTTCTATTCTACTTTTTCTTTTTTTTTTTTTTTTTTTTTAGATATTTAGATATCCCTTAGTATACACTAGTATAGTTTCTACCTTACTATTTGGAATGTATTGTAGAAAGACATACCTTACTGAATTTTCATGGACATAAGTATTCACAAACCTTTGCTCAATCCTTTGTCAATGCACTTTTGGCAGCAATTACTACGTCAAACCTCTGGAATATGATGCCACAAGCTGGTGCACCTATGTTTGGGCAGTTTTGTCCATTCCTCTTTGCAGCACCTCTGAGCTCCATCAGGTTTGGATGGGAGCATTGGTGCATAGCCATTTTTCGATCTCTCCAGAGATGTTGATTCGGATTCAGGTCAGGATGATCAGTAGAAAACTTTATTTATTTATTTTTTAATCAATGTAGGGTATTGAAGTTCATCCATCTTGGAATAAGGCAGTAATGTAACAAAATCTGGAAAAAGTGAAGCGCTGTGAATACTTTCCGGATGCACCGTAAGAAACTGATGCTGAACAAAAACAGGTGCTCTATCAAGAGGACCTTGCAGAGTAAAAAAAAAAAAAAAAAATCACCCATAGAGGGGGAAACTAGCCATAGAGATCAAAAGGTTTTTTTTTGTTTTTGCACTAGGCTGTAAGATGTTTATTTTGTTCTAAAGTTGGACATTTAACATGACCTTCTATGATAATCTTCTTACTTTTGGAGCCAGCCTCAAGCAGCTAGCCAAGGAACTGCAACTTTTCCTTCTTCTGGATGTTCATCATGTGGGACCATCAAAATGTACTGCTTGAAAAACAAGTGTGATGTACATTTCTAAGGGCCCCTTCACACTATGTGTGAATTTGGTTGAATTACAATGAAACAGCGTGAAACAGTTCTAATTAGCGCATCACGAAACGCGCCGATGGGCAGGCGTGCATGATTTCGGTGCGACGGTGTCTTTCTTGCAGGAACACAGTGCGAGCTGCTGCAGCTGCTTGCACTGTGGGACGAGCTGCATCACATCGCGCTGCTGATGTGGAGGAAAATAAAATAAAAACCAGCTCTATAGTTAGTGAATATCACCAGGTTGAATAAAAATAATACCTAAAAGGGGACGCAATACTGAACCCCGTGGGTAAATAACCCTGGTTAAATAAATAATTAAATAAAAAAACACTCACAGGATTTGAACCCACACGCTCTGATTACCAGATGGAAACTTTACCACGGTGCCACAATCACTGTCTCATAACAGGAGCATGAAATGGTTAAAACAGGGATGGGCATCATGTGCCATGAAAGGCCGAGACCCTGCAGGTTTCCTTGCTGCCAATCACCTCAGCAGGTGATTTCATTAATGATTAGGTGTTTATGCTCAGGGGAGAAGCTAATCAGCAACCCACCTGCTGAGGTGATTGGTTGCAAGGAAAACCTGCAATGTCTCGGCCGTCATTGCCCACCCCTGGGTTAAAATCAACAAGCAGATAGATGTATTTTCTAAAAAAAAGAAAAAGAAAAAAGCGCTGTCATAACTGACCAAACTGTGTTTGGTACGGTGTATTTCTGCTGATATGTGACTGTGGTGTATTTGTCATACTGTTGACCTGTAATATGGTCCTACGGCATGCTGCTCACTGTCCTGTCAGACAGGCGTGACGTTCAGATTGCCTGCTGCATGTCCACATGAACTGGTGGTCCGGTCCAGCGGGAACAGCCTGCGCGCTCTTCAGCCTGTCGCAGAAGCGATATGTTTTTATGTATTTTGATGTGAGGGCAGCAAGCATACACATACGCGTGTCCATCAAAACATGGCGCGTGTTCTGTAGCGCTGATGTCCAGGACCAGAGTTGTCAACAGCTACCACGCCCCTGTCCGTTCAGCCGCACAGACCAAGGTGTCTCACTGTGATCAGATGAGAGGCGCCTCACCTGCCGGGGGCAAACCACATGCACTATATGTTGTGGGGGAGCCGACAATCTGGCACGTCATGTGCACTCGGCAACTCCACAGTCATGGGGCACTTAGACAAATTTAAAACGGCCACAACATTTTCTAAGTGCCAAAACGAACGGTGTTAAATGTTTGTGTGTGTCACCTGGAATTTGGCCGACACCTGCCGCGAGAGGGTTTGATGGGCTCGCACAGGTGCACACTCTTTTTCAGCCACTGTGTGCACCAATAATTGTAGCAACAGGTGTTCGAGGCAGCTACAAATTACACATTTTGCGTATGATTCCTGCTTCATGCGCACTTCGACCAAATTTGCACTATGTGTGAAGGGGCCCTAAGGGCAGCAGGTTTGTATAAAATTGCTTACACTATCAATATCAAACTTTAGAGGTCACTTTTGTCAGCTGATTGGCCTGAAGGTCATGTGTCACTTAGTAGCCAACGAACTCCATTTATTTCCAAAAACCCTAAATTGGACTAAATTACATTTATATCGGACAGTTTTCTCTTGTAGTTTATCATGGAAGATTAGAATTATGCAAGCCTTTTCTTTTCTCTTTGTCTCAAATGCCAGAATTTGTCCAGCTGTGTCACTATCGTCCATGTGCACATTGCTCAGTGCACCATGCAGCCCTTTTTCTTGCCTGTGAAGATTAGACTTTATTTTACTCTGCAGCTCAAACAGTACTACAGACTGCACTTTTTTTAAAATTGTGTTTTTCTGTGAATAATCTTTTAATAATCATCTTTCAGCTTGCAGTATACGTCCAGACATTTGAATAACTCTTATTTTGGATGATACATTAATGTCCAGTGTCTTAATTTTCCATTTGCTCCAAAAGGATTAGATCCTCTTGTAACATGCCTTTTCTCACATTGTGTGGAAAAAGAAGGCCGTGTTGCTGATGTGGAAAGACACAGTTTCTCTCCATTCATGTCCTCAGATCAAATACTGCTAACATAGTGTGTTTGGACACGTGTCAGTTTTGGGGGAGCCTGATACAGTGTTGGATATTGGAGCTGCCGTTCCGGTCAGTATGAGCTGCTCACGTCTTTTCCTCTCTTGTTGGTTATGTCACAGAAATGTTGCAGGACAGGCCAGCAGTGTATTAGTCCGTCGTGTTGCATTCATGCAACAGAATCAACAGAATTGTTTCCCATAAATTTGAAAAGGGGACTTTGATTTCCAGCAGACACTTTGTGCAACCGTAACTAACATCACTGTCTGCTGTATCACTTCTGTGAGTCGTACCTTTCTGGCATGTGTCGTTGTTGTCTTTTGTTGCTAACATGTTGCCATCTGGTGCTACGAGCACTCCTCACTCACTGGGGTGCAGCAGACCAGAGCAGATAATCAGAGTGTGAAAGCAGGAAGCTCTCTGCAGGAAGCTGCATAGTACCGCTTCTTCTTCTTCTGCGTGTGTGTGTCTGGCCACTTTGCCTTGTGCGGGTGTACAGTATGTACGTTTGTGTTTTTCCAGCAGCTGTTTCATGACAGAAACCAGGACTAGCTGACTTGGAACTGTTAACTTCCACGAGGGTGCACAAGTGACTTGTTTCATGGCCCACCAAGAAAGAGAGATCATGAGAGAACACTACTGGTTTTAGAAAGTGAGAAGTCCTCAGGTGGAAAGGAAGAGGTGTATGTCAGATAAGAGAGTTCAGATTGTGTGTGTAGTTATGCCTCCCGAAGATACGCTTGTGCGTTTGTGAGAGAGGGCGAAGCCTGGATAGATGGCAAAGGTATTTTTGAGTCTGACAAACTCAAGTCTCATGATGTTTTGAAGAAAGGAAGGGATGGTGAGGGCGAAAATCAACATTCACTCTCAATAACGAGATGTGTTCTCATGCTAGTTTTCCTATTGTATAGTACTTTTCTGTGTGTCATTTTTCATCCATCTGTAACATAGGGATGTTTAACTTTGAGCTTATTGGAGTGCACAAAACTTAATACATCTTTTTAAAAAAAGGTTGGTTTAAAGGAGGACTTCAGAATTTTTCAACATGAGCTCTATTTTTGGATGTTTTTGAGTTCATATTTTCATACAGGACAAAAATTATTTTAGTCATTCCAGTACTGATTTGGAACACAAACAGTCATGGGCTGTCCACCTCTGAAAGATAATTATGCGGAACAAGTTAAAAACTTGCAGATCAATCTGTTTCTTGCCTCCGCTGAACAGTTTAAAATGTCATTAAACATGTCTGGTAGCATGGAGAGGAAAAAAAAAACAAATAATAATTATATATAGTTGGCCGCTTACCTTAGGCTCCTGCCCATTTTGTGGTGGCACTTCCCTCTGACTCACTAAAGTTGATTGCTGTACCAAGTCATTTAATTTTTAGAAACATTTAAAAGTCATTGTCACAGGCCAAGGTTAAAATTATGGCCAAGTGGTTATGTGTAGTAGATATTTGGAATCATTGGTGTTGGTTTGTGTAATGAGGTTGAGCTAAAACATTAAACCTTTTGTAGGACTCTAACATTGTGATGTCGATCATTAGACCTTGGCGGAAGTGTGCATTTTAATGAGTTCTCTTTTTGTGTAGATTAGGGTTAACTATTGTGTTTTCCAGAGCACAAGTCCCACTGGTGTTGCACCCATTTTCTGTTCGTGAAGCTCACTTTTTAACACAGTGTTTCCACAGGGGCAACTTCAACAACAGACAGAAACTTGGAACACATGTGCACAACTTGTAAATTCCAAACAAAGGAAGTTGGACAACTTATTTGATGCAGTTTAGACAAAAGAAGTAATCTGATGAACACAGATGGCTGGGTACATTGTTGGAACTATTCCAATACAGTAGTATTGTTTGAGGGTGGGTGATAAAGGGGTTAAATGAAGGAGCATATGACACACTTCCAGCGAAAACCCCAGTATAATTATTCACATTAAGTCTTTCTGAAACGTACCAACACAACCTCTCGTCTTCCCGTCTCCACTGGGAAGTGGAACAAACTGCACTTTTCGCGACTTCTTTGGTGATTGAAGTCGAAAACAAAACTTTACACCATTTTTCCGTTAGAAGTGATGCTGTGTTTGTGCGGGCTGGAAGTGGTCAAATCCAGTGATATCGAGCGAGACTGCAGTGCCCAATAAAAAATGTGAGTCATATTGATTTTTAACCAGTTCTTGAATTTGGGTTTTTGTGCATTGTTGTATTGTACTTTTATTACTGCCATTTATTCTTTTATTACTGATGTTTATTTTGTTTAGTACTTTGATTCCTGGGAAAACCCTATATAAATAGTTGTTGTTGTGTTATTATTAACAAACGCATGATTTTTCAGTGTATATCACACCAGAGTGCAAGTTGCAGGGCCTGTAACTAGTAAAGCCCTGTTTACACATAGACGGTAAGCGCTCCCAGAAGCATCCCGGAAGAGTTTTTGGCCGTCTTAAGGATAACACGCCGTTGTTAACACCGGCACTGGGGGGCGTGGCTTAGTTCCGGCTTTACTGGGAATCGTTGAAAAAATTATTCAACATGTCGAATAATTCCGGGAGCGCTCCCGGAGAATTCGCGTGACGACGGAGACAACGCGAACAACAGCGTTTGATACTTTTTAATTGCCGTTTCATCCTGCCCTTCCTGTAGTGCCGCAGTTTACACCGCCATAATTGGCGGCCAGCATTGTATCCCTAATCAACGGCATGTAAAACGGCGATAGAGCCCACATCGGCGTCCTCAAGGGCGCTTTAACCGGCGACGGAGGCAGACAAAATGGCGGCGCTAGCACACAGTACGCCATTCTAAACGTCACCTCCCGGTTAACGGCGTTCCAAATGGCCGATAGGCGGCGGTCAATATAAAAACGCTAGCTGCATGCAGGCCTCTCACTCGCAGCCAGCTCCAGATATTTTTGCAGAGAAGCTCCAGTATGCCTCCTAAAAGAAAAGTGGCAGCAGCAAGGACTTACCAAGAGGTCTGGTTCAGAAGCAGAGGGTAGCCCTGTGGTGGAGACGGAGCAACACGTTGAGGAGGAGAAAAGGAAGGAGAAGAAAAGGCTGAGTATCTCCCTCCCCCTGCAGTGACAGAGGCATGTATTCCTGCTGCTTCAGCCTATTATACTCTGGGGGCGGTGCCTATATGCAAAAGTTCCTGGAGTAACGCAGGATTTGCCTGGATAAATCCAGTGGTACACAGGGCATTATCGGCGGCAGCAGAACACCGCCATTCTCACGTGCGTCTTAACCTGCGATTGTAAAGGATAGAACTGGGTATTAACCCCCGTTGCCTGACGTGTGCCGGATGCTACGGCATCAAAACGCCGCTTTATTCTGTGGATTTAGCGGCACTTTATCCGCGTATTTGCAGCTATTACGGCGGTCAAAACACTGGCGAAATGCTCCGCCCCTTTCCACCGCGAAAACAGCCGGAACTACTGCGAACTTCAGTCTACGTACTACCCGCCGAGAAAAAACCGTCTGTGTAAACCATGCTTTAGAAAACAAAAGAACCAAAACCACTACTTATACTCTGGACAGTACAATATGTGTTCTCTAATTTTGAAGCATAAACTGCGTGTGAGATGTTTCATGCATCATTAATAATGGATTAAAAGTCCCCCCACCGCCTTTCCTGTTAGACTTGTGTCTGCTTTTGCTCTCTCACACGGAGCCAGAGACAGCGAGGAACGAGAAGTGTCCTGGGGGGCGGTGGGAGGTGTCTCCCTCTGGGTGGTCAGGGTCTTTTCTAAGTGCTGCTGCTGGGAAACAGAATGCTGGTTTCCAGCCAGTCAGCTGATCTACAGCTTTTGTCATGTGACCGCAGTGGCCATGTGATCGTGAAGTGAAAAGTGGAGGAGAGAAAGACTGAGCGTGAGACCCTGATGCGAGTGTGTTTCTGAAGCTGTACAGAGGTTTTGTTGTGCGTCAGCTGCTAATGGACCATCATCAGTGGAATGGTTGCTGCAGGATGAGGGTATAAACGTTACCAGACCAAGCACACACGCTCACACGCGTACAAATTCTGCACACGCTAATGGACTCAGAAAGGCGCTGAGGCTTTCAGACTTTCTCTCTTTTCACTCTCTCTTTGTGTGTATTTAAGTCATATGATGGACGAGGCCCCTGGTTCTACAATATGAAAATAACAAGTCGGAAAATTCTGATCCCTGAAGCAGCAAAAGGGTTTTTAAAACATTTCAGTCTCAGATGCCGATCAGTAGGTGGATTGGTTATCAAATTACAGACGTTTTTGTTCAACAGCTTCTTAGGAACAGTGAACAGGTACAAAATTTATCTCAATAAACCAAGCGTTATGTGTCTGAAATACACATTTCAGATTTGATACATTGGACGGGATAATAATTGGGATACGTTGGATTTGGAATGTTAAAAAATAAAAAAATGTTCAAAATTAATAAAGCAAGTAAAGTAAAAAGTCAACTTAAAATAGTATTAATTCTCAGCTTTCTTTACAAAATAAAAATAAAACAAAAAAACGTAAATAACCCTCATCTTGTTTTAAATAAACAGATGACATAACGGTTCATGCGCGTTATTGAGCTTGCATCTCTCATTTAGCTTAAACCCACAACGTTCCCAGACCAGAGCCTTGAAACAAGTGTATTTGGACTTGATTTAAAGGTTTTTGGCTGGAATTATTGGATAGTATATATTGGAGTAATGTATTCTTGGTTTGTATGCGGGTGAAAGTCCAACAGCAAAACGTGTTTCAGCTTTTATTTTTATTTGTTTGGTTTGAGTTTACAAGCTGTACTCAAGTCATATAATGTCGGTGAAAACTTTGCTCTTTATTACGAGATCTTGTAGCTAAAATGTTGGTGAGATTCTTTTGTAAACAAATACGCGCATAAATCCGTCTGGCACATTAAGCTCACCAAAAATGATTGAGGTCATGTTGTATAGTAAATCAGTGTCGTAATTGTATTGATTGTAGCATTTCTTCATGTGGGTTTTTCTTAGTTGGGTTTTTCTGTAGTTGGTGAAACCTGCTGTCAGCGTAACATCCACCTATTGTATAGAGGCGTAATATGAGTATGTGACATAAGCAACTCAGTAAATTAGTCATGTGGGAAGTTGCAACCATATTCAATCCTTTATGACATTACGTTGCGTTTTTTAAGTCACTGTCCAGCAGGTCTCATTTTGTCTATTTTTCATGCACTGTTGTGCATCAGTTATGTTTGCACGCAGAACTGATTAATAACAAGAAGGGGAAAAATGATTATGCACCAGTGTTGGACAAACAAGAAGTATTGTCATGTTCCTGAGGAATGACCTTGGGGACTGTAGGAATTGCCATCATTCTTTTACACAGTGTGGGCATGTCTCATAGAGCACACAGGGTTCCAGATGTAGACTTCTGTGACATATGTCACAGAAATGTAATACAATTTGTTTCAAGCCTGAGTTTAGCTTCGAACGAGAGAAGTTTTACATACAGAGATACAGAATTGCAGGACACTGAGAATATTTGACATGAAACTCCAGCTGCATCTAACTGTTAAAGACAACTTAAGACAGATTTAGCATAAAATGACCCCTTTAATCTAAAAAGGTAGCGTTAATACAGTAGCATGCACAGTAAATGATTATAAAATGTGGGAAGAATTAACCAGACAGTTCTGCTGATAGCAAAATTGACTACAAGAAAACAATATGTACAGGACAAAATGAGCAGGTTATTGATGAGTTTAAAAAAAACTCGCCGGTTTTACAAAAATTGTCACGTACAGAAATCAGGTTCAGCAGCTGTTAAATGTTCATGCGCAAAGGTGAACATAAAAGTACAGCTGCCACAGTAGTGTTTTTTAAAAATCCGAAATAGTTTGAAAACTGCTGAACTAGACCGATGCCAGTGTGCAAACATGCACACATACACGCACAAACACACCGCTTTACAAGATGTGAACCATCTAAATAGGCCCTCGGAACTATGTTTATTGAGGTATCAGTGGTAGAGCTGGAATGCCCATTAAACTTTGAGAGCATGTGTCTTCTAAGAAGGCAGCCTTCCACAGGATGGAGGAATTCAGGAGGTTTTTATATAAAAGTATGACTACTTCTAATAAAGACCAGCTTAAAGCTGCGGCTACTTTCTCAGACGCTTTTAGCGCTTTGTGGCCTCA
Source organism: Thalassophryne amazonica (assembly GCF_902500255.1). Classification (NCBI taxonomy): domain Eukaryota; kingdom Metazoa; phylum Chordata; class Actinopteri; order Batrachoidiformes; family Batrachoididae; genus Thalassophryne; species Thalassophryne amazonica. Next base: position 27,933,069 of record NC_047124.1, read on the forward strand.
CAGTAGTAGTGAAGGTACGTTGCTCATATCGACAAGAACACACGTTTATCAGCGTAATGTGGCTCCATATTCAGACGATATGTTTGCTTTTGCCTGTTTTGATTTAAGTAGCTTTGTTAAGTAGAATTACAACTGGACTAATGCTGTAGTACAATCTCTGGCAAAAATTCCGCAGTCACTACACTTAGAGGACGTTCTCCCAGGTTTATTACTTTGTAGCAAGTAAACAGTAAAATTACTGCCATATTTCACTCCTGATCAATTAGATGGGGAAAAAAGAATGAATCCCTCAGTGTTGAAGGAAAAAAAGGAATTATTGACAAAGTAAAGCCACCTTGATAATTGCACGAATTTTGGTTCCGCACTACCGCGCAATTTGTCGTGCCAGTATGTCATTAGATGGTATGCTTGAAAGCTACCTTGACACTTGCACCAATTAGATCCCCACGCCGCCACTTGTGTGCCAATGAGTAAACTCTTCGTAAACTGTTGTACACTGTGTGTAAACTGTGCGAAGCCCTGCGCGTAATGACACATATCGACACATAGTGACACGCAGTGTTTACGAATTGGTTGCGCAGTGTTTGCACAAGTGGCGCGAAATTTGTGTGTGCCAGAAATTTTTAACATTTCAAAATTTTCCTTTGGCACTGGCGCGCGGCTGTGCACAGTTCACAGGCAGTTTACAACAGTTTACAACGAGTTTACTGATTGGCACGCAAGATTGCGTGCCAATCAGTAAACTTGCCATAAACTGTTATACACTGTGCATAAACTGTGCGAGACCTAGGGTTGGGTATCGAGTTCTTTTCGGGTATCTTTAACAAATGATTTGATCCACTGACATCAAAAGTCTTTTTGCTTAATGATTCCCTTATCGTCCTTCAGAGTGGCTGTTGTGTTTGAGGGTGTTTGTCGGGGAAATGATCATTTCTCTACGTTGATTACAGACCCTGCAGCGGCTCTGTAATCAACCGCTTCTGCAGTGCGACTCCAATTTAAAGCTTGAATCAATGAATCATTGCTTCAATCCGCTGCTTTGTTGGTTCTTTGATTCGCTCTTCTTCAGAAGTGGCAACTCTGCTTCTTAACTCCTCTCAAAGCCATTAAAATATGTCAATTGTGAGTCACTTTTGTGTGGATTAAAGTCACTAACTGGGACTCCTGTCTTGTTGCAGTCAAGAAACGAGAATAGTCCTTTGTTCTGTTGGCACAGCTCCAAACTCTGCTCCGCTGTCTGCTGGGTCGAGTTAGAGTCCGGTCAGAATTAATAACTTCAAAGCGAATCGCCGCTTTAAATAAAATGACACGTCTTTCCAAACGTTGTAATACAGACAATAAACTACAATAGACTAAAACATTTTTTCCTCCCAAAATGAGACATCCTGTGTTCTTTATGAATTAAATTAATGCTGACGTGCAGCACAGCCAGCTGCAAGAGCTCAGCTCGTAGGTATGGTGTGACATTCATGCCTATAATGTCTGAAAGGAAATGCTTTTGACAAAAACTACAGATTTTGTTTATTTCTATTTATGTCCAGAGATCAAGGATCCACCATATAGAATTTATTATGTCCAGAGTTTAAGGATCCCGTGATCAATTTCACATTTATTTACTTTGACTCAATAAATGTTGTTCACATAGAAAACCTGTAAAGCCTACTTTTAGTACACAGAAAATTCACAAGAGGAATTGAAAGAATCAGATCGATAGGCGGAATCGATAATGGTATCTATCGATTAAAATCTTATCAATACCCATCCCTAGCGAGGCCCTGTGCGCAATGTCACGCATCGACATGCAGTGTTTGCGAATAGGTTGCATAGCGCTCACGTTGAGTTCGCGCAAGTGGCATGAAATTTGTGCATGTCAGAAATTTTGAACATTTCAAAATTTTTATTTGCGCACTGGCACGCGGCCGCGCACAGTTCATGGACAGTTTACAGCGAGTTTACTTATTAGCACGCTAAATTGCGTGCCAGTGTGGGAATCAAATTCATGCAAGTGTCAAGGCACCTTAAGTCAGTCATCAATGTGCTTTTATGGTGGTCTTTGGGTCACAGACTTCAGGAATAATACATTCCACGAAGGTAGTTGAAGGGAGCTTTCTCAAATAGTCGCCGGTAGATCAACTGTGCAGGTTGGAATCTCACCATTGGTCAGCGATTGTTTAAATTTCCACCACAGTCTTTCAGTGGGATTGAGATCCGGACTGTTTGCTGGACAAGCCATTGAGTTGATGGGAATTTGGAGACGAGAGGCTTTAACTCTTGTACACGATCTTCCTGAATGGGAAAGGTGCCCAGGATGTTACGTTATACCTTTTCAATGACTGTTGAGTTAAAGGCCAACGCCTGTGCTGGTCCATTCCCTGGCATCCAAATCCATGAGTGGGGGATATTTGCTTGTTTATTTCCAGCAGTCAGCAATGCTGATTCATAATCACTGAATATCACTTTCATCCTGTCATCTGCACTCTGTAATTGTGTCTTTTTAGTCCAGTCTAACCTTGCTTTCTGCTGTTTTCATTTGGCCTTACTGCATGTAAATCCTGTTCAATACATTTTTTTTCCTGTGCCTGCCCAATTTTTCTCAGCAGGGGTGGTGGCCAAGTGGTTAATGCGCTTGGTTTCAGTTCGGAAGGTTCTGGGTTCAAATCCCACCCCTGCCACATTTCTCCATGTAATGTGGAGTTGCGTCTGGAAGGGCATCCGGCGTAAAACCTGTGCCAAATCAACATGCAGATCCACCTTGGATTTGCTGTGGCAACCCCGAGTGCAAACAAGGGAGCAGCCGAAGGGACTTACTTACTTTTACATACTTGATAATCCTTTCAGTTGTTTTACTTGGTGACTGTCACGTTGGGGCCATATTTTCTTTCCGTTATAGTCCAGTCTAGTATCTCGTTAAGGTCTGTGAGCACTCTGTTTTAACTGGAGGCTTGAGATTTGTGCAGCGTTCCTTCATCTGGAGTACATCCACTTCATATTTGGTGAAAATCAGTACAAATGGGTACCAGTCTGGGCTTGATAGACTTGATCAACATCATAGTACAGTATCCGGGGATAAGCACAGACAACAGCAGATCTCAGGGCCTGTGTAGGACATCTTCTTGTGTGTGTGTGTGTGTGTGTGTGTGTGTGTGGGTGTGTGTGTGTGTGTGTGTGTGTGTGTGTGTGTGTGTGTGTGTGTGTGTGTTTCAGATTTAAGATAAATACTGGATTGACTGATTTGTGTGTCCCGTGTTGTGTATAGGATCGGAAGCTGTCCAAGGTGGAGCGTCAGCGCTTCAAAGAGGAGGCTGGGATGTTAAAGGGCCTCCAGCATCCTAACATCGTGCGCTTCTACGACTCCTGGGAAGGACCGTGCAAAGGAAAGAAATGTATTGTGCTCGTGACCGAACTCATGACTTCAGGAACGCTAAAAACGTGAGTACAACAAACTTAATCGAACGATATATTTGCAAACATTAAATTTCTTTCTGCTGTCAAATAGATGTCTTTGATAGCAGATTGTATGAAACACCAAATACTCCGCACGATCCAGGCAGAATACGCAAACATGTTAGACTTTAAAGGTATAGGGTCACTAAGCTTTTTAAGATTTAAGGCATAAAAATAATTTTTTTGGCACCACTATAATTTATTTATTAGCCTTTACGAGGTTTCTTATAAAACTAACCGGCAGTTTTATAAAAAAAAAAATATATATATATATATGGATTTGAATGACATGCGATTACACCAATCATGCTTGAACCCTCGTGCGCATGCGTGAGTTTTTTCACGCGTGTCGGTGACGTCATTTCCCTGTGGGCAGGCTTTGAGTGAGCACTGGTCAAGCCCTCTCGGCTGAATTCCTTTGTTTGAGACGCTGCTCGAGACGGCGTGCATTGCTTTATCAAACTTTTTTCAGGACCTGTGAGGGATATCCAAGTGGACACTATTCGAGAAATTTAGCTGGTTTTCGGTGAAAAGTTTAACAGCTGATGAGAGGACTATGGGGTGTTTCTGTCGCTTTAAGGACATCCCACGGAGCGGGACGTCGCGCAGCGCCTCCCAGGTGATGTCGTTCTGGCTGTTTCGAGCTGAATCATCCTAATTTAAGGCTCTGTTGACCCAGGACGTCGTGAGAGAACAGAGAAGATTCAGAAGAGGCCGGCATGAGGGGTTTATGCAGACATTCCACTGTTAAAGGTCATTTTTGTAATGAAAGAACGTGTGCGCAAATTCGCCGATGTCGTTTCCCGTGACGACGCCACAATCTGTCTGCGCCGCGACAGGAAAACACCTCCGTGTTGAAAACCATTTGTAAAATTCAGGCGGCTTTGATGGCTTTCAACAAGTGAGTAACTGAGAAATTGTTTAACAGCTTGGGCATGTTCCAACGGAGGTGTTTTTCCTGTCGCAACCCCTTGCGGTCGGGTGCGGCCCGACATGCGACTCTGCCCGCACGTTCTTCATTACAAATGACCTTTAACAGTTGAATGTCCGCATAAACTCCTCATGCCGACTTCTTCTGAAGTTTCTCTGTTCTCTGACGACTTACTGGTGTGAACAGAGCCTGAAATGTGGAAGTTTTCAACTTGAAACAGCGAGATGACGCCGCCTCGAAGCGCAGATCGCCGTCAGGCACCGTGGGCTGTCCTTAAAGCGACACTAACAGACCAAATCTCTCATCAGCCGTTAAATTTTGAACGAAACCAGCTGAATTTATCAAATGGTGTCCACTCAGTTGTGCCTTACAGTTTTGGAAAAATTTTTATCAAACAAAGCAGCAGTCTCTGAGCCATTCCTAAACAATGAAAAAAACGACAAGAGGGTGGGCGACTCCTCACTCAAAGACTGCCCACAGGCGAATGACGTAACCGACAGGCGTGAAAAAACTCTCGCATGCCCTCGAGGGTTCAAGCATGTCTGATGTAATCACACGTGATTCAAATCCATATGGTTTTTTAAAAAAATAATAAGGTCGGATACTTTTCTAATAGACCTCGTAAATAGGGGATTCACAATATGACATTTCCAATACAATCAAAATTCGTGTTGCCTCAAAAAAATTAGTCCAAGGGGAGTCATAGACTTGATCAACTTCCCCTTGGAATGCCCAATACAATAGAAATTCGTGTTGCCTAGAAAAAATTAATAAAAAGTTCCCCTAAAGGGTAAATTTTGTAAACAGGCGGACTTGAAGTACTTACGGCAGCAGTGGTTGGGACCCATACAGTCTATGTTAGTGTCATCATCAATCTAACACGTTTCTCATATATTATGTAAAAGCTAGTGAGAAATAAACACTTGTAAAACCAAAAATACTGTTCTTGTTACCAGATAACACCTCTGAAGTGATATACAAGACATCTCACGGACATCAGCGTGCACGCTATGTGCGTGTGCATCACTTGAGGTTAAAGGTAGCTTCTGGATTTTTCAAAAGCTCACGCACGCCCTCCTGCAGATGGTGTTAAAAAGAAAATAATATATTCATTGTGGAATGGGACATATGAAATGTTCTCTTCATTAAACCAATATTAATAGATTTAACATTACCTTGATTTTGAAGGAAAACATTTCTGAATTGTTTACGTGTTTTTGCGCATCAGTTTCAGATGTCTCTGTGTCCCTCTAACATGTAAACGTAATGCGTCTGTGAATGTTTAACACCGCGAGCTCGCACGCCAGCCTTTCTGCTGTGGTGGTGCGAATGTGAATGTGGCGCTCGGGGAAAATAACAAAAGGCTAAATGTGGGGCGAGTGGACACATTGCACACTCCATGGCAGTGCATCGTGGGACATCAGCCCACCTGCTAGCTGCTGCTTTTGTTGCAAATTCCTCTCATTCCTGACAGAGAGGACGAGGGACAGATGAAATGAGCCGTGATCCGGCGGGGGGATGACTGATCTGATGGTGACGTTTATTTGTAAATTAGAGACGCGGACTGTGAAACACACAGCGAGATCAGAGGACAAACAGATAACCAGATGAAGTGGAACCTCACCCCAGCTGACTGATGATCCACCTGTGACTGAGTGCTTTTAGGGGCGGTAGTGCTCTCTACTGGATAACTGAAGTCATTTTTTTAAAACTTTTTTTTTTTTAAATCAAATACCAGTACAGACTCTCTCCATCCTGCTCAGTACCATTAGTCCTGCACACACGACACACAGCTGTCAGTTTAAAAACGGGAAACATTTCAAAAATATTTAGATTTACTGTTGTCTGAAAAGATAATACTCGTACACAGTAGCTCAAAATCAAAAGTTTTGGAATAGTTACAAAACAAGACATCAGTTATTCGGGCGTTCTACAGACAATTGGCTAACAACAGTTTTGGATAAACTACTTACAGTATCTCGTAAGTCATTTATAAGAAAATTAGCCAAACATTATCCAGTTCCAGCTTCTCAAATATGAATTTGTAGTGGTTTCTCTTCTATGTTCTACATCATTGGAAAATTTAATATATTGGTGGTTTTGTGTTAACCATTTTTGGACACAGAGGCATAACAGTTTAGAAAGTATAACAATAAGAAGAACTTTATTAATCCTGAAGGAAATTGTTTATAACTGTTGTATAATTGTAGTAACTGTTAGATATTAAAACAAATAGTTGATTGTTCTAAAATGATCTTAGGGTAAGCTTAGAATTTTGAAAAAATGTATTTGTTTTTTTTGGATCAATAGAAAATTTTATTGAAAATGTCCAAACATATTCTATTCCACCAATAATCAAATGCGTTGTTCCTCTGTTTAATTAAATAAACAAATCAGTCTCAAGATTCAATCTCATTCAGCTTTTGTTGAGTGCATGCAAAACCACTGTTGCCCGTTTCTTTTGTTTTTAATTTATTTATTTTGTTGAATTTATGGGTGTGATGGGTCTCATGGGTGTGACAGTTCATCGCTGTGAATGAGAAATCGCCTTAAAATAAACAATAAGACTACATCGATTCACAGTTCTCTGATTGATCTGAAGGCAGTGTTCTGAATCTGTTGAGTGAAGCTGTTACGCTGCTATTTCCAGTTCTAATTCTCGTAAACGGTCAAAGGACACGTTCCGAATGAGAAAGTCAATTCCCGTCCCGTTTTGACTCCTCACTGCTTTGTCTCCTACTACACAAAGACTATGCAAAATTTTGAAGAGAACTAAGAAGAGAAGAACAGTTTATTATTCCAGACCCAGGGGGATCCATAACACAGAAAAAAACATCACAACACAGCAAAAAAAAAAACATACAGATATTGCATAGCTCACGTCACACATACAGACACGTTCGCCAGTGATTCGACAACCTAGAGAACAGTCTCACAGAGCTAGTCCAGGGCTAGCCAAAACAGCAGTTACGTTGATTTGTAACTCAAGATACCCTGCACATAAATCTATATGTCGGATTACACAGCACAGCTGCACAAGTAGGTACCCAGCACTGACAAACATTGACTTGCACTAGACCTTCTTGGAATTCCCAGCATCAGCCTCATGCTGTCATTGTAAGCCACATGAGTTTCCGAATGCTGCCTTGTTTTATTGGGGCACCACAGTTGTGCAGTGTACATTGGTGTACAGTACGCTTTGAAGAGTGAGATCTTGATCGACACAGAGCACATACTAAATTTACGGCACAGCATGTTCGCTTGCACATACAATTTCTGCCGTTGCCTATAGTTATCTCTATCATCTGTCAGGTCATTAGCAATAATGTGGCCCAGATATTTAATCTCACTGCACTCAATGAGTGCAGTGCCAGCCAAATAGAAGGCAGGGAAGGATGATCGTTTATCTTCTCTGCTCCTTATGATCATGATCTTTTTCTTACTAGCATTATATTTTATGTCTCACTCTTCTCCATACTGTGAACATATTCTTAGTAACTGTTGCAAACCAGCAGTACAGGGACTAAAGATGACCAAGTCATCTGCATACATGATGTGATTGATTAGTATGTCACCAACCCTACAGCCAGTTCCACACATATTTAGAGACAATGACAAATCTTTTCATATACACATTAAAAGAAAAGGAGATAAAATTCCGCCCTGTCGAACACCATTAGTGACAAGGAAGGGAGCAGAGGTCACATTCCCCCATTTTACCCTCATTGTCTGATGTGAGTAACAATAGACCAATACTCTAATTAAAAAAACCAGGTACCCCAATGTTGGACAGTTTTAAAAATAATTTCTCATGATTGACACGATCAAACGCCTTAGACGCATCTATGAAACACATAAACATTATAGTATTTAGTCTATTATATCTATGTAAAATTTCCTTTAACGCATAGATACACAAGTCAGTACCAAGCTTTTGTTTAAAACCAAATTGGTTGTCCGTAGTCAAGACATACCTTTCAAGTCTACACAGTAGCACTGTCTGTTGGGAAAGTGTAGGTACACGGACCCACAACAGGGGGCGCAAATGAACGGACAATGGAATAGGTCAAATAACAACACTTTACTGTTGTGAATGTGCACAACAAATACAACAGATTGCAACAATAGACAATAGTCAATTCACAAGGTGTCGTGTGGGCAGGCTCGAAGATAGGAGACGCCTGTCCAAAGCAGAACCGGAACCACACGATTTCCTCCGCCACCAGACCCCGGGAATACTGGAGCCGCCAAGTCCCGAACTCCCAGGTGGCCACTGCCTCCGCGTGTCGGATCTGGTACTGCTGGCGAGGAACAAAAAGCAAGTGAACAAGGATGCGTTTGCACCCAGGAATCAGCACGGCAGGAAAGCTACCTCCACCTCTCGTTGGAAAAACAGTCCAAAAGATAATGCATAAAAGTCACAAAGGATATTGTCAAGCAGACAGCTGAGGTACGTTACCTTCCAGGTAGAACGATATCTCGGCAAAGAGGTGGAGACCTCGTCCTGCTGATATACTCCTGCCATCAGATGATTGGTAACAGCTGTTGCAGGTGATGCGTGACAGCTGTCACCCTGGCTGCTCCTGTGAGGCGGCTGCGCCCTCTGGTGCCTGGAGCCCGCACTCCTGACAGGGCGCCCTCTGGTGGTGGGCCAGCAGTACCTCCTCTTCTGGCGGCCCACACAACACTGTCTCCAGCACTTTAGACATGACACTGGCCAGGGCTATTAGCCTATATCTGAGCTGTTTAGCTTCCCCACTTTCTTTAATTACTGGCACTAACACAACAGAAAGCATGGAATCAGGTAAGACTCCATGAACTAGAAGACCCGTGTAGCACATAGCCACCAGAGGACATAATTTCTTACTGGCAAATTTAATATGTTCAGCTGTAATATTATCCAGACCACAGGCCTTATTGTCTTTTAACTTAATCATTGCTTCATGGACTTCAGCAGGAGTTACAATAACATCATTGGTAAACTCTACATTATCCACAATAAACAGATCACTTTTTACACAGTTTAGCAGCTCAGAGTATCGTTTACGCCATAACTGTGAAATCTCTTCAAGTCCACTCACACCGTCTGTATTAGACGGGAGGGAGGTCTTGCAGTTATTAACAGTTTTTATTTTTTCCAGAAGCCATTAACATTATTCTTTTGCAGCTTCCTTGCCAGTGAATCCGCCCTCATAGTATTTTCATCCTCTTAATGTAGCGAAGTGCATATTTAAACCGGGCAAGAATATTTGGTGAAGAATTCAAACCTTTTCTTTAAGTTAATTTCATTATAGAAAAAAATGATGCTATGCTAACAGGCTAAAAACAGCTGGCTTCTTGCTTGGGGCTTGTCCTATGCTGCGACTTCTGATACTGTATGTGGTACTGCCCCCAGTGGTGAAAACCTGAAGGAGTTGTACCTCTTTTATGAAATATGTATTTGAAGGTGAGCAATGCCACTTTTAGCTCATTCTAATTTATCATTGAAAATAATTGCTTCCAGTTGCTTCCTATCACATAGAATTAAATCGTTCCAGAGCAAAAACTATTGTTACTGAACCATGTCATAGCTCATGTGTTTGAATACGTGTCAGATTGTTTTATAATTTAACTCAACCCGATTTTCTTATAAATTGCAGATTGTTAAAAATATGTATTTTTAAAGGTGAAAAGTGGTTATACGTTGTACTTTATTTCTAAATGTTGGGCAGTGTGCTGGTTTCACTCTTTCCTCCCAGAGTTGTACCAGGAAAGGTATCCAGTATAAACTAGTAGTGAATCAACATTCAGATCCACACTTGATCTGCTGTGGTGACCCTGAACAAATGGAAGAAGCCAAAAGAAACAAGTCACATTTATTCAGGAATAGATTTAGACTTTTAGCAGCATTTCATTATTTGTAAAAGTCCTTAGGCCAAAAATACTGTACTTAAACTAGACTTAACAACTTTTATGTGTTACGTGTCCATGCGTGTGCTTACTGTTGGAAAACTGAATGAAGGCAGCAGAATCAAGGCAGCGGAGCGGTTTGGCTGTGGTCCAAACGAAGACTGAGAAAGGAGAGGGACTCCAGCGTGTTGAAGTGATGGAAAAAGAGAGATGAGGAGAAGGAGGTCTGATAGGGAAGGAGGGAGCTGGTGAGAGTGGAAACACTGACCAGAATGGACTTGGGGTGTTTAACGTTCCTTCTTCTGAGTGCGTGTGAGAAGGAGGCGTAGGTTTTCGCTGGTTTGATTGTGCGTGTGAATGCTTATCTGTTCACATTCACACACACGACACTTTCCATATGGCCGAGTGAAGATGCAAATCTGTTATTGTCGTGTGTGTGTGTTGAAACGAGAGCGCCGCTGAGTGACTGTACGTGTGGAGATGGGCTTATGCAGTGTCACTTTAATGTTGCGTGCCACAGGATTTAACTCATCTGTCAACACCGTTCCAGCTTCACAAAGGGAGAAAAAGAAGGCAGAGGAAGTGAAGACAGGCGACAAGGAAAGTCAGGGAGTGTAGTTTAAGTACATGAAACCGTTAGGAATAATCAGTGTAGGTGTGGATGTTAGTGTCAATACTGAAGTCTTGGGAACTTGTGGTTTGAGTTATGTAAAAAAAAAAACAAACAACATATATATATATAATATTATATATATATATATATATATATATATATACACACGAGGTCTGTTAGAAAAGTAATGGGCCTTTTTATTTTTTTCAAAAACTATATGGATTTGATTCATATGTTTTTACGTCAGCCAAGCTTGAACCTTCGTGCACATGCATGAGTTTTTCCACGCCTGTCGGTTGCGTCATTCGCCTGTGGGCAGGCTTTGAGTGAGCACTGCTCCACCCTTCTCATCGTTGTTTCATTGCAAGGAAATGGCGGAATGATTTGGGCTTTTTTTCCATCAGAATTTTTTCAGAAACTGTTAGAAACAGGCAGCTGGAAACCATTCGAAAAATTTATCTGGCTTTCAGTGAAAATTTTACGGGCTTCACAGAGAATAAGGAGTGTTACTACAGCTTTAAGGACGGCCCACAATGGCGCACGGCGCGCCGCGCTCTGAGCCGCCATCGAGAGGCAGAAACCACCACATCATTTCTAAACGGATGGCTGTGTGGAGCCGGGACCGTCATGTGCAATTTCTCTGGTTATCACAAGAGCTGGACATCAGCCATTTTCTGTCAGATTTCACTTTTAACAAGAGATTTTGTCATGGAAAGCCGCGCGGAGGCTTCGCGCGTCATGACCGATTCGCTGATGAAGCGAGACAAAGGAACACCTCCATTTTGGAGTGCCAGAGGACAAGTTGGGACATGCCTATCTCGGCTTTCAGTGCTTACCAGTCGAGTGAGTATAAGAGAAATTGTGGAGAGCTGGGCATGTAGTAACACTCCTTATTCTCTGTGAAGCCCGTAAAATTTTCACCGAAAGCCAGATAAATTTTTCTAATGGTTTCCAGCTGCCTGTCTCTAACAGCTTCTGAAAAAATTCTGATGGAAAAAAAGCCCAAATCATTCCGCCATTTCCTGACAATGAAAATCTGCCGAGGGGGTGGACCACTCCTCACTCAAATCCTGCTCACAGGCAAATGACGCAACCGACAGGCGTGGAAAAACTCACGCATGCACACGAGGGTTCAAGCTTGGCTGACGTAAAAACATATGAATCAGATCCATATAGTTTTTGAAAAAAATAAAAAGGTCCGTTACTTTTCTAACAGGCCTCCTATATATGAAGAGTTCAGATGCCTAACCCAGTAAGTCTTTTTTTTTTTTTTTTTCAAATGGGGAAAAATGGAGATTTAAAGGAAACCCTATGCAGAAATGCACAGACTTTCATCAATAACATGAAAACAGTTTGTTCAAATTCTTTCATATTTTGTACACTGATGGTCCCCTTGACAGCCAAGTACATGTTGGTGTCAACTAAAAATTTATGGTTTTGGAGATACTGGCTTTTGCATCTGAACTCTTCATATATATATATATAAATACAATTAACATACACTCAAAAAAATATATAAATGCAACACTTTTGGTTTTGCTCCCATTTTGTATGAGATGAACTCAAAGATCTCTAACTTTTTCCACATACACAATGTCACCATTTCCCTCAAATATTGTTCACAAACCAGTCTAAATCTGTGATAGTGAGCACTTCTCCTTTGCTGAGATAATCCATCTGAAGGACCGATAACAGAATCGTTAAGCACAAAGCTTATTGATGTTGGTGGATCGAATAATTTCTTAATGATACCCGAAAGGAACCGGTTCTCGGTACCCATCCCTAGTTATGATCATAAAAAAATGCTGTTCTTCATTTATCTGACCTAGTTTACAATGTATACACTAAGAGGCAACTGTGTGTGGGTGGGTATATGTCCTTCTCCTGTCCAAACAGCACCTCAGAATTGAGCCAGATTTGGCACACATATGTTTTGACATATGGGCGGTGACATAGGCTGTTGAGCACTTTAGTAGTAGTAGTAACAGCTGTCTCTTCTTGAGGCAGCTTTAGTCACACCCTAACAGTTCATGGGAATCCAGGATAGGTGGGAGGTGATAGTTTTGCTGGTGAATATAGTTTTCATTTCAGTCTATGAATCAAACCCTCCTTGGAATTTGTAATAGGCTAGTGTGTGTGTGTGTGTGTGTGTGTGTGTGTGTGTGTGTGTATATATATATATATAATATATCTTTTGGTTTTGCTCCCATTTTGTATGAGATGAACTCAAAGATTTAAAACTTTTTCCACATACACAATATCACCATTTCCCTCAAATATTGTTCACAAACCAGTCTAAATCTGTGATAGTGAGCACTTCTCCTTTGCTGAGATAATCCATCCCACCTCACAGGTGTGCCATACCAAGATACTGATTAGACACCATGATTAGTGCACAGGTGTGCCTTAGACTGTCCACAATAAAAGGCCACTCTGAAAGGTGCAGTTTTGTTTTATTGGGGGGGATACCAGTCAGTATCTGGTGTGACCACCAATTGTCTCATGCAGTGCAACACATCTCCTTCGCATAGAGTTGATCAGGTTGTCAATTGTGGCCTGTGGAATGTTGGTCCACAGCTTAATTTTTCGAACCGTGTCCACTTCGATGTGTCTCACAGGTTTAGAAAAAATTTTGATCAAACAAAGCGCCAGTCTCTCAGCAACTTCTCAGACAAAGGAATTCCGACGAGGGGCTGGACGACTCTTCCCACAAGGAGTGCTCACAGCCGAATGACGTCACCGACAGGCATGGAAAAACTCACGCATGCGCACGAGGGTTCAAGCATGTCTGACGTAAAAACATATGAATGAAATCCATATAGTTTTTGAAAAAAAAAAAGGACCTATACTTTGACAACCCTCGTGTGTATATATATATATACTGAAATCCCATGTGTTTATTAAAATTATGATCAAAGATCTGGGTGGATCCCAGAAGATTTTCAGATTTCACAGTGGGGTTGCAGAGTACTTGAGTTTTGGACTCCCTATTCCAGCCAAATAAATCTTGTTAAAAACTTACTTTTGCAAATAGCCATGAAAGAGGAAGAACAAAAAAGAACTCGTAGTGATGCCATCTCTGTGTCTGTATACCGGTTTGGTAGTGAGTCCTATACAGGCCCTGAAGTCCATTGGGCCGGTGCTGATCTCTGATTACCGCAGTGTGAAGTGGATGAGAGTCTTCAGCTCTCCCTAGATGGAATGCCAGACCGTCACAGGTTATTAATCCAGTGACATACTGAAAATATGACATAGTGAATACAAATGAAAATAAATCTACATTTTAAGTATCATTTTGAAATAGCTTCATGTCGAAATAAACTGAACGTGACTTAACACACGTATTGGTTGATAACATTGGATATGTGCAGTCGGGGAAAATGGAGTTTGTATGTTTTTAGACAACAGTATGTGAGTGTACCAGACATCTCGAGATGCAACACTGGCCAGTGTGTGAAATGTCACGTGTCTCACTTTGATCGTTGTGCGCATGGCCATACGTAACTGGCTGCTCTATTCTGGTTTACTTATCAAGACTCAGACCGACCAGTATAAACTGGGGCATCGCTGTTGCAGCCACATTCTTTGCAGGGGTCACTCAGAGTTTGTGTCCGCCAGTTATTCACAACAGTCATGTTAAGTGTTATACATTGAATTAAATTGAGTAATTTACACATCAAAGCCTGTAATTTGATCTGTCAAAAAATGTAATTTTGCACAATGTGACACAGTAAGATTTGCAGAGTAGAATTAAATCAAAAGAGCTATTGATCTCCTTTGAAGTCTCCGCATTCTTATCTGCACGATCAGAGGACACCGTCCTGTCTCCTGTGATGGTGTCCCTCTCTGATTACACTTCAGAACAGGTTCTAGGGCTTGCTCTCGGGGTTGGTAAGGTGAGACCTTTACTTGTGTGAAGCGCCTTGAGCAGCTCTTGTGATTTGGCACTATAAATTAAATACATTGAGTTGAATTGAACAGGTTCTCACAGCTCTGACAGAACCGCAACTAACATCAATAGCAACGGCCGCGTGCTGAATTCAGTCCAAATATTAAGCATTTTAGGAACATTTGATATGTAACCTCTAAATATGGACAATTTACCCCCATCACTCACAGGTAATGACTCGTAGAAGCAAGTTAGTCAGGACCTCTATCAGATCCTTTTTCTTGCCTTTTAAACTTGTAGTTCTGCCCCTTACCCATCTTTTTAATTCTGCTTCTGTGCTTTCTCAAATAGTGAGCTAATAACAGCTCCAGCAACATCTTCTGGGACCAAAATTGGTTTAAAAGTACCTCATCTCTATTTGTTTACATCCACGGATGCCAGCTGTAGGTATACAGGCTATCGCATGATGCACTGCGTGAGGGCTACCTCTGGGCATGTACACGGACACATGCAATCCCCCTATTGGATGTGTTCCTCTTGAAAGGTGTATGACGTATCCTTCATCTTTCTGCTGAGGGAACAAAAGACAGCATTTTGCAGAAGCGCTGACTGCAGCGCTAATACCCTTAAATGACTACAGAGTGTATGTTGTGGATGAAATGACATATTGATGTAGTTTGCATTAAGATGCTGTCTTGTTCCTTCACCCTGACTGAGGTAAAACAGATACAAGATGAAATGAGCTATATCTTTAAGATGTCCAGATTGTTTGTGCTCACAGGATGGAGACAAACAGAGCTACTACGTGATTGAATGCCGATGGCTGCTGATGCCCTTTTAAGTAAAATGGTCAGCCCAGGCGTTAATAGTTGAGGACTTGATTTAATGAAGTGTAAAGGGATTGTTCTCTCAGTTGTGTAATGGTTTTATCTGGGACAGGGCTCGGTCTCAACAAGAGCCCAACCATCTCTTAAAATCACCAGTTACTGCAACTGTGTCTGGACCTCACTATAAGATGCCATATAATGTTTCCTTCCTCCTGGTAGCAGCTGTTGGTATTTTCGTGGGCTTTAGTAGGATTATGTTCCTGAGCCTACTATATGCAGTGTTTATACTTGCTTCAGAGCCTGAGACATTTTTCCAGTAGTGTGATGTCATATGTTTGTTTATCCATTTCTCTTTGTTGATTAAATCTAAAAATAAAAGATAAAATAAACTGTCATCAGTATGTGGTAGACACTTGATGCACTATAGATACCTTCAGTCACCAATGACCTAATTACATTTCTCGGTGGTTTAGTGCACGTGTTTGCATATTGATGAGCACATTACTGGAGAATACTTTAAGAGTGAGACTTCAAAAACGGAATGTGTGTATACTATTTTGACACAAATGAGCTAACATACATAAATGTATAACATACATAAATGTATCTGTTAGCATGCTAACTTGCAGAAAGTATTCCAACAGTCACTAGGTAACCATCCAAGTCATCTTGACCTGCACACACGGTGCTGTGATGGAACATAGCCTGTTGCTACCAGATCCTATTTAGTCTGCACAGTTGGCTAGGCCCTGTTTATCCCAGCTCTTAATTACTTTTACCGATAACACTGAAACCCTACTCTTCCCTGTGGTTGGAAGGCCGTGCACAGATTTATATAGGTGTCAGGAAAGTGTGATTGATGGGGATATCAGTGCACATTCCAGGCATCCGTGCCCTGAGAGACCAACGGGCAAAACAGTTTTTCTCCAAAACCATCACAGTTGCACTGACTCTGATACCGAAGTCTTATTACCCGAGGCCATCAGATATGGTCATTGGGTAGTGCGAAGGCTTTGTGTCTGTCCGTCCATCCGTCTGCTGTCTGTCTGTGCCCAGCATAGGCCCTGCCTATTACTGCCAGAGTCAAATTCACAGGGAACATTCTTGGGACACAGACCTTGGACAAGTTCAAAGACGGCTAACCTTGACCTATTTTAAGAGGTTAAAAAGTCACATTCTGTTTCATTCTGTTGAGTTATTTTATTTATTATTTATTTATTTGAGTGGGGGGGTGACAGCCAATCAGAGCAGAGTGGCACCATGACGTCAATGTCAGGTCTCTGTAAAACTGCTTAATTTATGTGTTTATATAACATAGTAAGTCCCTTCAGCTGCTCCCTTGTTTGCACTCCGGGTCGCCACAGCAAATCCAAGGTGGATCTGCATGTTGAATTGGCACAGGTTTTACGACGGATGCACTTCCTGACGCAACTCCACATTACATGGAGAAATGTGGCAGGGGTGGCATTTGAACCCGGAACCTTCTGCACTGAATCCAAGCGCATTAACCACTTAGCCACCACCCCTGCATGTATATAACATATTGTCATATATTCTGTAAAAGCTAGGAACCTGATAACGCCTCTGAAGTGATTTACAAGACATTTCAAGGACATTAGCATGGCGATGTCACAGTTTAGCTGCAAACCGTTTCATTTGTGTGTAAATATAACCTCTTTGTCATATTATGTAAAGCAAGCGAGAAATAAACACTTCTAAAAGTGAAGACGCTCTTTTTGTAACCCGATAACACCTCTGGAGTGATTTACAAGACATTTTGCGAATGTCAGCGTGCACGCTAACGTCTGCTAATTTCCGCTCTTGTCAAAAGCTCATAAATGTAAATATTATTTATTTATGATTGATTGAACATGTGCAAATTGCACTGAAACCAAGCGCATTAACCACTTGGCCACCACCCCTACATCTTAATGTAAATAACAATAAATGTGTGTGTGTGTGTATGTTTGTTTTTTAATTGGGGGTGTTATGGGCTTGAGTGTGGGCATTGGTACGGAGGTGAGTAAAGAGGAAATGGGAGGCACTGGATTAATAAAATATTTAATGTTTAAAATGACAAAGTACTCTGTTGAAACAGATATTTTTATGCTACTTAGGGTTCTGGTTTGGAACTTTGAGACATGGGATATTTTACTAAGGTACTGACGTTTATAGAAGTTGGTAAACAGTTTTATGTTCTCTAATATAGAAACTTTTAGTCTTGCCCAAATCAAAGACAGAGTTTCCAAGAAGTACCATGTTGGTCTTTATTTTCAGATTGCTGTCGTTTGTTCATTGAGCTGGAGATGTTTTTGCGCCTCTTCATTGGTGTGTATTTGGTGGTGAACCACAGCCATAAAGGCCTGAGCAGAGGATGGTCTTCGACTCAGCATGTTCCTTTCTGACCCCGTTTGTTTATGATGTGTTAACAGAGAGGAAGCTGACATTTGCTATATTAAGACTGCAGACTCATGCATGGACACACACATACAGTCAGCGGGAAAACACCCCACATACACATCTGAAATGTCACATTCGTACACTCATTTCTCTAAAATGCTCAAACCTTCTCACATACCTGTGCGTATGTGTCAGTTGTACTCCTTCAAATAGGCAGAAACATGAGGCGTCCTGCACAAACACCATGAGCTCTTCTGTACAGGCAGGTCAGAATTCTTAAAGCTTCAAAGACATTTTGTCTTGTTCAGAGCAGCAGGAATGTTGAGATATGAAGGCCATTATGTTCAAAAGTCTCATATCTCAGATTCAGCTTTAAGTTCCGAGGGCGTTTTACTGCCTAATCAATTAAGAAATGTTGAAAAGCACGCAGCAGTTTTGTAAGCTGTATTATTTTACGAGGTCTGTTAGAAAAGTATCGGACCTTTTTATTTTTTTTTTCAAAAACCTGATGGATTTGAATCACATGTGCTTGCATGAGCAAACCTTGAACCTTCATGCGAATGCATGAATTTTTTCACGTAAGCAGCCTTTGTGTGAGGATGGGTGTAGTCTCTTGGCGTTTTTTCATTCCAAGGAAAAAGACGGAATGACTGGAGCAGCACCGCATCAGATTTTGCCAGAAACTGGGTGACAGCTAGGTGGAAACCATTTAGATTATTCAGATGGCTTTCGGTGACGATCCTATGGGCATCACACAGATTAAGGAGCGGTACAACTGGTTTAAAGACGTCTGCACAACGGTGGAGAGTGCGCCGTGCTCCGGGTGGCCATCAACATGCTGAAATGACCAGATCATTTCCAAAGTGAACGCTGTGGTGATCCGGGACCGTCATGTGACTATCCGAGAAATTGCGGAAGAGGTGGACATCAGCACTTTTTCGGCACATTCTAATTTGGCCATGAAAAGAGTTGCAGTGAAATTCATGCCGATGGCTTCGGCACGAAGCTGATGGCGGAGCAAAAGCGCCTTCGTGTTGAAGTCTCACAGGACATGTTGTGACATGCCCACCTCTTGCACCATTCGGAAGATTCAGACGGCTTTCGGTGGCTTTTCAGTCGTGTGACTATCCAAGAAATTGTGGAAGAGGTGGGCATGTCACAACATGTCCTGTGAGACTTCAACACGAAGGCGCTTTTGGAAATGATCTGGTCTTTTCAGCATGTTGATGGCCGCCCGGAGTGTGGCTCGCTCTCCACCGTTGTGCGGACGTCTTTAAACCGGTTGTACCGCTCCTTAATCTGTGTGATGCAAATAGGATTGTCACCGAAGCCGTCTGAATCATTCGAATGGTTTCCACCTGGCTGTCGCCCAGTTTCTGGCAAAATTTGATGCGGCACTGCTCCAGTTGTTCTCTCTTTTTCCTTGGAATGAAAAAACGTAGAGACACTACACCCATCCTCACACAAAGACTGCTTAGAAGCAAATGACGCAATCGACAGGTGTGAAAAAATGAACGCATGCGCATGAAGGTTCAAGGTTGGCTCATGCAAGCACACGTGATTCAAATCCATCAGGTTTTTGAAAAAAATAAAAAGGTCTGATACTTTTCTAACAGACCTCGTATATGTTTGTGCACCTCCACCTACTCTTTAGGATCGCCAAAAGACTGATATTTTCCACACAATAAATGTAATAAAGCAGTGTCTGGAATAGAAACCTGTTCCATTTTGGGTCAGATGTGCAAAAACAAGGAGACATGAAAATATTTTTGATTGCAAAAGATGGCGAGTTCCAAGATGCTTTGAATGAAATAACAAAAGTGTTGATTTGAGCTAGAAAAAAAACATAAATTTGAGTGTTTGTCCAAATTTAAGGGTCGGTTGCACAAGTTTTCAAAATGAGTAGCTACAAGGGGCGATTGAGACGTTTTGAGCCCGACTGGAAAAAAGTAGGGTATGGTTCTCCATCTTTTGCACTCTGAGGAGCCAACATTTCTGTGTGAAGTTTTGGCTCACTGGGTGAGAAATGTTGGTTTCTCAGAATGCAAAAGATTGAGAACCACCCTCTACTTTTTCTGGGTCAGGCTCAAAACTTCTCATTCACCCCTCGTACACCTTTTGAGTCAGTAATGACAAGTAACGACTCATTTGAAACTGTCATTCCAGCGGTACCCAGTGATACTCCAAAGAGACCTAGAGTCAGTCATCCAGCAGATTTCAACCTTTTGTCCACTGATCTTGGACACTTTGTTTTCTGGACTTGGTATCATTGGATTTTTCTCTAGTGTTTTCAATAAAGGAAGCATTATTGGTGGCAAAAATACACTTGAAGTCATATGCGTCCAGTTCCTACTTGGTGAACATTGTTTTTAGAACAGGTTGGTTCACCTTATTGTAGCTTTTTAGATTATTGGCCTCGGAGTGATTTAAATGCCATAAATTCAGTTAGTGCTTAGGGTTGGGTATCGAGAACTGATTCTTTTCGGGTATCGTTAAGAAATGATTAGATTCACCGATATCAATAGCCTTTAGCCAATTTTGCTTAAAGATTCCCTTATCGGTCCTTCAGAGCGGCCGTTGTTTTTGATGGTGTTTGTCAGGAAGATGTTCATTTCTCTATGTTGATTACAGACCTTGCAGCGGCTCTGTAATCAACCGCTTCTGCAGCGTGACTCCACTTTGAAGCTTGAACCAGTAAAGAAGTGCTTTGTTCTGCTGGTTCCTTGGTTCTTTGATTCGCTGCTCTTCAGAAGTGGCAAGTCCGCTTCTTAACTCCTCTCAAAGCCATTAAAATATGTCAATTGTGAGTCACTTTTGTGTGGATTAAAGTCACTAACTGGGACTCTTGTTTTGTTGCAGTCAAGAAATGAGAATCCTCTTCCGTTACGTTCACACAATTCCAAACACTGCGCGGCTCTCTGCTGAGACAGAGTCCATTCGGAATTAATAACTTCAAAGCAAATTGCCGCTTTAAATAAAATGACACCTCTTTTCACACGTTGTAATACAGACAGTAAACTACAATTGACTAAAATGTTTTTTTCCTCCCAAAATGAGACCTCCTGCATTCTTTATGAATTACATCCTGACATGCAGCACAGCAAGCTGTAAGAGCTCACCTCAGACGTATGGAAAGACATTCATGCCAGTAATGTCTAAAAGGAAATGCTTTTGACAAAAACTACAGATTTTGTTTATTTCTATTTTTGTCCAGAGATCAAGGATCCACCATAAAGAGCTTATTATGTCCAGAGTTTAAGGATCCAGTGACCAATTTCACATTTATTTACTTTAAGACTCAATAAAATGTCGTTGACATAGAAAACCTGTAAAGCCTACTTTTAGTACACAGAAAATTCACAAGAGGTATCGATAAGGGAATCGATAATGGTATTGATATCGATAAAATCTTATCAATGCCCATCCCTATTTGTGCTTCAGCCACGTGCCCAAGCTTGTTGTTGAGCGAAGCACTAAATCATACAAGATCCCTGCTTTTGAGGAAATGGAAAATTGGAATTTACTGTAATATAAGAGGAATTATATAGTTATCCGTCAGATGGAGCTGATTTTCTCCTTTCAGTGATTGGCATTCCATGATTGTACTAGCTCTGAATTTGAGATTATCCCTTTCATATTGCAGATTATCCAAGCATGGCGTGTTGGAGGTTCAGGGATTAACACTTTGGAGGGCAGAACCTCACCACATAACTTCGACTCATTATCTTCAGAATTCTTCTTTTTATCTTCAGCTTAAGTGGCAGACATGGAGGGTGTGATACTGGGGGAGAAGCCACTTTTTGGCATTCATCCTTCTGGCATTTTTAGGGAAATCCAGGAAAAGGAGAAATACAGATTGAGATTGTAGTGAAGAAAAGGATGGAATGGGATAAAAAGGATACAAGAGGAGTGAAAGGGGTTAAAAAGGAATTGGAAGAAAGGAGGGGACAACAGAGGCCAGAAGTTCAAATTTGAAATTTTGTCATTAAAAATCCAATGTTTTCAGACTTGGTTTCTAATATTCTCTGACTGTTGTCAGCAGTGCTGTGTTCCTGTTATTCTGCCTGTAAGGTTTCCAAACAAGTAACTGAGCCAGACCTTATGCTAACTGTGTCTTTGTTGCATGTTAGTAATTAATTTCTGGCCTGCATTTTGGACCTGTTGAGTCATCAGGAGTTCTAGTCCATGAGCCAGTCATCAATTTTGACCTAATCGGTACCACTTAAGGGGACTAAACAACACTTACAATCCAGCCTCCGTGTACCATGGCCTAATCAAAAATGTATTATAGCCACTCCAGGGTGGTCTAAACTATACCTTTTTGAAATTATGATCAGACAAATTATGTGGTATATTTTTCAATATGACTGGTGCATTTTTAAATTTTGAACTAATTCTTTATTGACTCCAATCTGGCTATAACTACCACGCTGGGATGGCTATCATACATTTTTGTGTAGGCCATAGTACACTGAGGCTGGATTCTAAAGGGCCTTTCACACCGCACATGCCACACAATCGTTTTGCCACATTCGCTCATGTTTTTTGCATCCATCTCTCCATCCATCCCTCTGAGTTACGGTCGCAAATAGCCTTTTTACCAGCTCTGCTAAGGCGTCGTTGGTAAAACTCAATTTGCGACCGTAAAATCTAGCATTAACGTCCACAAATCATCAGACACAACAGGATTATTCCCTAATAATATCTGTTATGGACTTTAAAATGAATTCTTCTGTCTCATTTTTCCCTCCCCCCACTACTACTAAATGACACGTGTGCACACCGCCACCACAGGATTTGGACAAAACTATTAGCAGCTAATTGACAAGAACCAAGATTCTACTTTTGAAAAGTCTGCAGATTTGGCTGATGATGAGGTCCAAGAGCGTGTCACACAGGACGAATTGTCAACAAGGAACAAAAGGAAGAATCACACATCTCCATCGGCAGTGGGCTCAGGGTATTCTTATTTCAGATGCATGTTATACTTCACACTAGATGACACTATCCACATCACACCAGCATGCTATTGGGGGGGGGGGGCACATGATGCCGCTGCTTTTGGTTCGGTGTAAGCAAGCAAGCGAAGAGTGATGAGGAGCCTTTTTAACTGCAGCACAGCAGCATCTCTGTTTAAAAAGGGGCCAGTATGTGCGCAGCTAGAGACCGCTTGAGATGGCACCAGCTAACACGTGCACCCAAAGGGGGTGGGGTTATCTAATTATATGTTATTGGCAGTGTCGCTGCGAGCTGCCCACCAGTGAACCACAGCAATATCGTTTGGAATGTCATGATTTCTACACACAGCTGAAACAAAACATGAAGCCCACAAAGTGGAAACACAGGAGGAGAGCGCAAGCAACTCCACTAATCCTGATGTCACCGAAGATATTGGTGTTCAGTTGTGCAATGTCAACTTAATCTATGAGCTCGATCTCCATCTCGCTCTTCTTTCTCCCTGCTTTTTTTTTTTCTGGGACTTATTCATCTTTTTGTTTCCACCAATCACTCTTATCCACAACAGATGCTCTCTTTCCACTCTCTCTTGCTGTCTCTTTCTGGCTAACTGTAACAAGCTGTGGTGAAAGTTTGGGAGAAGTTTTGGTTTGTGTAATGTGTGTATGTGTGTATGCATGCGTGCTCACACGTCTGTGTGTGTTGCTGGGTTTGTGGTTCTCTGCAGGAGAGCATTTCAGGCTTGTGCAGGGGGGCGCTGATAAACACTTCGGCTACACAGCAGTGGAACACACAAGGACTCTGTTCTTTTTGTGTACATAAACTGTGCATATTCGTGTCCAAACAGTAACATATGAACCAAAAATTTTACTGTGATCAAGACTCGGCATTAGCGACTTGATGAGCATTCTTCCAAATTATGGTCAGCACTCAAAATTTTTCTGTGGAAGAATGGACACGCTTAAAAAAGCGTAAAAGTGTAGTTAAAAACCTTCAACTGCTGCCATATGGAATTGTTGGATTATAACTAATAAGATGCTCTGCGTTGCTGTGTTAACCTTAAGTTTTGTCAGACATGTTTCATTATATATACGGTGCATCTGGTAAGTATTCACAGCACTGAACTTTTTCCACATTTTGCCATCTTACAGCGTTATTCCAAAATGGAGTAAAATAATTTTCCCCCCCACAAAATTCTACTCACAACACCCCATAAAGACAACATGAAAAACGTTTATTGAAATTTTTGCAAATTTATTAAAAAAAACAAACAAAAAAACTAAGAAATCACATGGCTCTACCCTACTCTATTCTACTTTTCTATTCTACTTTTTCTTTTTTTTTTTTTTTTTTTTAGATATTTAGATATCCCTTAGTATACACTAGTATAGTTCTACCTTACTATTGGAATGTATTGTAGAAGACATACCTTACTGAATTTTCATGGACATAAGTATTCACAACCTTTGCTCAATCCTTTGTCAATGCACTTTTGGCAGCAATTACTACGTCAAAACCTCTGGAATATGATGCCACAAGCTTGGTGCACCTATGTTTGGGCAGTTTTGTCCATTCCTCTTTGCAGCACCTCTGAAGCTCCATCAGGTTTGGATGGGGAGCATTGGTGCATAGCCATTTTTCGATCTCTCCAGAGATGTTGATTCGGATTCAGGTCAGGATGATCAGTAGAAAACTTTATTTATTTATTTTTTAATCAATGTAGGGTATTGAAGTTCATCCATCTTGGAATAAGGCAGTAATGTAACAAAATCTGGAAAAAGTGAAGCGCTGTGAATACTTTCCGGATGCACCGTAAGAAACTGATGCTGAACAAAAACAGGTGCTCTATCAAGAGGACCTTGCAGAGTAAAAAAAAAAAAAAAAAAAAATCACCCATAGAGGGGGAAACTAGCCATAGAGATCAAAAGGTTTTTTTTTTGTTTTTTGCACTAGGCTGTAAAGATGTTTATTTTTGTTCTAAAGTTGGACATTTTAACATGACCTTCTATGATAATCTTCTTACTTTTGGAGCCAGCCTCAAGCAGCTAGCCAAGGAACTGCAACTTTTCCTTCTTCTGGATGTTCATCATGTGGGACCATCAAAATGTACTGCTTGAAAACAAGGTGTGATGTACATTTCTAAGGGCCCCTTCACACATAGTGTGAATTTGGTTGAATTACAATGAAACAGCGTGAAACAGTTCTAATTAGCGCATCACGAAACGCGCCGATGGGCAGGCGTGCATGATTTCGGTGCGACGGTGTCTTTCTTGCAGGAACACAGTGCGAGCTGCTGCAGCTGCTTGCACTGTGGGACGAGCTGCATCACATCGCGCTGCTGATGTGGAGGAAAATAAAATAAAAACCAGCTCTATAGTTAGTGAATATCACCAGGTTGAATAAAAATAATACCTAAAAGGGGACGCAATACTGAACCCCGTGGGTAAATAACCCTGGTTAAATAAATAAATTAAATAAAAAAACACTCACAGGATTTGAACCCACACGCTCTGATTACCAGATGGAAACTTTACCACGGTGCCACAATCACTGTCTCATAACAGGAGCATGAAATGGTTAAAACAGGGATGGGCAATCATGTGCCATGAAAGGCCGAGACCCTGCAGGTTTTCCTTGCTGCCAATCACCTCAGCAGGTGATTTCATTAATGATTAGGTGTTTATGCTCAGGGGAGAAGCTAATCAGCAACCCACCTGCTGAGGTGATTGGTTGCAAGGAAAACCTGCAATGTCTCGGCCGTCATTGCCCACCCCTGGGTTAAAATCAACAAGCAGATAGATGTATTTTCTAAAAAAAGAAAAAGAAAAAAGCGCTGTCATAACTGACCAAACTGTGTTTGGTACGGTTATTTCTGCTGATATGTGACTGTGGTGTATTTGTCATACTGTTGACCTGTAATATGGTCCTACGGCATGCTGCTCACTGTCCTGTCAGACAGGCGTGACGTTCAGATTGCCTGCTGCATGTCCACATGAACTGGTGGTCCGGTCCAGCTGGAACAGCCTGCGCGCTCTTCAGCCTGTCGCAGAAGCGATATGTTTTTATGTATTTTGATGTGAGGACAGCAAGCATACACATACGCGTGTCCATCAAAACATGGCGCGTGTTCTGTAGCGCTGATGTCCAGGACCAGAGTTGTCAACAGCTACCACGCCCCTGTCCGTTCAGCGCACAGACCAAGGTGTCTCACTGTGATCAGATGAGAGGCGCCTCACCTGCGGGGGCAAACCACATGCACATATATGTTGTGGGGGAGCCGACAATCTGGCACGTCATGTGCACTCGGCAACTCCACAGTCATGGGGCACTTAGACAAATTTAAAACGGCCACACATTTTCTAAGTGCCAAACGAACGGTGTTAAATGTTTGTGTGTGTCACCTGGAATTTGGCCGACACCTGCCGCGAGAGGGTTTGATGGGCTCGCACAGTGCACACTCTTTTTCAGCCACTGGTGTGCACCAATAATTGTAGCAACAGGTGTTCGAGGCAGCTACAAATTTACACATTTTGCGTATGATTCCTGCTTCATGCGCACTTCGACCAAATTTGCACTATGTGTGAAGGGGCCCTAAGGGCAGCAGGTTGTATAAAATTGCTTACACTATCAATATCAAACTTTAGAGGTCACTTTTGTCAGCTGATTGGCCTGAAGGTCATGTGTCACTTAGTAGCAACGAACTCCATTTATTTCCAAAAACCCTAAATTGGACTAAATTACATTTATATCGGACAGTTTTCTCTTGTAGTTTATTCATGGAAGATTAGAATTATGCAAGCCTTTTCTTTTCTCTTTGTCTCAAATGCCAGAATTTGTCCAGCTGTGTCACTATCGTCCATGTGCACATTGCTCAGTGCACCATGCAGCCCTTTTTCTTGCCTGTGAAGATTAGACTTTATTTTACTCTGCAGCTCAAACAGTACTACAGACTGCACTTTTTTTAAAATTGTGTTTTTTCTGTGAAATAATCTTTTAATAAATCATCTTTCAGCTTGCAGTATACGTCCAGACATTTGAATAACTCTTATTTTGGATGATACATTAATGTCCAGTGTCTTAATTTCCATTTGCTCCAAAAGGATTAGATCCTCTTGTAACATGCTTTTCTCACATTGTGTGGAAAAAGAAGGCCGTGTTGCTGATGTGGAAAAGACACAGTTTCTCTCCATTCATGTCCTCAGATCAAATACTGCTAACATAGTGTGTTTTGGACACGTGTCAGTTTTGGGGGAGCCTGATACAGTGTTGGATATTGGAGCTGCCGTTCCGGTCAGTATGAGCTGCTCACTCTTTTCCTCTCTTGTTGGTTATGTCACAGAAATGTTGCAGGACAGGCCAGCAGTGTATTAGTCCGTCGTGTTGCATTCATGCAACAGAATCAACAGAATTGTTTCCCATAAATTTGAAAAGGGGACTTTGATTTCCAGCAGACACTTTGTGCAACGTAACTAACATCACTGTCTGCTGTATCACTTCTGTGAGTCGTACCTTTCTGGCATGTGTCGTTGTTGTCTTTTGTTGCTAACATGTTGCCATCTGGTGCTACGAGCACTCCTCACTCACTGGGGTGCAGCAGACCAGAGCAGATAATCAGAGTGTGAAAGCAGGAAGCTCTCTGCAGGAAGCTGCATAGTACCGCTTCTTCTTCTTCTGCGTGTGTGTGTCTGGCCACTTTGCCTTGTGCGGGTGTACAGTATGTACGTTTGTGTTTTTCCAGCAGCTGTTTCATGACAGAAACCAGGACTAGCTGACTTGGAACTGTTAACTTCCACGAGGGTGCACAAGTGACTTGTTTCATGGCCCACCAAGAAGAGAGATCATGAGAGAACACTACTGGTTTTAGAAAGTGAGAAGTCCTCAGGTGGAAAGGAAGAGGTGTATGTCAGATAAGAGAGTTCAGATTGTGTGTGTAGTTATGCCTCCCGAAGATACGCTTGTGCGTTTGTGAGAGAGGGCGAAGCCTGGATAGATGGCAAAGGTATTTTTGAGTCTGACAAACTCAAGTCTCATGATGTTTTGAAGAAAGGAAGGGATGGTGAGGGCGAAAATCAACATTCACTCTCAATAACGAGATGTGTTCTCATGCTAGTTTTCCTATTGTAATAGTACTTTTCTGTGTGTCATTTTTCATCCATCTGTAACATAGGGATGTTTTAACTTTGAGCTTATTGGAGTGCACAAAAACTTAATACATCTTTTTAAAAAAAGGTTGGGTTTAAAGGAGGACTTCAGAATTTTTCAACATGAGCTCTATTTTTGGATGTTTTTGAGTTCATATTTTCATACAGGACAAAAATTATTTTAGTCATTCCAGTACTGATTTGGAACACAAACAGTCATGGGCTGTCCACCTCTGAAAGATAATTATGCGGAACAAGTTAAAAACTTGCAGATCAATCTGTTTCTTGCCTCCGCTGAACAGTTTAAAATGTCATTAAACATGTCTGGTAGCATGGAGAGGAAAAAAAAACAAATAACTAATTATATATAGTTGGCCGCTTACCTTAGGCTCCTGCCCATTTTGTGGTGGCACTTCCCTCTGACTCACTAAAAGTTGATTGCTGTACCAAGTCATTTAATTTTTAGAAACATTTAAAAGTCATTGTCACAGGCCAAGGTTAAAATTATGGCCAAGTGGTTATGTGTAGTAGATATTTGGAATCATTGTGTGTTGGTTTGTGTAATGAGGTTGAGCTAAAACATTAAACCTTTTGTAGGACTCTAACATTGTGATGTCAATCATTAGACCTTGGCGGAAGTGTGCATTTTAATGAGTTCTCTTTTTGTGTAGATTAGGGTTAACTATTGTGTTTTCCAGAGCACAAGTCCCACTGGTGTTGCACCCATTTTCTGTTCGTGAAGCTCACTTTTTAACACAGTGTTTCCACAGGGGCAACTTCAACAACAGACAGAAACTTGGAACACATGTGCACAACTTGTAAATTCCAAACAAAGGA
The DNA here is from genome assembly GCF_902500255.1 of Thalassophryne amazonica. Classification (NCBI taxonomy): domain Eukaryota; kingdom Metazoa; phylum Chordata; class Actinopteri; order Batrachoidiformes; family Batrachoididae; genus Thalassophryne; species Thalassophryne amazonica. Next base: position 27,961,996 of record NC_047124.1, read on the forward strand.
AGTTGGACAACTTATTTGATGCAGTTTAGACAAAAGAAGTAATCTGATGAACACAGATGGCTGGGTACATTGTTGGAACTATTCCAATACAGTAGTATTGTTTGAGGGTGGGTGATAAAGGGGTTAAATGAAGGAGCATATGACACACTTCCAGCGAAAACCCCAGTATAATTATTCACATTAAGTCTTTCTGAAACGTACCAACACAACCTCTCGTCTTCCCGTCTCCACTGGGAAGTGGAACAAACTGCACTTTTCGCGACTTCTTTGGTGATTGAAGTCGAAAACAAAACTTTACACCATTTTTCCGTTAGAAGTGATGCTGTGTTTGTGCGGGCTGGAAGTGGTCAAATCCAGTGATATCGAGCGAGACTGCAGTGCCCAATAAAAATGTGAGTCATATTGATTTTTAACCAGTTCTTGAATTTGGGTTTTGTGCATTGTTGTATTGTACTTTTATTACTGCCATTTATTCTTTTATTACTGATGTTTATTTTGTTTAGTACTTTGATTCCTGGGAAAACCCTATATAAATAGTTGTTGTTGTTATTATTATTAACAAACGCATGATTTTTCAGTGTATAAATCACACCAGAGTGCAAGTTGCAGGGCCTGTAACTAGTAAAGCCCTGTTTACACATAGACGGTAAGCGCTCCCAGAAGCATCCCGGAAGAGTTTTTGGCCGTCTTAAGGATAACACGCCGTTGTTAACACCGGCACTGGGGGGCGTGGCTTAGTTCCGGCTTTACTGGGAATCGTTGAAAAAATTATTCAACATGTCGAATAATTCCGGGAGCGCTCCCGGAGAATTCGCGTGACGACGGAGACAACGCGAACAACAGCGTTTGATACTTTTTAATTGCCGTTTCATCCTGCCCCTTCCTGTAGTGCCGCAGTTTACACCGCCATAATTGGCGGCCAGCATTGTATCCCTAATCAACGGCATGTAAAACGGCGATAGAGCCCACATCGGCGTCCTCAAGGGCGCTTTAACCGGCGACGGAGGCAGACAAAATGGCGGCGCTAGCAGACAGTACGCCATTCTAAACGTCACCTCCCGGTTAACGGCGTTCCAAATGGCCGATAGGCGGCGGTCAATATAAAAACGCTAGCGTGCTGCATGCAGGCCTCTCACTCGCAGCCAGCTCCAGATATTTTTGCAGAGAAGCTCCAGTATGCCTCCTAAAAGAAAAGTGGCAGCAGCAAGGACTTACCAAGAGGTCTGGTTCAGAAGCAGAGGGTAGCCCTGTGGTGGAGACGGAGCAACACGTTGAGGAGGAGAAAAGGAAGGAGAAGAAAAGGCTGAGTATCTCCCTCCCCCTGCAGTGACAGAGGCATGTATTCCTGCTGCTTCAGCCTATTATACTCTGGGGGCGGTGCCTATATGCAAAAGTTCCTGGAGTAACGCAGGATTTGCCTGGATAAATCCAGTGGTACACAGGGCATTATCGGCGGCAGCAGAACACCGCCATTCTCACGTGCGTCTTAACCTGCGATTGTAAAGGATAGAACTGGGTATTAACCCCGTTGCCTGACGTGTGCCGGATGCTACGGCATCAAAACGCCGCTTTATTCTGTGGATTTAGCGGCACTTTATCCGCGTATTTGCAGCTATTACGGCGGTCAAAACACTGGCAATGCTCCGCCCCTTTCCACCGCGAAAACAGCCGGAACTACTGCGAACTTCAGTCTATGTACTACCCGCCGAGAAAAAAACGTCTGTGTAAACCATGCTTTAGAAAACAAAAGAACCAAAACCACTACTTATACTCTGGACAGTACAATATGTGTTCTCTAATTTTGAAGCATAAACTGCGTGTGAGATGTTTCATGCATCATTAATAATGGATTAAAAGTCCCCCCACCGCCTTTCCTGTTAGACTTGTGTCTGCTTTTGCTCTCTCACACGGAGCCAGAGACAGCGAGGAACGAGAAGTGTCCTGGGGGGCGGTGGGAGGTGTCTCCCTCTGGGTGGTCAGGGTCTTTTCTAAGTGCTGCTGCTGGGAAACAGAATGCTGGTTTCCAGCCAGTCAGCTGATCTACAGCTTTTGTCATGTGACCGCAGTGGCCATGTGATCGTGAAGTGAAAAGGAGGAGAGAAAGACTGAGCGTGAGACCCTGATGCGAGTGTGTTTCTGAAGCTGTACAGAGGTTTTGTTGTGCGTCAGCTGCTAATGGACCATCATCAGTGGAATGGTTGCTGCAGGATGAGGGTATAAACGTTACCAGACCAAGCACACACGCTCACACGCGTACAAATTCTGCACACGCTAATGGACTCAGAAAGGCGCTGAGGCTTTCAGACTTTCTCTCTTTTCACTCTCTCTCTTTGTGTGTATTTAAGTCATATGATATGGACGAGGCCCCTGGTTCTACAATATGAAAATAACAAGTCGGAAAATTCTGATCCCTGAAGCAGCAAAAGGGTTTTTAAAACATTTCAGTCTCAGATGCCGATCAGTAGGTGGATTGGTTATCAAATTACAGACGTTTTGTTCAACAGCTTCTTAGGAACAGTGAACAGGTACAAATATTTATCTCAATAAACCAAGCGTTATGTGTCTGAAATACACATTTCAGATTTGATACATTGGACGGGATAATAATTGGGATACGTTGGATTTGGAATGTTAAAAAATAAAAAAATGTTCAAAATTAATAAAGCAAGTAAAGTAAAAAGTCAACTTAAAATAGTATTAATTCTCAGCTTTCTTTACAAAATAAAAATAAAACAAAAAAACGTAAATAACCCTCATCTTGTTTTAAATAAACAGATGACATAACGGTTCATGCGCGTTATTGAGCTTGCATCTCTCATTTAGCTTAAACCCACAACGTTCCCAGACCAGAGCCTTGAAACAAGTGTATTTGGACTTGATCTTTAAAGGTTTTTGGCTGGAATTATTGGATAGTATATATTGGAGTAATGTATTCTTGGTTTGTATGCGGGTGAAAGTCCAACAGCAAAACGTGTTTCAGCTTTTTATTTTTATTTGTTTGGTTTGAGTTTACAAGCTGTACTCAAGTCATATAATGTCGGTGAAAACTTTGCTCTTTATTACGAGATCTTGTAGCTAAAATGTTGGTGAGATTCTTTTGTAAACAAATACGCGCATAAATCCGTCTGGCACATTAAGCTCACCAAAAATGATTGAGGTCATGTTGTATAGTAAATCAGTGTCGTAATTGTATTGATTGTAGCATTTCTTCATGTGGGTTTTTCTTAGTTGGGTTTTTCTGTAGTTGGTGAAACCTGCTGTCAGCGTAACATCCACCTATTGTATAGAGGCGTAATATGAGTATGTGACATAAGCAACTCAGTAAATTAGTCATGTGGGAAGTTGCAACCATATTCAATCCTTTATGACATTACGTTGCGTTTTTTAAGTCACTGTCCAGCAGGTCTCATTTTGTCTATTTTTCATGCACTGTTGTGCATCAGTTATGTTTGCACGCAGAACTGATTAATAACAAGAAGGGGAAAAATGATTATGCACCAGTGTTGGACAAACAAGAAGTATTGTCATGTTCCTGAGGAATGACCTTGGGACTGTAGGAATTGCCATCATTCTTTTACACAGTGTGGGCATGTCTCATAGAGCACACAGGGTTCCAGATGTAGACTTCTGTGACATATGTCACAGAAATGTAATACAATTTGTTTCAAGCCTGAGTTTAGCTTCGAACGAGAGAAGTTTTACATACAGAGATACAGAATTGCAGGACACTGAGAATATTTGACATGAAACTCCAGCTGCATCTAACTGTTAAAGACAACTTAAGACAGATTTAGCATAAAATGACCCCTTTAATCTAAAAAGGTAGCGTTAATACAGTAGCATGCACAGTAAATGATTATATAAAATGTGGGAAGAATTAACCAGACAGTTCTGCTGATAGCAAAATTGACTACAAGAAAACAATATGTACAGGACAAAATGAGCAGGTTATTGATGAGTTTAAAAAAAACTCGCCGGTTTTACAAAAATTGTCACGTACAGAAATCAGGTTCAGCAGCTGTTAAATGTTCATGCGCAAAGGTGAACATAAAAGTACAGCTGCCACAGTAGTGTTTTTTAAAAAATCCGAAATAGTTTGAAAACTGCTGAACTAGACCGATGCCAGTGTGCAAACATGCACACATACACGCACAACCACACACCGCTTTACAAGATGTGAACCATCTAAATAGGCCCTCGGAACTATGTTTATTGAGGTATCAGTGGTAGAGCTGGAATGCCCATTAAACTTTGAGAGCATGTGTCTTCTAAGAAGGCAGCCTTCCACAGGATGGAGGAATTCAGGAGGTTTTTATATAAAAGTATGACTACTTCTAATAAAGACCAGCTTAAAGCTGCGGCTACTTTCTCAGACGCTTTTAGCGCTTTGTGGCCTCACAGTAGTAGTGAAGGTACGTTGCTCATATCGACAAGAACACACGTTTATCAGCGTAATGTGGCTCCATATTCAGACGATATGTTTGCTTTTGCCTGTTTTGATTTAAGTAGCTTTGTTAAGTAGAATTACAACTGGACTAATGCTGTAGTACAATCTCTGGCAAAAATTCCGCAGTCACTACACTTAGAGGACGTTCTCCCAGGTTTATTACTTTGTAGCAAGTAAACAGTAAAATTACTGCCATATTTCACTCCTGATCAATTAGATGGGGAAAAAAGAATGAATCCCTCAGTGTTGAAGGAAAAAAAGGAATTATTGACAAAGTAAAGCCACCTTGATAATTGCACGAATTTTGGTTCCGCACTACCGCGCAATTTGTCGTGCCAGTATGTCATTAGATGGTATGCTTGAAAAGCTACCTTGACACTTGCACCAATTAGATCCCCACGCCGCCACTTGTGTGCCAATGAGTAAACTCTTCGTAAACTGTTGTACACTGTGTGTAAACTGTGCGAAGCCCTGCGCGTAATGACACATATCGACACATAGTGACACGCAGTGTTTACGAATTGGTTGCGCAGTGTTTGCACAAGTGGCGCGAAATTTGTGTGTGCCAGAAATTTTTAACATTTCAAAATTTTCCTTTGGCACTGGCGCGCGGCTGTGCACAGTTCACAGGCAGTTTACAACAGTTTACAACGAGTTTACTGATTGGCACGCAAGATTGCGTGCCAATCAGTAAACTTGCCATAAACTGTTATACACTGTGCATAAACTGTGCGAGACCTAGGGTTGGGTATCGAGTTTTTTCGGGTATCTTTAACAAATGATTTGATCCACTGACATCAAAAGTCTTTTGCTTAATGATTCCCTTATCGTCCTTCAGAGTGGCTGTTGTGTTTGAGGGTGTTTGTCGGGGAAATGATCATTTCTCTACGTTGATTACAGACCCTGCAGCGGCTCTGTAATCAACCGCTTCTGCAGTGCGACTCCAATTTAAAGCTTGAATCAATGAATCATTGCTTCAATCCGCTGCTTTGTTGGTTCTTTGATTCGCTCTTCTTCAGAAGTGGCAACTCTGCTTCTTAACTCCTCTCAAAGCCATTAAAATATGTCAATTGTGAGTCACTTTTGTGTGGATTAAAGTCACTAACTGGGACTCCTGTCTTGTTGCAGTCAAGAAACGAGAATAGTCCTTTGTTCTGTTGGCACAGCTCCAAACTCTGCTCCGCTGTCTGCTGGGTCGAGTTAGAGTCCGGTCAGAATTAATAACTTCAAAGCGAATCGCCGCTTTAAATAAAATGACACGTCTTTCCAAACGTTGTAATACAGACAATAAACTACAATAGACTAAAACATTTTTTTCCTCCCAAAATGAGACATCCTGTGTTCTTTATGAATTAAATTAATGCTGACGTGCAGCACAGCCAGCTGCAAGAGCTCAGCTCGTAGGTATGGTGTGACATTCATGCCTATAATGTCTGAAAGGAAATGCTTTTGACAAAAACTACAGATTTTGTTTATTTCTATTTATGTCCAGAGATCAAGGATCCACCATATAGAATTTATTATGTCCAGAGTTTAAGGATCCCGTGATCAATTTCACATTTATTTACTTTGACTCAATAAAATGTTGTTCACATAGAAAACCTGTAAAGCCTACTTTTAGTACACAGAAAATTCACAAGAGGAATTGATAAAGAATCAGATCGATAGGCGGAATCGATAATGGTATCTATCGATTAAAATCTTATCAATACCCATCCCTAGCGAGGCCCTGTGCGCAATGTCACGCATCGACATGCAGTGTTTGCGAATAGGTTGCATAGCGCTCACGTTGAGTTCGCGCAAGTGGCATGAAATTTGTGCATGTCAGAAATTTTGAACATTTCAAAATTTTTATTTGCGCACTGGCACGCGGCCGCGCACAGTTCATGGACAGTTTACAGCGAGTTTACTTATTAGCACGCTAAATTGCGTGCCAGTGTGGGAATCAAATTCATGCAAGTGTCAAGGCACCTTAAGTCAGTCATCAATGTGCTTTTATGGTGGTCTTTGGGTCACAGACTTCAGGAATAATACATTCCACGAAGGTAGTTGAAGGGAGCTTTCTCAAATAGTCGCCGGTAGATCAACTGTGCAGGTTGGAATCTCACCATTGGTCAGCGATTGTTTAAATTTCCACCACAGTCTTTCAGTGGGATTGAGATCCGGACTGTTTGCTGGACAAGCCATTGAGTTGATGGGAATTTGGAGACGAGAGGCTTTAACTCTTGTACACGATCTTCCTGAATGGGAAAGGTGCCCAGGATGTTACGTTATACCTTTTCAATGACTGTTGAGTTAAAGGCCAACGCCTGTGCTGGTCCATTCCCTGGCATCCAAATCCATGGGGGGGATATTTGCTTGTTTATTTCCAGCAGTCAGCCAATGCTGATTCATAATCACTGAATATCACTTTCATCCTGTCATCTGCACTCTGTAATTGTGTCTTTTTAGTCCAGTCTAACCTTGCTTTCTGCTGTTTTCATTTGGCCTTACTGCATGTAAATCCTGTTCAATACATTTTTTTTTCCTGTGCCTGCCCAATTTTCTCAGCAGGGGTGGTGGCCAAGTGGTTAATGCGCTTGGTTTCAGTTCGGAAGGTTCTGGGTTCAAATCCCACCCCTGCCACATTTCTCCATGTAATGTGGAGTTGCGTCTGGAAGGGCATCCGGCGTAAACCTGTGCCAAATCAACATGCAGATCCACCTTGGATTTGCTGTGGCAACCCCGAGTGCAAACAAGGGAGCAGCCGAAGGGACTTACTTACTTTTACATACTTGATAATCCTTTCAGTTGTTTTACTTGGTGACTGTCACGTTGGGGCCATATTTTCTTTCCGTTATAGTCCAGTCTAGTATCTCGTTAAGGTCTGTGAGCACTCTGTTTTAACTGGAGGCTTGAGATTTGTGCAGCGTTCCTTCATCTGGAGTACATCCACTTCATATTTGGTGAAAATCAGTACAAATGGGTACCAGTCTGGGCTTGATAGACTTGATCAACATCATAGTACAGTATCCGGGGATAAGCACAGACAACAGCAGATCTCAGGGCCTGTGTAGGACATCTTCTTTGTGTGTGTGTGGTGTGTGTGTGGTGTGTGTGTGTGTGTGTGTGTGTGTGTGTGTGTGTGTGTGTGTGTGGTGTGTGTGTGTGTTTCAGATTTTAAGATAAATACTGGATTGACTGATTTGTGTGTCCCGTGTTGTGTATAGGATCGGAAGCTGTCCAAGGTGGAGCGTCAGCGCTTCAAAGAGGAGGCTGGGATGTTAAAGGGCCTCCAGCATCCTAACATCGTGCGCTTTCTACGACTCCTGGGAAGGACCGTGCAAAGGAAAGAATGTATTGTGCTCGTGACCGAACTCATGACTTCAGGAACGCTAAAAACGTGAGTACAACAACTTAATCGAACGATATATTTGCAAACATTAAATTTCTTTCTGCTGTCAAATAGATGTCTTTGATAGCAGATTGTATGAAACACCAAATACTCCGCACGATCCAGGCAGAATACGCCAAACATGTTAGACTTTAAAGGTATAGGGTCACTAAGCTTTTTAAGATTTTAAGGCATAAAAATAATTTTTTTGGCACCACTATAATTTATTTATTAGCCTTTACGAGGTTTCTTATAAAACTAACCGGCAGTTTTATAAAAAAAAAATATATATATATATATATGGATTTGAATGACATGCGATTACACCAATCATGCTTGAACCCTCGTGCGCATGCGTGAGTTTTTTTCACGCGTGTCGGTGACGTCATTTCCCTGTGGGCAGGCTTTGAGTGAGCACTGGTCAAGCCCTCTCGGCTGAATTCCTTTGTTTGAGACGCTGCTCGAGACGGCTGTGCATTGCTTTATCAAACTTTTTTCAGGACCTGTGAGGGATATCCAAGTGGACACTATTCGAGAAATTTAGCTGGTTTTCGGTGAAAAGTTTAACAGCTGATGAGAGACTATGGGGTGTTTCTGTCGCTTTAAGGACATCCCACGGAGCGGGACGTCGCGCAGCGCTCCCAGGTGATGTCGTCCTGGCTGTTTCGAGCTGAAATCTCTCCTAATTTAAGGCTCTGTGGACCCAGGACGTCGTGAGAGAACAGAGAAGATTCAGAAAGAGGCCGGCATGAGGGGTTTTATGCAGACCTTCCACTGTTAAAGGTCATTTTGTAATGAAAGAACGTGTGCGCAAATTCGCCGAGTCGTTTCCGTGACGACGCCACAAATCTGTCTGCGCCGCGACAGGAAAAACACCTCCGTGTTGAAAACCATTTGTAAAATTCAGCGGCTTTTGATGGCTTTCAACAAGTGAGTAACTGAGAAATTGTTTAACAGCTTGGGCATGTTCCAACGGAGGTGTTTTTCCTGTCGCAAACCCCTTGCGGTTCGGGTGCGGCCCGACATGCGACTCTGCCCGCACGTTCTTTCATTACCAAAATGACCTTTAACAGTGGAATGTCCGCATAAACTCCTCATGCGACTTCTTCTGAAAGTTCTCTGTTCTCTGACGACTTACTGGGTGAACAGAGCCTGAAATGTGGAAGTTTTCACTTGAAACAGCGAGGATGACGCCGCCTCGAAGCGCAGATCGCCGTCAGGCAACCGTGGGCGTCCTTTAAAGCGACCCTAAACAGACCAAAATCTCTCATCAGCCACTGTTAAAATTTTGAACGAAACCAGCTGAATTTATCAAATGGTGTCCACTCAGTTGTGCCTACAGTTTTGGAAAAATTTTATCAAACAAAGCAGCAGTCTCTGAGCCATTCCTAACAATGAAAAAAACGACAAGAGGGTGGGCGGACTCCTCACTCAAAAGACTGCCCCACAGGCGAATGACGTAACCGCAGGCGTGAAAAAACTCTCGCATGCCCTCGAGGGTTCAAGCATGTCTGATGTAATCACACGTGATTCAAATCCATATGGTTTTTTAAACAAAATAATAAGGTCGGATACTTTTCTAATAGACCTCGTAAATAGGGGATTCACAATATGACATTCCAATACAATCAAAATTCGTGTTGCCTCAAAAAATTAGTCCAAGGGGAGGTCATAGACTTGATCAACTTCCCCTTGGAATGCCCAATACAATAGAAATTCGTGTTGCCTAGAAAAAATTAATAAAAAGTTCCCCTAAAGGGTAAATTTTGTAAACAGGCGGACTGAAGTACTTACGGCAGCAGTGGTTGGGACCCATACAGTCTATGTTAGTGTCATCATCAATCACTTGGGGGCTTCCCCAGAAGGACACGGTGACAGCCAATCAGAGTAGAGGCACTGTGATGTCACTGGCTGCTAATCCAACATGGCGGAAACAGTTCCAAAACTGCTGCATTTCTTTGTAATCTAACACGTTTCTCATATATTATGTAAAAGCTAGTGAGAATAAAACACTTGTAAAACCAAAATACTGTTCTTGTTACCAGATAACACCTCTGAAGTGATATACAAGACATCTCACGGACATCAGCGTGCACGCTATGTGCGTGTGCATCACTTGAGGTTAAAGGTAGCTTCTGGATTTTTCAAAAGCTCACGCACGCCCTCCTGCAGATGGTGTTAAAAAGAAAATAATATATTCATTGTGGAATGGGACATATGAAATGTTCTCTTCATTAACCAATATTATAGATTTAACATTACCTTGATTTTGAAGGAAAACATTTCTGAATTGTTTACGTGTTTTTGCGCATCAGTTTCAGATGTCTCTGTGTCCCTCTAACATGTAAACGTAATGCGTCTGTGAATGTTTAACACCGCGAGCTCGCACGCCAGCCTTTCTGCTGTGGTGGTGCGAATGTGAATGTGGCGCTCGGGGAAAATAACAAAAGGCTAAATGTGGGGCGAGTGACACATTGCACACTCCATGCAGTGCATCGTGGGACATCAGCCCACCTGCTAGCTGCTGCTTTTGTTGCAAATTCCTCTCATTCCTGACAGAGAGGACGAGGGACAGATGAAATGAGCCGTGATCCGGCGGTGGGATGACTGATCTGATGGTGACGTTTATTTGTAAATTAGAGACGCGGACTGTGAAACACACAGCGAGATCAGAGGACAAACAGATAACCAGATGAAGTGGAACCTCACCCCAGCTGACTGATGATCCACCTGTGACTGAGTGCTTTTAGGGGCGGTAGTGCTCTCTACTGGATAACTGAAGTCATTTTTTTAAAACTTTTTTTTTTTAAATCAAATACCAGTACAGACTCTCTCCATCCTGCTCAGTACCATTAGTCCTGCACACACGACACACAGCTGTCAGTTTAAAAACGGGAAACATTTCAAAATATTTAGATTATTGTTGTCTGAAAAGATAATACTCGTACACCAGTAGCTCAAAATCAAAAGTTTTGGAATAGTACAAAACAAGACATCAGTTATTCGGGCGTTCTACAGACAATTGGCTAACAACAGTTTTGGATAAACTACTTACAGTATCTCGTAAGTCATTTATAAGAAAATTAGCCAAACATTATCCAGTTCCAGCTTCTCAAATATGATTTGTAGTGGTTTCTCTTCTATGTTCTACATCATTGAAAATTTAATATATTGGTGGTTTTGTGTTAACCATTTTTTGGACACAGAGGCATAACAGTTTTAGAAAGTATAACAATAAGAAGAACTTTATTAATCCTGAAGGAAATTGTTTATAACTGTTGTATAATTGTAGTAACTGTTAGATATTAAAACAAATAGTTGATTGTTCTAAAATGATCTTAGGGTAAGCTTAGAATTTTGAAAAAAATGTATTTGTTTTTTTTGGATCAATAGAAAATTTTATTGAAAATGTCCAAACATATTCTTATTCCACCAATAATCAAATGCGTTGTTCCTCTGTTTAATTAAATAAACAAATCAGTTCTCAAGATTCAAATCTCATTCAGCTTTTGTTTGAGTGCATGCAAAACCACTGTTGCCCGTTTCTTTTTGTTTTTAATTTATTTATTTTGTTGAATTTATGGGTGTGATGGGTCTCATGGGTGTGACAGTTCATCGCTGTGAATGAGAAATCGCCTTTAAAATAAACAATAAGACTACATCGATTCACAGTTCTCTGGATTGATCTGAAGGCAGTGTTCTGAATCTGTTGAGTGAAGCTGTTACGCTGCTATTTCCAGTTCTAATTCTCGTAAACGGTCAAAGGACACGTTCCGAATGAGAAAGTCAATTCCCGTCCCGTTTTGACTCCTCACTGCTTTGTCTCCTACTACACAAAAGACTATGCAAAATTTTGAAGAGAACTAAAGAAGAAGAAGAACAGTTTATTTATTCCAGACCCAGGGGGATCCATAACACAGAAAAAAACATCACAACACAGCAAAAAAAAAAACATACAGATATTGCATAGCTCACTGTCACACATACAGACACGTTCGCCAGTGATTCGACAACCTAGAGAACAGTCTCACAGAGCTATGTCCAGGGCTAGCCAAAACAGCAGTTACGTTGATTTGTAACTCAGATACCCTGCACATAAATCTATATGTCGGATTACACAGCACAGCTGCACAAGTAGGTACCCCAGCACTGACAAACATTTGACTTGCACTAGACCTTCTTGGAATTCCCAGCATCAGCCTCATGCTGTCATTGTAAGCCACCATGAGTTTCCGAATGCTGCCTTGTTTATTGGGGCACCACAGTTGTGCAGTGTACATTGGTGTACAGTACGCTTTGAAGAGTGAGATCTTGATCGACACAGAGCACATACTAAATTTACGGCACAGCATGTTCGCTTGCACATACAATTTCTGCCGTTGCCTATAGTTATCTCTATCATCTGTCAGGTCATTAGCAATAATGTGGCCCAGATATTTAATCTCACTGCACTCAATGAGTGCAGTGCCAGCCAAATAGAAGGCAGGGAAGGATGATCGTTTATCTTCTCTGCTCCTTATGATCATGATCTTTTTCTTACTAGCATTATATTTTATGTCTCACTCTTCTCCATACTGTGAACATATTCTTAGTAACTGTTGCAAACCAGCAGTACAGGGACTAAAGATGACCAAGTCATCTGCATACATGATGTGATTGATTAGTATGTCACCAACCCTACAGCCAGTTCCACACATATTTAGAGACAATGACAAATCTTTCATATACACATTAAAAAGAAAAGGAGATAAAATTCCGCCCTGTCGAACACCATTAGTGACAAGGAAGGGAGCAGAGGTCACATTCCCCCATTTTACCCTCATTGTCTGATGTGAGTAACAATAGACCAATACTCTAATTAAAAAAACCAGGTACCCCAATGTTGGACAGTTTTAAAAATAATTTCTCATGATTGACACGATCAAACGCCTTAGACGCATCTATGAAACACATAAACATATAGTATTTAGTCTATTATATCTATGTAAAATTTCCTTTAACGCATAGATACACAAGTCAGTACCAAGCTTTTGTTTAAAACCAAATTGGTTGTCCGTAGTCAAGACATACCTTTCAAGTCTACACAGTAGCACTGTCTGTTGGGAAAGTGTAGGTACACGGACCCACAACAGGGGGCGCAAATGAACGGACAATGGAATAGGTCAAATAACAACACTTTACTGTTGTGAATGTGCACAACAAATACAACAGATTGCAACAATAGACAATAGTCAATTCACAAGGTGTCGTGTGGGCAGGCTCGAAGATAGGAGACGCCTGTCCAAAGCAGAACCGGAACCACACGATTTCCTCCGCCACCAGACCCCGGGAATACTGGAGCCGCCAAGTCCCGAACTCCCAGGTGGCCACTGCCCTCCGCGTGTCGGATCTGGTACTGCTGGCGAGGAACAAAAAGCAAGTGAACAAGGATGCGTTTGCACCCAGGAATCAGCACGGCAGGAAAGCTACCTCCACCTCTCATTGGAAAAAACAGTCCAAAAGATAATGCATAAAAGTCACAAAGGATATTGTCAAGCAGACAGCTGAGGTACGTTACCTTCCAGGTAGAACGATATCTCGGCAAAGAGGTGGAGACGTCGTCCTGCTGATATACTCCTGCCATCAGATGATTGGTAACAGCTGTTGCAGGTGATGCGTGACAGCTGTCACCCTGGCTGCTCCTGTGAGGCGGCTGCGCCCTCTGGTGCCTGGAGCCCGCACTCCAGACAGGGCGCCCTCTGGTGGTGGGCCAGCAGTACCTCCTCTTCTGGCGGCCCACACAACACTGTCTCCAGCACTTTAGACATGACACTGGCCAGGGCTATTAGCCTATAATTATCTGAGCTGTTTAGCTTCCCCACTTTCTTTAATTACTGGCACTAACACAACAGAAAGCATGGAATCAGGTAAGACTCCATGAACTAGAAGACCCGTGTAGCACATAGCCACCAGAGGACATAATTTCTTACTGGCAAATTTAATATGTTCAGCTGTAATATTATCCAGACCACAGGCCTTATTGTCTTTTAACTTAATCATTGCTTCATGGACTTCAGCAGGAGTTACAATAACATCATTGGTAAACTCTACATTATCCACAATAAACAGATCACTTTTTACACAGTTTAGCAGCTCAGAGTATCGTTTACGCCATAACTGTGAAATCTCTTCAAGTCCACTCACACCGTCTGTATTAGACGGGAGGGAGGTCTTGCAGTTATTAACAGTTTTTATTTTTTCCAGAAGCCATTAACATTATTCTTTTGCAGCTTCCTTGCCAGTGAATCCGCCCTCATAGTATTTTCATTCCTCTTAATGTAGCGAAGTGCATATTTAAACCGGGCAAGAATATTTGGTGAAGAATTCAAACCCTTTTCTTTAAGTTAATTTCATTATAGAAAAAAAATGATGCTATGCTAACAGGCTAAAAACAGCTGGCTTCTTGCTTGGGGCTTGTCCTATGCTGCGACTTCTGATACTGTATGTGGTACTGCCCCCAGTGGTGAAAACCTGAAGGAGTTGTACCTCTTTTATGAAATATGTATTTGAAGGTGAGCAATGCCACTTTTAGCTCATTCTAATTTATCATTGAAAATAATTGCTTCCAGTTGCTTCCTATCACATAGAATTAAATCGTTCCAGAGCAAAAACTATTGTTACTGAACCATGTCATAGCTCATGTGTTTGAATACGTGTCAGATTGTTTTATAATTTAACTCAACCCGATTTCTTATAAATTGCAGATTGTTAAAAATATGTATTTTTAAAGGTGAAAAGTGGTTATACGTTGTACTTTATTTCTAAATGTTGGGCAGTGTGCTGGTTTCACTCTTTCCTCCCAGAGTTGTACCAGGAAAGGTATCCAGTATAAACTAGTAGTGAATCAACATTCAGATCCACACTTGATCTGCTGTGGTGACCCTGAACAAATGGAAGAAGCCAAAAGAAACAAGTCACATTATTCAGGAATAGATTTAGACTTTTAGCAGCATTTCATTATTTGTAAAAGTCCTTAGGCCAAAATACTGTACTTAAACTAGACTTAACAACTTTTATGTGTTACGTGTCCATGCGTGTGCTTACTGTTGGAAAACTGAATGAAGGCAGCAGAATCAAGGCAGCGGAGCGGTTTGGCTGTGGTCCAAACGAAGACTGAGAAAGGAGAGGGACTCCAGCGTGTTGAAGTGATGGAAAAAGAGAGATGAGGAGAAGGAGGTCTGATAGGGAAGGAGGGAGCTGGTGAGAGTGGAAACACTGACCAGAATGGACTTGGGGTGTTTAACGTTCCTTCTTCTGAGTGCGTGTGAGAAGGAGGCGTAGGTTTTCGCTGGTTTGATTGTGCGTGTGAATGCTTATCTGTTCACATTCACACACACGACACTTTCCATATGGCCGAGTGAAGATGCAAATCTGTTATTGTCGTGTGTGTATGTGTTGAAACGAGAGCGCCGCTGAGTGACTGTACGTGTGGAGATGGGCTTATGCAGTGTCACTTTAATGTTGCGTGCCACAGGATTTAACTCATCTGTCAACACCGTTCCAGCTTCACAAAGGGAGAAAAAGAAGGCAGAGGAAGTGAAGACAGGCGACAAGGAAAGTCAGGGAGTGTAGTTTAAGTACATGAAACCGTTAGGAATAATCAGTGTAGGTGTGGATGTTAGTGTCAATACTGAAGTCTTGGGAACTTGTGGTTTGAGTTATGTAAAAAAAAAAAACAAACAACATATATATATATATATATATATATATATATATATATATATATATATACACACGAGGTCTGTTAGAAAAGTAATGGGCCTTTTTATTTTTTTCAAAAACTATATGGATTTGATTCATATGTTTTTACGTCAGCCAAGCTTGAACCTTCGTGCACATGCATGAGTTTTTCCACGCCTGTCGGTTGCGTCATTCGCCTGTGGGCAGGCTTTGAGTGAGCACTGCTCCACCCTTCTCATCGTTGTTTCATTGCAAGGAAATGGCGGAATGATTTGGGCTTTTTTTCCATCAGAATTTTTTCAGAAACTGTTAGAAACAGGCAGCTGGAAACCATTCGAAAAATTATCTGGCTTTCAGTGAAAATTTTACGGGCTTCACAGAGAATAAGGAGTGTTACTACAGCTTTAAGGACGGCCCACAATGGCGCACGGCGCGCCGCGCTCTGAGCCGCCATCGAGAGGCAGAAACCACCACATCATTTCTAAACGGATGGCTGTGTGGAGCCGGGACCGTCATGTGCAATTTCTCTGGTTATCACAAGAGCTGGACATCAGCCATTTTCTGTCAGATTTCACTTTTAACAAGAGATTTTGTCATGGAAAGCCGCGCGGAGGCTTCGCGCGTCATGACCGATTCGCTGATGAAGCGAGACAAAGGAACACCTCCATTTTGGAGTGCCAGAGGACAAGTTGGGACATGCCTATCTCGGCTTTCAGTGCTTACCAGTCGAGTGAGTATAAGAGAAATTGTGGAGAGCTGGGCATGTAGTAACACTCCTTATTCTCTGTGAAGCCCGTAAAATTTTCACCGAAAGCCAGATAAATTTTTCTAATGGTTTCCAGCTGCCTGTCTCTAACAGCTTCTGAAAAAATTCTGATGGAAAAAAAGCCCAAATCATTCCGCCATTTCCTGACAATGAAAATCTGCCGAGGGGGTGGACCACTCCTCACTCAAATCCTGCTCACAGGCAAATGACGCAACCGACAGGCGTGGAAAAACTCACGCATGCACACGAGGGTTCAAGCTTGGCTGACGTAAAAACATATGAATCAGATCCATATAGTTTTTGAAAAAATAAAAAGGTCCGTTACTTTTCTAACAGGCCTCCTATATATGAAGAGTTCAGATGCCTAACCCAGTAAGTCTTTTTTTTTTTTTTTTTCAAATGGGGAAAAATGGAGATTTAAAGGAAACCCTATGCAGAAATGCACAGACTTTCATCAATACATGAAAACAGTTTGTTCAAATTCTTTCATATTTTGTACACTGATGGTCCCTTGACAGCCAAGTACATGTTGGTGTCAACTAAAAATTTATGGTTTTGGAGATACTGGCTTTTGCATCTGAACTCTTCATATATATATATATAATACAATTAACATACACTCAAAAAAATATATAAATGCAACACTTTTGGTTTTGCTCCCATTTTGTATGAGATGAACTCAAAGATCTCTAACTTTTTCCACATACACAATATCACCATTTCCCTCAAATATTGTTCACAAACCAGTCTAAATCTGTGATAGTGAGCACTTCTCCTTTGCTGAGATAATCCATCTGAAGGACCGATAACAGAATCGTTAAGCACAAAGCTTATTGATGTTGGTGGATCGAATAATTTCTTAATGATACCCGAAAGGAACCGGTTCTCGGTACCCATCCCTAGTTATGATCATAAAAAATGCTGTTCTTCATTTATCTGACCTAGTTTACAATGTATACACTAAGAGGCAACTGTGTGTGGGTGGGTATATGTCCTTCTCCTGTCCAAACAGCACCTCAGAATTGAGCCAGATTTGGCACACATATGTTTTGACATATGGGCGGTGACATAGGCTGTTGAGCACTTTAGTAGTAGTAGTAACAGCTGTCTCTTCTTGAGGCAGCTTTAGTCACACCCTAACAGTTCATGGGAATCCAGGATAGGTGGGAGGTGATAGTTTTGCTGGTGAATATAGTTTTCATTTCAGTCTATGAATCAAACCCTCCTTGGAATTTGTAATAGGCTAGTGTGTGTGTGTGTGTGTGTGTGTGTGTGTGTGTGTGTATATATATATATATATATATATATCTTTTGGTTTTGCTCCCATTTTGTATGAGATGAACTCAAAGATTTAAAACTTTTTCCACATACACAATATCACCATTTCCCTCAAATATTGTTCACAAACCAGTCTAAATCTGTGATAGTGAGCACTTCTCCTTTGCTGAGATAATCCATCCCACCTCACAGGTGTGCCATACCAAGATACTGATTAGACACCATGATTAGTGCACAGGTGTGCCTTAGACTGTCCACAATAAAAGGCCACTCTGAAAGGTGCAGTTTTGTTTTATTGGGGGGGATACCAGTCAGTATCTGGTGTGACCACCAATTGTCTCATGCAGTGCAACACATCTCCTTCGCATAGAGTTGATCAGGTTGTCAATTGTGGCCTGTGGAATGTTGGTCCACAGCTTAATTTTTCGAACCGTGTCCACTTCGATGTGTCTCACAGGTTTAGAAAAAATTTTGATCAAACAAAGCGCCAGTCTCTCAGCAACTTCTCAGACAAAGGAATTCCGACGAGGGGCTGGACGACTCTTCCCACAAGGAGTGCTCACAGCCGAATGACGTCACCGACAGGCATGGAAAAACTCACGCATGCGCACGAGGGTTCAAGCATGTCTGACGTAAAAACATATGAATGAAATCCATATAGTTTTTGAAAAAAATAAAAAGGACCTATACTTTGACAACCCTCGTGTGTATATATATATATATATATACTGAAATCCCATGTGTTTATTAAAATTATGATCAAAGATCTGGGTGGATCCCAGAAGATTTTCAGATTTCACAGTGGGGTTGCAGAGTACTTGAGTTTTGGACTCCCTATTCCAGCCAAATAAATCTTGTTAAAAACTTACTTTTGCAAATAGCCATGAAAGAGGAAGAACAAAAAAGAACTCGTAGTGATGCCATCTCTGTGTCTGTATACCGGTTTGGTAGTGAGTCCTATACAGGCCCTGAAGTCCATTGGGCCGGTGCTGATCTCTGATTACCGCAGTGTGAAGTGGATGAGAGTCTTCAGCTCTCCCTAGATGGAATGCCAGACCGTCACAGGTTATTAATCCAGTGACATACTGAAAATATGACATAGTGAATACAAATGAAAATAAATCTACATTTTAAGTATCATTTTGAAATAGCTTCATGTCGAAATAAACTGAACGTGACTTAACACACGTATTGGTTGATAACATTGGATATGTGCAGTCGGGGAAAATGGAGTTTGTATGTTTTTAGACAACAGTATGTGAGTGTACCAGACATCTCGAGATGCAACACTGGCCAGTGTGTGAAATGTCACGTGTCTCACTTTGATCGTTGTGCGCATGGCCATACGTAACTGGCTGCTCTATTCTGGTTTACTTATCAAGACTCAGACCGACCAGTATAAACTGGGGCATCGCTGTTGCAGCCACATTCTTTGCAGGGGTCACTCAGAGTTTGTGTCCGCCAGTTATTCACAACAGTCATGTTAAGTGTTATACATTGAATTAAATTGAGTAATTTACACATCAAAGCCTGTAATTTGATCTGTCAAAAAATGTAATTTTGCACAATGTGACACAGTAAGATTTGCAGAGTAGAATTAAATCAAAAGAGCTATTGATCTCCTTTGAAGTCTCCGCATTCTTATCTGCACGATCAGAGGACACCGTCCTGTCTCCTGTGATGGTGTCCCTCTCTGATTACACTTCAGAACAGGTTCTAGGGCTTGCTCTCGGGGTTGGTAAGGTGAGACCTTTACTTGTGTGAAGCGCCTTGAGCAGCTCTTGTGATTTGGCACTATATAAATTAAATACATTGAGTTGAATTGAACAGGTTCTCACAGCTCTGACAGAACCGCAACTAACATCAATAGCAACGGCCGCGTGCTGAATTCAGTAGAACACTGAGTCGATCTGGAAATACCACTGTGACTCAAACTGAAATAAACTTTAACATTAAATTCTGGTCTTTTATAAACTGTTCTCCCTGTGTTCCTGGGGAGACTCTAGTTTTCTCCTACAGACTCTGGATTGCTCGCAGGTTGTGGGTCTGTGATTAGTTTGGGATGACCCGGTAACCTATCAACGATGTTTCCCTGTTTTCCACCCAGTACATGCTAAGATCTGGAAAGAATTATGTGAGCAAACAATGGATAAATGTTCTCAACTGTGTCAGGAAACAATTATGTAATACACACATTGTGCAGTTTTTAATTAGTAAGATTAAACAACAAAAACCACGTTGTTTAGCTGAATTTTCTGTGTGAAGTTGGACAGTCCGTTCTCCACAAAGGGTGTCACTTTTAAATTGTGGTTCTGCAACACTGACACCACAGCTTGTTCTCACCTCTCACCAATGTGTAAGAGTTCCTGACCTTTATGAGATTACAGGACACCCCTCTTGAGACACATTTCTCTTCTTGAAAGAAGTGCTGGTGTGTACTCTGTTTGTAAATGTCACAATGGCATGTAGACTTTCTGTCTCCCAGATCCAGATTAATCATGATATTAGTCTCAGAGGGATAACGCCAGGCACGAAGTTACAAGGGTCATCTGAAAAGTTCTGCCTCCTATGCCATTTGGCCTAGTTCAAAATAATGAAGCCAAAGTGTGACATAACCATCAAAATTTAAAGTGGTCTTTTTTTGTGAATGTTATCATTTTAGGTATGGTTATACGAGGTATGGTTATTCGTATATCAGAGTTTCAATATTTCTATTGGTCTCGGTTCAGTCATTGCTAGAAATGATCAGTGCATATACGAGGTCTATTAGAAAAGTATCCGACCTTATTATTTTTCAAAAACATATGGATTGAATTCACATGTGATACAATCAGACATGCTTGAACCCTCGTGGGCATGCTAGAGTTTTTTTCACGCCTGTCGGTTACGTCATTCGCCTGTGGGCAGTCTTTGAGTGAGGAGTCGTCCACCCGCTCGTCGATTTTTTTCATTGTTTAGGAATGGCTCAGAGACTGTTGCTTTGTTTGATAAAAATTTTTTCAAAACTGTAAGGCACAACTGAGTGGACACCATTCAATAAATTCAGCTGGTTTTCGGTAAAAATTTTAACGGCTGATGAGAGATTTTGGTCTGGTAGTGTCGCTTTAAGGATGGTCCACGGCGCCTGACGGCGATCATGCGCTTCGAGGCGGCAGCGTCTCGCCGTTTCAAGTTGAAAACTTCCACATTTCAGGCTCTGTTGACGCAGTAAGTCGTCAGAGAACAGAGAACTTTCAGAAGAAGTCGGCATGAGGAGTTTATTCGGACATTCCATTGTTAACGGTCATTTTGTAATGAAAGAACGTGCGGGCAGAGTCGCATGTCGGGCTGGACCCGGCAGGAAAAACACCTCCGTTGGAAATCTTAACGGGCAAGTTGGAACAGGCCCAAGCTGTTAAACAATTTCTCAGTTACTCACTTGTTGAAAGCCATTTAAAAGCCGCCTGAATTCTACAAATGGTTTTCAACACGGAGGTGTTTTTCCTGTCGCGGCGACACAGATTTGCGAGTCGCTCACGGAAACGACTCGGCGAATTTGCGCGTACGTCTTTCATTAAAACAATGTCCTTAAACAGTGGAATGTCCGCATAAATTCCTCATGCCGGCCTCTTCTGAATCTTCTCTGTTCTATCACGATGCCTGGGTGAATTAAGCCTTAAATTAGGATGTTTTAAGGTCGAAACAGGCGACGACAGCGCCTGGAAGCGCTGCAGGACGTCCCGCTCCGTGGGAAGTCCTTACACCGACAGAAACACCCCATAATCTCTCATCAGCCGTTAAACTTTTCACAGAAAACCATCTTAATTTCTCGAATAGTGTCCACTCGGATATTCCTCACAGGTCCAGAAAAATTTTGATAAGCAACGCGCGCCGTCCGAGCAGCGTGTGAAACAAAGGAATTCAGCCGAGAGGGCGGGACCACATCTCACTCAAGGCCTGCCCACAGGGAAATGACGTCACCGACACGTGTGAAAAAACTCACGCATGCGCATGAGGGTTCAAGCATGATTGGTGTAATCGCATGTCATTCAAATCCATATAGTTAAAAAAAATAAAATAAAAGGGTCGGTTTATTATCTAAGAGACCTCGTATACTATAATGTGCTAGAGCGTAATGCTTGCGATAACAGTTGGAGGTATCTTCTTTAGTCTGCAGAAGCCTGAACCAAAGAAATTCTGTCCATTAGTTCCTGGTATTATTGAACAAGTAATATAATTATTCTATTGAAGCAGAGTAGGAGATATAGCTTATGTTTTGACACAAATAAATCAAGGACTTATTCTCAGCGTTACGCTTGCGACAGTTTTACCTTGCTTTAGAAACATGTTTTTTCTAGGAAATGACATTTCTACCTTTACAAAAATGTATTACTGTGTGTTAGTATGAAGCACAAACAAACGAACTGACAAAATATTTGAAGAGTTTCAGTCAGGTTTTAGAATTCATCATAGTACAGAAACAGCATTAGTGAAGGTTACAAATGATCTTCTTATGGCCTCGGACAGTGGACTCATCTCTGTGCTTGTTCTGTTAGACCTCAGTGCTGCTTTTGATACTGTTGACCATAAAATTTTATTACAGAGATTAGAGCATGCCATAGGTATTAATGGCACTGCGCTGCGGTGGTTTGAATCATATTTGTCTAATAGATTACAATTTGTTCATGTAAATGGGGAATCTTCTTCACAGACTAAAGTTAATTATGGAGTTCCACAAGGTTCTGTGCTAGGACCAATTTTATTCACTTTATACATGCTTCCCTTAGGCAGTATTATTAGACGGTATTGCTTAAATTTTCATTGTTACGCAGATGATACCCAGCTTTATCTATCCATGAAGCCAGAGGACCACACACCAATTAGCTAAACTGCAGGATTGTCTTACAGACATAAAGACATGGATGACCTCTAATTTCATGCTTTTAAACTCAGATAAAACTGAAGTTATTGTACTTGGCCCCACAAATCTTAGAAACATGGTGTCTAACCAGATCCTTACTCTGGATGGCATTACCCTGACCTCTAGTAATACTGTGAGAAATCTTGGAGTCATTTTTGATCAGGATATGTCATTCAAAGCGCATATTAAACAAACTATGTAGGACTGCTTTTTGCATTTACGCAATATCTCTAAAATCAGAAAGGTCTTGTCTCAGAGTGATGCTGAAAAACTAATTCATGCATTTATTTCCTCTAGGCTGGACTATTGTAATTCATTATTATCAGGTTGTCCTAAAAGTTCCCTAAAAAGCCTTCAGTTAATTCAAAATGCTGCAGCTAGAGTACTGACGGGGACTAGAAGGAGAGAGCATATCTCACCCATATTGGCCTCTCTTCATTGGCTTCCTGTTAATTCTAGAATAGAATTTAAAATTCTTCTTCTTACTTATAAGGTTTTGAATAATCAGGTCCCATCTTATCTTAGGGACCTCGTAGTACCATATCACCCCAATAGAGCGCTTCGCTCTCAGACTGCAGGCTTACTTGTAGTTCCTAGGGTTTGTAAGAGTAGAATGGGAGGCAGAGCCTTCAGCTTTCAGGCTCCTCTCCTGTGGAACCAGCTCCCAGTTCAGATCAGGGAGACAGACACCCTCTCTACTTTTAAGATTAGGCTTAAAACTTTCCTTTTTGCTAAAGCTTATAGTTAGGGCTGGATCAGGTGACCTGAACCATCCCTTAGTTATGCTGCTATAGACGTAGACTGCTGGGGGGTTCCCATGATGCACTGTTTCTTTCTCTTTTTGCTCTGTATGCACCACTCTGCATTTAATCATTAGTGATCGATCTCTGCTTCCCTCCACAGCATGTCTTTTTCCTGGTTCCCTCCCTCAGCCCCAACCAGTCCCAGCAGAAGACTGCCCCTCCCTGAGCCTGGTTCTGCTGGAGGTTTCTTCCTGTTAAAAGGGAGTTTTTCCTTCCACTGTAGCCAAGTGCTTGCTCACAGGGGGTCGTTTTGACCGTTGGGGTTTTACATAATTATTGTATGGCCTTGCCTTACAATATAAAGCGCCTTGGGGCAACTGTTTGTTGTGATTTGGCACTATATATAAAAAAATTGATTGATTATTTCTTTAACATTCAACTTTAAATGATAACGCTAAATATCAATGTCACACAAAATTGATGAAAAAAGTGCTATTTTCGGGATAAATTTCGTGCATACCTCTGGAACCGCGCAGAATTTTTTCATGAAATTTTCAGTACCTGTCAAAGAGTCTATAGGCAACTCAGATAAATCTGGATGGTGCTAAATAAAATAATGGCTTGTTCATGACAAATGCAATGCAGATCAGCAGTTAGGCTTCATTATTTTTGAACTAGACCTTATTTCAATAATAAACAGTATATAATAAATTTTATTTTTGCTTAAAGGTTGGAATGTTCTCTATTAAGGCAGTGTCATTACTTTTCCACATAGTCACCTTCCATTTCTATACAGTTAGACCTTCGCTGGACAACTTTCTGTATCCCGTCGGTGAAGAAATCAGTTGTCTTCTCTTGGGACCAGCGATGCACAGCTGTTTGAATACACAAAAGCCTGAATGGAAAGTCACAGTTAAACAAAATGAAAATAAACACTCATGGACAAAATGCAAGACTTCACTTTCCTGCTTCACCGTTTCACCTCAGGGAGCTTTAGTGGCCTCTGTCCGCTGAGCACTGTAGCTGGTTGGAAGAGATCCATTAATCTATTAAGAGACTGACTCTCTGAATAGATTATTTCATGTCAGTCCCAAAATGTTGCAAAAAATGGCAAAATCGGACACACCCCAAATTAAGTAGCACTCTGGTAGACTTAACTGTTTTTGACATGCTGTTTTGCTTTTCTTTGTTGTGGTGCAGGTACCTGAAGCGCTTCAAGGTGATGAAAATCAAGGTTCTCCGTTCTTGGTGTAGACAAATCCTCAAAGGCCTGCACTTCCTGCACACCCGAGCCCCACCCATTATTCACAGAGACCTGAAATGCGACAACATCTTCATCACGGGCCCCACAGGGTCGGTGAAGATTGGGGACCTGGGGTTGGCCACGCTGAAGAGGGCCTCGTTTGCCAAAAGTGTTATAGGTATGAAAAAGAAGTAGAAGTTGCATTTCCAAAACCACTGGAGATGTGCTTTATTTATTTTCATGTACACATACCTGTTGGTAGACAAACAAATCATTGTATATCAGGATGAAATAGCATTGTAACTGTTTAAGAACATGAACATCCTGAGATAATTTATGACTTGCCAATAACATTTGGTGCTTTGTAAGAGCAAAACCACAAACTTCATGGATATAAACACACTGCAGATTAAATTTACTACTTCTGAAATGTCAGGAAAAGCAAACCACAGGTATGTGAAAAGTAATACAGGCGTCGTGTGGTAGTAAGATAAGTTTAGGCTCCTTGGAGATGCGGTTGCACCCCCTGCACACATATACACACTAAATATACTACCCACAAGCGTCTGCTGTGTTCTATATACTGTAGCAACTTGGCTGCTTTTCAGTCATCCAGCTATGCAGTTACTCACAGGAATTCTGGTGATCGCACACATTCACGTGCACACAGCCTGTGCATGAGCATGTGTTCAAGCATTTGAGAGGTATGAAATGCTACTTAGCAGTAATCAAGTTAATCTCAAGTACCTAGATGGATGAAGAAATCTACCCACTGCATAAAAAATTTCTAAGATAGCCTATGGCACAAGTAGTCATTCAGCAAATTTAAACCGTCAACTATGTTCAAGTTAATTTTTTATTTGTGTGTGTGTGTGTGTCTGTGTTCTTGGAAGTTTGGAACAGTGTTCTCAACCGTGCTATAATGAGTCTATTAAACTCACCAGTTTATTTTGAAGCTATGTTGCTTATGTAAATGCCATTATGTAGGTTAGCTGTGGTTATCATTTTGAGTAGTCTAAGAAAATAGTTTATGAGCCCTGCACTGCTATTACTTCTTCATATGCAACATATAATTGGACGTGATGTTAGTTTTACCTCTGTCTCTGTCTAATTCAATAACCTGAAATCTACACTTTGTACTTACACATAGGAAGATACTGGGGAGTAGATGAGCTGATTAAATGTTACATACTCTGTAATGGTACCCATGAGGCGTGAACACAGTAAGGGCTATGGCAATCTGACATTTGACCCCAATTTCCTGGACCTTCACCCAAATGATTGACCTCTGGCTGACTTTGCCAGTCCAAATCAGGTTGCAAATCAAATTCCTTGACCTTTCCCAAAGTGAATTATTTAAGAGCAGTTTCGGGGTCTTCCAGTCTTCGTTGACATAAGATGTTTATTAGAAATCGGCAATGGACCTGGAGTTGTAGGCCAACAGACAGATGGGCAGCCATGACCTAGACCTCAGTGATTATTGACCTTTGATGAATCTGACTTTGCTTGGCCAGTTCCAGAACATACCTGCATATAATGTGCTGCGTTTGGTGAAAAACTAAAATTTTGACTTTTGACCGCAATGACCTCGACCCATATAATGACTGACCTTCAGTAAATTTGACCAAATCTGATCGATTCCAAAACCCACCTACAAATGTGTACAAATTTTAACATTTACATTTGACCCCAGTGACTTTGAACTAAACCCTTAAATATGGCAGTCATGGAGGTAGTTTGCATAAAGCTTCCCATCAACCACAACTTTAGAATGTAAATATTGTGTTGACACAGATTTGTTGACATATATATGGCTATGCTAAATTGGGTGCTGATTTGTCAGTGGTACATTTTTATAAAAGTCCTAGTGTGCCCAGAAAAGTGCCTCTCGTTTAGAGCTGTTCCTCACATTTAAAAAATAATCAGCCAATGTGGTTGCTGCCTGTGCAAAACCTGTATACAATGTACAGTATAAATGACTCAAAGCGAGCATCTTGAAATTGTTCATCTCGTCTGTTTCTTTTTTCTAAAAATATATATCTTTAATCAGGTACCCCTGAGTTTATGGCTCCAGAGATGTATGAGGAGAAGTATGATGAATCTGTAGATGTCTACGCCTTTGGGATGTGTATGTTGGAGATGGCTACGTCAGAATATCCCTACTCTGAATGTCAAAATGCTGCCCAGATCTACAAACGAGTGACGAGTGTAAGTCTTCATGTCCTAGACAGTTTTTTTTGTTTTTTTTTTTGATTGGCAGTCAGATTCGAAGCATTTCTTCAGCTGCGATTGCTGAAAGGCCGCAGAGTTTGAGTGGAGCCACCAGTATGTTGTGTGGTTATGTTTTGTTTGCAAACCACCCTGTCATCCCCCCCGATCTCCACCTTACGCCTCTCAACCACTCCCTCTGTTCTTGTTTACTGACTGTATTAATAGGTTTGGCATGAGCCGATGCAGATCCAGTCATATGATTTTGTTTTTGCACTAACTGCTTTTTTCGGTTTGTTTTTTTAATCTTCGTCTCTCTCTCTCTCTCTCTCTCTCTCTCTCTCTCTCTCTCTCTCTCTGTCTCTCTCTCTCTCTCGCTGCACCTTTCTCTGCCTCAAGAGGGAAAAAAAAGTTGTGTGTGTGTTCTCCAGCAACTGTTCGGACAAACAGAATGACCACTCTTTGGGCAAATACAGGACAAAGTATACAACAGAATGGGAAATTAAAAGTAGAATTAAAGAATAGATAGAAGGTGGGGCTAGAGATGATGCCAAAACTTCTTGTTGTGACTGCGAATTAGTGATAGCTAACTCAAAACGCTGTTCAGGAACATTTCCAAACCTGTTTCAGACCTGTGTTCTGGAGTCTGTATCAAAAAGAAAACGTGCTGAACACTGGCACCTGCTGGGCGAGTCTAAAATGTGCATCCATATAAATTAACTACCGTCACTGCTCTCTTATGGTTTCTTCTTGTCTTCAACTGACTCAGTACTCAATTTTTGAAGCTTTATGGGGAGAATAAATCAAGAAAGTTCATCTAGATCAATGTCCATCTTGCATACACTCTACCTCTCTTGCATCCTTATCCCCTTCTATACCTACATTTTACTTTCCCAAAATCAAAATCACAGCAGCATTTAGACGAAAGATCTTGTGTTAAACTCAACCAGTCGCTACACAGCTGGGTTTTTGTGTGTTGGGACTTTCTAAGAGTTACACAGTAAAAATGTTTTCCCCTCTCAGATCATTTTTAACCATTCCACATATTTAATTATGTAATCGGATATAGTCTGGTGTCGTTATATCTCACTAACAATCACACAAACAGCCTTCAGGTGGCAGCAGTGTTCTTCATTCACCTGTTTCTTTTAATTTCGTCTGCCTACTCCCTCTTTACAGCTTCTCCACTCTTACGCTCATTGACTAAACATTAGGTGACCATTGAAATTCTTAATTATCTGGTCTTGTGCGTAATTTGTTAACTACAATAATTAAAGGGCAAGTACGAATTGCACAGCAGGTACTTTCAGACCACAACCATGGTGTGAAAGTACCACAATACAGGTATAAATAAACAGGTATAAAGTACCTGTATATTCTTTTTGTAAATTGTTCTGTAATTTATGTCTGTAGTATGGCCCAAGCAGAGGGTCACCCCTTTGAGTCTGGTCTGCTTGAGGTTTCTTCCTCAGAAGTAGTCTTTCTTTACCACTGCTGCTCTGGGGATTAGTGAGGTTAGACCTTGTTTGTGTGAAGCGCCTTGAGGCGACTCTTTTGTGATTTGGCGCTATATAAATGAAAATAAATCGAAATTGAAAATTGAACCATACAGTCAAGGGGACGCCTCGCTGGAGAGGTGTTCTGGACACGTCCCATCGGGAGGAGGCCCTGGAGAAGACCCAGATCATGCTGGAGGGACTACGTCTTTCAGCTGGCTTGGGAATGCTTCAGGGTTCCCCCGGAGGAGCTGGGGGAGGTGTGTGTGGATCGGGAGGTCTGGGCGGCTTTGCTTGAGCTGCTGCCCCGCGACCCGACCTAGGATAAGTGGAAGAAAATGGATGGATGGATGGACAGTCAAAGGGGAATTCCCTGGGAAGCAACATGGTAATACGATAACAAATAAAATCCAGCTGACTCGAGTGGAAGTGAAATTATTGTGAATAATCAGCGGATTCTATGTTTTTAAAGAACCTTTTACTCTGTTGAGTCAGCTGGGCAGCATGGTGGACAAGCGGGTATTGAGGCTGTTTTGAGAGCAGAAGGTTCCTTGTTTAAGACCACCTCTGCCCATTCTCCATGTCACGTGGAGTTGTGTCAGGAAGGGCGTCTGGTGTCAAACGTTTGCCAATTTCAACGTGCACATCCACATATGAGCTGCTGTGGCAACCTCAAGTGAGAAGCAGAAAGAACTTTACCTTTTAATATTGCCTGTTTTTTTTTTAATCTTCAAGTACATATGTTTCCTTTCACATTCTGAATTTCTATTGATGTTAGACCCCTTATTTATTCATTTTTTTCTAAAAATTGTATTCTTAGTGGGGAGTGTGAATATCTACATATATGCATATCTGTGGACATTTACTGGTTGTTTCCATCATCATTTAAAAATTCTATTCCCCCCCATCCTTAAAGCCCGATAGATAACTTTTTTTTTCAGTATTTCAGGTCGATTAGAAGTGTTTTTGTCTGTCTTCGCCAAAAAATAAAAATAAATAAATAAATAAATGCTTTCTAAGCTCTGGTGCTTGTTCACATTGAAAAGAGGACTTAAGACCTGTGTAGGCCCTCAGGCCCGTTCATCCTGGATTTCCTAGCATAAAGTAGATATTTAAAGTATTTTAAATATACTTCTGAAGACATATGCTGGATAATTAATAGAAATTGTGTTAAGATGCAGCATATAAACAAATATCTTAATCAGTTTTGTCATTATCAACTTATTGTTGATTACTAAACTCCCTGCTGACAATAACATGATGTAGACTTTAGTGTTGAAATAATTTGCCATTTGAAGCATCCATGTTTTATCATGTTGGGCAGTTTTTTCAAAACAAGTCCCTGACCTGTCTTAACTTTTTTTTTTTCTTTTTTTTTTTATCCTGACCCTGTGGTGTGAGGACTTCTGCAGTATACTTAACCAGCCGCATGCTGTTTTGTGATTCTGATTCTTCCAGAACGTTCATTAGTTTCAATCAGCCTCAGTTCCTCAGTTATCAGTGTTAACTTTGTTTGGTCCTCAAGTCTGTGTGCACTTTAGAAAGAGAGAAAGGGAGACATTTTTTGGGAAAGGGGTGGAGGAGTTGAGGTCCAGCAGAGTAAGTTGGACAGGAAGACAGGACGTGGTCACTTTCTGGAACAAACAGATTGAGGGGAAAAATGTCAGGTGGTCAGCGAAGCCGGCAGCTTTGACTTGGAGCCAGTCAGACAGCGTTGTTCTCTGCTCCACTTTAAGCTTTCTGTGGAAGTTCTCGGTAAGTTTTGCTTGATGAATCTTCTGTCTGTCCACCGTCATGTCTCATATTTATTGATCTTTAAAGTAGCTTTAAGGAGTCAATGTTTTGGTGAGTCGAGCACCTTAAAACTGGTTTGGATTTTACAGGGTCGTGACCAGAGATTATCCATATTTGTGACACCCTTAGAATATTTGTCCCTGTGAAAATGCATTACATATTAATGCCAAACAACACCAACAGAGCTGTGAATTAATAATACACAACATCCTTTAATAATAATAATTAAACCTGCTTTGCACAAATTAGATTATAAGCCATTAACTGACAATATGATTAACAACACACTAATATCTAAACCTATATTTTGCAGACATTTTCAGGAAATGATTGAATTTAAAATACAATTTAACATTCACTACATTTTTGGCCTCACACACCATATTTTCAGTCCTCTTTTGGAACCATGTGAAGCCTTCAGTTCTTACAGCCAGAGAAAAAGTGCCAAAACGTACCAGGAACAAATATGACCTCATTTTGTCCAGTATCACTGTAGATTTTGTGGGTACAGCATGTTGATATTTGTTGTCTTTTGTGTGTAACATTTTAGGGCGTGAAGCCTGGCAGCTTTGACAAGGTAGCCATTCCCGAAGTCAAGGAAATTATTGACGGCTGCATCAGAACCAACAAGGACGAGAGGTGATACGCATTTAAACACAAAGTACAGTGGTTTTAAGTGACTTCTTTCAAATTCTTTGACATTTTGGGCAGTTTGCTCTTTAACTGTGCTGCAGTTACGGTTCCACTTCCATTCAGTCTGAAAGGACGATGAAATAAAATACATCATGCGTTACATTTTACAACTAAAATGAATGGGAGCTTTTTGAATACAGTTTCACTCAATGTTGCACAAGAAATATAATCTTTCATTATATTATTGTTGTCTCAATTTGCTTTTATCAGCGTCTCAAAATAAGTTGTCTTTGTCCATCTGACCAATCAGCCAAAACCTCCACCACAGTCTCTTACAATCTGCTTTAGAAGTGAAACTCAAACATTTGTCTTATCTTTTTTTCTTACCCTCATCTTGTAGTTAATCTGATCATGTTGTAAAACAGCGGTTAAACTCCATTTTTCTGGTCTTTTGGGTTCAGAACATTATGGTGACATTATTGTCACAAATCTAAGAAAATATTTAAAATGTGTTACAAATTCATTTTAAAAAACAACAAAACTGACAGCAAGTGTGAGTGTCATCCTGCAGTGTTGCTCTATTTTACTGGAAAAATAAATTCAATTTGGACATCACATTCTTTTGTTAGGATTTACATCTATAGTAATGAAATGGCAGAACGGTATTCAAACATTCAGCTTAAATCTTGTCAATATACAGTTGTCTCAAAATTAGAATATCATGAAAAAGTTCAGTATTTTTTTATCAGGTGTTTCTGATAGTGAAAATTCTATGTATTCTACTTTCAGTATGTAGAAACTAAAATGTTTCAATCAATTTTTAAATTTAATTTTGATAATTGCAGCCCACAGCTGCAAAAAATAAATAAATAAATAAAGATGTATAGCTCAGAATATTTGAAAATTTTATTTCAAGTCCCTATTTATGCAGTATGAATAGCATGAATCTTCCAAATCTGGTTCAGTACACACAGCCACAATCATGGGGAAGACTGAAGTGATAGCTGTTCAGAAGATACTCACAGACATTTTCAACAATGAGATGAAGCCACAGAAGGTCAATGTTGAAAGCTCACAATGTTTGTGATCAAAGCATAGTCGGGAAAGTGGGGTCGGAAAAGATGCACAAGCAACAGGGACAACCACAGCCTTGAGAAGATTGTGAGGCAAAGCCGATTCAGGAACTTCGGGAAGCTTCACAAGGAGTGGACTGAGGCTGGAACCACTGTGCACAGACATGTGGAGGAAATGGGTTACAAGTGTTGTATTCCTGGTGCCAAGCCAGTCCTGAACTACAGACTGTTAGAAGTGTCTTGCCCAGGATAAGGAGGAAGAAGAACTGGACTGCTCCTCATCTGAGTAGTCCAAAGTCCTCTTTATTAAGATAAAAGTAAATTTTTCATTTTGGAAATCAAGGTCCCAGAGTCTGGAGGAAGAGTGGAGAGACACAAAATCCAAGGTTCTTGAAGTGCAGTGTGAAGTTTCCACAGTCTGTGATGATTTGGGTTTCTGCTGGTGTTGGTCCACTGTGTTTTATCAAGTCCAAAGCCAACCCAGTCCTCTACCAGGAGACTTTAGAGCATTTTGTGTTTCCATTTGCTGACAAGCTTCCAGCAAAACTTGGCACCTGCCCACAGTACCAAAACTACTAGTACCTGATTTTCTGACCATGAAATTACTGTACTTGATTGATCCCACAGATAATCCCTCATAGATTCTTTAAGGGGTATTATCAAGAGGAACATAAGAGACACCAGACTAAACAATCCAGATGACCTGAAGGCTGCTGTCAAAGCAACCTGGACTTCCAGAACATCTCAGCAGGTGCACACACTGATCACCTCCAAGCCACACTGTACTGAGGCAGGATTTTTTTTCAAAAGGAGCCATAACCAAATACTGAGTGCATAAATGAACATACTTTTCAGAAGTTAGATATTTCTGTATTATAAAGCCTTAGCCCCCCCCCCCCAAAAAAACCCAAAACAACAAAAAAAAAAAAAACCCAGATACTCTGAAATATTGTAATATTTTGAGATATGCATTCTGTAGACCATAATTAACAAAATTAAAATTAAAAAAAATGATTGAAACATTTTAGTTTCTATGTACTGAAACTAGAATATGTAAAATTTTCACACTCTGAAATATGTGACAAAAATATTGAATGTTTTCATAATATTCCAATTTTTTAAGGCGCACCAGTAAAAATGCAGCTGGTCCATCAAAAACCTCATTTGCTTTGTTTCTTAAAAATGCTTTCAAGCTTGGTGAATCTTCTCTTTAATTTTTTTTTTTTTTTTTTTTTTTTGCTTCTCTAGGTACGCTATCAAGATCCTGTTGAACCATGCCTTCTTCCAGGAGGACACGGGGGTCAGGGTCGAACTCGCGGAAGAAGATGATGGTGAAATGATCGCTATCAAACTTTGGCTCCGGATAGAAGATGTTAAAAAGCTCAAAGGCAAGGAGTCTGTTCAGCCCATCTCTCTCTCTCTCTCTCTGTCTCTGTCTCGTCTCTCTCTCTCTCTCTCTCTCTCTCTCTCTCTCTCTCTCTCTCTCTCTCTCTCTCTCTCTCTCTGGGCTTTTATTAGGTTTTCCTGTAACATTTCCTTTTTTTATTTTTTCAAAGACATGATTTGTTCTTCAGAAAGTATTTTTCCAAAAATGTCTAGAAAAATGTTGGGGGTGTTGTCTTATAATCAGAGCCGTCTTGTATTCAGGCCATTACACTAATAGCGCTAACAAAGAGATATTTTTTAATATCTAATACTGTAGATTATCACATATAGAGGCATTGTAAAGTACTTAATAGAGGCATAAGTATATTTAACAAACCGCTGACTCTCCTTTAAGGATCTAGTTATGCTTAATTCCTCTGATTCCCCCCAACAGGAAAATACAAAGACAATGAAGCCATCGAATTCTCTTTTGACCTGAATAAAGATGTCCCTGAAGATGTGGCGCAGGAAATGGTGAGAGTGGTTTCAGAAACAGAAAATACAAAGGGATGAGTGACACTTAGAAAGAAGAATGGGAGAAGAAAGGGATGATTGTGTCAAAGCATAGATAGAAAAATGAAGGCGTGATGCATGAATGTGGAGGAAGGAGGTGAGAAATAGGACTTTATGCCCAAAATGTTCGCAATGTGTGCAACTTTGATTAATCCTGCAGGTTGAGTCTGGCTATGTTGCAGAGGGCGATCATAAGACCATGACCAAGGCGATCAAGGACCGTGTGTCTCTAATCCGGAGGAAAAGGGAACAGAGACAACTGGTACGTGAAGAACAGGAGAAGAGGAAACTGGAATTGGAACAACAACAACAAGAAACACCCAAACCATCACACACACAGGTTTGTGACATTGTTATATGATGTTTCTTTTGCTAGTCCACAGGTTAGTGGTGTATCTTGTGGTGCCTGTCTATCCTGTCAACCAATTTTTATATAGAAGCACTTTGGGATAAGTTAGGCGGATGTAGAAGCTCAAGATAGTCCACCTGTCATTTTTGTGTGTGTGTGTGTTTTTTGTCAGTGGTCATAAAGAATGACTGTATACTACTTTTCCCAGTTTTAAAAAAATCAATGGACATTGTGATTTTTGTTTGTTTGCACGCAGGTTGAAGCTGAAGAAACTGAAGTAGATCAACAGCAAATTCACTATCACCAGAGGAGCCTCTCACTCATCTGTAGGTTTACTGTTACTGCTCAGTGTTGCTAATTATTAGTGATACCCTTCTGAATGAAGACAATAATGTCTATGTCAATCAGACATTTAAGCCCAGTGACCTTGACCTTCAGCCAAATGATTGTCCTCTGGCAGACTATGCCAAGTTTGATAGAAGAGTAGACCAAGAAACAGACAGGCAGACATGAATTTGACCAAAATGATTGACCTTTGGCACATTTGGCCTTGGTGGATAATTCCAGAGCTCATCCACATATGCGTGCCAAGTTTGGTGGATATGGGATTGAGAATTCATCATTTTTGACCTTGACCTTTGCCAAAACAGATCCCATGTAGGTTTTTTGTTTCTTTCTGGGGTTGATGTTCATCTATGTATCAAGCCTGGTGGAAATAATAATAATAATAAAAAAACCTTTCCTTTGACCCTAATGGCCTTGTTCTTTTGGGTAGTGGGGAGACTTAAGGGCAGTTCTGAGTAACCAATAACAAATTAACTTATTGTTGGTTTGAAACATTTATGGCGCTAAGATTAGTTAACCCCTACCCCATCTGTGAGTTCCATCAAATGTTGTTGCGAGTCTGTGGACCTTGTGGCTGATTCTGCAACAAATTGTGTTTTCTGTCTACATCTTTCTCTTATAGCTGAAGGAGGTGGGGACAGCAGCCAGGGTTCTTCCCTTTTCTCCTCAGATTCCCCTCACCTGGGTCAGCTGACCATGTCATACAGCTGCCCCCCCTCCTCCCAGCCCCCCACCCCCTACCCCCCTACTCCTTCCGCTGCCCCACATCAACACCCAGTCTATACCCAACCACCGCAACCAGTGGTGAGTATCGACGTCGTCCAAGTCATGCTAGCTCATTACCGCGTCTCTTAGTTTGCATTGTAGCAACCCCATCATGTCTTGCGGTAACTTGCACGCTGATGATGCATTTTGTGCTGGAGTGGGCGTGAGCTGCAGTGAAGTTTGCAGCATTTGTGAGTGGAATAGGAACTATATGCATGGGATTTTGTTTGCATATGATCACCTGTGACCTGAAGTGAAGAAGAGAAATACCGGAATGTAGTTGTGTTTTTTTTTGTTTTTTTTATGTAATTTATTTTTTGCTAACCAGCCACGTGACCCACAGTGAAGTCTGAAAAAGCCAGTAGCTTAGCAATAACAGTAGCTTAGCCAGTTTGTTTGAGAAAACCAGTAGCACAGCTAGTCAGCCATTCACTTTCCGAGATGTCACGTCATCCTTTTACTGTATATTAAAATCAATTCCCGTCTGTCCACAGCTTAGTAATGCCTCGTCGACACATCTGTGTATATATATATATATATATATATATATATATATATATATATATATATATATATATATATATATATATATATATATATATATATATAATTAATTTTAATACTCTTCTAATTATATTAATTTTACCAGCCATGGATGAAGGGAGACTGGTCTATTAATCCATGCCCTTAAGAGAATTCTTAAGCAATGGTTTAAACTTTGCTCCCAGCAGATCAATGAAAGAACTAGTTCCTGTCACATCTCTGTTTAAATGAATGTTTTTGCTTCCTTAAGTAGGTAATGATTCTAATAGGCTTTGGGGTCTTGATCTGATCAAAGGTTCACTAGATGACTATCCAAATATATTAAGAATAGAAACCACAAACATTTAAAAATAGATCATCTGCATACAAGGATATCTTGTGATCTAATTTGGACGCTGGCCTTCTGACATAGAAAAACCTGAAACCTCAAGACCTGAAAGTCCTACAAAGTCAAATGGCAATGAAATAATCCAACTATACCCCACATTTATTACCTTCTGAGTTTCACAAGAAAGAGCAACTTCTGTATGTTGAGGATTTGGACTTGGTGAGTACTATAGACATATCAGATGTTTCAAAAAACATGCCTGTTTTAAAAAAAAATGTGTGTGATCTTTAGAAATAATGTTATGTGGTGTACCCTCCAAAGAAGTTACTATGTTTGCCAAAATATTGGAGGTTCAGGGGATGATGGGATACAGCATCAAGTGGATCCTTGTCCTTAAATAATACTGAAATAATGTGCCTGATAGAATGTAGGAGGGAGTGTTTTACTTTCAAATTATTCATGGTGCAGTCTAAGATGGTCTAGAGTGGGTTACAATACAAAACGTTATTGCAGCCTTTTAAGTTTGGAAGCACTTTATGGCATTAAGGATACCAGATAGATCAAGTAATACCCCTTGATCTTCAAGGGATTAGGGATATCTAAGTTTTTTTTTTTCATGGCTGGAGATTGTAGCCAGCTAATCAGCTAAAAAAATTACCAATGAAGAAAACACCACACCTGAGGTATTTATCTGCAGTATTTTAAGCATATTTTTGTTGAAAGTTACTCTTTTTAACTGTAATGATTTTTTTGATTCTTGCTGGCAGTTGTCTGCCTCACTGGAGAAGACATGTTGGATATCCCTTTTATTGATTTGTTTTTTAATTGTACAGTATTTGTCCTGAATACTGAGCACCTGTGAATTTATTTCTCAACTGAGATTTTCCATCTGGTGACTTTTCAGATTAAAGTCTACATCCAGTGCTCCGTCCAGTCACTCGTGCTGATTGATTTGTTGTGCAACTGTAATCTTATGTAGTTATTTATTTATTTATTTTATGGCGGTTTCCCACTTTAAAGAGACGTCTTTCTTGCTGTTCTTACGTCCGTGTCAAAGACCATTTCATGAAGTCAGCAGACACCGTTTAGCTAATTAAGTCTACTTCATCTGCTTACAACTTGTTTTCTGTTTCATTGCACTTGTGGTGGTTTTGACACACATTTTAACTGCTTATTTTGACGATTTGTTCAAGTTGTGTGATTTATTTTTATACTTCCACAACCCCCACCACCATGCTGGTCATTTGTCATGACTTTTGGTTGTGTTTTCTGTTGTTTTTTTTTACCATTTTAATGTCTGTCTTTGTTTTACATGTTGTTCCTTCTATCTTCCGTCTCATTCTGACCTCCAGACTGAGTCACACCATCCTCGAAGTCGTAGCATGTCCGTTTGCTTCCCTCCCTCATCCTACTCCTTTTCCCGTGCTCCTCCACGGGTGGCTGTTCCTCCACAGCAACCCTCCACTCCTCCTCCAGACCTGTTGTCCTCACTTTCCTACGTCACCGGCTCCCCCTGCGCCTGTCTCACCGCTGAGACGGACACGTTTGCAGGGCGCCTCTCCAAGGCCCTGGAGATAGTTCTCCCTCTTCACTCCGCCTCCTCTGTGCCCAGGAGCAAGCAGCGGAGGGCCAGCCTACCCGCCCTGTACTCCACACCTGTACGTTCCATTTCCCTGGGCGCACAGTGGCACTGAGAACCAAAGAGAAAGATGAGGGATGGTGACGACAAATGGTGTCCAAAATTAAACATGACAAAATAACATGATGTATGTGGATGTGATCTGAAGTCCAATTAATGTACAAATACCAACAGTTTATCCAAATTATTGACTATTAGAGAATTTTAACAAAACATTTTCACTTTCGGTCATGGTAATAAAGTAGTTATACCTCTTTGTAACATGCAACCAAACAAGAAATGCATTTATAACCACATAAAATCCAAAATCAAGTTGTTGCATTTGAATAAAGCTGGAAAAAATGATTCAATCAAGAAAATACTTTTAATTTGTTTTGGACCAAATAGTTTTACCATTTTTAAACGTAAGCTGTCTAAAATATCGGTGGGGCTTTGATAATCATTAATCCGCTATCTGAAATGTTAACTGTGATAACACTAAATCAATAAAGCATTTAATTAAAACTTTTATTATGTGACTTTAACTTTGGCTTGTTTTTTACTTTCAAACCCTGAAAAACAGACCTAAAGAGTTTAAGTTTTAATATGTTGAAACTTAAATGTGGACGTTTCCAAAAAAAGGTACAGCATATCAGGATTAAATGATCAAGATTTTTATAAATAATTAAATGAACAAATGAAATTAAACAGTAGCTTCCATTCAACATAGTTTGTTCACAGTACACAAAGTATTAAATGAAAAAGAAATACTAAGACATTACAGAGTGCATATGGAAAATCATTTTAATCCATCCATTCTTTACCTAAACCTGCTTAACTGATTTGATCTTCTGCTCTTTCATTTCCTCAAGATGAAGTTTGTTGCCTTCACCTGTTGTGCCAGTTTCACTTACTGGATCAGTGTATATGCTCCAGCGGGAACAAACATGATATTAGGGTTTACAAATGTTTTTCCCATTAAACTTTATTCAGAAAAATGTTAGCCGACTTAAAGTTAGCTGAACTAAATAGTCCGCTAATGGCTTTCAAAGTTAGCCGAAAAGCTAATCTGCTTGCAAAAACTTGTTAATTACCTGTTAGCTGATTAGCTACACTCTGTTGACCACTGGTATTTATAAGTCCAAATGGTTATGCAAGATTTTTAAATTTTAAGACAAAGACCTATAAGTAGAAACTTTTTGGAATCAGGTTATGCTGAGAAAAATACTTTTGTCTGTAAAATCAAATGACAGGCTGCATACTGAGTTTAAGGCATTATTAATGGCACTTGATTTAATAAATTCATTATTAATGTTGGGAATCTGGTTCGTATAATTGTAAAATTTTTGGACACTTGCGTGAGTCTCATTCTAGCGTCCATCTTTCTCTTTCTTCTCACTCAGGTTGACCACTTTGTGTTTGTTTTGACTATAAATTCCCTAATCTTGCCTTTAACACTGCTGTGCAAATGTCTAATATCTTTTTTGTTTTTGATCTCAAGATCATAACATACGCAACAAGTTTTTAATCTGTATATGATTAAGTAATTACAAAAAGTGATCTTTAAAAGACCATGAACATCTTTGTCAGATGGTTTATAGCATAATTAAATGATATAGCCTGGAATCCTTTTACTATTCCAGAACATAGAAACATCAACAAATTACAAAGATGTACAGCCAGTGACTAAAATGTCATAGAGCCCTATAGTGCTCTATGGCAGGGGTGGCCAAGTTCGGTCCTCGAGAGCCACATTCCTGACACTCTTAGTTGTCTCCCTGCTCCAACACACCTGAATCCAATGAAAGGCTCATTAAAAGTCTGCCAACGAGTCTTTCATTGGAGTCAGGTGTGTTGGAGCAGGGAGACAACTAAGAGTGTCAGGAATGTGGCTCTCGAGGTCCGAACTTGGCCACCCCTGCTCTATGGTCTCTGTCCACTTTGCATTTCTTACCCATTCTTAGGGTCCTAGTGTACATCAAGAGAAGTAGACCGGGTTTTTTTTCCCCCAGTATTGTTGGTGTAAGGATCTAAATTGTACCTGTTTCTCATAAAGCATTGACTTGTCACAATGGACAACTGGTCTCATCTGCATTAAGCATCCTACACTCAACAAAAATATAAACGCAACACTTTTGGTTTTGCTCCCATTTTGTATGAGATTAACTCAACGATCTAAAACTTTTTCCACATACACAATATCACCATTTCCCTCAAATACTGTGCACAAACCAGTCTAAATCTGTGATAGTGAGCACTTCTCCTTTGCTGAGATAATCCATCCCACCTCAAAGGTGTGCCATATCAAGATGCTGATTAGACACCATGATTAGTGCACAGGTGTGCCTTAGACTGCCCACAATAAAAGGCCACTCTGAAAGGTGCAGTTTTGTTTTATTGGGGGGGATACCAGTCAGTATCTGGTGTGACCACCATTTGCCTCATGCAGTGCAACACATCTCCTTCGCATAGAGTTGATCAGCTTGTCAATTGTGGCCTGTGGAATGTTGGTCCACTCCTCTTCAATGGCTGTGCGAAGTTGCTGGATATTGGCAGGAACTGGTACACGCTGTCGTATACGCCGGTCCAGAGCATCCCAAACATGCTCAATGGGTGACATGTCCGGTGAGTATGCCGGCCATGCAAGAACTGGGACATTTTCAGCTTCCAAGAATTGTGTACAGATCCTTGCAACATGGGGCCGTGCATTATCCTGCTGCAACATGAGGTGATGTTCTTGGATGTATGGCACAACAATGGGCCTCAGGATCTCGTCACGGTATCTCTGTGCATTCAAAATGCCATCAATAAAATGCACCTGTGTTCTTCGTCCATAACAGACGCCTGCCCATACCATAACCCCACAGCCACCATGGGCCACTCGATCCACAACATTGACATCAGAAAACCACTCACCCACACGACGCCACACACGCTGTCTGCCATCTGCCCTGAACAGTGTGAACTGGGATTCATCCATGAAGAGAACACCTCTCCAACGTGCCAAACACCAGCGAATGTGAGCATTTGCCCACTCAAGTAAGTTACGATGACGAACTGGAGTCAGGTCGAGACCCCAATGAGGACGACGAGCATGCAGATAAGCTTCCCTGAGACGGTTTCTGACAGTTTGTGCAGAAATTCTTTGGTTATGCAAACTGATTGTTTCAGCAGCTGTCCGAGTGGCTGGTCTCAGACGATCTTGGAGGTGAACATGCTGGATGTGGAGGTCCTGGGCTGGTGTGGTTACATGTGGTCTGCGGTTATGAGGCTGGTTGGATGTACTGCCAAATTCTCTGAAACGCCTTTGGAGACGGCTTATGGTAGAGAAATGAACATTCAATACACGAGCAACAGCTCTGGTTGACATTCCTGCTGTCAGCATGCCAATTGCACGCTCCCTCAAATCTTGCGACATCTGTGGCATTGTGCTGTGTGATAAAACTGCACCTTTCAGAGTGGCCTTTTATTGTGGGCAGTCTAAGGCACACCTGTGCACTAATCATGGTGTCTAATCATCATCTTGATATGGCACACCTGTGAGGTGGGATGGATTATCTCAGCAAAGGAGAAGTGCTCACTATCACAGATTTAGACTGGTTTGTGAACAATATTTGAGGGAAATGGTGATATTGTGTATGTGGAAAAAGTTTTAGATCTTTGAGTTCATCTCATACAAAATGGGAGCAAAACCAAAAGTGTTGCGTTTATATTTTTGTTGAGTGTATATGCAAGGCTGAAATATTGTAGGCATAACATGCCACTACTATAAATGCCAAACATTGGCAGAGTACACAAATATCCACAGTTGTTTATCAGATATCAGCAGACGTTTTCACAAAATTCTAAAATTTTATTTATTTTAATTTGTTGAAATTTAGTTTTTACCTTATTCCTAACATTAGTATTGACAGCTGACACAGCAGACCTGTGTGAGAATAGTCTACTGAATATCAAGCAGATATTCAGCAAAACGTTCATGTGAAACGTGCTTGCCTCTACTGGTGGTTGGCTCTCACTGCGGTATTGTATCACTTCCTGTTCCGGAGCACAGCGGTGTTTTTCTGTATCTGTTAGCTGTTTAATCTGCGCAGTTAGATTGATCTAGTTATCTAGATTATGATTTGTTTCCCAGTGTAATCTTTACGTGCCTTAACTAAAGCACTCCTTCTGCTGAATCACCTCTAAATTATTTACACATTATTCACTTTGCGTGTTTTTAGGAATCCGCTAGCTTAGCGTAGCTACTAGCTCTTAGCCGATTTAGCATGGCGGCTTCTCCTGTCTCTCCCGCACTTTTCTGCTCTGGGTGTGAAATGTTTAGTTATTCCTCGGCCTCCTTTAGCAGTAACGGTACTTGTAATAAGTGTAGCTTATTCGTAGCTTTGGAGGCCAGGCTGGGCGAATTGGAGACTCGGCTCCGCACCGTGGAAAATTCTACAGCTAGCCAGGCCCCTGTAGTCGGTGCGGACCAAGGTAGCTTAGCCGCCGTTAGTTACCCCCTGGCAGATCCCGAGCAGCCGGGAAAGCAGGCTGACTGGGTGACTGTGAGGAGGAAGCGTAGCCCTAAACAGAAGCCCCGTGTACACCGCCAACCCGTTCACATCTCTAACCGTTTTTCCCCACTCGACGACACACCCGCCGAGGATCAAACTCTGGTTATTGGCGACTCTGTTTTGCGAAATGTGAAGTTAGCGACACCAGCAACCATAGTCAATTGTCT
This sequence comes from Thalassophryne amazonica, assembly GCF_902500255.1. Taxonomy (NCBI): domain Eukaryota; kingdom Metazoa; phylum Chordata; class Actinopteri; order Batrachoidiformes; family Batrachoididae; genus Thalassophryne; species Thalassophryne amazonica. Next base: position 28,004,278 of record NC_047124.1, read on the forward strand.
TCCGGGGGCCAGAGCAGGCGACATTGAAGGAAATTTGAAACTGCTGGCTAAGGCTAAGCGTAAATTTGGTAAGATTGTAATTCACGTCGGCAGTAATGACACCCGGTTACGCCAATCGGAGGTCACTAAAATTAACATTAAATCGGTGTGTAACTTTGCAAAAACAATGTCGGACTCTGTAGTTTTCTCTGGGCCCCTCCCCAATCAGACCGGGAGTGACATGTTTAGCCGCATGTTCTCTTTGAATTGCTGGCTGTCTGAGTGGTGTCCAAAAAATGAGGTGGGCTTCATAGATAATTGGCAAAGCTTCTGGGTAAAACCTGGTCTTGTTAGGAGAGACGGCATCCATCCCACTTTGGATGGAGCAGCTCTCATTTCTAGAAATCTGGCAAATTTTCTTAAATCCTCCAAACCGTGACTATCCAGGGTTGGGACCAGGAAGCAGAATTGTAGTCTTACACACCTCTCTGCAGCTTCTCTCCCCCTGCCATCCCCTCATTACCCCATCCCCGTAGAGACGGTGCCTGCTCCCAGACTACCAATAACCAGCAAAAATCTATTTAAGCATAAAAATTCAAAAAGAAAAAATAATATAGCACCTTCAACTGCACCACAGACTAAAACAGTTAAATGTGGTCTATTAAACATTAGGTCTCTCTCTTCTAAGTCCCTGTTGGTAAATGATGATTGATCAACATATTGATTTATTCTGCCTTACAGAAACCTGGTTACAGCAGGATGAATATGTTAGTTTAAATGAGTCAACACCCCCGAGTCACACTAACTGTCAGAATGCTCGTAGCACGGGCCGGGGCGGAGGATTAGCAGCAATCTTCCATTCCAGCTTATTAATTAATCAAAAACCCAGACAGAGCTTTAATTCATTTGAAAGCTTGACTCTTAGTCTTGTCCATCCAAATTGGAAGTCCCAAAAACCAGTTTTATTTGTTATTATCTATCGTCCACCTGGTCGTTACTGTGAGTTTCTCTGTGAATTTTCAGACCTTTTGTCTGACTTAGTGCTTAGCTCAGATAAGATAATTATAGTGGGCGATTTTAACATCCACACAGATGCTGAGAATGACAGCCTCAACACTGCATTTAATCTATTATTAGACTCTATTGGCTTTGCTCAAAAAGTAAATGAGTCCACCCACCACTTTAATCATATCTTAGATCTTGTTCTGACTTATGGTATGGAAATAGAAGACTTAACAGTATTCCCTGAAAACTCCCTTCTGTCTGATCATTTCTTAATAACATTTACATTTACTCTGATGGACTACCCAGCAGTGGGGAATAAGTTTCATTACACTAGAAGTCTTTCAGAAAGCGCTGTAACTAGGTTTAAGGATATGATTCCTTCTTTATGTTCTCTAATGCCATATACCAACACAGTGCAGAGTAGCTACCTAAACTCTGTAAGTGAGATAGAGTATCTCGTCAATAGTTTTACATCCTCATTGAAGACAACTTTGGATGCTGTAGCTCCTCTAAAAAAGAGAGCTTTAAATCAGAAGTGCCTGACTCCGTGGTATAACTCACAAACTCGTAGCTTAAAGCAGATAACCCGTAAGTTGGAGAGGAAATGGCGTCTCACTAATTTAGAAGATCTTCACTTAGCCTGGAAAAAGAGTCTGTTGCTCTATAAAAAAGCCCTCCGTAAAGCTAGGACATCTTTCTACTCATCACTAATTGAAGAAAATAAGAACAACCCCAGGTTTCTTTTCAGCACTGTAGCCAGGCTGACAAAGAGTCAGAGCTCTATTGAGCTGAGTATTCCAGTAACTTTAACTAGTAATGACTTCATGACTTTCTTTGCTAACAAAATTTTAACTATTAGAGAAAAAATTACTCATAACCATCCCAAAGACGTATCGTTATCTTTGGCTGCTTTCAGTGATGCCGGTATTTGGTTAGACTCTTTCTCTCCGATTGTTCTGTCTGAGTTATTTTCATTAGTTACTTCATCCAAACCATCAACATGTTTATTAGACCCCATTCCTACCAGGCTGCTCAAGGAAGCCCTACCATTATTTAATGCTTCGATCTTAAATATGATCAATCTATCTTTGTTAGTTGGCTATGTACCACAGGCTTTTAAGGTGGCAGTAATTAAACCATTTGTTGGGAAAGTGTAGGAACACGGACCCACAACAGGGGGCGCAAATGAACGGACAATGGAGAAAGTCAAATCACAAAGTTTTACTGTTGTGAATTCACACAACAAACACAACAGATTACAAATACAGCAGTAACCGAATTCCAAAGGTGTCGTGTGGGCAGGCTCGACGATAGGAGACGTCTGTCCGAGTCGAACCGGAACCACCCGATTTCCTCTGCCACCGAACCCCGGGGATACTGGAGCCGCCAAGTCCCGAACCCCAGGTGGCCACTGCCTCCGCTCGTCGGATCCGGTACTGCTGGCAAGGAACAGAAACAGTCAGGTGTGGGTGCGGCTGCACCCAGCAACACACAGGGTGGAACACCACCTCCACCTCTTGTCAGGAAAACACTAAAGTGCAGGAGTGTGAGTACTTATCCAAATACTGTTTCCTGCTGCTCTTCTCTCTCTCTGTATAAAGGCAAAAGGTAATTAAGGTTGATATAATCGGCTGGATACGTTACCTCCTTGGTAAAGCGATATCTCGGCAATGAGGTGGAGATGCCGTCCTGCTGATATACCTCCCTGTTGATTGATATCAGCTGTCTCGTCTCAGGTGATGGGTGACAGCTGTCACCCTGGCTGCTCCTGTGAGGCGACAGCGCCCTCTGGTGCCTGGAGCCCGCACTCCAGACAGGGCGCCCTCTGGTGGTGGTGGGCCAGCAGTACCTCCTCTTCGGCGGCCCACACAACACCATTACTTAAAAAGCCATCACTTGACCCAGCTATCTTAGCTAATTATAGGCCAATCTCCAACCTTCCTTTTCTCTCAAAAATTCTTGAAAGGGTAGTTGTAAAACAGCTAACTGATCATCTGCAGAGGAATGGTCTATTTGAAGAGTTTCAGTCAGGTTTTAGAATTCATCATAGTACAGAAACAGCATTAGTGAAGGTTACAAATGATCTTCTTATGGCCTCGGACAGTGGACTCATCTCTGTGCTTGTTCTGTTAGACCTCAGTGCTGCTTTTGATACTGTTGACCATAAAATTTTATTACAGAGATTAGAGCATGCCATAGGTATTAAAGGCACTGCGCTGCGGTGGTTTGAATCATATTTGTCTAATAGATTACAATTTGTTCATGTAAATGGGGAATCTTCTTCACAGACTAAAGTTAATTATGGAGTTCCACAAGGTTCTGTGCTAGGACCAATTTTATTCACTTTATACATGCTTCCCTTAGGCAGTATTATTAGACGGTATTGCTTAAATTTTCATTGTTACGCAGATGATACCCAGCTTTATCTATCCATGAAGCCAGAGGACACACACCAATTAGCTAAACTGCAGGATTGTCTTACAGACATAAAGACATGGATGACCTCTAATTTCCTGCTTTTAAACTCAGATAAAACTGAAGTTATTGTACTTGGCCCCACAAATCTTAGAAACATGGTGTCTAACCAGATCCTTACTCTGGATGGCATTACCCTGACCTCTAGTAATACTGTGAGAAATCTTGGAGTCATTTTTGATCAGGATATGTCATTCAAAGCGCATATTAAACAAATATGTAGGACTGCTTTTTTGCATTTACGCAATATCTCTAAAATCAGAAAGGTCTTGTCTCAGAGTGATGCTGAAAAACTAATTCATGCATTTATTTCCTCTAGGCTGGACTATTGTAATTCATTATTATCAGGTTGTCCTAAAAGTTCCCTAAAAAGCCTTCAGTTAATTCAAAATGCTGCAGCTAGAGTACTGACGGGGACTAGAAGGAGAGAGCATATCTCACCCATATTGGCCTCTCTTCATTGGCTTCCTGTTAATTCTAGAATATAATTTAAAATTCTTCTTCTTACTTATAAGGTTTTGAATAATCAGGTCCCATCTTATCTTAGGGACCTCGTAGTACCATATCACCCCAATAGAGCGCTTCGCTCTCAGACTGCAGGCTTACTTGTAGTTCCTAGGGTTTGTAAGAGTAGAATGGGAGGCAGAGCCTTCAGCTTTCAGGCTCCTCTCCTGTGGAACCAGCTCCCAATTCAGATCAGGGAGACAGACACCCTCTCTACTTTTAAGATTAGGCTTAAAACTTTCCTTTTTGCTAAAGCTTATAGTTAGGGCTGGATCAGGTGACCCTGAACCATCCCTTAGTTATGCTGCTATAGACGTAGACTGCTGGGGGGTTCCCATGATGCACTGTTTCTTTCTCTTTTTGCTCTGTATGCACCACTCTGCATTTAATCATTAGTGATCGATCTCTGCTCCCCTCCACAGCATGTCTTTTTCCTGGTTCTCTCCCTCAGCCCCAACCAGTCCCAGCAGAAGACTGCCCCTCCCTGAGCCTGGTTCTGCTGGAGGTTTCTTCCTGTTAAAAGGGAGTTTTTCCTTCCCACTGTAGCCAAGTGCTTGCTCACAGGGGGTCGTTTTGACCGTTGGGGTTTTACATAATTATTGTATGGCCTTGCCTTACAATATAAAGCGCCTTGGGGCAACTGTTTGTTGTGATTTGGCGCTATATAAAAAAATTGATTGATTGATTGATTGAAATACATGTATGTCTACATTTTATCCATAGTTCTTCCCAGTGGGATCTCTCGTGGCCTACGTTTATTAGATGTGTCCTTTCTATTTCCATTTACCATCTTTTTTGGGGGGGGGGGGGGGGGGGGGGGTTCTATTGGCTTCTAATCACAATTGAAGTTCAAATGCTTCTTTGGTTCTGTGAAGCTAACAATACCACATGTAGCTCACGCAGCTCTTCAACTTTAGAACATCATGTGTTTCCCAGTGTGTTGTGGTTAAATGTCAGTGTTTATCCACACGGTTCAAACAGCTCGTTTTCATTCATCCATTCATTTTCTATACCTGCTAATAACCGCAAAATTTCCCCCCAAAAAAGGCTCATTTTGATCACATTAGTGAAATAAGACCAAGTCTTTTATTTGAATACTATGGAACAAAAGTACGACATGACAAAGAAAATTCTCATGGTCTCGTTTCCAGCACTAGCAAATGATGTGCAGCAACGTTTGGACGTGCCACTCTCGCTGTGACATGAAATTTTACTTTATCTGCCCATTATTGCATCTTTTTTTTCTCCTGACATCTTATGACTATATCGCCAGATTTACCGTGCTTCCACTTTTCTTCCACTTTTTGCTGCTGTCCATGTCCTCTTTTGCGAGCTTGTCTTCTGTCTTCACCACCTGTCACTTCTCGTTGCTGCTTTGTGGTACAGCATATGAGGAAACCCCCCAAAAATAACCAGAATTAGAGGGTCATTGCTACTACGTGTATCAAGACACAGATTTCTTTCAGTGCTATTTAATAACTTTTCTAAGTGTGTGCAAAACATTCTATAAAGTACAGAATGGAATAAAACCTCAGACGTCAAGCTTGATATACAAAATAGCCATGACCCATTAAAGTGGCAGGCATCCCTGTTGGGGATTTCTGGATATTTTTGAGTCCATACCTTATGTTCTGTCTTATTTTAACTATGTCTTTTTCTTTCTAGTATGGAGGGAGAATGTGTGGCTCTTCTTGTTGTCACTGGTTTGAAATGATTCTCTCTTTAATGGACTATTTCCATCACTTCATTTGGGCCTTTGTTCTCTCTCTCATTCTTAAACCCATTGTATCTTATTGTCACAGCAGCAGCACTCAATGCCGCACCCCTACAATGGAGGAGCGAGCACAGGAGCAGCAGGAGGGGGTATCCCCCTCCCGGAACCCCGTACTATTTTCTTTCCCTCCATCCCAGAGCGTCCCGTTTCCTTCTCACCTCCTCCCACCGGTCCCCCGAAGGCCTACAACACCCAGAGACGCAAGAGCACGTCCATTCTTGAGGCTCATACCCGACACTTCCAGCCTGCCTATCCACGTTATGGGAGCAGTCTGCACCCCTTTTCTGGCATGGAGGGTGTGGAGAATCCACCTGTCTTTATGGTTAATCCCAGTTTTGCAGGAGCTGCCCAAAGGCTTGGTGTTGCAGAGCACATGCATCTCCCAGGACAGTCTGACCGAAGTTTGTATGGCTATAAAGACATGAGAGCAGAGCATGAGGAGGTAGTGAGGAGGTTAAGTTTGAATCAAGCAGCCCTGCTGGACCATTATGAAGCAATGGCATATGGAGGATACCCAATGACTGCACATCAGCTTGGCCATTTAAGTTTCCATCAGCAGAGACAAGCTGCAGCTGCTAGTTTGGGCTATGATCCTGGTCCTCCTCCTCAACCAGGGTTCTTGCACCCACATATGATGCAAAGAATTGCCACACATGGCTCCGTTCCTCCACCTCTATCTGCCATGAGTGCTTCAGCTGGTGGTTCAGTTTCTTCTTCTTCATCTGATGGATGCTATCCTGCACCACAGCATGCCTCCCCTTCTCCCTTCTCCATATCTACTCCTCCAGTAATGGCTGATATGCCACCGCCTACCGGCAGTGTCTTTGAGTTCCATTTAGCTGCAGCTGCTGCTGGTGATCCAAACCTGTTGACATCCAGATTTTATCGGGCCCGAAGGAGCTCCATGGACCTTCCACTGGAAGACAATGCTGGAACAAGTTCAGGAGGCTCGGGTTCTTACAGTCGTCTTCAGCCAGTTACAGAGGAACTGTATACATATGTCAGTCCTGAGCTGCCTTTGCCTCCTGGAAACCTTCTCCTTCACCATGCAGCCATAGCTGCAAAGGACAGAAGCCCAGAACCTTCTAGTGACTCACTAACCTCCTCTGATGCAGGTGAGTTCCAGTCACCTCCTCCCCCGCCTCTCCTACCTCAGTTTGACTCGTCAGCCGCCCAGTCCATCCCTCACTTGTCCTCTAAAACTCTCTACGAATCAGTGGGGCTACCTCCCATAGATCCCCAAGGACATCCACCCTCCATGCAGAGTTTTCTCCCTCCAACTCCGTCCACTGAGCCGCCAGTCGGGGGAGCATCTTCAACTCAACTGGAGTCTCTGATGCAGAATGCCTGGGCCCGGCATGGAGGAATAGTACCAGCCCAGCCAGATATGACATACCATGAGTCATTGCTGGCCATGCAGGCCTCTAATTCCACTCTGGTAGTGCAATTAAACTTTAAGCATACCCCCTGATCCCTGGCTCACTTACTATTTGAAATTATAGAAGCTGCTTTTACAGGAATATATATTAACTGCTGCATTAAGAGGATAATTATGTGTTGCTTCTTTATTGGCTGGCCAAAAATGGTCAAAAATTACACACATTCTACATTATTGCTCTGACTTTGTGAAGGCAATAAACAAACATTTTCCATTGTTTAGTGGAATAGAAAAAAGTTTAGTGGAATGGAAAAAAGTTATTGTAGCTAAATAGACAATATCCAGTAGAACAGATGGAGAAAAGTAGCTGAATGTATTTAAAATAGTAATTTGTCCCAGGGGTCATTATACCATTCCTTGTTTTTATACCATGCTGACCCAGTCACCCCAGCTGAATTTTATTTGCTATTATGCGGTCTTTGGTTGTGATTTTAACCCCTCCAGGTATACCAAACTGCAGAGAGAGTCTCTTGGTCTGCCTTTGCAATGTCCCTTTAGTTAGTCATCACAATATTTCTTGATAGATTGGTAGAAAACATCACATGTAGTCAGGAACACTTCAAAACTGATTTGGATACCAGGATACAGTGCATCCAGAAAGTATTCACTGCGCTCCACTTTTCCCACATTTTTTATGTTACAGCCTTATTACAAAATGGATCAAATTCATTTTTTCCTCAAAATTCTACCCACAATACCCCATAATGACAGTATGAAAAAAGTTCTCTTTTTTATTTTTGGAAATTTATTAAATTGTGAAAACCTAAGAAATCACGTGTACTTAAGTATTCACAGCCTTTGCCATGAAGCTCAAAATTGAACTCAGGTGCATCCTATTTCCAGTGATCATCCTTGAGATGTTTCTACTGCTTAATTGGACATGATTTGGAAAGACACACTCCTGTCAGGCATCATAAGGTCTCACAGTTGACAGTACATGTCAGAGCCAAACCAAAGATGAAGTCGAAGGAATTGTCTGTAGACCTCTGAGACAGGATTATTTTGAGGCACAAATCTGGGGAAGGGTATAGAAACATTTCTCCTGCTTTCCCATTGAGGTCCCAATGAGTACAGTGGCCTCCATCATCCATAAATGGAAGAAGTTTGGATTTACGAGGACTCTTCCTAGAGCTGGCCACCCGTCTAAACTGAGCAGTCAGGGAGAAAGGTCTTAGTCGGGGAGGTAAATGGTAAATGGACTGCATTTATATAGCGCTTTTCCATCTGTATCAGACGCTCAAAGCGCTTTACAATTATGCCTCACATTCACCCCGATGTCAGGGTGCTGCCACACAAGGCGCTCACTACACACCGGGAGCAATAGGGGATTAAAGGCCTTGCCCAAGGGCCCTTAGTGATTTTCCAGTCAGGCGGGGATTTGAACCCATGATCTTCTGGACTCAAGCCCAACACGTTAACCACTAGACCATCACCTCCCCTAGGGAGGTGACTAAGAACCCGATGGTCACTCTTGTCAGAGCTCCAGCAGCCCACCTGGAGTTTGCCAAATGCACCTGAAGGATTCTCAGACCAGGAGAAACAAAATTCTCTGGTCTGATGATACAAAGATTGAACTCTTTGGCATGAATGTCAGGTATCATGTTTGGAGGAACCAGGCACCATCCCTACAGTGAAGCATGATGGTGGCAGCATCATGCTGAAAGGGATGTTTTTCAGCAGTAGGAATTGGGAGACTAGTCACGATTGACGAAAAGATGAATGCAGTAATGTACAGAGATATCCTGGATGAAAACCTGCTCCAGACCACTCTTGACCCCCGGGCTGGGCGATGGTTCATCTTTCACAGGACAGTGACCCTAAGCACACAGCCTAGATATCAAAGGAGTGGCTTCAGGACAACTCTGTGAATGTCCTTGAGTGGCCCAGCCAGAGCCCACACTTGAATCTGATTGAACATCTCTGGAGAGATCTGAAAATGGCTGTGCACCGACGCTTCCCATCCAACCTGATGGAGTTTGAGAGGTGCTGCAAAGAGGAATGGACAAAACTGCCCAAAGATAAATGCACCAGGCTTGTGGCATCATATTCAAGAAGACTTGAGGTTTTTTCCATGTTGTCATTATGGGGTGTTGTGAGTAGAATTTTGATGGGGAAAAAATGAATTTACTCCATTTTGGAATAAGGTTGTAACATAATGTGGAAAAAATGAAGTGCTGTGAATACTTTCTGGATGCACTGTATATCACATTGATTGGAATGATTATATTCCAAGACCAACATAAACAATTTTTTGTCTGAAAGACACTTGTTTCTACTGGTTCTGCTATATGCATGAAGGTATTTTTACCCAGGGTGTCGCAGTGTCCCTAATGGGGCAGAGATGAGTGCAAATGCATTGTTTATAAAGTAATGGTTATTTTGAGTCCAGTATTCAGAAGGTATTCTGTGAGACGCTCTCTGGTGTACAAGCTTCATAAGCAAGCAGTCTAAGCCTCTCTGTTATACGAGGTCTGTGATGAAAAAAGCAGTCCTTTTTATTTTTTTCAAAAAATAAATGGATTTGATTCATATGTTTTTACGTCAGACATGCTTGAACCCTCGTGCGCATGCGTGACTTTTTCACACGTCGGTGACGTCATTCGCCTGTGGGCAGGCCTTGAGTGAGGAGTGCTCCACCCCGCCCGTCGGAATCTCTTTGTCTGAATAGCCGCTGCGGACGGCGCGTGTTGCTTTATCAACATTTTTTCTGGACCTGTGAGGAAACTGGTTTTTGGTGAAAAGTTTAACGGCTGATGAGAGATTATGGGGTGTTTCTGTCGCTGTAAGGACTTCCCATGGTGCGGGACGTTGCGCAGCGCTTCCAGGCGCCGTCGTCGGCCTGTTTCGACCTGAAAACATCCTAATTTAAGGCTTAATTCACCCAGGACATCGTGAGAGAACAGAGAAGATTCAGAAGAGGCCGGCATGAGGACTTTATGCGGACATTTCACTGTTTAAGGACATTTTTTAATGAAAGACGTGCGTGCAAATTCGCCGAGTCGTTTCCGTGACGACTCGGTGAATCTGTGTGCGCCGCGACAGGAAAAACACCTCCGTGTTGAAAACCATTTGTAAAATTCAGGCGGCTTTTGATGGCTTTCAACAAGTGAGTAACTGAGAAATTGTTTAACAGCTTGGACATGTTCCAACTTGCCCGTTAAGGTTTCCAACACGGAGGTGTTTTTCCTGTCGCGACCCCCCGCGGTCGGGTCCGGCCCGACATGCGACTCTGCCCGCACGTTCTTTCATTACAAAATGTCCGTTAACAATGGAATGTCCGAATAAACTCCTCATGCCGACTTCTTCTGCAAGTTCTCTGTTCTCTGACGGCTTCCTGGGTCAACAGAGCATGAAATGTGGAAGTTTTCAACTTGAAACGGCGAGACGCTGCCGCCTCGAAGCGCAGATCGCCGTCAGGCGCCGTGGACCGTCCTTAAAGTGACACTACCAGACCAAAATGTCTCATCAGCCGTTAAAATTTTTACCGAAAACCAGCTGAATTTATCGAATGGTGTCCACTCAGTTGTGCCTTACAGTTTTGAAAAAATTTTGATCAAACAAAGCAGCAGTCTCTGAGCCATTCATAAACAATGAAAAAACGACGAGAGGGTGGGCGACTCCTCACTCAAAGACTGCCCACAGGCGAATGACGTAACCGACAGGCATAAAAAAAACTCTCGCATGCCCACAAGGTTTCAAGCATGTCTGATGTAATCACACGTGATTCAAATCCATATGGTTTTTGAAAAAAATAATAAGGTCCGTTACTTTTATCACAGACCTCGTATGTGATTTGTCATTATCAGTAAGTAATATTTTGTCTGTATGTTCATATATGACTGTATATGAGAAATGTGTGTTTGTGCAAGTATACGATACATTTAGTATACTTGTATTTGTTTTTATTCATTTATTTATTTTTTTGCTCATACAAGTCCAAAGTCCAAATGGTCTGAAGACCAATGCACTTTTAAGATCTCTACAAATTAAATTGTACAAATATGTTAAGCATTCAAGTTTGTTTTATTATTGTCGTCATAATGCTTGATGTGACTTTGTTGATTTGTATGGACAAACACACAGAAACATACAACAAAATCAAGGGGGCCTAGACACGCTTAGCAGTGTATAGCATACGTACAACAGAACTGAGTACGTCCCTGTGTAGCATCAGTTATAATCATTCAAGATTATTTCAGTGTTCAGTATTTGTATCATCTCTTACTTGAAAAGTGGACTATTTACCTCTTATGAACAAAAACAAACAAATAATAAAAAAGAAATCTTTGAAAATGTAGACCTTAAAGTAGAAAGTAGTATTTGTATTCGGAGTGGGCAGAATCACCGGTGTGATGGTGCACCATGATATAGATTTTGTAATTCTTTTCCTGTTCTGCTCCACACATAATTTGAAACATCTGTTGTTATAGATGTTGTTTTGTTATAGATGCAAGTGGTTATAAAGTCTTTTTTCACATAAACAGTCGTTAATTAAACACAGCTATGGATTTGATAAACTTAAATCTGTAAATTTTGATTTGTGAAGTTTGTTATTGTAAATTTAATAGATTTGAAAACGTAACTGGACCAGGTTAAATTCTTGCACAAATAAGATGGTTATTAAGGAGGGTCATATGTTGCAGAACTAGTAATACAGGGATGTAATACTGTCACTGTACAAAAAGTGAAAAATACTGCTGAAGTTTACTTGTAGTTTTGCCAAATACTGTACTTTTGTTGCATTGAGTTTTTACTATGGGGCCTGAATTTTCAGTCTTTTGAATGCATTTGTTTGTGATTGTTCATAACTGGAAACACTTAGACAACAATGCAATTATTGACGGTTGAAATAATTTTGAAGCATTTTTAAGTGGTACTACTACACAGGGACGTGCCCAATTCTGTGCTATAATGTACGATATAACCATGCAGATTCACTTGTACATTTTAATGCCATTTCTGCCTTATGCTGTTGTGTCGATATCGCAGTTGTGCTTTAATCCACCCTTAGAACGCTTGTATCTGTTACTGTCACCTTTACTTTCTTTTGAATTATGTGATTGCTTATTGCTTATCCTAAATCTTTAATACTTTGGGTTTTTTACATTTATGTTGTTTATTTTTATTTCTGTCTATTTATTTTTGCCTTTTTATTGTTCTTCTGTCTTGTGAGGTTTTTTTTTTACTGCGTTTATGTGACTATGAGTAATACTGTTAGTAGTTGGTGCAAGTATAGTTTTGTAAGCTCCAGTTGCACTTTGCGAAGCAGAGCTTTGTGATGAGTATAAACTTGCTGTACGTGCAGCCTTCTCAGGGCTCAGACTGTTATTGATGGGTCATTATCGTTTCTGTCCTGTTTTCCTGTAGTGGCATAGATTTGGCAGGTCTGAGTCAGTTATCAAAGACACAGGGTGACATTTCAAAGGCAATAATGTCAAACCCCATCTATTAGCTATTTTGCTATAACAGTCAAACATTGTACTGTTGTTTGTGGTGCCTGTGGTAGGACGTTTTAAGTTTATTTCTTTTTCATTATTTCGCATTATTTGCTTTGTTGTATCAGCCAGCCACTTGTTAGTTGAGCCCCTGACCTGCATGGAAAATCCCCGTACTTACACCCTGTCTAACCCCCAAATCTCCGCCTGTACTGTTGTACTTGCTAAACAGCAAGAGTGTATATGCAGGCTGTAGTTATGTGTTTGCATATACGTGTTGCCAGATAGAGTGGTGTCTGTCTGTATGCATGTGTGCATACACAAGCTGGAAATGTGGACTGAAAACTGATCACTGGAGACGTTGATTTGCTTGTGTTTGCACTCATGTTTCTACCCCCAAATACCTTGAAATGCTATAAATATAGTCTAATTGTTTACTCTCTCTCTTTCTCACTCACTCTTTCTCCCCCTACCTGCCAATTTTTCTCTCAATTTCTCTTTCCTCTGTTTTTATTTGCCCACACACTCTCTTCGTCCATCTATCTGTCTTTTTATTGCTTTTGAAGCAGCAGGTTCAGACCCCCACCCCACAGTCCACTCCAGTTCTCTCCATGGCTCCTTCTACCTCGCAGCCATCTCAACTTGGGACCTCCCAGCAGGTACGCATAAAAGCCCAATTACAGAAATCAGTAAACTGAAATTTCTTTTTATCTATCACAAAAACATTAGTGAGTGCCTCTTCAATTAACCTCCACCGTTCTTGTGGATTTTCTCTTTGCTGATACCAGCGTAGGGCTTAGACAAGAAAAAATGTAGCCAAGTGGATGAGTTAGCTGATCCCAGCCAGATTGTATTGACAAGAACCCAAAAACAATACTTCTGGTCATCTTGCCACTCAACCAAATTTTTAAAAAGTGCATAACGTGATGAACTTTTTAGTTTGTGGGGAACTTTCATGGAGAATATTGAGATAAAATTTACAGAATTGGAAAGTAAAGCAAAAATTAAAGGTGCCTTCACTCATAACACGAATGAGGTCATATGGCCATGTCAGTCTATATTCAGAGTTTGTTTCAGGTCTTTGAAACGCACATGTTTTGAACATTTTCAGTAGTCCTTGTTTGTATGCTTGGAGTAATAACAGCTATGTTACCTTTGATGTTGAACTCTCATCAAGGTACCTGCGACGGTGCAGGCACATTGCTCACAGTATACTGAAGGAAATGTTGGAAAATGCCGCAGAGCAGACTACTACTGTGAGGTAATTGCAGGCTTAAACTGATTTGATTGAGCATAAAATTTCGTGTTAATAGGAAAGTTTCTGGTCAGATTAAGATGGAATGCTTTTTCTCCAAAACGCTTGAATTGCTGCATGCTCCAGCTTTAGGACCTAGTGAAAACCTCACTCTATATAAAAGGAAATGTATAGTAGGTACTCTCCAGTGGAATGTGTGCAGTTGGGGAAAATTGAGGTTTTATGTATTATTCTATTGTAAAAGTGTTTTTAAATATATTACTCCAGGGGGAATGTTTTTCTTTAATACTGCAGGAACCAGTCAGGAAATCAGCAGTAAATTTAATTCATTAGATGAAATAAATTTTCCTGTTGGGCATCTTTATATTGTTTGCATTTTTTAATGAATTGGAGATTATTCAGGATATTTATAGCGCAGCATGAATGGAAACATGTTTGTTCCTGGTATTTTTTCTCTCATGCCACTTCTTGGTCTCTGTTTCCCCCAGATCATTTTAACCAGTCAGCCGAGCAGTGCATCCATTCAGAGCCCCACACACACATCTCTAACACAGGTGTCTGCACAGGTACAGTAATTCGCACACAGACACTCGCACTTTGTCACAGTGACATGCAGTAGTGTTTGGAATAATAGTAGTGCTATGTGACTAAAAAGATTAATCCAGGTTTTGAGTATATTTCTTATTGTTACATGGGAAACAAGGTACCAGTAGATTCAGTAGATTCTCACAAATCCAACAAGACCAAGCATTCATGATATGCACACTCTTAAGGCTATGAAATTGGGCTATTAGTAAAAAAAAAAAGTAGAAAAGGGGGTGTTCACAATAATAGTAGTGTGACATTCAGTCAGTGAGTTTGTCAATTTTGTGGAACAAACAGGTGTGAATCAGGTGTCCCCTATTTAAGGATGAAGCCAGCACCTGTTGAACATGCTTTTCTCTTTGAAAACCTGAGGAAAATGGGACGTTCAAGACATTGTTCAGAAGAACAGCGTAGTTTGATTAAAAAGTTGATTGGAGAGGGGAAAACTTATACGCAGGTGCAAAAAATTACAGGCTGTTCATCTACAATGATCTCCAATGCTTTAAAATGGACAAAAAAAAACAGAGACACGTGGAAGAAAATGGAAAACAACCATCAAAATGGATAGAAGAATAACCAGAATGGCAAAGGCTCACCCATTGATCAGCGCCAGGATGATCAAAGACAGTCTGGAGTTACCTGTAAGTCCTGTGACAGAAGACGCCTATGTGAAGTTAATTTATTTGCAAGAATCCCTCGCAAAATCCCTCTGTTAAATAAAAGACATGCAAAAGAGGTTACAATTTGCCAAAGAACACATCAACTGGCCGAAAGAGAAATGGAGGAATATTTTGTGGACTGATGACAGTAAAATTGTTCTTTTTGGGTCCAAGGGATGCAGACAGTTTGTGAGACGACCCCTAAACTCTGAATTCAAGCCACAGTTCACAGTGAAGACAGTGAAGCATGGTGGTGCAAGCATCATGATATGGGCATGTTTCTCCTACTATGGTGTTGGGCCTATATATCGCATACCAGGTATCATGGATCAGTTTAGATATGTCAAAATACTTGAAGAGGTCATATTGCCTTATGCTGAAGAGGACATGCCCTTGAAATGGGTGTTTCAACAAGACAATGACCCCAAGCACACTAGTAAACAAGCAAAATCTTGGTTCCAAACCAACAAAATTAATGCCTCGCAGATGTGAAGAAATCATGAAAAACTGTGGTTATATAACTAAATACTAGTTTAGTGATTCACAGGATTGCTAAAAAAGCAGTTTGAACATAGTAGTTTTGAGTTTGTAGCGTCAACAGCAGATGCTACTATTATTGTGAACACCCCCTTTTCTACTTTTTTTTTACTAATAGCCCAATTTCATAGCCTTAAGAGTGTACATATGAATGCTTGGTCTTGTTGGATTTGTGAGAATCTACTGAATCTACTGGTACCTTGTTTCCCATGGAACAATAAGAAATATACTCAAAACCTGGATTAATCTTTTTAGTCACATAGCACTACTATTATTCTGAACACTACTGTATGTCATAATGCAATGTGGGCACATTCTTCATGCATACAATCCGGCAGCGGCTCCCTGCAGCACAGCTGCTTCATTACAACCATGATGGGCCATAAATGCTCGAATTCATCTTAATAAATAACATGTACACTCACATGCACTCGTCAGAATTCACAACAGACTCACAACTAAGTCATGAGCTTTGTGAAAGGTTTGTGCACCCTTGAGTTTTTGTTACATCTAAATGATAAATAAAAATAATTCAGCCTTCTTTGTATTAAAATTTTCTAAAAATTTTCATTATTTCAAAGGTGCACAAATGTTTTCACATGACTGTACATTTGTCAAAACAAATATCTCTCCAGTCCATTAAACACAGGTAAATTTATAGTTTTCGATCAACAGGGACCACACAATGGTCACATTAGTATGATGTTAGGTGATCAGTTTATCTCAACCAGATTAGTATTTAGTCAGCTGATACATTGAGGTGTCAGCTAATTGGTCATTTTCGTGTATTTGTACGTACCGTACGTTCAGAAAGTATTCACAGCGCTGCACTTTTTCCAGATTTTATCTTACAGCCTTATACCAGAATGGATGAAATACATTTTTTCCCTCAGAATTCTACACACAATACCCCATAATGACAATGTGCAAAAGGTTTTTTGAGATTTTTGCAAATTTATTGAAAATAAAAAACTAAGAAATCACATGTACATAAGTATTTACAACCTTTCCTCAATGCTTTGTTGATGCACCTTTGGCAGCATCGGTGCCAATCTGTCCATCGATGAAATGGACAAATGGCAATGAAAACAGGACTTCCTAAGAGAGTTTCCAAGCTCCATGATCAGGATCAAAGATCAGGATCAAAGTTCATCAATGAAGATTTCTGGTCAGGATCAAAAATCAGAAAACAAGATGAATAATTGAGTTTAAGGTAAACAATGAGGATCTTAAAATGTTAGTGATCAAAAAATAACCCTCTCACAAAGAAAATGAAGGGATAGCTGAACTTTGGCAGACGTTTGCAAACTGAACGCTCCTTTAGTTTTCGATTATGTAATTTTCAACACGCTCCTGTCCCGTCTGGTCGATCTTCCAGTTATTTATTTAGGATCTCTGACTTTCCTCACACACTCCATCTACCATGTCAGTGAAGTAAGTTAGGTTCATCTGTGCGCAAAACCAGTGATGACTAAAGTTGATTGCAAATTTTAACTGTCTTTTGTCTTATTGAGGTTATTGATAAGTGACTGGCTCAGCTCTGTCAGCATGGCAGAAGTGATCACCTGCTGGGTTTAATTTGATTTGTTTTCACGGCCCGCTAAAACCCCTTTTTCCTGTCCTCCTTTTTTCCCTCCTCTCCTCTTTCCGCTCTGCTTGCTTCCTTCTCTCTGTATCTCTGTTCTTTTTCCCCCTCCTATCTTTCCTTCCCTTGGTTCCTTACTTCTCGTATGCTTCTCTGTCCTTCCTCCTTTTTTCAGCCTAGTGTAACTCCGCCTACCTCTACCGTTTCCTCTTCTTTGTCGCCTCCCCTTACTGCGACCATGCCAGCTTCTTCTCTGTCGCTCCCTGTTGGGACGGAGCCTACTGTTGTTTCTCCTCCTCCTCCTCCTGCGCTCACACCTGTGTTGGCCACCGTGGTGCCAATCATCAGTGTAGCTCCCGCCCCGCCCGATGCCCCTCCCCAAGTACCTTTTTTTGGAGAGGTAAACCCACCAAGTGGATGGCATGTTCCCACTCCCTGCTCTTATATTTCTACCCGTTGAATAACATAAATGATATCGCAGCACTGGATAAAGTGGATAAACTTTCCCCCCACAACTATGTATGTATGTTACACTTGAAAAGTGGGAACAGAGTAAAAATTTGGAAGAAATAGGTGACGTGCACACTGTAATAATTACAACATGGTAATGTTGCTGTGGTTACTGAACATCTTGTCTTCATTTCAAACACAGTGACTATTTCACACTATTCTGTCTTTAGGGTTTGAGTTACTTAATTTTTTTTATTATTATTTGAGTGGGATCATTCTAATGATTTATTACAAATGTACTGCGGTGACATAGAATAACCACTTCAGTGTTTGGGTTAATGGAGCAAATGTGTGAGTGTATTGACACAGCTGAGTTAACCCAACTAAAAGTACATGTTTAAAACATCTGCACAGTACAGCAAGATCTATTTTTTTTCAGCTCCAGTTAATGTCAAAGAGTCTACAAATAATGATTGTTTGAGTTCAATGGTAAGAATATTTCAAGATATACAATATTCTTACTATTAAACGAATGGAAAAAAGCATTCATTATTTGTTTTATATAATGCCTAAAATAGGTCCTTGTCATTTGATATTTTATTAATTCATAAACAAGAGAACAAGGACTTGCATTTTGGTGTTCGTCACTGGTCCTTTGTGGTTCCAAGAGGTTCCAAACAGTCCAATACAAATTTTAAAGTCCAGTCCAATACAAAATTGTTCTCAGTCAACTTGCAAAAACAGTCAAATAGTTCATAAACAATCCTGACGATGTAGTCCATAGGTGATGTGGTGCATCATATACAGGCCGCCATCTGTTTTCTTCAGTCCAGCGAAAAATTGCATCTTCTTCATCCAACAGCGGTTCTATTTCACCTAGAGATATCCCAGCAAATACGCAAATGCCTCCATATGGCTTATGGAGTACTTTTTTTTGCTATAAGAATGAGCAGCGTCAATAAGATCCCACCATGTTTTTTTTAAGCCAAGTGCCGTCGCCAGTAGTGTGAGCACACGCAGTGGTTATAGCGTGCACTAGCACGAATCGTATAGTACCAAAATTGCATGGTAAATGGAACACAATGGCAAGTGGTACATTTAATCTACATTTAATCCATGTCATGTGACATACAAACCACCAATCAAATGACAAGCATCTATTCAGGTGTTATAAGAAGCCAGTTAACGTCTAAAATAGAAGAGCATGTTTTGGAGGAGCTTTGTGTGATTGATCATTATACCTGCCACAAACAAACAAACAATTTGGGATGGGGGTGGAGGGGGGGGGGGGGGGTATTTTTGGATCACCGTACCAGTCTGGCCGTCTATCCATGAGTCTTGTCAGCGCAACTCCGCCGCACCCGTTTGGTGGATTTCACTGGAGCTTCACACAGTGGTAGCACATTCTGGTCTGACATCTTCACGGGGAGATGATTGAAATTTTTGTATTTAATTGGTGACTCATATTGTATGATGTTGGCTTTGTGCCATTCCTCCAAAACTGTATGAAGATGTTCATGAAGGAAAATAATTCTGGACCAACATCTTCAAATGAAGATATTTCATTGCTATTTTGTTTTTAAATTGGTTCATCACACACTATGTTGGTGACATCTTTAGGGCAGCTCCTCCGAAACCGCTTTATGGATCTCAGTAAAACTTCGCGCAGTGGGGACAAACCATCTGAAGATGTGAATGACAGAAAATAATTCTGGTCAGATGTGTTCAAGGGGAGATAATTGGACACTTCTTTTCTTTAATCCATCATTTTTGACATTAACAGTGGTTGACCAGTGTAATAATTCAGGTCTTTTGTCTCAAAAGATTTACTCCACTTGTTTGTAATACAAGCAAGCAACTAGTATGGCTGTGTGTGTGTGCGCGTGTGTGTGTGTGTGGGTGGGGGGGGGTATTTTCCAGAGTAAAAACCACACCGTTTCTCCATATTATCAACTCTTTAATTTGGGTTTTTTGTGCATTGTTGTAGTATGCTTCTTATTATTTTATTAGATTTATTATTCCTGGGAAAGTTTTATAAATAGCCATTATTATTAACAATGAATGTGATTTTTCTGTATATAAGTCACACCAGTGTATATAGGACCTCCCAACTAGTATAAAAAGAAAAAAACACACACACACATAACTTATACTCATATTTTTGTCACTTTTATAGTTGTGGTTCTCTTGATGCACCATTTCTGATATGTTTTACCTCAGTTCTGACATCCTGCATGTGATAGAGGCTTTTGTTTTTATTTTTTACCCTTATATTTATCAAACTTTTCTTATTCTTCTTTGTTTCCTCCTGCATTTTCTAAAGTTTCACTTCTGTGTGCTGGTACTGTTAACCATTCTGATTTTGTGTGTGGGGGTGTGTGTGTGTGTACTGTTTACACTTTTGTGTGCCTGTATGTGTGTGTGTCTTCCAGCCTGCAGAATTGCCCCATTCCCAACTCCATCAACTTCAGTTGCTCTCATCAATGGAGAGGTGATACATGCATACACTGTTTCACCAAAAATTGTTGACTTTTAATTTTTGTAATAAATAAATTAAAAAAAAAAAAATCTGTATTTAGTTTCCCTCTAACATGTTTTCAACTTATCATGTTTATGCTTCTGAAATTCAGTGGTCACTCTGAGACATCAGGCCTGAGTGATGGAAATGAGGGAGGAGGGGGAGGTCGCCACGAAGGGCGTTCCACGAAGCGACACCAGAAGCGTTCCGTACGAAGCCGATCACGCCACGATAAAATCTCCAAGGCGAAGCTCAATGTTTTAAATGTAATGGCAAATTTCGTGAATGAAGTCAAACTTGTAATCACCACAGTCGTCTCCTAGTGTTTTATTTTGAACTTAATCTTTCTTGCTGTAATTGTTCTCTCACCTGGTTTTTGTGTGTAGATCTCCAACCGAGGGGACAGAGTGGCAGAGTGCCAGCTGGAGACGCACAACCGGAAGATGGTGACGTTCAGGTTTGACCTGGATGGAGACAACCCTGAAGAAATAGCACAGATTATGGTATATGTGGCTACTTTGTAACTGTTATCAGAAAACGTTTGCATAAACTCTTGAATACACTTCACATATCTGAGATGCTAATGATGCATAACCACATTTGATTAAACTGAAAAAAGAGTCGTTTCCTTTGAGTTTTCACAGGGAGAGTTCTCTGCAGCAGTCGAGGTTACAATTCTGTGGCCGTACATCACCACAAACCAGACTTTAGCTTTTTTCCTCTCTTACATGTTGTGTGCATTCATGAGTCTGTCAAACAACAAGACTGTGACCTTATTTTTTGGTGTGTGCGTGCAGATCGAGAGTGAGTTCATCCTGGAGAGCGAGAGGGAGTCATTTATAGAGCAAGTCCGAGAGGTGATAGTGAATGCTGATGAGAAGGGCCTGGAGAAAGACACGAACGGCCAGGTACGGGCGAGAACAGCCGGGTGTGAGTGTGTGTTGAAAGTCAAAGCCATTGAGATTTTGCCTTTTTACTTTGATGGAAAACTTATCATTGATACTGTTGGATTTTTCTTGGCTAGATTACATTTTGCTAGTCTCCCTACCGGATTGGCAAATTCTCTTTGTCCGTCCGTCAGCACGTTGACCAGTGCCATTTCTTTAAAACCATTCTGTCCAGAAGGGACAATAATCCATCCTATTGAATGGGACCAGTGTACAAAGGGTTTAATGTGGTTCTGTACCGATGTGTGACATTTGTCCTTGAGGCAAAGGTGACCTAGTTTTATGACCTTGAAAAATACAACATTGAGAATATCAGCAACTTCACCATGGTGTGTTCCATCCAAAAATGGTAAAGCCATAGATCACTGTAATACTTGTATAACGGGACAAAGGGGAAAAAACGTAGGGCGTAATGGTGTTCTTAAGTTATCACCACTACTCTGTTCAATGTGGCTCATTGTACTGAAAAGGGTGTGATACCCTTAGCATGCCGTCAGAAAAATTAATTACTGCTTCTGATTACGGCTGGAGGAAGACAGATGCCTTGCTTCAATTGAAGTCTTTATTAATAGCCCAGGAGTGAAGAGTGATGAAACTACTACATATAAAACATATATTCCTTACATTAATTTTTCCTGCTTGATCACAGATCTCTGGTTTGTTTTGCAGTGTGTGTGCATATAGTGTACACACACACAAAAATGGTCACAATTAACATGTTGTGTTATTGGTTTCCAGATGGCGAGTGGCATGGAGCAGCAGATTCCCGCTATATCTGTCCCCATGCCAGGTAGAAACAATAATCTGAGTCCAATTCTATTTGCTATCAACAAACTGTCTGAGAGAAATACATTTTTTTTTTTTAAAGTAGTTTTAGCCACCTGAAGATGAACAATCTGTGACGATCTGTTACTCTTTATTTTTTGTTATTTCAGACATTTCTCCAAATGCAACAGCACAGGTGGTCCATTCAGCAGGTCGTAGGTTCATTGTCAGCCCGGTTCCTGAAACCAGGCTGAAGGAACCCACCTATCCCACCTGTTCTTCACCTGCACCTGGACCTACGTCTGAAACGGGTGCGGACTCTTAATTTTCAAGACATTTAAAGACAAGCTAATGCCAAACATTAGCTAAATGTAACTGTCACTGGTTTTCTCAAACAAAATAGCTAATATTTAACTGGTGATAATTTCTGTTTCTTTCATACAGAAACAAACATCTGGATGTTTTTGTATGAATGTATTTTTTCATGTTTTTGATTAATTAGTATGTCAGTTAATGATGAACATTTAATAAAAATTTTATTTTGTGAAACAAAATTGTGTAAAAGAATGTAACAGACCT
Organism: Thalassophryne amazonica; assembly: GCF_902500255.1. NCBI lineage: Eukaryota > Metazoa > Chordata > Actinopteri > Batrachoidiformes > Batrachoididae > Thalassophryne > Thalassophryne amazonica. The sequence continues at coordinate 28,026,768 of NC_047124.1, forward strand.
ATTTAGGTGAAGAAAAATTTGTTTACTTTGTGTATTCATGCATGAGGTTGTAAAACTACAAACACAACAAACACTTAATAATGAATGGATGATGATGATAATAATAATAATAATGAATGCAGTAACAATGATGCATCTGTCCTTTGGAAAAATGGGAAATTTTTGTTCTGGAATAATTCCATTTTAAAGGTAAATGTTAGTCACACTAAATATTTTCTTTATAAAGTGTCTTAAATTTAGGTTTTCATTATTTTTGCAGCATCTTTTTTGAAGATTGTCTGAGATTTTTGCACGGCGCTGTACATCAGTAAACTGAACGAGAACACAGACACACAAACACTTCTATTAGATCAGGCTGTAATGCTTTTAAAGGAAGTCGCCCAAATGTTCTATCCAAACCTAATTACAGTGGAATTTCTTTAATTTGATACCATAGAATCTTTTGGTAAACAGCTGAAGCTGATATGGATTTTAATGTTGTGGAACTTCAGCCCAATTATGGCTTTGCATAACAGGATGTTTTGTTAAAAAAAATAAAAAAAAAATAAAATATATACACACACATATACACTCTAAGAAATGAAACACAAGGGTTTTAAATGTAATTAATACTATTATTTTCAATATACCTGCAACTGTTAATTTTAGGGATTTAAGTAATAATGTTTCATTTGATTGAATTAATTTCAACTACAATATTGTTTTGCACTCAGTTGACAATGTTATGTGGAAAAGTTACCTTAACTTTATCAATTAAATTCAACATTTTATTTCATATGGATATTATTAGGGGCTCAAGCAGTGGCTTGAAAAGAACAAAGACTTTCAGAAATGTACAATTTTGAGCAGGAGTGAAACCAGATAGGTTTTCGAGTTGCATAGATGATGGAAAGAGGGCTGACAAAGCATCAATGTGCTAAAAGGCTTAATGTTTTTTTCTTTTATTTATTGCACCAGCTTCACCTCAGACTCCTAGTTTGGGGCTGTCTCAGTCTGCTGGAGCAGTCAGTTTACAACAAGCCTTCTCGGAGCTCCAACAAAACCAGACTCTTACTGATGCAGGGCCCAGCACCGCCCCAGCATCCATTCACTCCAGCCTTCCTCCTCTGCAGTCTCCAGCTTCCTCCACCCTTCCACCGACCAGCACAGCCACTGGATCCTCTTCCACTGTGGAAGCTGCTGCTAATTTAAACTGGGCACAGGATCTGGTCTTGGATGCATTGTGTCCTCTTGCTTCTTCCTCCTCCACTCCTGTCTGTCTGAGCCCTCCTGGTTCTGCTTCCCCACCTCCTGCTGTGGTAAATCAGCCCAGCCTTCAGTTACAGGCACCATCACAGCCCGTTATGCAGGTGGTCTCCCAACCACAGGGAGCCATACAGGCACAGGGGCAAGCACAAATCCAGCCCCAGGCTTTTGGTCAGGCTCACACCTCCCTCCTTCAGTCCCAAACCACAGATTCTCCTGTTAGTGCTGCTTCAGTTCCTTCCAGCCTGTCCAACATGCCTTCTACCCTCCTGCCACCCCTTTCTCCCACCCAGGCTGCTACATCTGTGTTCTCGCCACCTTCCTTTTCCACCGTCATAAACAGTGAAGTCACTTCTACTCATCCCTCAGCCTCACTCACCTCCTCCTTTCTGCCTTCCATCTCCTCATCTGTCATCCCCACAACCGTCGTCCCAGGCCCCCAGATCACTCCCGCCGACTCTATCCAAACTACTTCTGTATCCCCCGTGCCCTCTGTGGGCCTCCAGCCGGTAACCACCACTGCTTCTTCAGTCCAACCGACTTTGGTCCACTCCCAGCCGCAGACAGCCGCCCTGCCTGGGCAAACGCACACGCATTGCGGAGAATGTGATGCAAGGTGAGAGGCCACCAGGAACCTTTTCTAGCACTACAGAAATGGTATTACTATTGTCCAGTAACTTTTGCTGTAATATCTCAGGTGTGACATGTCCACCGAGTCCCAGTGCAAAGCCGACGACATCCACACACTGGACAAGAAGCTGCGGTCTCTCTTCATGGACCTTGGTGGAGTGATTCCCTCCAGTCAGGGAGATCCTTCCATTGCTGAACCTATACCTGGGCCTTCTGCACCAGGAACCTCATCTCCAGTGGGTCCCTGCTCAACCACCACCACCCCGTCTGCCACCATACCTGGCTCCATTCACACAACCAATCCACCTCAGCCCCCCTCCAGCCTAGCACTGGGATCACACGGTTCATCTACCCCAACCCAGTGCCCTGGAACACCTGCTGGTACACCTGTACAGTCCGGTAGGTGGGCAGGTATTGTCTTATGTGAGCCTGTTTTTTAAAAACAAAAGTGTCATTTAGTGATTTTAAAATTTGTATTTACGCAGTCATCCCCGCCTCATCGTATGGACAGTCCACTCCATCCAAAACACCTTTGTCCAGAGTACAGGTGAGGGATGTAGTTTTGTAGTAATTAGCATTATTAACTTTGTATCTTAATGTTAATGTATTAGCTAATAGAGAGCAGATCGGTGAATGTTCTTAGGTGATCAAATGTTGATCTTAGATAATCAAATGTTTCGGGGTGATGAACCCAAGGTGTTTCTACTCACCTTCTTAATTCATCTGGCATTGAAAATTCTTTAACATTTTCTCCACTGTTCTTATAAACGCCTCTCCTGTCTGTCATTTCTCTGTCTTTCTATCACATCTCTGTCTCTGATTTCTCTGGGATTAGGCTACATCTCCTCCTTCAGAAATACCACCATCCTTCCCTGGATCCTGTCTAACACAGGTGTCTGGTTTATTTATTTTTCTTATTTGTAAGAGTGCTTTTTTCTGGTGGAAAACTGTATCAGAGCTATGTTGAGTTTTTTTGTGGTACCCATACCAATTGCAGGTATGGCTTTTAACCCTCAGCACCCATATCCTCTAAATCACAAGTCCAACTGTGATTGTGGGGGTGTCCTTGTCTACAACAGATGATATCAATGTCTACAACAGTGATATCATATGACACCAGAAAGAATTTGTGCCATAAACCAAGAAAAACAAGGTCTAAAGTCCAGCACAGGTAAAGTGCATCAAAAAAGTATTCACACTGCTTCAATTTTTCCACATTTTATGTTATAGCCTTAGTATATTCATTTTTTCCTTCAAAATTCTACTCACAACACTCCATAATGACAACATGAAAAAAAGTCTTTTGAAACTGAGTTCAATTTTGAACATCATGGCAAAAGCTGTTAATACTTACACACACGTGATTTCTTGTTTTTTTATTATTATTTTTAATAAATTTGCAAAAATTAAAAAAAAAATTTCATGTCATTATGGGGTACTGTGTGTAGAATAAAAAAAAAATTAAAAAAAAAGAATTTCAGCCATTTTGGAATGAGGCTGTAACATAACAAAATGTGGAAAAAGTGAAGCCCTATGAATGCGTTCCAGAATGCAATATTCACGAGCCTCACATGGTGAGTCCATGATGCCTGCGCATAGGGATGTGCAACAAAAACACAAACTATTGGAAATTCAATTAAAATGTATCAACTCTGGTTAGTACCTTTTTTTTTTTTTTTTTTTTTTTTTTGCTGCTTTTACCCCTCCCTTGTCACACGTTGCCAATTTAGCCAGTGTATGCCAACTGTAGTAACAGTGCTGGTATATGCAGGTGCACGTCTAATAAATTATGCAGCTGTCATACCTTGACAATTTAACCAACATATGCTGACAGTCCCATTTCCACCAAGTGGTTCGTGTCAGTACTGTGGGGTATGATACGTGTTGTTAAGTTTGGCTTGGTTTGCTTTTCCACTGCCGGCAGAACCCTATTGTTCTGTATCAGGACAGCATGGCCCAAGTGTGGCCCAAGTGTAAGGTGGAACACTTAAATTTTAACACGCATGTCATCAAGCACACGTACGCTGTCGTGCGGCATCTCTTCTCCACACGGAGGGAAAACAGAGTCATTTAACATTATTTTATTTCTGTCTTGGTGGATCATGGGGTTTATTTTCATTGCATGCAGACTGTTGGGGAATCGACTGATGCCTGTGCTAAATGAGCCGCTGTGACTCTTTTACCTTTTAAAGTAAGTTCATTTTCTTGTTGTGGCACAAAGAGCCGATGTCCTCTGGATCAGTCTGAGAAACGCACAAAACCACAGAGTGACTTCTTTATAAACACTACGTCTCTTCAGCCATGACAAGGAATTAAAGTATTTTCAGATGTAGTTTTCCAAAATCAGGACGCTTTATGTCGATACGTTTTCGTCAGGCTGTTATGATGAATCTGACTGAAACGAACGGGTAAGATTAAGACTTTACATTTACGCCATGTGTGAATGGTTTTAATATTTGAAACAGTCTGTTTGCATGAGGACTGCAGCTTTGAGCCAATCAGTGGACAGCATCAGTGAGTAAGTTACTCATATTTCAACTTATGAGTAACTTACAAGAAACATGTGTCAATAATGGCAGAACTTATCCACAACTTATATCCCACATATGTGGAACGTATGAGTCATTTGCTAGCATATGTCGAAAATATTGTGCTTGCCCAAAATTTTATAGTACTCGGCGTGTTACGACATATATCAGCGTGCTTCAGTGTGCTTTTAACTTATACAAAAGTTACCCATAACTTATTAGACATACGGCAGTGTATGCCAGTGTTTTTAATACGCTTGGCATACGCTGGCTAAATCATCAAGGTGTGACAGGGGTGTTAGATGAATGAAGGGTGATTCAGTTTTACAAAACATGTTTTGAAATGAAAATGTAGACTCCTGCTAGTACATTTTTTTTATGCGTAATAGCATGTGTATTGATACAAAAACACAGTTCAAACAGCAATCACACGCTCCAGGCTCCACAGTGAAAAAACAACGTGGACAATTGCTCCATGTGTGTAAGTGTGCAGACTGGACTACAGTGTAACAGTGAACAGTTTTTACCTTACCATTAACAGGGCTGCAAACCATGCAGCCGGTGTGCACTTGTCCTCCATCCTTGCATTAATTCTGATCATGCACATGAGTCAGTGAACAATCTTCACGGATAGTAGCTCACTGGAAATCCTGTCACTCCTCACTGAGCACTCTCAGTAACAACAAACTAGAACGCTGCACACTCCAGCTTAAAGGCGATAATGGGCACCACACTCATTGGATAAATTTATTGTATCCTCAAAGCATGCCCCTGAATAATTTGCACCCTAGTTTGTGCTCATTTGTGCCACATAAAAAAGGAGTTGGACACACCCCAAATAACTTACAGTTAGCACCTCAGACCACGTGACTTAAATTTGTTAAGATAGTGACATAAGTGATTTGTGTGTATGTGTGGCGGGGAACTCTTTTGTGTGTGTGTGTGTGTGTGTGTGTGTGTATATATTATTTATTTTTTATTTGTGACGTGTCATGGTCAACATTAAGCAGAAGACTAGTTAAAGCACAACTCAACAACCAGGTAGCCATAAAGTAAGTGCACTGAAGCACAGATAAAATGCATGTGATGGAGGCGACAACTTCAACGCAAAAACATGTACATAGGGAAAAGGGAGATGCGGACACAATCAGTGAAGTCAAAGTGGGAAGATAATTTGGGGGTGGGGGGAGCAGCACACAATCAAGTCGTTGGTCTCGGGTGCTTGAGGACAGACAGTCGGTCAACTGAGCCAGGCTCTAATTTCTAGACTGTTTTGTTGTGGCTGTGAGAGATGAGCTTAATGAAAACTGACCTGGAAGTTACAAGCATTCAGATCCCATCTCTTATGCAGTTTTCCAGGGGCGAGATCTGTCCTCTTTGATTAAAATGACACAGTTGTACTCAGATGGAGTTTGATTTTCTTTCTCTTATTTTAATTGCACTTAAAGTGCTCAGAGGAACATCGGACCTTATCTGGCTTCTACTTCACCTTACCGCTGTGTCTGTTTGCCAGATAATTTCAGTGCGATTCTTACTAAAATAAACAGATATAAGCAGATTTGAGTCGTTCCAACAATAGGTTGTGTTGTTAATCACTGATCCTGCACACGTACAGGTCTTCTTTTTTTCCTGTTGTGTCTAACTGTCTCTCTCTCTCTCTGTCTACAGTCCCAGCAGCCTTTAGAGGACCTGGATGCTCAGCTGAGGAGAGCGCTGAGCCCAGAGACGGTTCCTGTCCTCGCACATGCACAAGTAAACACGTCGCAGCCTGCCGTGGACACACACTCACAGTGCTGTTGATTCAGTGATGCTGTGACTGTCACACTAATGTGTTTTCTCCCCCCCCTCTGTGATAATTCCAGGCCCAGCACAGCAGCACACCTTCAGTGGGACACCCAAGTACGAATGTGTCGATTTGCCTGTCTCATATTGTCCAGTATCTCACTCCCTGTGTGTCCAATATGTTTTTTGTTTTTTTTTTCCCCACAGTTCCATTCTCACTGGAGGAAGAAAGAGTTGTCTCTCCTTGTCCACCACCAGGTGGAATTAAACTGGGGAGATTTCAGGTAAAAGTTCTTTCAAGCTACAGTACAGACTGCCCTGACTCTAGTTTGGTTGCTACACTGCCCCTAGTGGCTGAAGTGTGTTTAGCTTCTGATTAAGCTCATGAAAGTCAGGAAAATAGATTGTTATTTATATAGATTATATTGTTGTCAGCACAACAATTACTGTATTTTCTGGAGTATGTATAAGGTGCAGGTTTTTGTGTGTGTGGTGTATTTTTATTTTTATTTTGCTAGTTTGAGATGTCCTGTGAGTTGTACTCCGTGCAACCTATACAGAAAAAAATCTTAATCTTCTTCATTATTATTATTATTATTATTGGTATACATGGTAGTTACGGTCATTATTGGCACCAGTTTTGAAATTGGGGTCAAATTTTTGAACTGTTCAAAAATTTCATCCTGATTTGCAAAATTGTCGCGAGTGATGGTAACTTCCGGGTGTTCATAGTTGTAACAGCTTCAGTCATGTTTGAATGTCTTTAAGCAGGTATTCCCAGTGAGTACAACATGAAACTTGTTTGATCGTGCTCCATGGGGGTAAAAATTTGAAGCAGAAGCAACGTTTGTTGCAGTTTTGGACAAAGGTGCAGCCAGGTGCTATCAGTCCATCCATTTCATTTATATAGCGCCAAATCACAACAAAGCTGCCTCAAGGCGCTTCACACAAGTAAGGTCTAACCTTACCAACCCCTAGAGCAAGCACACAGGTGACAGTGGTAAAGAAAAACTCCCTCTGATGATTTGAGGAAGAAACCTCAAGCAGACCAGACTCAAAGGGGCGACCCTCTGCTTGGGCCATGCTACCAACACACTTGACAATACAGATATAGAGAAATTTTTGGAGTCTATGCTTTCAAAGGTTAACGGTGCAGCTCCTTACTTTCATTTTCAGGCAGGTTGCCAGGTCTGTACTTTTAAAAGCCAGCCTGTTAGGAGGTAAGCCGGAGTAAGCCGTTTCATCCTATTTTTGCACGTTTTTTGGATTGTGGGTGATCCTAAGAGAATGGCACTCTGTGGAATAGGGTTGTTAAAGAGCTAATTTAAAAAAAAAAATCAAATGTATTTGTCTTTTTATTGTAGAATTTTCAATGCTTTGGAGCAGCAGTTTGTGTTCTCCTACTTCAAATAACATCCAGCATGTTGTCCATCGCAGGTTTATGGATTCATCTTGGTTATTTTTGCAATTTTAAAGCCTTTTCTCTGTTCACGTCTGTTATACTCTCCCCCGTGGAAACGCTGTATCAAAATGTGAATTTCACATCAAAAAACGTATACTCTGGAAAATCCATCTGCAGTACATTCTCCTAAATTGGTTAATGAGAATTTTTTTTAAATAAATACTTGCATGCAGCACATGTGAGTGTATTGTTTTTGGTCCTGTATACATAAAATATCCACTGGGGAAGGACAAAGTGACTGAATTATGAAGAAATTATTTGCATATACATGTTTTAGCATTTTACTTTCACAGAACCACTAATTTACTCTTTTGTTTCATTTACTTGCTTTATTTTGTTCCTCTCAGGTCTCCCGAGCTCCTGAAGAGTCTCTTGTCAGTCCCCCAGCACGCACAGAGTCCTCCTCCTCCACCTCCTCTTCCTCCTCCACTCTGTCCAGCCCTGAGAACACACTACACAAGGCCACCTTGTCTCCTCTGAGAGCAGCAGGAGATGTCGTGGATGGACTCCCAGGCCTTATTCCCCAAAAGACACTGGGTGGGTCCCACCAGGCCTCCCCCTTCACCTCCCCCTGCCTGTCCCCCAAACCCACCACCACCATAGGACGCTTCCAGGTACTTCCTGTTGGCTATTTTTGGTTTATTATCGTGAAGTGTTCTTCCTGCATTTGTTGTACAAACAAGAAATTAGCTAAATTTTATTCGGCAGTAATTAGCCCCCACCCCGCTCCTTTATTTCACCTCCAGGTCACCACCAACCCTGAGTCTCGCGTTGGTAGATTCTCAGTCAGCCGTGCCCAGGAGCAGAGCCTCGAGCATCAGCAGAGTCCCCCACCTGCAGCCCAGGCCACAAACGGACCCACCGACCCCGGCAGCTCCGCTCATAAAGACTCCGTGCCGAGTCTGAGCAACAACTCCTTCAATAACTCCTACTTCAGCAGCGACAACGACTCGGAATTTGAGGATGAAGATTTCAAAAGAGAAATCAACTGCCTCAGAGAAAAGTACGGGCAATTTCTCCCTTCACACCGTTTTTGCCCTATTTTCATAATTTCTTTTTAAAAGCTGGATTCTTCCTCTCCATTTTCTCGTTCAAGAATGCTGTTAATCGCACATTGTACTTCTCTTTCATCTAGTCCATCCAGAGAGTTGTGATGTTGTGATTGCAACAACTGATGGAAATTCAACCAATCCCTGTTGGATGGTTGGCTCCTTTTATCCAATCACTGCACCTTTTTGTCATATTTGACCAATTATCACAACTCATTCAGCCGCGCTTCACCAAACTCGCTTCCTTTATTCCTTGTGTGAAGAAACACAAAAACTACAACCACCAAAAAGTACCGCTAGATAGAGATGGGCGGTATAAACTGTCTAAAGTCTGTGTTATAGATTTATTTATTGCACTCGAGCAACAATTTGTCATCACAACACGAGCAAATCATCTTGTAAATGTGACCCCAGTGTGCAGTACTTGCCTAGTTTTTTTTTTTTTTTTCCTGCCTGCTCCTCTTTACATGAACATTGATTATGTTTGATGAGCGAGCAGAGAGACCGTCTTAAACAAGAGACTGAATCACAGAAAGGAAACATTATTTTGTGACCATTTAACAGCAGGTATGTTATAAAACAAAAATAATCAGACATAGTGCAGCATGAACGTCTTCTTCCTGTCTTCCTCTGGCTGCTGTGTGTGTGTGTGTGTGTGTGGGGGGGGGGGGGCGTTGTTGCCCATGTCGGGCCCACGGGCCACATTCCGTTTGTTTTGGGCTGCCATTGAAACTGAAAGTCTCTTTGGACTTAATAAGTTACTGTTAAGCAAATTAAAGAGTGATTTATTATGTTGAAATTTTATTTCATATTTAGAAGGTTATTTTTTTATAAATCACAAACTGAAGGGGGCGTGCTGCCTGCTCGTGAGAACAACTGTGTTATGAGATAAAATTATTTTCAGATTAATTTTTTGACTGCAACAAGAAGTGGCTTCTATTTTAATGCATTATACAATAATAATCACAACTATTTTTGTAATTCGCAACTGTAAATTGTGATGTCAGGAGAAATTCCATTCTTCCAGCAAACATATGTATCTTAAAACTCAAGAACAGTAAGAACAGTATGAATGTAGTGACTCACTGCCAAACCAAATTTACCTTTTGGTACAAATAAAGTAACCTTGAACCTTGAACTCTCAAAATCAAATATTTTATACATTATCACTGGGAGGTCAAAGCTCTGCATGCCAAAAAAAAAAACCCAAACAAAAAAAACATGCATTTCTGCCATTTTATAAATGCCTTTTTCTTGAATTTTGGGTTTCAAGTAGGAAATGTCCCAGCAGCCCTTAATGCTCATATCGACCACTAGATGGTGACAAATGCTGCTCAAATGTCTAGCAAGGTTTCAACTGTTTTATTTATTTGAGAAGTTAACATTTAAGATGGTTCATTCCTCTTCCTTCTTTGCTTTTCTTGCACTTATATTTTACTTGTACCAACAGGCACATGCGTGAGATTCAGGCGCTCCACTCCCAACAGAAGGAGGAAATAGACAATCTCTTCACGAGGTTGGGAAAGGTAACTCGCCTGGGCTACATTGGAACAGATAATGTTAACGTTCTCTCATTGGAAACGGGATAATGTGATGGTTCCGCTCTTCGGCTGTGCGTAGGTTCCTCCAGCTGTCGCGCTCCCTCCAGCTGTAGCCTTGACTGGCAGGAGGCGGCGTCCCACCAAGAACAAATCCTCCAAATCATCCAGAACCAGCTCCGCGCACGGCAGCAAGAGTCCGTTACAGCCAGGTGGGCCGCCACATTTCATTAAGTTTGTCATAATCAATTAGCTGATGATCACAAAAAAAAAACAACAAAAAAAAGTCCTCTGAATTTGCCTCCATGACGTGTCAGTTGTGTGTGCTAATGTCACACTGTCTCTGTGTTTATTCGTGTGTGTGTGTATGCTTGGATGTCCGTGCGTGTTTGTGCAGACGCGGAGCTTGAAAATTTCTGACCGCCTTCTCGTCTTTAATTTGCGTGTGTGTGTTTGTAAATGTGTGCGTCGGTGGTGACGGGCGGTTACGTCCTAGTCTGTATTATTTTCATGCGTGCGTCTGCGATCTTTGCGGTTTGTCACTCTCGCCCTGTCCTTTCCCGCCTCTGCCTTGTGCGACCTCCAGGCAGCACTTTATCCGCTCAGAGCGTGCCGGCTGTGTACCCCGGCCAGCCGGCCCTGCTCACCCCGGGAGGATTAGCCGACTCACTCAGCAGCTCTGTCCTCGAGCCCCTCAAACCTTCTCCCTCCAGCGACATCCTGTGCTCCACCTACACCAGCGAAGCGGCGCTCTCCGTGCCCAGCCTGTGCGCTCCCACCCCAGGTAGGTCACCGTTCCATGACGATGTACACCAACCTGAAGCTCATCCTCTTGTAGATCTTTTTCACTGCATGTGCGTGCATGCACTGTTTCTCTTCTTGCAACACTCACTACATCTTTTTCTCTTTCTTGCACCGGTGTGGAGCAGCGTGACGCTAACTGACTGTTACGTCTTCCTGTGTATTCTCTGCCTCTCTTCCTCCTTTTTCTCTTCCTCCCTCTCACCTGTTCATGATGTTATCCTCTTTCTCTGAACACTCTTCTTCATCAACGCCTCCCGCCCACTCTTTTCTGCACTCATGTCTTCCTTCCGTCCTCATTCTCCTCCTTCTCTTCAGGCTGTGTAAAGTTCAGCTGGGGTTCCGAGCGTTTGGCGTTCAAGCCTGGCAGCAGGAGGACGCGCTTTCTGAGTACGCCCTGCTTGGCTCTTTGTGTGTAACGCTTTATTTCTTTGCTCTTCTCTTTTACTCGTCATCCTTAACTTACGTTTGATCTTGTTTTACTCCAGTATCAGTCAAGTCCCAGGCATCCTGTCCTCCCATGGGTTTTAGTTTTGTTGGAGAAAAGTCTGCTTCTGGTTTTATCGCCTGCAGAAATGTGGTGTTTCATAAAATAAACAAATAAATCAATCAATCTGACAAGGAAAAACTTACTCAGCCAAACAAGAGGTGGAAATGCAGTACCACTTTGTTTCAACAGATGGCGCAGTGTGTTGTAGACCTAATCTGTCACCTCCATTTCAAACAGCCACAAGAAAGCAGTAATGGCTGCAAGAAATTTCCCAGAGATGATAATGAGCACTGATGATTTACTGAAAGGAGCAGCACCCAGAGAGTGCAGTGCAGATATTTTCTTTCTTTCTTTCTTCAATATTTATTTCATTCATTTAAAAGAAAAAAAAAAACAGAAAAGCAGGAATAAAGCAACCTCAATTACCAGAATTAAAAGGAGCAGAGAGAAGAACAAGTAAAGTATTCTGGAGTCCGGAGTAAATCTGGTGTTGTTAAATGTTTGGGTGATTCTTAGACTACGGGCACTTATGTCCTTTGATCATATTGTATGAAAAACAGAAAAAAGGGGAAATTTCACACTTTTATAGTTATCTTTACAATGAAAGTGTGTTAAGAACTTTGTTCTAGTAGTCTATGATGACTTTTTCACCTTTTTTCAGCATCATTATATGCAAATATTGCCGTTTTGTGCTTGTCCCACACCCAGACTTTTGATCTTCAATGATAAAAATGAATGGTAAAGAAACGTTTTTTCTGATGTTTTAAAATATCTCTGAATAAAATATCAGTAAAATAATCAAAACATAATTGGGGTATTCAATGTCATACAACTGTTGTGATTTTTTAAAACAAAATGTAGTTGTCCCACACTATTGCCGTAATTTCCACCACAACACTGTAATGTCCCTTTAAACAGTTTGTATGAAAGATTGTTTGGGTAGTTTCTATGGAGATAAACAGTGACATCAGAGCACATGTATATAGCACCAAATCACAACAAACAGTTGCCCCAAGGCTCTTTATATTGTAAGGCAATGGTGTGGTGGAAATTACATTTACAAGGCCAATAGTGCCCGTAGTTAAAGAATCACCCGTTTGTTCTCAACAAGCAGACTGATGGAGACACCGACCAAGCCGAGTCAGCTGCTGTCCAGCTCCCGTTGCGTGAAAAATCTGCATTTGAACCACGTCTTGCTTTAGTATTAGATGAAATTTACAATGTATCAAGTGTGATGTTGAGGAAGTTGTAGTTTGTTTCAACCTCGTCAGCTTTGGGCCTTTTGATGTTGGAAGAGCAGAGAAAGCGGAGTTGGAGTAAATGAGTCGACTCAAACGTGACTGCAGACATCAGATCAACAGTATTTATGTTTATTGTTGGCTCGTTTTTGTCACTTCAGTATCTTTCGTGCACTGATTGGCTAAATCCGAACAGCCGGTCACCATGCGCGCTCTCACTGATGCTCACCGCTGCAAACTCCACATGTTGAATCAACATGTTGAGCTGCTGTTGGGACACAGAGCCGACTTATCATCTCCTGACAAAGCCAGACTGGTGGCTCAGTGTTAACAGTTGGTAAAATGTGAGATGTGCTGACCATTTGTAAGCTAAATGGCGGGGTTAGAGTTAGCGCCGTGCAGCTTTGAAAGTTGCTCTGGGCAGAACAGCCCACTGTCGTAGCGGAGACGCTAAATAGCATCCAATATTCACTTTGAACAGAGAAGATATTAATCTGAGTTTTTTTTTTAAATAGTTCCCTTTATGACGTACTGTGGCACACATCAAGATGTGGACCACTTTAGTAGATGTTGTCCAACCGTGAAAAACAATTTTTACCATTTTTCATGCAGATCAGAAATGCAATTTGAAGTTACTGGAGGGCAACAAATTGGTTATTTTGTTTTGCAACTTCGTCAACTGATGCTCGAGACCAAGCAGCAGGATCTGACTGTAGAATAACATTAATTTTTTACATTTCTAGTAGCATAAATGCTTTTTAATTACTTGCCCTTGTCCCCTCAGACAGAATACTATCAGCTATGGAATTGAAGTGCAAAGTGAAGTTATTTTATAAACATTTGCCTCCAAATGAAACTATTAACTGAAAACAAGCAGAAAGAGAAACCAGTGGCTTGACATTTTTTTTCCCAGCATTTTTCCCCCTCCAGTTTTGTTTTAAAAAATAATAATTACTTCAATGTCCTTTTATATAGTCAGTGACTTTTTTTTCTGAAAACCACCACAATGGAGTTACACTGACAGAATCAACATGTGCTTGTAGTGTCGCTGTTTGGCTTTGATCCAACTGGTTTATCAAAAATATCACATCAAACATTTCGAAAGCAGAATCATTTTTCATATACAGTCCCTCCTTTGAGTAGCAGTTTTTGAGAACTGCCTGCTCCAGACAGATTTACCACACAGTACTTTCCTGTTTGTATTTCTTTATCAATGATGTAAATAAAGTCCAAGACATATTCAGTGACTTGGAAATGTTCATGTATCCATCCCCTGATCTTTCTAAAGAAAACTGTCTGTAAAAGTGATGGTTTGCATTCAAAATAATCTTTATATTTGGTTTGTCCAGTTATGTATGGACTGTGTATAACAGGATGAATTCCAAAATGGATAATGGGATACTTTTGTTAAACTCATTGAATTAAAACTTAAATTGCACACTATGAGCACATCTTGATTTTCATTTCTCCTCCATTTTGGTGGTGAACAGAAACCAAATTAAAATACTCATGACCCTTCTTGCATAATTTATTGAATTGTATGCACATAGAGGATTTTTAAATGTTTCTTAAAACAAATTATTGTTTAATTTTTGGGGAAAATGTCATGCTTGATGCAGAGTTATTAATGAATGCTTCTGAACCCTCTGCAGCTCAAACTTTTTTTTATACTCTCTCTCCCTCCTTCCCCTCCTCCCTCACTCAGTGCCCCTCACACTCCCTCTCCCTCACCCACGTCACCACAGACAGGAGGGCAGAGACAGACCTGGGTCTTAACCTGATTAAAATGTAATAAGTCACTGTACTGTCTGAGTTAAACGACAAAAACATGACATTTCAAGCTTAATTGTACAAGGAAAAAAGAAAATACGAATGGGGAACATATTTAATAATAATAAATTTAATTGCTGTATATCAACACTTCTTTATTCAAGGTTAAACAGAATAATAACATGCAGTGGCTTGGAAAAGCGCTGTATAAATGCACGGCATTTATACAGCGCTTTGCCATCTGAATCAGATGACTCATTCACCCATTCACACACGTGGCATGAACATTTCCAAATCACTGAATACATCTTGGATTTCATTTGCATCTGTCATTAAATTTACGCTTGGTAAATTTGTTTGTAGTGAGGGAAGCCATCAAGAAACCTATGGCAACTCCAAAGGAGTTATAGTGTTGTGTAGCTGTGACTGGAAAAACTTTGCATTGTGCATCTTCTGTTCGTGCATCACCAGTCGCACCTTCAAGGTTGTGTGGAACAAACGTTTCATACGGGAAAATGGATCACATTGAGGCCATAGTCTCCCATGTGCCTTCTGGCACTTGGAGCTGAAAATTCATATGCATAGTTAATTATGCATTCCAATGTTTGTTGTTGACAGCAGCGTTAAATCTGTAATGTTGAATCTAAACACACACACTGTTAATATTGTTACATCCGCCAAGGACGTAATAAAATGTGCAGGATTATGTTAAAACTACTGCACGGATCTTGATGAAATTTTTACCACAGATGGATATTAGGCCATGGAAGACTTCAGAAACTTTTGGAGGTGATCCAGATCTGGATTCTGGATCAAGATTTCACTTTATATAGGCTTTGAAGGATTACATCAAAACTACTTCGTGGATTGTCACCAAATTTGCACCACAGATAGATCTTGGGGCATGGAAGACTCCACTGAATTTTGGAGGTGATCTGGATCTGGATTGGTGAATGTCAGAAATCTCTGCCTGCTCTTGTTTAAATGTCATGTTGGACCCAGTTCTGGTACGGCCCTGTGAGCTACAGAGAGCGTTCAGAACCCAAAAGCATCTATGAATCCATGATGTCCAGACAAGATTATAATTTATTTATTTATTGGTTAAGACCATTTTACCAAAAGCTGCAACAATTTAAAACCACGAATACACAATATTTAAGAAATTCCTTCACTGCCTTTGGTTTTGCAGTAACTTTCAGCTGATCATGTTTAGAGTCGGCGTCTTTATGTCGCCTGGATCTTGTCTGCATATCGTGGCCTCGACAAAGCCAGCCTTGTGTTTTAACTGTGGTCAGCTTTTCCTCACAGTGCATCAAAATAAATAAATAAACAAATTCACACAAGCGGTGTGTATTCGACACAATTAATACTCTTTGGAGCACCAGTCTGCAGAGTGTTGATCAGTTTGCACTGTGCACCAGGAGCTGATTGCAGTGTTTATATTGTTGTTGAACAACTTAAAGCCCAACTTGCTGACTGCTTCCAGTCCACGCAGTCATGCACGATGTTTGGTTGTCGGGTGTTGTGGGCGGGGTTTAACTCTGACTCTCTTCCAATCCTCCGATCGTCGTCTTCCGGCCCGCACAGGGAAGATGGTGAAAAAAGTCTGCCCCTGCAACCAGCTCTGTAGTAACTATCTCTCTTTTTGGTCTTTGCTCCTCCCATCAAACCCCCCTCCCCACCCTCGCACGCGTCCCATTCGCTCTAAACTTTGACCCTCTTCCACATTTTGGATGCGGTCATTTCAGTCATTTCAGCTTCTGCAGGTGTGAACAAATCTGATGTGAAATCACATCTTTTACTGTGGAATGTGATGCTTATGGATTCCGACTGGAATGACTGAATTGGTCAGACTGACTGTGCATGCACACGTGCACACATTTTCGAGTACTTGCATACCTAAACACCCCCCACCTGCACACCACCCTGTTATGGAAAGCTCCTCTGCCCCTCACCTTTCCTCCCTTCTCATAGCTTGTGCTCAGAACTACTTTACCCAGAATTCCTTGTCTCTGCAGTCAGTCATGACTCAGCATCTTCTCATTCTTGCTTCATTTGTTTCAGCATGACACGACAAGCTGTATGATAATTTAGTTTGCACCTAATCCCAGCACATCATTTCTTTTCTCATGTAATGAATATTATTATTTTTTTTTTTTTATAAATACCTTCTTTGTGTCAGCATGGCTTTGGTTTCAGTTCATATGCAGCGGAACTGAACCAGCATTTTTAGTACAATTTGTATTTACGGTGTATCAGAGAGGTCATGTTGTGCATGGTTTGTTTTTATTTACCTTTTAAATTGAGGCCTAAAATACAATGAAAAGTTTTCTTCTTCTTTGAATGCATCAGTCCTGTGTTTGTAAGTTAAACACAGAAACTTTGACTATTATTAACACACATTGGGCCCTATCTTGACTGCTTACGGTACGCCGTCTAAAACATGCATTCAGCATGCGTTTCTTTCCTTTTCATACAAACTCTGGAACAGTGTTTTGAAACACGGTATACCACAGATTTTGAAGTGTTTTGAACTTTGCTTACAGTAATTTGTAGGATTTAAGAAAAGTTTTATTATCCCCAGCCAGACCATTCTAGGCCAGGCCATTCTATCCATTCTTTAATTCTGGTTTTACTTTCTCGTTCTTTACCCACATAGTGGTCATCATATTTCTCCATGCGTGACACTCACATGAAGGTGGGCAGCTTTTTCTGATAATTCATCCAGCATCCACTAACAATCCAGCAGGTGGGAGACACGTCTATGGGCATTACATAGGCAAAACAAAGTTGGTTTTTCAGTTGATATGGTCAATCAAAAATTCACCACATCCTTGTCTGTTTGTTATTATTAATTTGGTGAGTTACAAGATGATTTTTGTTATTTGTTCACTCACCCACTCATCTACGCTGTTACAAATGCAGGGAATGAACATTACATCTTACAATTTCGAAAGCAGAATTGCCAATATTTTATTCACCCAAATCCCATTGTGATAGTGTGTTATTAGGCCAGCAGCTGGAATACAGTATCAGAGCACAAATGATATGCTCTTAATTTATCTAGCCAAGTAATCAAGGTAATGTTGAACCAGTTGAATTACACAGAGAAAAACTCAGCATATGTGCGTATGCTCTTGTTGCTATTTAGCTACGTAATCTAAGTTTATAATAGGCAGATTGGGTACAAAGTGACTGGATTTTTCCTCTAATACTGAACATATTTTGGGTGTAACGCAAAATAAACTGGTCAGTGTCATCAAGTGGCAGAGTGCACCAGGTGCACAGCACTCTGCTGGTGAAAGCAGATACAAGTGGGAGGTTTTCAGTCAAATTAACAGATCTAGACCAATCTCTGGGTGCACCAGCAGACAGCATCCCCCAAAGTTCCCTGAGGTGAGGCAGTAAAATAAAGTTTTACCATTTCACTTGAGTATTTACTTATATTTGGTTTTGTAGGAGTGGTGGGCAAGTGGTTAATGCACTTGGTTTCAGTGTGGAAGGTTCCCGGTTCGAATCCCACCCCTACCACATTTCTCCATGTAATGTGGAGTTGCGTCAAGAAGGGCATCCGGCGTAAAACTTGTGCCAATTCAACATGCAGATCCAGCTTGGATTTGCTGTGGTGACCCAGAGTACAAAACAAGGGAGCAGCCGAAGGGACTTACTTTATTTACTTGTACGAGGTCTGTCCATAAAGTATCGTACCTTTTTATTTATTTTTTTTAACTATATGGATTTGATTCATATGTTTTCACGTCAGACAAGCTTGAACCCTTGTGCGCATGCGTGAGTTTTTCCACGCCTGTCGGTGACATCATTCGCCTGTGAGCACGCCTTGTGGAAGGAGTGGTCCCGCCCCGTAGTCGGATTTTCATTGTCTGGAAATGGCAGAAGCTGTTAGAGACTGGCACCTGGAAACCATTCGAAAAATTTATCTGGCTTTCGGTGAAAATTTTACGTTCTACAGCTTTAAGGATGGCCCACAATGGCGCTCGGCGCACCGCGCTCCGAGCTGCGACGACAGGCACGAACCACCGGATCATTTCTAAATGGATGGTTGTGTGGAGCTGGGACCATCGTGTGCACTTTCTCTGGTTATCACAAGAGCTGGACATCAACTATTTTCTGGCAGATTTCACTTTTAACGAGATTTTGTCGTGGAAAGCCGCGCGGAGGATTTGTGCGTCACGACCGATTCGCTGTTCGAGCGAGACCAAGAACGCCTCCATTTCGGCGTGCCAGAGGACAGGTTCGGACATGCCCAGCTCTCCACAATTTCTCTTATAACTCACTCGACTGGTAAGCATTGAAAGCCGAGATAGGCATGTCCCAACTTGTCCTCTGGCACGCCGAAACGGAGGTGTTCCTTTGTCTCGCTTCCAAAGCGAATCGGTCGTGATGCGCGAAGCCTCTGCGCAGCTTTCCATGACAAAATCTCTTGTTAAAAGTGAAATCTGCCAGAAAATGGCTGATGTCCAGCTCTTGTGATAACCAGAGAAAGACCACACGACGGTCTCGTATCCACAGAGCCATCCGTTTAGAAATGGTCCGGTGGCTTGTGCCGTGTCGTTGCAGCTCGGAGCGCGGTGCGGACTGGAGCGTCCTTAAAGGGGTCCTTAAAGCTGTACTAAAAGACCTTATTCTCTGTGAAGCCCATAAAATTGTCACCGAAAGCCAGATAAATTTTTCGAATGGTTTCCAGGTGCCAGTCTCTAACAGCTTCTGAAAAAATTCTGATGGAAAAAAAACCCCAAGTCATTCCGCCATTTCCAGACAATGAAAATCCGACGACGGAGCGGGACCACTCCTTCCACAAGGCGTGCTCACAGGCGAATGACATCACCGACAGGTGTGGAAAAACTCACGCATGCGCATGAGGGTTCAAGCTTGTCTGACGTGAAAACATATGAATCAAATTCATATAGTTTAAAAAAAAAATAAAAAGGTACGATACTTTATGGACAGACCTCGTATTTTGTTTAATGGTTGATTTCAGTTTCATTGCGCGTACAAGCAAGTGTATGTGTGTAATGAACCCATGTAAAATGCGCTGTTTAAATACCACACATATACTGCACTTGACTTTAGACCAGGTTTTTGCTGGTTTATTGTGCAATCGCTTTCTTTTTCCACACAATACCACTGCACCAGCATCTCATTTGTACACCAACACACCCATGAATGTGAGTGCTTTGCTTTGCGCAGGGTGGAAGATAGGGCCCTTTGTGACTTATATGACCCCTTTGAAGATTTAAAGCAAACAATTATACATTTTAGATTTGTGAGGAAATAATTACAAATCTGCATTTATTGTTGTCATATAACAATTATGTTATCTTACTGCATTTTGAGGAGACTCAGTTTGATTGAAATGATATATTTTCTCCTGAAAATGTGATTACATCTGCACCGGTAAATATTTTTTGGAAGCGGTACAAAGATAATGAAACGGCCTTAAATTTGTTTGTACTCATAGCCTTTATTTTTTAATTTTTTAATGCCATGTACGTTGTTGTTTATAACAAAACAGATTGAATGGAGAGATCGTTCCACCTGCTCTTGGAGAGCACGCGTGCCATCCGATGGTCACAATTAAATTCAGGCTGACTTTCAAGGTGACATTTGCTTCAGACTTTTCCACGATTTCGTCGTGTTATCAAAAACGACCACATTCTGAGGTTTTCTTTCCTGTGATCATTTTTCGCTTTGGTAATAGTTCTGTGACTACAGTAACATGCTGACCCCCACCTTAACCTCTGACCTCCCATCCTAATCAGCCTGTGCAACCATGTAACAGGACATGCACATAAAATCCAAACAAAGATAGTCTTCCCATCTAATCTGTCTCGTCTTTTGCTGCTCCTCCTCTTCTCTCTGTCAATATTCACAGGGACCAACAGTACCAATGCAGTGAGTGGTTCTGGTGCTTTGAGTCAGAGCCAAGGTGGTTCCCAGTGCCTGTCCTCCAACATGTCAGCCTCCCACCAGAGGAAAGGAACCTTCACTGATGACCTTCATAAACTGGTGGATAACTGGGCCAGAGATGCCATGAACCTCTCACAGGTTGTCCCTGATCCTTGAAGAACTTTCTCACATAGAAAATGGTTTTCAAAAAGTTTACTTCATTCCTGTTGGGCACCAAGATGATTAAAAACTATTTATCTATAAGGGCCCTATCTTGATGATCTATGGCGCATGATCAAAAGTGCAAATTGCAAGTGGGTTGGGGTGTGCCCGTCTCCTTTTTTGCTGTTGAGAAGGTACATGAGCACAAATTGGGACACCTGGGTGGAAATTGTTTGAATTTGAAGTTGTCGTGGGCGTGTTAATGTTTAGGTACAATGTGAAATAAACAAATTAGAATGCAGGGTTGCCAACTCTCACACATCTGGCGTGACACTCATGCTTTCAGCATCAGTCTCATCCACAAGCAAGAAATGTCACGCCAAAATAAAAATGTCTCCCGTTAACTTGTTGTTGATGACTAGATTAGACCAGACCACAGCGCATTGTTTCTGAATGAAAAGATAGGAGTTTAAGGTGCACACCCGAAACAGCTGTTAACATGTGCTGACAACGTTCTCACTGCAGTATTCTCTGATCGTTGATTCGCTGAAAACCTGTCAACTGATACGTCAGCTGGGTGTGAAGAGTTCAGGGAGAATTCGAGCAAAGCTTCGAAGCTTGTTTCTGAATCCTGTCACTTTTTTGCCTGCAGACTTCAACTAGTTGTAAACTAGGTAATTTAAAGGACCTGTTGTACATTAATGTCCTGTTAGCAAGTATTCATGATTTTATGTCTATCCATGTACATGGGCTAAAAAAATCTGCTCACTGATGTATTTTATAGCTAAATTATTACTGACAGAGAAACCAAAGCATTTTGAACCATTGAATCAATATCGGTAATTTCAGCGGTAGTCTTGAGTCTGTTTCTCCACTCTAGTTTTGGAGAAGACTCTCACTGCACAGGAGTTGCTGGCATATGAAGGTAGATTTTGTCCAGCTTATAAAGAGTTGGATAAACAGCTGCCTTCCTATCTCTCTTTGCAATTTCACTGAAGAAAATGGTTCAGGGGAGCATTAGCATGACTAAAACCCTTAAGCTTCTGGGGGGCTTTGCCACCCAGACCCCCCAACCAAAGCCCTCTTGACCCCCAGCCAGTTCCAGCATTTTTCTTAATTTGCCTCTCACATGCCTGTAGATGACCTTGCTGAAATATTTCAGAAAAAAAGAACAAGGATGTAGAGGAGAAGAATCAGAGTTTCCCTTCTATTATTATTTTTTTATTAGTAAACGATAACTTTTTTTTTTTTTAATTATGGTTATCAAAAATTTTTGATGCACGCTATATGCACGCAGAGTCTCACTCCAGCCAAAGTCCCAAAGTTGGCAACTCTGCAAATGTACCATCCATCATCCTCTTTAAACGGATTACATCTAAAGCAGATTACCTAAATGAACGATGAAATCTGTTTCACCTTAGTATTTCTTCTGTTTTTTCTGTTGCTTAATGTTGACAAATTTACCTTATTTGTAGTCTTTCAGTAGCATGGCCCAAGCAGAGGGTTGCCTCTTTGAGTCTGGTCTGCTTGAGGTTTCTTCTTCAATATCATCAGAGGGCGTTTTTTCCTTATCACTGTTGCCTGTGTGCTTCTAGGGGTTGGTAAGGTTAGACCTTACTTATGCATTGCACCTCTGTACATTATTGTGATTTGACACTATGTAAATAAAATTTAATTAAATTTCCTTCTACTTTTACTCTTTATTTTACTTTGTCTTGTATTGCCTGTTATAATTTTATTGTTATTCATTTATTTATGATTCGAGGTAACTTGGTGCCCATTTTTAAATTATATACAGCACTTTGGTCAACTGCTGTTGCTTTAAGGGTGATTCTTTAACTACAGGCACTATTGGCCTTGTAAATATAATTTCCACGACACCATTGCCTTACAATATAAAGCGCCTTGGGGCAACTGTTTGTTGTGATTTGGCGCTATATACATGTGCTCTGATGTTACTGTTTATCTCCATAGAAACTACCCAAACAATCTTTCATACAAACTGTTTAAAGGGACATTACAGTGTTGTGATGGAAATTACGGCAATAGTGTGGGACAACTACATTTTGTTTAAAAAAAAATCACAACAGTTGTATGACATTGAATACCCCAATTATGTTTTGATTATTTTACTGATATTTTATTCAGAGATATTTTAAAACATTAGAAAAAATGTTTCTTTACCATTCATTTTTATCATTGAAGATCAAAAGTCTGGGTGTGGGACAAGCACAAAACGGCAATATTTGCATATAATGATGCTGAAAAAAGGTGAAAAAGTCATCATAGACTACTAGAACAAATTTCTTAACACACTTTCATTGTAAAGATAACTATAAAAGTGTGAAATTTCCCCTTTTTTCCATTTTTCATACAATATGATCAAAGGACATAATAAGTGCCCGTAGTCTAAGAATCACCCTTAAACGTCCTTTAGAAATAAAAGTTGAGTTGAGAGTTGAGGATAGCTGTATGCTACTGAGAAGGTTGACTCAAATAATGTTTTCCGGCGAGTTACTAGAATAGCACCAACCTGTGTGAGTGCACCAGTGGACAGCAGCCACCAAAGCTGCCTGAGGTGAAACAGTATGGTGAGAGGTTGGATTTTTTTCACATATACATTTATTTCACTTAATTGTTGCTTTAATTCAGCTTTGTTGTCTATATGAGCAGGCTCTAATGTATTGTGAACCTGCCTATGTAAGGCACATCTGAGTACTGTGCTTTATGTACCATGCACAAATACATTTCACTATGTTTTAGACCAGGTTTCTGTTGTTCTATGTTGCAACAACTTTCTGCTTCGTCAAGCTATCACTGCAACAGCACTGCATGTATTGCAGTTTTAGTCCAGTATGCCCACGGACACACAGGCTTGTACAGTTCTACTCTGTATTTATACGGCACGGCGAGTGTGCATAAAAACCACATCTGCATCTGGTGGAAACCACAAACGGAATTTGTGCTGCGCACCTTTGTGTTAGATGGAAGATGGGGCCTTTCCTGCTGATTTGTTAAAAGTAAAGTGGTTTGTCGATTTATTGTAAAACGTGGCTGAATTTCAGCACTGATCCTTTGCTAGACCTGCATGTTTTCCTTCTATAACATACCCTTTAATATGCAGAAATGAAATATTTTCTATACTTAATTCTTAGGTTCAGTCACGTTATTGTTCAGGTGAGTAAAATGAATTAATGGTGTAATTGTTTCAGGGCAAGAGGAGTGCCAAACAGCTGCCGCAGGCTCAGACACAGGGACACAGTTACGAGGTAAAAACACACCACGCCGTCATAACAGGGATCTTTCTCTACATGAATCTGAGAGAAATCTTTACCTCCAAAGCAACTGGATCTAAGACTTTCTTCTAAACCGCCGTCTGCCTCCTCCAGGTCGTCCAGTCTGCTAATCTGAGCAGGAAGTACTCCGCTCCCGGACAGCTATGTCCCAGCACCATGGCAGGATCTGCTCACCTTCCCCCAAACCCCACCACCGCTACCTCTGTGGACATCCGCAAGGGATCCTTGTGCCACACCGCTGCCTCCTCCACTCCCCCTCAGCCCCAGCCCCCCCAGTTCATCCACTACACCCCAACACCCGCCTACAGTGCACAATGGTCTGGTCCAGCTCACTGCCTGTCAAACCCGCACCAGGCCCTGGCACAGCCCAGCCCTCTCCTGGTCAGCACCTCCCACCCTTTGGGCCCTTACCCCCCCACAGTGGTTGGACAGGGACAGATTCCCATGCAAGGGCCACTCCAGGCTTTCCATATGACGAACACTCTGCAGAAATCTGTCAGCAACCCAGGGGGACCCAACCTAAGGACCACATAGGGCCGGGGGTGGAGGGCTGGCTGCAAGTGCAGCCCACATATAGACTGGAGTGGGACAGATTATCTGAAGAGGATGGAGGAACTGCAGAAGTGTGGGAGAGAGAGAGAGAGAGAGAGAGAGAGAGAGAGAGAGAGAGAGAGAGAGAGAGAGAGAGAGAGGAGAGAGAGAGAGAGAGAGAGAGAGAGAGAGGAGAGAGAGAGAGAGGAGGGGGGGAGGGGGAGGGCCGGACAGACGCTGATGTGTTTGAGGCTAAAATAAATTTTACTGGTGTGTTCGAATTAAAAAAAAAAAAAATTGTCAGGAATGTAATGTAGCCATGTCCACAGTTTGTGTGATACCCTCACCTCTTCTGTCCATGTGTGTGAGACACTGGGAGGACCGTCCTGTTCTCTCAGACGTACATACTGCTGTGTTTGTTCCAAAAACTCAAGGATGATGGAAAAGAATTGTCAGTGCAATCTTCAAAGGCCAAAGAGGTTTTGACAGCGTGCAGGATTTGTTGGGTTTTGTTTTCGGTCACGTGGAGGCTCTTGTGGAGTGTCAGGTGCTGCGGGGGGGGGGGGTTAGTGGCCCAGATGCTTGTGGGAAGATCTGGCAACTGCTTGTCGCAAAGCAAAATTAAAGGTCACGGGGGGCTGGAGCTTATGTCAGCAGTCATAGGGCGTGAGGCGGGTATACCTTGGACAGTGTGTCGCAGGGTCACATACAGACAGACAAACAAACACACTCACACCTGCACGCACCCACACTTAGTTCACATAGCTTGTATGTCTTTGACTGTGCCAGGAAGTTGGAGCACCCAGAGAACCCACGCAAATACCAGAAGAACATGCAAACTCAACACAGAAAGGCACCAGGTGGGAATCAATCCCATGACCTTCTTGCTGTGAGGCAACAGTGCTAAATCAGTAAGTCACTGTCCTGCCACAAAGCAACCACCTTTAGATAAAATTTAAAACCTCTACTCCCCAGCATGTTGAACACTGAAAAAAATGAATGTATGAGGTTATATGAGGTAATTTTTCACTCTGGACAAAAAATTATTTAATGCAAACACTGGTTCCAAACAGAAGCTACCCCGCTAATTAATATCATTGGACAACCCTTACCAAAAAGTAGTATATGCAAGCATGTTTCAAGTATACTTCTAGTTTACTTTTTATATATTTACCAGTACTATTTTTTGGTAAGGGAAGGCAATAAGTCACCATTGATTGCATGAGAACATCATTAGAATTGTCCAGCTGCACATACTGCCTCAGAGCTAAACATGAGGACATTGACCTCACTAAATGTAAATAAAGTTTATAAAATGACAGATTATAAAGTTAGCCCTACCTTAGCCTTGCCATCTCCCTCTGCTGTAGCTGAAAACAAGTGGAGTGTCAAGTAGTAGGTTGTTCTGTAAGACCCAGCCCCTCCCCCACAGTCCACCTGTCAACACTCAGTCTTCTTGTCATCAGTGGTGACTAGAAGTGATTTCCTCAGTTCTTTCTGCCTCATCCAATAACATTAATTAGCCTGTTAGCTTCTGCTTGCTAATGCATTGTTTGCATTCAGAATAAATTAAAAGTTTAAAGCTAAACAACATCCTAAAAGAGAGGTTAAGTTGTAATTTGTGGGACTAAAAAATAGGTTTACATGAGAATATTAAGAGTTCTGTCAGTATTGAGAAAGTCGTGCAATTGTTTTTAAATAAATTTGAGCACGTCAATTATGCACAGAGAATTTGAACTGCTGAAATGTGGTTTGGAATCCTCCAGCCGGGTCTAAAGTTGGTTGCAGGGATTCTGAATCACCAGGTGTGTCACATTGCTCATTTCTTTGTGGTGACAGAACAATGAAAGTCGAAGATGAGGAAAACAAACAGGAAAATATTGGTTACGATGCTGACTCGCTGGCTGTAGTTGCCTTTGTAATCCTATTGGACAGACTTCACCCTCACGACTCCTCCAACTCCCTCTCAGCCTGTTTCCATCTGAAGCAATAACAGCAGAAATGATTTCATTAAAAAAACACGTGAGCATGAAACTCTGCGAGAGAAAGTGGCCTTATCAGCATATTGATCCCTGTACAGTTTTTTTTTTTTTTTTTTTTTGGTATGTCAGCTACGATGATTCCATTTTATTTTATTTTTTTTAATTTAATTTAGTTTTTGGTCGGGATTGTTTTCCTTGCCGTCAGAGGCGTAGCAGTTATTTAACCAGCATAGGTTCCTCACCTAATGCCTCATTTCTTAGCATTAGGATGCTTTCAGTGTTGGATTAAAATGTACATTATGATTATTCTTGTTAATAGCTATTAATCTATTTAAAGAGAAACAAAAACAAAAAGTGTGGACGGACCTGTTACATTGGCGTTTCATGCGGAAACACTGATTATTGTTTATTAGATGTTGTTGGACAACATTAGTTTTAGTCAAGATTTTTGGGGGGTGGGAGCAAAAAAATCACACTGAAAAGTATTGGGGTCACTTTCAGTTCACTGCTTCTCGGTGAGTTGAACCTTTTAAGAATGTCAAAAAAAAAAAATACTTTTTTTTTTTTTTTACTCTAAAAACAAACAAAAGCCTTACCAACAACCAATCAGCTTCATCACGAATGGAACTGAAAGTCAAAACTGACCTCACAGCCGGTTCTAAAGACAGCGGAACGCGGGATAAGTCAAACGTGGATAAAGATCGCTATTTTTGTTTTCTTAATACAGCACAGTACTTAGGAATCAGACACTTTAAATAGTCGTCCTCGTCCCTTTTCCCGCCTTTTGTTAGGTAAATGTGAATGTATAAACCGATGTTGTCCGTTTTATTGTACTTGAAAGGTCTTTTATGTTGAGCCTCTAGTTAATCCTGGAGGTGCTTTAGTGCCTTGCGTCCCTCCTGTTTGTACACTTGTCAAGTATTTGGGTTGAGTTGAGGACGTTTGTGTGCATGTGTTGAATTTTTGCCTTTTTTTTTTTATTTTAATGTTTCAGAAGGCAGCGGTAAATAAACGGACCCGGTGTTAGCTTGGTGAAATTGCAGCAATGTGTAGAGGCTTTTATTTTATTTATTTTTTATTTTACCCTTTTTCCATATTATCCGTATGTTGGATAGAAAGAAAAATATTAACACACAAAATAATTTCAGTGCAAAAATTGGCCCTAACTTTGCTATCATTTATGCTGAATGTAGAACGGAAACGTCGGCGTGCACGTCTATGTGGAGGGGAGCAGCAGTGTGCACGCTGTGCTTGTGCAGTGTTCTACCTGCAGATAACATCTGACGCACTCGCACAGGATTAACAACGGAGATGACATGAATTATCTGTGCCAAGTATTTTTGGTGTTTTTTCTTTGGGTTTTTAAATGTAGAAATGTGGAAATGCCCCCACCTCAGTTTTAAAGAGGGAGTTTTTCAAGATTGTATTTGAAGCTTGGACCACTCTGTACTTGATGTAGGCTTTAGCACAAGTGCAGCGTGCAAACACCAGAGGGCGCCCTGCTACAGTAATGCACAGTCTGCAGAGTTTTTACTTACTGGACCAGGTGGCCGGTTCTCAAATTTGTTCCCCGTCTCGATTTACTGACCATAAATATATATATAAAATTAATAATGTGATGTTGTGCTCATATTCAATTTGGCCTTAACAGGGATGAAGGTGCAGCTCGGTTTTGCCAACATTGCAACGTCCTATTGAAAAGTTTTGATTTTGTGCTCATTCTTTTTTATTATTATTATTAAAAAAAACTGCTTAGTGGTTTAATATTGGGAAGCAGTTGTGATTCTCTGTCTTTAGTAAGACAAAACTGAACATTTCATCAGCGTGCACCTTACTGACTGGAAAGCCCCGAACTCCAACATGTGTCCAAACTGAAAAAAAAGGACATCCATCCTGATTATTTAATGTTCATCTATCTGCGAGCTTATTTCTAATTCATTCTTAATTATCTGATCAATGGCACAAAACTGCCCTTTGAACAGACGGGGTGGAAAATGTCTCTCAATGCACTGCTAAAGGACAACGAAAATAACCATGCACATAAAAAGTCTGAATTGTCAAATTTTAACTGGTTTGATCTCAGAAATGGCTGCGTAAAAGTGAAGGAATGGAGAAGTAAAATGTGTGTTGGTGGGTTTGGCTGAGGCGCGAGCGGTGCGATGGTGATTATGTTGGTGTTGATGGACGTAAAGTTGAAATGAACTGAGGTTATGACGCTTTTTGAGTGGCAGCCTTCAACTCTGTTTTCAAACTTTGTTTGGACCATTTAAGCACATCCAGTACATTGAAACAGAACACATTTTATATTTTGACGGGATGTGCACCGTCTGGATTCACATAATTAAAAATGTTGAATTATAAAAACAGATTTTTGCTTTTACATTTTCAGAACACCCTTTTCAAAAATTTTTATTTCGATATTTTTTATTCTTTTTACTGCTAGTCAATTTTGTTTGAAGCTGTGAAAAATATTTGCGCCGCCTTGCTTTAGTTCTGCACGTTCTGTTTCCCGTCATCTGATTTGCAGTATTCAAAGGTAACTTGCTGGCTGACATCCTGGACTTTTACTTTGGAATTACTTGAGCATCAAATGATTCCATTACATTTTGCTTCTTCTTTAATTTGGCGGCAGGATGGTGTGGCTGCAGTGCAATATTATTCAAAGTTATACTGTGGGGCTTTTTGGGGTGCTCTTATTCTGAAGGGTTTGACAGTTACATCCATGTTGGAGGGATCTTATTTTGTAAAGCTCATGTGGTCTAATTATTATGACTCTTTGTTCTTTTTTTTTGGGGGGGGGGGGGGGGGGGACTGTATAAGAAGTCTTATTCTGACGTTCCCTGAATTAAAAAAAAAAAAATTGTAAAGTCAAAGTTGGACTTGTATGCTGGTTGTAAACTGTTGCATTTTTATTTTATTATTTTTTAATGTTCAGTTGCAAATTGAGCTTCTGTTCAACTCTTTGGGTTTTTGTTTATTTTATTAGCCCCTGCCCCCTGGAGTGTCAAGCGATCAGTCTGCATTGTTTTTTTTTTCTTTTAATTTTTTGTTTGTTCCTATGGAAATGTTTCGTCATTTCCAGCAGTTTCTCCGTTACCCAAACATCTGTTCTCGCTGATGATTGCATTTTATTTTCCTCATGACTACATTTTATCTCCAGTTTAAAAACAAAAGTTTCTTGTAGCACCTTGAATAATTTTTATTGTCTTTGACATTGTCCAAAACTGGTTCATACACATGGCTGAATGAATACGGGGGGGGGAGACTGTCAGGAGTCGTGGACAGCCTTTAACAGGATGTTTTGCACTAAGTATAGAGTGTTCAAGCTTCATATTAAAAAGTAAAAAAAAAAAAAAAAAGTTGCGCTTTGCGCTCCAGTACAGTGAAATTTACTTTATTTGTAAAAACATAATAAATAAAAGTTTAAATGAATGTGTGGTTGGATTTTTATGCCGTTTGTGGACAGTCAGAAAAGTTTTATTTTTTAAAATTTTTTGCAACATTGTCTCTGGGAAGAGTACCAGGCCCACTTCAATTAAAGTGGACATGAGAGTGCACGCGGCGTGCACTCTCATGTCCACTTTAATTGAAGTGGGCCTGGTACTCCACCCAGAGACCCAGACAGAATTTTGCACAGTGGAACCACCGACTGCAATACTCGACTTTTCCAGTAGCTGCAGCTCTTGTCATTGTTTTGCAAGAACCTGCAGGAATCCACACATGACTCGGCTTCCTGTTACCCTGACCGCAGCTTCCTGCTTCTTGACCAATCAGGAAACCGCTCACTTTCCAGGCCTGAATGGGCGATTATAATCTGTCGCCATGGATACAGCACTACTAGATTGTTTGAGCTGGAGGAAGGAAGGGAGGAAGTAAAAGGAGATGTAATGTAACGGTGATTTTTCCACCGTATCATTCTCCTGCTGTGAAATGAACACTGTTAAGAAAAAAAAAAAGTGTGGGACTAAAGTTTTATTACCTCTGCCAATGAAGTTGGACAAGGTTATATTTTGGCCCGTGTTTGTGTGTTTGTGAACAGCCTGGAGTTCACAATTGCTCTCAATGAATAGACCAAGTTTGATCCGCATCTGATCCATATTACAGATTTAACGGATATTTGATTTTAACATTAAAAAGCCCTTTTGATCTATATTTTGTATTATATTTTAGCTTATGAAAAGCTGTTTCTATCAGGACTTTGACCTTGAAAATTTTTTCCAAGGTAAAAATTTGTGGAACTGGAAACCAGAGTTGGCGGAGGTTTGCGCTCTACTAGTGCGGTGCTCTAGTATGAACTATGTTTTATTTTTAAATCCCATGATGAAGTTTGAATTTCTTGCAGAGCTGCAGTCACAATCACCTTCATTACTTGCATGGTGGATGGGTGAAGATTCAGTCCAACAGCAGTTCGCCTTAGAATCAACATTTCGTTGCGCCACCTTATTGATACAGAAGCCCAAAATGGACATCCGTACTCTACCTGTTGCATCCTGAAGAAAGGAGAATTAGCGGTTCCCAAACAATGCATACTGGTTATCACAAGTAAGCAAGAATCCACGTCGTCAAAGAAGCAAAAACATGACTAGAAACAAAATCGGCATTGAGGTAAAGCAGTCTGCAACCTCACCACTAAATGACACCAAATCCTTTAAATAATTATGCAAGCAGCTGAACTCTTTGGAAATGACAAACAAGCACCATGCAAGTTGAACCACACCTGCTCCCAATTTCCATCATGCATGCGATGAGGCAGGCAGTTTTCTTTCCACAAGTCAGGGGATGGATACATAAACATTTCCATGTCACAGAATATGGCTTCATTTGCATCACTCATTAAGAAATACAAAGAGTATGGAACTGTATGTTAAATGTCTGGGGTTATCAGTTCTCAAAACTAAGTGAAAATGCAAAAAGTAAACTCGTGAGGGAAGCCACCAAGACAACTCTGAAGGATTTTGTGGCTGTGACTGGACTGATTTGTTGTGTAATTTTTGTCTGTTGGACCACCAGAGCTGCATGGGAGAAAGGAACAGAGAAAGATTACCATCCAAGAAAAACAATTGTCTTATGTGCCTTCTGGCAAACTTTATCAGAAAACCCCTCTCTTGTGTCTCTCTACCATGAAGTTGCTACTGACCATCCAAGAGAAAAAGCAAAAAAAAAGTGCACTATGCACAGCTTCACAGCCACAGAAGCTGATGACTCCTTCAGAGTTGTGGGTGTCTTGGTGGCTTCCCTCACTTGTATAACAACACACTTTGCCGTATTTATTATATGTATTATTTGTAGTTTATCTTATTCATTAGTGTAACATGTTTGAGTAAAGCTTCACAAATAATCAAATCAGTATTTTTTTTAATTCATTCAGTCATTACTTTTACAGAATATACTTAAAATAATTATCTGTTTTTCATCAGTTCAACATTTATATTCAAGTACCATATATATATATAATATATATAATATACAGTAGTGTTCAGAATAATAGTAGTGCTATGTGACTAAAAAGATTAATCCAGGTTTTGAGTATATTTCTTTTAGTTACATGGGAAACAAGGTACCAGTAGATTCTCACAAATCCAACAAGACCAAGCATTCATGATATGCACACTCTTAAGGCTATGAAATTGGGCTATTAGTAAAAAAAAAAAAAGTAGAAAAGGGGGTGTTCACAATAATAGAAGCATCTGCTGTTGACGCTACAAACTCAAAACTATTATGTTCAAACTGCTTTTTTAGCAATCCTGTGAATCACTAAACTACTATTTAGTTGTATAACCACAGTTTTTCATGATTTCTTCACATCTGAGAGGCATTAATTTTGTTGGTTTGGAACCAAGATTTTGCTGGTTTATTAGTGTGCTTGGGGTCATGGTCTTGTTGAAACACCCATTTCAAGGGCATGTCCTCTTCAGCATAAGGCAACATGACCTCTTCAAGTATTTTGACATATCCAAACTGATCCATGATACCTGGTATGCTATATATAGGCCCAACACCATAGTAGGAGAAACATGCCCATATCATGATGCTTGCACCACCATGCTTCACTGTCTTCACTGTGAACTGTGGCTTGAATTCAGAGTTTGGGGGTCGTCTCACAAACTGTCTGCGGCCCTTGGACCCAAAAAGAACAATTTTACTCTCATCAGTCCACAAAATATTCCTCCATTTCTCTTTAGGCCAGTTGATGTGTTCTTTGGCAAATTGTAACCTCTTCTGCACGTCTTTTATTTAACAGAGGGACTTTGCGGGGGATTCTTGCAAAGAAATTGGCTTCACACAGGCGTCTTCTAACTGTCACAGGACTTACAGGTAACTCCAGACTGTCTTTGATCATCCTGGAGCTGATCATTGGGTGAGCCTTTGCCATTCTGGTTATTCTTCTATTCATTTTGATGGTTGTTTTCTGTTTTCTTCCACGCGTCTGTTTTTTTTTTTTTTTTTTTCCATTTTAAAGCATTGGAGATCATTGTAGATGAACAGCCTATAATTTTTTGCACCTGTCTATAAGTTTTCCCCTCTCCAATCAACTTTTTAATCAAACTACGTTCTTCTGAACAATGTCTTGAACGTCCCATTTTCCTCAGGCTTTCAAAGAGAAAAGCATGTTCAACAGGTGCTGGCTTCATCCTTAAATAGGGGACACCTGATTCACACCTGTTTGTTCCACAAAACTGACGAACTCACTGACTGAATGTCACACTACTATTATTGTGAACACCCCCTTTTCTACTTTTTTTTTACTAATAGCCCAATTTCATAGCCTAAGAGTGTGCATATCATGAATGCTTGGTCTTGTTGGATTTGTGAGAATCTACTTAATCTACTGGTACCTTGTTTCCCATGTGACAATAAGAAATATACTCAAAACCTGGATTAATCTTTTTAGTCACATAGCACTACTGTTATTCTGAACACTATATATATATATATATATATATATATATATATATATACACACACACTGACATAAATGGCAATGTCAAATTGTTTTTAATCATTTGTAGTATTCGGCTTCTGGATTGTATTATTGTTTGGTTAATAGCTAAATCATCTTTTAAAATTACTGATCAATGGACAAAGTAGTAAATCATGTATAGGCCGTGTGGTAGCTTGGCCTATCTCCAGATTTCGTAGTGTGAAACACTTTATCGGCGTAAACTGGATGCCAGTCTGACACAAATTACATCTCCAGCTAAGGCCAGTACCCAAATTAAAAGTAGTTTTCAATTAGAAATCTGACTGAAAATTATAAAACCATTTTTTATATATTTTAGTTCCAAAAGCGTCACAAGCAGAGTCAAAGCTGAATAGTAAATAAATCTGATGCATAAACACATTTTGTGGAACTCCAGACTATATCCATAAAAAAGAAAAAAAAAAAAAGAATCAGAAAAACATGTCCACTAAGCTGTGACTGTTCTGCCCACCCGGGGGCAGTGTTGCACACAGATCTGCTGTACTGTGGATGGAGATGTTTTTGGTGCATCACCGGTTTTGGCGGCTTCAGACTTTAAGGCGTTATTGTGGATGTGGACTTTAGGAGGAACCAAGTAAGAGCGCCCATCCTTCAGTTTTACAACAAGTGCTGTTTTTTACTTCTTATTGTGACTTTCTGACTATTTCGAGACAAATGTTAAATCAGACGTGGAGTCTGTTCTGCTACAGAATGTTGACCTGGACCAGTATGACCAGACTGTGACTTCCTCTGAGGTCTGTGGGCTAATTTCTACCACACCTGCTCTGTGCATGTAGGTTTAAGGGGTTTATTTTGGAAAAGGTCACTGTGGTCAAAGGTCAAATTTGGTCTCTGACCGTTTGGTTTTGCAGAGGTGGAATGATGTCACCACTATCCATCATAGATCAATGTTTCAGGGTTTTGCTGGGGTTTTTTTTATTTGTTTGTTTGTTTTGTTTTATTCTGATTGTCATTTCAGACAAAATAAAAGAGGAAAAAACCTTTGGAATTCTATAACCTTCTTGAGTCATCTGCGACTTGAACCCACAAAGTTTCAGCGGGTAGCTCGGACAGGATTTAGAAAATGCGATGGATTGTTTCATATCGCAAAGGAAAAAATAGCCACTGTTCTCCAAGTACAGATGAAATTAAAATGTTTAAACTTTACCTCGCTGTCGTGAAAGTGGATGACAACAGAAACACTGAACTGCAAATTGTGTTTGGTCAAGGTCAGAAGATTTCATTCAACAGTGATAAACTTCTCTTTTACAAACACTTTTTTAAGCTGCAATTCAATTTGGAAATGATCTTATACGACTTTTCAAGATGACTTTTACTTCTTCTGACCAAATCACAAAACACAAATCTGAGTTGTACTGACCAGAGGCATTCATGGCTAAAGATGGGCGTGGACAGCAGCATCATGCATGTATGTACATTTCCACAATGGCTGCGATA
Organism: Thalassophryne amazonica; assembly: GCF_902500255.1. Lineage (NCBI taxonomy): Eukaryota > Metazoa > Chordata > Actinopteri > Batrachoidiformes > Batrachoididae > Thalassophryne > Thalassophryne amazonica. The sequence goes on from NC_047124.1 coordinate 28,061,598, forward strand.
AATACAAAGGAGAACCATGTACACATGCATCTTTATAACTGATGAAAAGAAAGTGTGAGCACGTTTCTGCCTTTTTTACACAGTTTTAGTTTTAGTTGTGAGTTTTTAAATGAGGCCCCTGGACTTTGAGCTACATTAGCCTTCATTAGTGCACGTTGTGAAACATAATCTGTACACCTGGAGTCCATATGGACCCACCAGTATGTCTTGATTTTCAAAACTGTTGATATTTTCCTACAGATACTGTATCTGAAATATAACTAGATCGAGTGACTTGAAATTGTTTTGAAAAAGACTCGAGAATCTGGCTGATGAACTTACATTTCATTTTTAAACAAGAGCAATCAGACATTTCTGATGTCCGCCAAGCCGGACCCGAATCATCTCCAAAATTTAAAGGAGTCTTCCATGCCCTAATTGCAAATTTGGTGAGAATCTGTGAAGTAGTTTTGATGTAATCCTTCAAAGCGTATATAAAGAAAAATCTTGATCCAAAATCTGGATTTGGATCCGGATCCACCTCCAAAATTTAATGGAATCTTCCACCTCCTAATATGTATCCGTGGTGAAAATTTAATCAAAATCCGTGAAGTAGTTTTGACGGAATTCTTCAAAGCATATATAAAGTTAAATCTTGATCCAGAATCTGGATCCAGATCTGGATCACCTCCAAAATTTAATGGAATCTTCAACGGCCTAATATGTATCAGTGGTGAAAATTTAGTCAAAATCCGTGAAGTAGTTATATAAAGTGAAATCTTGATCTGGAATCTGGATCCAGATTCGGATCACCTCCAAAATTTAATGGAATCTTCCATGGCCTAATATGTATCAGTGGTGAAACTTTAGTCAAAATCCTTGAAGTAGTTTTGACATAATTCTTCAAAACCTATATAAAATGAAATCTTGATCCGGAATCTGGATCCAGATCTGGATCACCTCCAAAATTTAATGGAATGTTCCATGGCCTAATATGTATCAGTGGTGAAAATTTTGTCAAAATCCGTGCAGTAGTTTTGATGTAATCCTGCGTACAGACAGACAAATATATGCAGGTGATTTTATTACATTCTTGGCGGACGTAATAACATTGATATTTTTTCTCTTTATTGAAAAATTCTTATGGAACCCACAGAATTTAATCAAATACGATCAAGTGTTATAAATGATCACGCTATACAGATTAAAATAATCGTAGGCAGCGTCTCTATTCTGCAAAATCTTACATCAATTCAAATATAAAGTGAACTTTGTAATAATGACGCAGACTACAGCTCTAGTGCTCTATCAATGTACACACACACACACACACACACACACACACACACACACACACACACACACACACACACAGAGGAACAACAGTAACTTGATGAAACAAAATGGAGACAATATTATTAAAAAAAATAGATTTTTGAACATTTTGAATAATTTTCATTAAGAGTCATTAAGGATACGAATTGCCATTCTGACAAATGGATTTTTTTTTTCAACAACCCTAATTATTATAATTTGTAAGAGGACCCCTTCCACGCTGGAGCCCCCTGGGCTGTAGCCCGGGTTAGCCCTTGTATTAAGGTGCCACAACTTATAACAATAATATGTTGTTGTTATTAATAATAACTAACAAATATGTTTTTTTTTCCTTTCCATTATCTAAATCACACTGGAGTATAAGTTACAGGACACCCCAAATTTGTAAAAGCCCTGCGACTTATACTCCGGAAAATCCGGTAATTCCCATCACATGGATATTCAATGTGCGTAGTGTTTTCACGCCCATGCACAGTGGGCGTTAAAACACTACGCACTGAGGACCGGGTTCAAGATGCACCTGTTGTTACTAATGTTGGGCAGAATCCTCTTGCAGATCTCGTAACTCTTCAAAATAATAAACTAACGCAGATGTCAGCGCTTCGTTTTGTCGCCTCTGCAGCTGTGTTTGTGTGTAAACAGGCCGCAAGCGATCGGGGCTCTTGCTGCTGTTTCCTTTAGCCTGAGAGCAGCTGGTGCATTAACGAAGCCCAGATTAACGCAGAGTGTTATCTCTCTGTGCACCCCTGAGGTGATCCTGTTGTGCACGTGTGCTCAGGAATGTATTTAAACAAACAGAAGGAAATGAAGCAAGTGGGAACACAAACACCGCGTATCTATGTAGGTAGTCAAAATATCACTGCCCTTGTAATGAGCAGCTTGTCCTGCCAGTGTGCCCTTGAGCGATCGGCGACTTGTGACCACAGATAGTGTAGCCTCGGAGATGTACTCAGTCAGCGGTATGACCACCGCGTGTCACAAGACTGGTTTTTAAATTTAGATTTGCAGCTCCAAGTCGTTATAGGAGAATATGAGTCTACTTCAGGTGAAAACATTCTGGTGGTAATTGAGCCTGGACTGCCGGTGCTGAAAAATAAAGCCAGTACAGGAGCGCTAAACCCTGTAGTTCCTTGAATGTCCACTTGAGGCAGACTCACAAAATACATTCTGGTCTGTAAAGATAGTTTCCCCATTTGTGACAACTGCGCGGGGACCTGTCAGTTTAATTGATTTTAAATCATAAATTTATGAATGGGTGTGGTCACTTTGAGTGACAGCTAGTCTGTGTCTGTTGGGCCTCTGCTAGCGGGTGGCCGCTAGCTTGCAGTGGACTTGATTGTTTGTTGTCTGGTCTGAGCATTTTTTTTTTTCAAATATCTGAGATAATATAGTTTGCTGTGCTGTTAATTGTACAATCATCATCTAACAAGTCTGTGCTCCGGTATTTCTGTTGAGCGAAATTCTATTCCATTGCATTAGTATTTAGAAATGTCATCACTAACTAGCAGCTATCAAGAGCTTGAAACAATATCCTGCTCATAGTTGTTAATACACCTGTTATGAAAACAACTGCCCAGTCTACAAAAAAAAAACATGAAATCAGAGGAATGCAAGCATAAGCTATATTTAAAAAAAATAATAATTTGAATTCAAAACCTAATCCTTAGCCAGAATAAGGTCAAGAGTATTTACACCACTATGAGCGGGACCCTGCACAAATTGCCCCAAACAAACGTGTACAAGGCTGCCAGTCAAGCTCTAGACAAGGGATCAGCAGGACTGTTTGGATGTATTTTGAAATCACTGACAATCAAAACCTATCAACAAGTGCAAACAGGCCAGAAACAAATTAAATACGTCTACAAAATGAAGGTGATGTTCTTGAATATGGGGTAAATGTTTAATAGGACCTCAAATAGCAGAACAAGAACATTTAACCTAATTTTCAAACAACATAATTAAAATCTGTTACAGATTAGCATTAATTTGTACATTTTAAGAAACAAATGAGAAAGCAACAAATGCATGTGACTGCATTTAAGATGGTGCCACGGAGGTCATGCTGGTTTGTTCTGCAGTTCCTGAACACAAACCCACACTTTCAGGTTTTGAACTTATGTCATCAAACATTGCTTCACTCGCTAACTAGAAGAAGGCTAATCACTCATTTACCACCGTCACACGTGGTTAATCAACCACCTCGTTAGAATGTTGAAACTCAACTCTGCATGAAGTAATTGGTGCATGACTTGTGTTTTTTCAGGTTCTCTGCGGTGTTTTTCCAGGTTTTCCCTGGGTTCTTCCATGTTTTCCGCTGTGTTTTTCCAGGTTCTCCGTGGTGTCTATCTGGAGCTGTTTTTATGCACTTTGTACTTTTAAGATAGACTGTGGCCTTGACTGGCAGCCTTTAGTATTATTAATCTGTTCCTGATTAGAGGCGGAGGCGGGGAAGTCGCCTCAGAGGCGCAGCACTCTGCACCGTCTACGACTCTGCATATCAAACTTTACGGTTGAAGTGGTGATCTTTACCACGTGGCACTGCAACGGCCCCGACTCGGGTTCCGAGTGGCTCCTGAGGAGCTGCTGTGTGCTCAAAGCTTTTAGTGTCACTGTGTGTTTTCCTGCTGCTGCTGTTCTGGTTTGACTGTGAAATATTTCACTCTGAATTAAACATGATGTCAGTCCACTTCCACTCTGCTTTACTTCCTTCCTGTTTTACTTCCTTTTGCATTTGTTTTTCTTTACTATTCTTTTGTCTTCAATTCTATATTTACTTACAGTCACTGGCGGCTGTTTTCATATTTTTGTTTCTTTCCTTCCTTCATTTCTTATATATATATATATATATATATACACATACATACAGGCTGGTAGCTAGCTGCAAAACTCTGTTTCGTTTGTGTGTAAATATATCCCCTTTGTCATATATTATGTAAAAGCTAGCGAGAAACAAACACTTCTAAAACTGAAAATGCCGTTTTTTTGGAACATAACATCTCTGAACTTATTTCTTGGACGTTAGCATGGTGACGTCACAGGCTGGTAGCTAGCTGCAAAAACACTGTTTTGCTTGTGTGTAAATATATCCCCTTTGTCATATATTATGTAAAAGCTAGCAATAAATAAACACTTCTAAAACTGAAAAACACCATTTTTGGAACATAATAACACCTCTAAACTTATTTTGCGGACGTTAACATGGTGATGTCACAGGCTGGTAGCTAGCTGCAAAACTCTGTTTCGTTAGTGTGTAAATATATCCTCTTTTCATACATTATGTAAAAGCTAGCAAGAAGTAAACACTTCTAAAACCGAAAATGCTGTTTATGTAATCTGATAACACATTTTGCGGTGGTAGCGTGCATGCTAATGCTCGCTAACTCACAGCTAACTACCTATGGAGATAAATTTCTCCCATTAATACCAGAAAATGCACAGAGGGTGATCTACAAATATTACCTGATTTGCATAACTTCCGCTTTTGACAAAAGCTCATGTACACGTAAAATGTAAAATTTGATTTTGATTGACTGATTAATAGAGGGGCTTCATTGAACATTTACAAATTGTATACAGAACAGAGTCTTAATAATTAATTAAACAACTGCAAATTATAAAGAACACAAGGCTCATACGGCCGAGGGTATTTTAGCATTGTGTTATATTTACATATAGTCTTCCTTACTTCAGCTCTTCCTTCCTTCTTCATTTCTTTACTTCAGTTTTACATATATTGACTTCCTTTCTTCCCTTACTTTATTTCCAAAATTTTCTGAAGCTCAGCTGGACTCCCAGCCACATCACATTGGACTTTGTGCAGGCTGGTGTCCAGTTTTCATGTTGAGCACAGAAAGAATCACTGTGAGACATCAGGAGTTGAGTGCAGAGTGTGCGCCGTGACTTTCTTGTGCCATTCCAATCTGAGCGCCAATGAGGTTGAAGTAGCTGAGAATTCACGGAGCACCACCAACTGACTCTTGCTGAGTGGTGTGCACACTCAGGAGGCCTCGGTGGCAAACGTGGCCAAGGCGGGAGGTGGAGCTCGGCCTGTTTCAGCCCCAGACGCAGCCAGGTGTCAGGTAAGTTGAGCTGTTTGGATTGTTGGTTTGACCGATTCAAATGGGGTCAAGTGAATACTGGGAGCATGCACTGATGCCTACCATGGAACCACCTCAGGTCCTAAATGGCAGTCATCCAGGCAGTCAACTGATCCATCCCCACTTCTCGAAGGCAACCATCTATTTGTCACAGCCAGGTTAGACATGGAAGTTCCCTTGTTCTTCTCCAATAACTGGTTTCCTCAACATTGAGGCACCTGCATTCTGGAACATGCCCAGAGAAACACACAACATGGCCAAAATGTCGTACCTGACATTTTCTCGGTAAGTGATACTCCTCATCTTAATCTCCCTACATAACTGCTCATAAGACCCAATCACACCACCTGTAACCAAGCACCAAAGACACATAGTTGAACACTTGGATCACTGGTAAGCATCCAAGCCTCACAAACATATGGTAAGCACCAGGACCCTAAAGACTTCAACCTTCATTCTCTTGTAGAGATATTGCTATCACCAGGATCTCAAGGGCTGAGAACACAGAACCGATTCCTAACTTGGCTTCTCAAGCGCTGCAGTCAGGGTATCCACTGATTCCAGTATCATCCACAAAGTTAAAGCCAGTAAACCTTTCCTTGCCAACAAAGGCACCTATGCCGCTGGTTTCCACAAACTTAAGCTAACACCCAGTACATCAAGACAGGGTGTTATACTGGTTTGAGGGACAGTTCAAAAGATTCCTTTCTGTATTTCGAACTGTTAACTCGGCTCTGCCAAGAAAAAAACAAAGAAGACCCCCACCCTGACCCAGAGGATGGAAACCTGGATACTGTGAAGTACAAGGACATCATTCTACAGGCAATGGCTACACCATACGGACACAGAACTCTGGCTGGCCTTTCCACTTTTTGGATGATCATGCAAGATCCCACAGGGTTTGCATAATTCATGAGCTCTTGGAGGAACAAAGAGGGGTGAGATGGACACCATCCCCAGCCAAAACTCCGGACTGCAACCCAATTGAGCATCTGTGGGGCATACTTGGCAGAAAAGATGTCAGCCGAGATTCTCCCACGGGAAGGTCTACTACAAATGAGAAGAATGGGACAACGTTGCTGCTGAGGATGCGCTCAACCTCGTGCAGAGTACGACACAAAGAATATTGCCTGTTCTTGCAGCAACAGGTTGTCCAACACGCGACTGAAATGTTTTTGCACAAAAACATGGTGAATGTTAACTTATTTGCTTGTAGTGTTCACGGCATGCATGCACTTAACTTTGTTTGCACAGTATAGTGTTGCATGAAGTTTTTTTTTTTTTTTCAGTGCACAGACTTGTATGCCTCCAAACACACATACTGGCACTAACCACAAACACTTTCCATGCATGTCAGTCACACACCACAGACGCACACCTACACACCATCATCTGACTGTGGTTCACACCCACTGTGCCTTAGTCCACATGGTATGCGCCACCCCCCCTCTCTCTCCCTCTCTGTGACAGCTCCAGGCTGCAGACAGTCCACATTATCAGCTCTTGTTGGAAGAAGTCGGTTTCTGAGCGCAGGCCGCCGCTGAGCTGTGGATGAATTTACAGAAAGACAGCAGTTATTTTTGGAATTATTGCTGGATGCCACGTTAAGAAAGCAACGAGGAAGACGTCTGAAAAAGGTGAGTACTGCTCTAGTCAGTGCAAACTTAAAAAAAAAAAAAAAAGAAGTAAAAATTTCCACTTAAACTCTGGATTCAACAGAAACTCCCAAGTAGGCAAACTAGTTCTAATTATAACACAATTTTCCTGAAAAATCCTTTGTCACCTTTAACATAATAAATTTAAAGTAAAACCTTCTTGAATATAAAACGTTAACTCCACACAATAAAAAGTAAGTCCCTTCGGCTGCTCCCTTGTTTGCACTCGGGGTCGCCACAGCAAATCCAAGGTAGAGCTGCATGTTGAATTGGCACAAATTAAAAACAAAAAGAAAAAGATTTTGCTTTACTGCCCTCTAGTGGGTGGTCACCACTACTTCTTTGTTTGTTGCATCCAATTAAAAAAAAACGGGGAGAGCTGGTGTTCTGCCCTGTTAAAAACTGAATTTGCTTTCTTAAAACCAAATTAAATTTGATCTTGACCTAAAACTAAGTCTGTAAAGTGTTTCATGCTGTTACTGGGCTCACTATGCGCAGCTAATCAGAAGTAGCCTGACGATACTTAATGAACACATATTATCCCAATACATTATTTTTGCACAAACTAAATCAGGCTTGTTTTATACATTCTTCTTCTTCTTCTTCTTCTTCTTCTTCTTCTTCTTCTTCTTCTTATTCTTATTATTATTATTATTATTATTCTTATTCTTATTATTATTATTATTATTATTATCACTCTTGAAATCGAAATTTCGGCCTCTTCCCATGCTCAAAAACTCAACAAACTTTCCAAAGTCATCCGGCCGGATCCGAAATTCAATATTTTGGGGGCCCCACACATGGTCGCAGAAAAATCACGAAATAGCGCCCCCTAGAAATTTTCAAAAACCCCTCCGCATTGGGCTTTTTTCGTCATAGCCTCACGAAATTCAGTACACATATTTACCATGCCAGGACGCACGAAAAGGTCTCTTACTGTCATGGTGAAATATCGACAGGAAGTCGACCATTTTGATTTTAAGTTTCAATTTTGAGCAAATTTTTGCCATTTTTGGCCATTTCCACTACTTACATTTGAACGAACTCATCCTAGGGATTTCATCCGATCGTCTTCAAATTTGGTCAAAATCATCACAACACAATGGTGATCAAAAGTTATCAAAAGATTCTAATTAAGTCAAAAGGCGTGGCTGCTAGGGGTCGTCAAACTTTGGCGAGCTTTTCGGAGCACGCCATTTAACTTCGAACGGCTGTCACGCCCACATACTTCATCGTAGATCCTTCAAACGTGCTGGACATGATGAGGGCTCCACCCTGAACGTCTACATATCTTAAGTTCCCACCTGCGCCATAGCGCCCCCCGGTGGTGGCGGGAAATGTCCTATTTTTACTTTAAGAGGTCCTGATGTCACATACTTAACCCAATCAACTTCATTCCACTTCTAATACATGCAGAACAAATTGGTGAACATAGGCGATGAACGCCGTGAAGTTACGAGTAATGGCGTCCATGTGACAGCGTGCCGAATATTGCCCATTCGCCATGAAATTACGTTCTTCCTTTTGACGGCTTTAATTTGGTCTCATCATCATGAAAATTGATACACAGGTCGAGCACGACAACCTCTTACAATTCATATGTGCGTCGCCCATGGGCGGGGCAAAATGCCTCAATAGCGCCCCCTTGAAACTTTCAAAAAACCCTCCACATAGGGGTTTTTTTGGAGTAGGGAGATGAAAATTGGTACACGTGTAACTTGCATAGACGTACAAAAAAGTCTCTTGCACCATGGGTCTACTCCAAACAGGAAGTCGGCCATTTTGAATTTTCTTCTCATTTTGGCGTGATTTCCACATGTTGTATTTGAACGAACTCCTCCTAGGGATTTTGTCCAATGCACTTCAAATTTCTTCCAGATCACCCAGAGACGATACTGACCAAAAGTTACCGAAAGCTTTTCTTTATGTTGAAAGGTGTGGCCGCTATGGCGCCGCCATTTTGACCCTTCGCCATGGAACATTATACTTAAACAGGTACTGATGTCACGTAGTTAACCCCATCAACTTCCTTCCCCATCTAAAACATGCAGAAGAAGTTGCTGAACGTAGGCGATGATCACCGTGAAGTTACAAGTAACGGCGTCTGTGTGGCGGCATGGCGAATATCGCCCCTTCGCCATGACATTACGTTCTTCCTTTTGACTGCTTTAATTTTGTCGTATCATCATGAAAATTGATACACAGGTCAAGCACGACAACCTCTTACAATTCATAGGGGTGTCGCCCATGGGCGGGGCAAAATGCCTCAATAGCGCCCCCTTGAATCTTTCAAAAACCCCTCCCCATAGGGGTTTTTTTTGGAGTAGGGAGATGAAAATTGGTACACATGTGTGACTTGCATAGACGTACAAAAAAGTCTCTTGCACCATGGGTCTACTCCAAACAGGAAGTCTGCCATTTTGAATTTTCTTTTCATTTTGGGGTGACTTCCACATGTTGTATTTGAACGAACTCCTCCTAGGGATTTTGTCCAATGCACTTCAAATTCCTTTGACAACATCCAAAGATGATACTGACTAAAAGTTATCGAAAGCTTTCGCTATGTTGAAGGGTGTGGCCGCTATGGTGCCGCCATTTTGACCCTTTGACATGGAACATCAAGTCATGATAACTCCTTCATGCTTTGCCTGATTGACTTGAAACTTCACATGTATGATGACGGTTGGCCCCTGAACACACCCAGCCCCTCTGTTTGCACACTGAGCGCCCCCTAGTGGATGAACAATCAACATGTCATAACTCCTTGATGCATTGTGTGATTTGTTTAAAATTTTAACTGTGTGATGACTGGTTGCCCCTGCATGCACATGCCCACATGTGCTCACAAGGGCACCCACTGGCCTGGGTAGGCGGTTGCGCAGAACGAGGGCCCGTATATGACTGCTTGCAGTCCTACTTATTATTATTATTATTATTCTCACTCTTGAAATCAAAATTTCGGCCTCTTCCCATGCTCAAAAACTCACCAAACTTTCCAAAGTCGTCCGGCTGGATCCGAAATTCAATATTTTGGGGGCGTCGCACATGGTCGCAGAAAAATCGTGAAATAGCACCCCCTAGTCGACCATTTTGATTTTAAGTTTCAATTTTGAGCAAATTTTTGCCATTTTTGGCCATTTCCACTACTTACATTTGAACAAACTCGTCCTAGGGATTTCATCCGATCGTCTTCAAATTTGGTCAAAATCATCACAACACAATGGTGATCAAAAGTTATCAAAAGATTCTAATTAAGTCAAAAGGCGTGGCTGTCAAACTCTGGCGAGCTTTTCGGAGCACGCCATTTCACTTCGAACGGCTGTCACACCCACATACTTCATCGTAGATCCTTCAAACTTGCTGGACATGATGAGAGCTCCGCCCTGAACGTCTACATATCTTACGTTCCCACCTGCACCATAGTGCCCCCCGGTGGTGGCGGGAAATGTCCTATTTTTACTTTAAGAGGTCCTGATGTCACATACTTAACCCAATCAACTTCATTCCATTTCTAAAACATGCAGAACAAATTGGTGAACATAGGCGATGAACGCCGTGAAGTTAGGAGTAACGGCGTCCGTGTGGCGGCGTGCCGAATATTGCCCATTCGCCATGAAATTACGTTCTTCCTTTTGACGGCTTTAATTTTGTCACATCATCATGAAAATTGATACACAGGTCGAGCACGACAACCTCTTACAATTCATAGGGGCGTCGCCCATGGGCGGGGCAAAATGCCTCAATAGCGCCCCCTTGAAACTTTCAAAAACCCCTCCCCATAGGGGTTTTTTTTGGAGTAGGGAGATGAAAACTGGTACACATGTGTGACTTGCATAGACGTACAAAAAAGTCTCTTGCACCATGGGTCTACTCCAAACAGGAAGTCGGCCATTTTGAATTTTCTTCTCATTTTGGCGTGATTTCCACGTTGTATTTGAACGAACTCCTCCTAGGGATTTTGTCCAATGCACTTCAAATTTCTTCCAGATCATCCAGAGATGATACTGATCAAACGTTATCGAAAACTTTTCGCTATGTTGAAGGGTGTGGCCGCTGTGGTGCCGCCATTTTGACCCTTCGCCATAGAACATCAAGTCATGATAACTCCTTCATGCTTTGCCTGATTGACTTGAAACTTCACATGTATGATGACCGTTGGCCCCTCAACACACCTGGCCCTTCTGTTGTACACTGAGCGCCCCCTAGTGGATGAACCATCAACATGTCATAACTCCTTCACGCATTGTGTGATTTGCTTGAAATTTGAACTGTGGGATGAGTGGTTGCCCCTGTACGCACATGCCCACATCTGGTCAGAAGAGAACACACTGCCCTGGGTAGGCGGTTGCGCGGAATGAGGGCCCGTATATGACTGCTTGCAGTCCTAGTTATTATTATTGTTTAACACCGTGAAATGCTAACTAGCCAGTAATGACTAGCATTGTCATCTGGGCTAGGCTAGTTAGTTTGCCAGTTTATCATGGTCACATCCCAAATTATATCAGCGACATTGTAAAATATTTGTTACAATTAACTGTAAAGTATGCTGTTCTGTTTTTTGAATGATTTTATACTCCTGCTAGTGGGGTTTAAAAAAAAGTTTGTCAGTGTGTGCAGAATGGAGTTTTTATGTCAAAATATACCACAACTTTTGCATAAAATTATAAATAACACAAAATGAAGTGGCATGTTGCTCAAAAGGGACCCCGGTTTAATTTTTAATTTGGTTATAAAATGTGTGTGATACTCCATGATTTTCATAACCAAGTAATGAATTAAACACAAGACTAGCAGACACTAATGTGCAAAACGCACTTGTGTTGGGGAGTTTTGGAAATTCTTAATTTTCCAAATTTTTGTTAATACATATCTATTTTGGCCTTATTCTGATTTAAATAATTTCACCAAACTACTGCCATAACAACAGGCAAACAAAAAGCAAGTGTGCAAAAAAAAAAAAAAAAAAAAAAAAATCCCAGATTACGACATCCCTAAGTACCCCGAATTTATTTATACTCTGGAGTTCAAAGTGTATGTTTTAATAAGGTGTTTCATGATTTACTGCTGTTACTGTATTATCACTGTGCAGCTAATCATTAACAATATAATAATAAATATTAAAAGAATATATTCTTTGGTTTATAGGTTTTATTTTTCAAGCAGCAATATGCTAACTAACCAAGATAGCTATCTTTGTTAGGTTTACTACCGACAGGCCGAGACCTGTTTATACCTATTATTATACCTATCTATGCTTATAAGCTTATATGCTACCTATGTTAAATAAGTGTGTGGTAGCATATTTTTTTATTATTATTTTTGACTTGGCTATGCTAGTTAGCTTGCAAGCTAGCTCAGGCACACTCCAACTACTTTGCTGAATCTTTTTGTTCTTCTTAATTTTTCTAAAATAACAAATCACACAGTATGTTCAACTGCTTTTGGAAAACAATTAATATAAAGTTTAATTATGTGACGTTGCTATCTTTTTATAAAATTTCAGGAGGTAAATTCTGATTTCTGAGTAGTAGGATGTAGCTTAACCGGACAAATCATTATAAATGTCGACGTGCAAAATTGCAGCTGTAATGAAAAGCAGTATTTGGGGTGGTGTTTTGTATTTGTACAATCATTAGTGAGTGCCTTTTTGAGGTACAGTAAATTCTGTTTGAAATCCTTATGCTTATTATTTTTAATCCTAAAAATATTTTCTTTGTGAGTCTTCTGTCTGCGGTTAGAAAACAGCCAGATACACAATACCTGAAAATTCAGCATGAACCACAAATAATAGTTTGGTTTTGCTCCAAAGACGCTTTGACAGCAGACACTTGGTGCAAGGTGGCAATTTCCCATCCTGCCATTTGTGTCGTCGGTCTGCAGCACAGAACAGCGTGGGGCATTTTTCATTGGAAGTAGAGTATAGGTGTTAATTTTCAGTCGTTCGCTGGTTTCAATCTCAAGACTGAAAGTCAGGAGCTACAGTACTGGGGTTAAGCTGAGCAGCTCAGAAACACGTGTGTGTGCGTGTCACTCAGTGTGAAGATGTTTCCCTCTGCAGGGCCAAGTGTGATTTACCAAACCCGCAGAGAGCTGCATCAATCCTTCGAGACTATGTTTATGACTGCAGTGTACTTTCTCGATACACGTAAACTCCAGAAAGGATTCAGGCTGCAGCCAAATCAGTGGCCATGTTTGATTTCTGTAATTATCATTTATACCGTTCAACTGCAGAGATAATTCTGTTTTGTAAGAGCTACAGATACGTTGTGGGTCATCAGCGAGGTGCCAGTGTGCCGTGTCGTATAAACCTGCCTGATGTCTGTCATTGTATCTGTGTAGAGTCGGTGTATCTGAGTTCGTGGTCGGCTCAGATGTCTGTTTCAGCCACTCTGCTGTAATTTCATTAGAACAGAGTGTCTTGTTCAGCAGACAGAGTGCAGACACACGTCTGCAACAGCGGCAGAGCACATTAAAGAATTAACAAAGAATGTACCTGATTGTCTTTGGGGAAAATAAAAAACAAACCCCACAATCAACATTGTTGATGTTGAATGTTTTTATTACAAATGAACACCTGAATTCTTTTAAATGTCCAACCAACATAATTGATCATATTTTACCAAACTCCAAACAAATGCTTGACCTCACTTGAGCTTTGGTAGATGCTCTCGTAATCATGTACTCATGCACTTTGACACTTTTGCACGCAGATTAATTTCACTGCCAGAAAACCCCTCACTTCTGAGCCCGCCACTTTTTTTTTAATGGAATGACAGATGGTGCTCAGGTTTATGTCACCTTATACCCGTAAAAGGTTAGGTCTGGGTGCACACAGGGGTGCTACATGTCACCATCATCCACCACACTATGGAACCACCTTGAGTTCTGGATATTGTTCACCCAGGTAGATATCTGATGTATCTCCACCTATTGCCCTCAGCCTGATGAAACAAAGGTGTCCCCTTGGCCTTCTTCAGTCACTGGGGTCTTTACCACTCATACACCCGTGTGCCAGATCATGCACACAGAAACATGCTACATAGTCAAAATGTCAGCACTAACACTCCATCACAAGCCTACAGTTAGCGTTCAATTAAATCTAAGTAAGGGTTCATTTGATACAAGGGCATTCCAGGAGCACCCAAGGATCCTCTGAAAAGACTAAATGCCAACGACATCAGTCATCACGTGAGGTCACTGGCTAATGTCAAAGCCTCACAACCATATAGAAAGACAGGAAGCACCAGGACCAAAAAACTTATTACCAAATTTTGGCTTCGCTGAACACATCTGTCCAGCAAAACCACGACTCTACAAGCTCTTCCCAGGTGCCTCTCAATCTCAAAGCCAAAGGACCCAAAGACATGAATGTCAAAGCAGAGATAATCGAATGTCTATAATTTTGACACTTCCACCACATCGATAGCCTGGACTGAAGTCTTGATTTGGGACAATGGTAAACTCAGACACCCTCGATTGCTACCTCAGCTGCTCAAGTGCTACAATCAGGACTGTATCAATCATTGATTTCACAAAGATCACATCATCAGCTGCAGATTCAAGGTTGGTAAACTTTTCAGGCTGTGGACTACCAGAGGATCCTTGGTTAAAATCCCCGTCAGACTGGAAAATCTCTAAGAGCCCTTATAGGGCAAGGTCCTTAACCTCCATGTTTGTCCTGGTGCGGGGCTGAGCACCATGGAGGACAGCACGCTAACACTGATGTGTGAGCATGTGGTTATTTCCATTAATCCCAAAAGGGAGAAAGACTTTCATAGCAGGTTTCAAATGTAAAGTTCAAAAAGTACCCTGAAAGGAGCCCATATTAACAGAATACAGTAGTAGCTCAAAAATACTCTGAAAGAAAAAAACCTATGGGCAGTCAGTGTCTATCATTAGTAATGACTGACACTTTTTTGAAGCCAGATTTCTTTCTTTTTCAGATGCTGATTGGTTCGTGACAGCTTTGGCTCGCGGCTCCCTGTCAGAGCTAATATGGAAAGGGAGGGTTCCTTTAAGAGGTAAGACACAGTTTAAGTTTGTATGTAGATCAACCAATTACATTAAAATGTCCCGGATTCAAATGTTTTGAGCTGGTCTGCAGACCAGATTTTATTATTTATTTATTTTTCTTTTAAATTGTTCATTCAGCACACAATCAGTTCTGCTTGGTTTTGCACAAAGATTCCGCTTTAAAATCCTAATTCCTGGTTGGAACCAAATAAAATAGAGGTTAATAACTTTCCACGCAAACCTGTGTGTTTGACTCAACAGTCTGTCGCTAATGACGCAATTACAAGCTAGGCTACGTATGCTGGGCACATCCTTTAGGCTAACTGGAGCTAGCTAACTATTTCCAATATTATTTGTTTTCTGTATTAGCCTGTCCATCAAGCATTGATGAATTTGATGTCTAAGACAAACATTTATAAAAGACATAGCACAATATTTCCCTCCTCTGGTTAGGGTTAAACAGGGAGACGACGCCATGTTTTACTTTAATTGGCTGCTGCTGGTAAACTTCTTTCCACCATTCAAAGATGTGTCTGATGTTTAGAAGAAGAAAAAGAAGACAGGAAGTGAACTCTGCACCAAGTTACTGAAAGCAGCAACTATTTAAATTGTTCAGTAAAAGAACAAAAACAGCACCATTATTTTAAACCAAAATTTCTCTTCTGGAACATTAAAAATTGTGAAGTTTGTACATGATATATAAATTGTTTCTGTTTTTTCTTTTGATTACTTGAACTAGTTCAACGATCAAGATCACTCCCAAAAAATAACTTTCTTTTGCCTGTGTAAAGTCCCATAGACGTGTCTGCCACCTACTGGATAGTTACTGAATGTTGGATGGATTAATAAAAATTACAAATAACTGTGGTTAGTTTACGCGTAATTTGGCTGCCACCTGCTGAACGGCATACTCCTCAGTGTGTTCCTCACACCGGGCCCCAATTTAACGTTGGCGTCTGCTTTAAGCTAGCGACAGCGGGAGAGAAACATGATGTCCACTATATGAGGAAATATGGGGCAAAATATACAATAGAACTAGTGGTGCTCCAATCGATCGGCCAACAATCATTATCGGCAGATTTCCATGTTCTTTGTTATCCCCATACTCCCCTCTACCAATATTGCACCCATGATATTTGACACCATGTGTGAATGAGTAGATATGCCATCCTACTTAAAAATAGTCCTTAAATCTGGTTTAATCATTATGGCAATATGCACCCTCAAATTGAGATTTTTTGTACCTAATGGCCAATACTGCGTTATGTTTATCAACTTCAAAATAAATACAGGGTAAATTCTTCATAATGCTGTCCCCAGGAACAAGGATTTAGACCTGCAGATAAGGTGCCAGCTCAGAGATGTAGATGGGTTCTCCCCATGCCAGGCATTGGTGTGTATAAAACTTATACACAATCACTATGATGTAATACTTATCAGAATACAGCCTATTCCTTCTTGGAATGAAGGTTTTCACTCTTAGCAGAGAGCTTTCACCCACAGGCTGTAAATTAAACTTTAAAAGTTTACTGGATAAAATATCAAGCTTTGTCTTTTCTTGCAATTTGTACATGTATTTCTAAACATTTGCACATTTTCTAAAAATAAAGGTGTAGAGTGTACATGATGTGTATCACTTGACTAGCGTTGATCATAATGTATCAGGCAAACGCATGTTTTCTGTATCACAATGGCACTCTGCAGATCATTTGAAAAAGTGATGTAGTTCTAACTGCTGATGGGGCAGCACCCTTTCAATCAGCCAGTAAGCGGGCATAGAACCTGTGTTCTCCAATGGCGCGTTGTTTATAGGCTGCTCATTATGATGTAAATATCATAAATTAAATTTTGTTATTTATCATCTCTTCACAACCTGCTGTCCTATTATAATAGTGCACTAGCTTTGGGGTTGATCTAACAGTTTTGGTATGTTGATGTTTCATGGCTCAAACTGTTTTTAGTGGTCAAACCTCTTTTTTTACAATTGAAAAGACTGTTTGTTCTCTAAATATACCAATGAATGCATAACTTTAAGAAATATGCAAGGCAACATTTACACCATTTAAAGATGGAATGCCTCAAAGTGTGCAAAAAGAAACCACTACTTTTGCTGATAATGTGGCTGGCCTGAATATGGCAGAACCTGTGATCTTCCACAGTTAGTTAGTCAGATGCTCCAGAGTTGGTAACCCCAGTCAGCTGTATATCCACTTTCCTGACAGAAGGACAAGGAACATTGTCTACCAAGAGGCTCTTCAGAACTATTGGTCAGTAAAAGCTACATTTAAATATATATTCAACATCTCAAATCCAAAATGAACATTTGCTTAAAAGCCATTTTATTTTTGTAGCATTCTTATAAACTAGATTTGCAATGTATCAACAATTATAAAGGTCATAACATCAATTCTGATTAATGATTATGAGCATACTTGATCTGCAATATAAAGTCTGAACAACTTCATTGTTGTTTCTTGCATGCAGCAACATTCAGTTTTCTCTCTTGGTTTGGGGATTCCACCTATTTTGGGTTTTTAGTTCAAACCTTTGTCTATTCGGACTACATATATACTTATAACATATCTACAATTATGACAAAATATAAACTTTGGAATATTTTGTAGATTATATCTTAAACAGGTTAACCTGGGCAACACCGGGTACCCCAGCTAGTATGTGTGTGTGTGTATATATATATATATATATATATACACAGTATATCCCTTTTTACTTGACATTATTTGATTTATGCGATGTTGTGAGATATAATGCCTTTTATTTATTTGACTTTCTGCACTTTTTGAGACCCTTAATGTTTTCAATCTGTGCAAGATGTACGTGTTCCCTTGAAGAAGTAAGTAAAAACATGTTTTTGTCTAAATTAAGGTGATTTTGTGGTTCCTTTTTTCCAGATCATGTAGCCAGTAGTACTCATCATAACTAAATCGAAAAATTTACATCAAATCCACGTGATCGGTATTGTGATCTGGAGTGATCGGCACTCAAGGCTGATTGGTATTGAATCGGCAGCATAAAACCTGATCGGAGCGTCTCTAAACAGAACAGAAAAGTAAAACTAGATTTTAAAAGAGTAGATAGAATGTTTGGCTGGGGATGAAGCCCAAAGTTTTCAACGGTACTGCAAATTATGAATCACGTCTCAAAACCAGTTTTGTAATATTGCTCCAGAGTCAGTATCAAAAGACAGGCTGAATATTGACACCTGCTGGACGGTTGAGGAATATGCATTCATGTTAAATGATGAATTTCACGTTTCATAAATTCCCACAATCCATGTGATCGGTATTGGTGATCTGCAGTGATCGGCATTCGAGGCTGATCAGAATCGGCAACATAAAACTTGATCGGCGCGTCTCTAAACAGAACAGAAAAATACAACTAGATTTTAAAGAGTAGATAGAATGTTTGGCTGGGGATGAAGCCCAAAGTTATTCTACGGTACTGCAAATTAGAAATCACATCTCAAAACCAGTTTTGAAACATTGCTCCAGAGTCAGTATCAAAAGACAGACATGTTGAACACTGACACCTCCTGGTCGGCTCAGGAATGTGCATTCATGTTACATTATGAATTTCACATTTTATAAATTCACAAATTTAAATTTGAAAGCTACACTGCTTGTTGTTCCTGCTGCTGACACCAAAAACAGACTTTTTCTGTGTCTGATCTTCATTACAAACAATGTCATCGTCTCTCACACACACACGCATTCATGATGACATCACTCATTCTTTCATTCATGCAAACATCCCTCCCGTCCTCTGTGGTTTCATAATGAGACTGTCGCTTCTCTCTCACCTCGTCTCTCAAGGAATTTTACTTTTACTTAACCTAACTAGAAAAGCAGCAGGACTTTACTTTCGGAACCGTTCTTCGGGTGAAAACTGATGATTTGCAGCGTGTGTGACACTCGTTTGGATCCTGAATGTTGGACTGAGTTGTGTCTGTCTAAACTCAGAGCTCCTGTTTCTTACGCTGACCTCTTTATGTGGACCTGGACTAAGATCCAGGTTGACAGACACATTGCTCATACACACAATTTTTCCTCATCTCACACTTTGCATTTTCAGTCCTTTCACTTTACTCCTTCCTCCTGTGCCTCTTTATTATCCCTCTTCCTTGGTTTTTACCAAATTTCACTTAAATTTAAATGGATTTAGCGGGGTTCCCTTTAACAATCTAAATCCTTAACAAAGGTATGTTGGGGGAGAAAAAAGATAAAATGGAGAAAATCGAAGATTTCTGACGTCCGCCAAGGGCTGAAGAGGACTCAAAATAAAAGACGTGATTCACATCGTGACCAAAGACTTTACCTGGATCCAGATTCCACAACACAATGCAATAATTGCATACTGATCCAGAATGATCCTACTGATCAAGATGTTGCAATCTGATATTGAATTCACGAGCTGAAACAAAACAGTGTCTTCCTGATCTTGGTATCCGTGAAGTAGTTTTGACGTAATCCTTAAAAGTGTACAGAATCAGAATCGGGATCCAGATCACCCCCAAAATTTAATGGAGTCTTCCAAGGCCCAACACCGATGTGTGGTGAAAATTTGGTGAAAATCCTTCAAGTAGTTTTGATGTAATCCTTTAAAGCCTATATAAAGTGAAATCTTGATCCAGAATCCAGATCTGGATCACCTCCAAAATCAAATCTTCCATGTCCTAATATCCATCTGTTGTGCAAATCTGGTGAAAATCTGTTAAGTAGTTTTTTGTTTGTTTGTTTTTGACGTGAGTCTTCCATGGCCTAATATGTATCTGTGATGAAAAATTCGTCAAAATCCATGCAGTAGTTTTGACGTAATCCTACTAACAGACAAATAAATAAACGCAGATGATTTTATTACGTCCTTAGCAGACGTAATAAATAATGTAAACTGGATCAGGACAGGTGGAGAGCACGTACCGCCACCACGACTGAGCAATCCTGGAATTTTCCGTTGTTGCTCATCAAGATCAGTGGGTTTGTTGCTGAGAAACTGTTGAAAATATGATGAAATATTCTGTCGCATTTTAAGATCCTATTAGAAAAAAATGATCTATAATCCATATCTGTGTCCTAAATGCCAAAATGTACTGATGCACATTACGGATAAACAATTGAACTGGGATCTGTTACACCGCGTTCACAATGGACACCACGCGAGCGATGGCGGCGAGATGTTGCCATGTAATCCCTATGGAAGGACGTGTTGTGGCGCCACAAAAGTCCAAGTGACGCGATGGACGCGAATAAAGCGATTTTGAGCGATTGCCGCGATTTTGAGCGATTGCCACGTTTGTGGCGCGATATCACGTTGCATCGCGTCGTGTCGCCCTCTTCCCCAAGTTGAAAAATCTGAACTTTTTCGTCTTGTCGCGCCGCAATGACCAATCAGGGACTGGATATGTAGTGACATGGAGATATCTGGAGTTTATACTTGATGTGAACATGTCCTGTCTCTGGCAGTCAGTGTGTGAGCAGGACTTATGTCCCTTTTGTCCTTTATTTAACACAATTATGACAGAGTTTGAGGGGAGAGCGATGAACTGCAGCAGCAGCCAGTAATTTTTTCACGTGCGTGCGCGAACAAATCATCCGTGAAGATAATTTTATTAACTACACAGATGTATAATAACACAAATGGTGAGTGGTTTATAACACAATTATGACAGACTTTCAGGGGAGAGCGAGGAACTGCAGCAGCAGCCAGTTTTTTTTCACATGTGCGAGCGCGAAACAATCAAGTATCAAGTAGACTTTATTAGCCCCCCAGGGGCAATTCGTTGTGCAGACAGCAGTAGAACACATTCGGACATACATAGACATAACATGATCTAAAATATAGCATAAAAACTCACCATGAAAACTCACCACACAGTAAACATAATAATCCAGTAATAAGAAAACCTAGTTAAAAACCACTCATGTGATAGTGTTTAAAAATCTAATAACAATAGGAATAAAGGAGTTCTTATACCTACTGGTCTTACATTTCTTAGACATAAATCTACGACCAGATGGAAGCATTGCGAATTGTCCATGAAGATAATTTTATTAACTACACAGATGTATAATAAAACAAATGGTGACTAGTTTATAACACAATTATGACAGAGTTTGAGGGGAGAGCGATGAACTGCAGCAGCAGCCAGTTTTTTTTTTTTTTTTTGTTCACATGTGCGCGCGCGACCGGGACAGGAGGTCCTCCTCGCTCACACTGCCTCCGGTGTTACCGTTGCGGGGTACGGATGCGGGACCTGCAGAGAATCCGAGTCATTAAAAAAGAAACAAACCTCTCTCAGTGGCCACGGAGTTCTCTGGCTGTGGTTACCGAGACCCTGTAGCGCTGCGGAATTTTCCACAAGAAGTCTATCCTTGCGGACTGCCGGAGCGCTCCACATCAAAACAGCGAGCATAGTCTCTGGACTTGTTGCCAGAGTTGGCCGCAGCTCCATACACCAGACAGGGGCGGTGTGAGTGGCCCGCTGCGGCGCTTACTGAGCCCACAGACTCGGTCCTGGAGAGGTGGAAGTACCACTGAAAGCAACCGTCATCCAGATGCAGCTCCTGCAACAAATGATGAATTTGTGGCGTCGCATGGCGTCCGCTGTGAATGTGGCATTAGGGTTAATGAAGGAATCGATGAAAAGTTCTCACTGGTTTCAGGAATAATAAATTGAGTTTGGATTTTTTTTTTTTTATGGTTTAGGGATCATAAAACAATCCAGGATTCAGTGATAACTAAACAATGAGGGGATCAATTGTTACAGATTTCACAGACAGCATTGGTCACTTTCCTTAAGACATGTCAGGGGATGGATACATGTAAATTTCCAAGTTACGGAATATGTTTTTTGACTTCATTTTCACCAATCATTTAGAAATACAAACAGCGTTGTACTGTATGGTAAACCTGTCTGCAGTAGGCAGTCACCAAAAAATTAATGACTGCAAGGAGGAGATGAGTGAGGGAAGCCATCAAGACACCCACCACTGCTATAAAGGAGGTATAAGCATCTGTGGATGGTCCAGCTTATGTCTGTTGTGTCACGAGTCACATATTGTTTAGTGTTAAAAGAGAAGGATTTTCATAGAAGAAAATCTTAATTTTAACGAAACCCTTCTCTGTTTCACTTCACCATGAAGCTATAACTGGTGGTGCAGTTTCAAACAGTCAGTTACTCCAGTCACAGATGTTTTCGATACACGGAATCACTTCCTATAAGCCTAAAGTACGACAAACTGATCTAGGATCAGTTCTTCCAGATTTTCATTACAATAAACTGATGTGAAAACACAACTGTGGAAGTAATTAAAACCACGGAGCAGCAGTGTGTGAATATGGTATAACGGCTTGTCCCACGCAGAGCGGAGGAGGAAGTGAAAAATGTGTCACCTTTAAAACCTTCCTCTCTCTCTTTGAACCTCAAAGGGTTCCTTTGTTCGCCTGGCACAACAGCTCACGGGGTCACATGGTCACAGAGTGGCACCAACTGGCAGCGAGCGAGCCATCAGGTGGAAAAGAGTTAGGCAGCGGGGATGAGAAAAAGGCAAGAAAGAAAGAGAGAGGACAATGTATGCATGTGAACGAGTAAAAGACAGAGGGAGGTGTAGGTATCCATGGCAACAGAGAGTGAGGAGACAGTTTTTCCCTCCTTGTGCGAGACGGTTTCAGTTCCTACAGGAAGTCCACCGGTGGATTTTCGGATGTGAAATTTTGCTGTGATCTGCGTAAACGCCTTCCACATTCTCCTCCTTCACTCTTTCTAAAGTCTTCTCCAATTTTTTTTTAAAGTTCATCCTTCAGTGACTGATGTGCCCCCCGCCCCGCCCCCGAGTTGTCACATGTCCCCAAAGCAATAACGCAGATCGACGCGTGTAAACATTAACAGATGGTAAATAAAAAGTTAACAGATGGCAAGTGAAAAGCAATCGCCCATCAATAAATTACCAGCTGCTCAAACCTGCTGCTGTTTCTGTTTCTGTGTCGTTCTGCCATTTACCCGTTTTCGAATTTTTGTACCTTTTGGATTTCGAGGAGTCTCCACAACAAGCTGAACTTGGCCAGCGGCTCCTCCTCCAGTCTGACTGATCTCTGCCATGCGAAACCTCCACGAGGAGGAGGAGGAGGAGGAGGAGAGAATGGGGGAACAGCAGGGGGGCTGGTGGCGGAGGAGTGCAGCAGGGACAAAGGGACCCAGCAGAGGAGAGCCGGGGCCAACGCCACCTGGAACAGGTTGGTTTGCAGTACTGAGATGCTTCAATTTATCCACCTGATTTTTATTTATTTATTTTTCAGCAAATGCAAAAACGATGTGCAGAGACTCAAAGGCCATTTGGGGCGTATCCAACTGCAGTTTGCTATTTAAGCGTCAGGAAATACCGGCACTAAGCCAGACGTGTGCAAAAGGGTTGGATTTACTGTGTTCATTATTCATGGGTGTTTTGTAGTCCAAATGTGACAGCAACTAATTATAATGGTGCCTGTCCTCTTTAAACTAGACCGTTTCAGGTGCACAGCGTTGTGGTATTTAGGAAATGGATGCAAGTAAAATGATTTTTGGCTCATTTATGGATTAAATCCAACCTGTCAGAGCACACTGTGGACACCAAAGCTCCCTGATGTGAAGCAGGTGCTTGTCCGATGCTTGGTGACTCTTACTTCAGTTATTGGTTTATTTAATTCACTTTCATCGTGCATTTTGTGCATATAAAGTCATATCTGTATCTCACACAGAGAGAAATCTTGACTTTTTTTTGTGTTTTTCTGCTCCTTTTTAATCGACCCAGTATGAAATACAGAGGGGGATCGCGATCAGCATATCTGTCTGCCAATTGTCCATTTTCGCTTGCTAACATGATATCTTAAGAAACAGTTGGCTAATTTAATTCACATTTAGCATAGGGGTCTACTTAGGTGATTAGCAGCAATCTTCCATTCCAGCTTATTAATTAATCAAAAACCCAGACAGAGCTTTAATTCATTTGAAAGCTTGTCTCTTAGTCTTGTCCATCCAAATTGGAAGTCCCAAAAACCAGTTTTATTTGTTATTATCTATCGTCCACCTGGTCGTTACTGTGAGTTTCTCTGTGAATTTTCAGACCTTTTGTCTGACTTAGTGCTTAGCTCAGATAAGATAATTATAGTGGGCGATTTTAACATCCACACAGATGCTGAGAATGACAGCCTCAACACTGCATTTAATCTATTATTAGACTCTATTGGCTTTGCTCAAAAAGTAAATGAGTCCACCCACCACTTTAATCATATCTTAGATCTTGTTCTGACTTATGGTATGGAAATAGAAGACTTAACAGTATTCCCTGAAAACTCCCTTCTGTCTGATCATTTCTTAATAACATTTACATTTACTCTGATGGACTACCCAGCAGTGGGGAATAAGTTTCATTACACTAGAAGTCTTTCAGAAAGCGCTGTAACTAGGTTTAAGGATATGATTCCTTCTTTATGTTCTCTAATGCCATATACCAACACAGTGCAGAGTAGCTACCTAAACTCTGTAAGGGAGATAGAGTATCTCGTCAATAGTTTTACATCCTCATTGAAGACAACTTTGGATGCTGTAGCTCCTCTGAAAAAGAGAGCTTTAAATCAGAAGTGTCTGACTCCGTGGTATAACTCACAAACTCGTAGCTTAAAGCAGATAACCCGTAAGTTGGAGAGGAAATGGCGTCTCACTAATTTAGAAGATCTTCACTTAGCCTGGAAAAAGAGTCTGTTGCTCTATAAAAAAGCCCTCCGTAAGCTAGGACATCTTTCTACTCATCACTAATTGAAGAAAATAAGAACAACCCCAGGTTTCTTTTCAGCATTGTAGCCAGGCTGACAAAGAGTCAGAGCTCTATTGAGCTGAGTATTCCATTAACTTTAACTAGTAATGACTTCATGACTTTCTTTGCTAACAAAATTTTAACTATTAGAGAAAAAATTACTCATAACCATCCCAAAGACGTATCGTTATCTTTGGCTGCTTTCAGTGATGCCGGTATTTGGTTAGACTCTTTCTCTCCGATTGTTCTGTCTGAGTTATTTTCATTAGTTACTTCATCCAAACCATCAACATGTTTATTAGACCCCATTCCTACCAGGCTGCTCAAGGAAGCCCTACCATTATTTAATGCTTCGATCTTAAATATGATCAATCTATCTTTGTTAGTTGGCTATGTACCACAGGCTTTTAAGGTGGCAGTAATTAAACCATTACTTAAAAAGTCATCACTTGACCCAGCTATCTTAGCTAATTATAGGCCAATCTCCAACCTTCCTTTTCTCTCAAAAATTCTTGAAAGGGTAGTTGTAAAACAGCTAACTGATCATCTGCAGAGGAATGGTCTATTTGAAGAGTTTCAGTCAGGTTTTAGAATTCATCATAGTACAGAAACAGCATTAGTGAAGGTTACAAATGATCTTCTTATGGCCTCGGACAGTGGACTCATCTCTGTGCTTGTTCTGTTAGACCTCAGTGCTGCTTTTGATACTGTTGACCATAAAATTTTATTACAGAGATTAGAGCATGCCATAGGTATTAAAGGCACTGCGCTGCAGTGGTTTGAATCATATTTGTCTAATAGATTACAATTTGTTCATGTAAATGGGGAATCTTCTTCACAGACTAAAGTTAATTATGGAGTTCCACAAGGTTCTGTGCTAGGACCAATTTTATTCACTTTATACATGCTTCCCTTAGGCAGTATTATTAGACGGTATTGCTTAAATTTTCATTGTTACGCAGATGATACCCAGCTTTATCTATCCATGAAGCCAGAGGACACACACCAATTAGCTAAACTGCAGGATTGTCTTACAGACATAAAGACATGGATGACCTCTAATTTCCTGCTTTTAAACTCAGATAAAACTGAAGTTATTGTACTTGGCCCCACAAATCTTAGAAACATGGTGTCTAACCAGATCCTTACTCTGGATGGCATTACCCTGACCTCTAGTAATACTGTGAGAAATCTTGGAGTCATTTTTGATCAGGATATGTCATTCAAAGTGCATATTAAACAAATATGTAGGACTGCTTTTTTGCATTTATGCAATATCTCTAAAATCAGAAAGGTCTTGTGGTTTATTTCCTCTAGGCTGGACTATTGTAATTCATTATTATCAGGTTGTCCTAAAAGTTCCCTAAAAAGCCTTCAGTTAATTCAAAATGCTGCAGCTAGAGTACTGACGGGGACTAGAAGGAGAGAGCATATCTCACCCATATTGGCCTCTCTTCATTGGCTTCCTGTTAATTCTAGAATAGAATTTAAAATTCTTCTTCTTACTTATAAGGTTTTGAATAATCAGGTCCCATCTTATCTTAGGGACCTCATAGTACCATATCACCCCAATAGAGCGCTTCGCTCTCAGACTGCAGGCTTACTTGTAGTTCCTAGGGTTTGTAAGAGTAGAATGGGAGGCAGAGCCTTCAGCTTTCAGGCTCCTCTCCTGTGGAACCAGCTCCCAATTCAGATCAGGGAGACAGACACCCTCTCTACTTTTAAGATTAGGCTTAAAACTTTCCTTTTTGCTAAAGCTTATAGTTAGGGCTGGATCAGGTGACCCTGAACCATCCCTTAGTTATGCTGCTATAGACGTAGACTGCTGGGGGGTTCCCATGATGCACTGTTTCTTTCGCTTTTTGCTCTGTATGCACCACTCTGCATTTAATCATTAGTGATCGATCTCTGCTCCCCTCCACAGCATGTCTTTTTCCTGGTTCTCTCCCTCAGCCCCAACCAGTCCCAGCAGAAGACTGCCCCTCCCTGAGCCTGGTTCTGCTGGAGGTTTCTTCCTGTTAAAAGGGAGTTTTTCCTTCCCACTGTAGCCAAGTGCTTGCTCACAGGGGGTCGTTTTGACCGTTGGGGTTTTACATAATTATTGTATGGCCTTGCCTTACAATATAAAGCACCTTGGGGCAACTGTTTGTTGTGATTTGGCGCTATATAAAAAAATTGATTGATTGATTGATTGATCTCCCAACACCAGTCAATTGCGGTGACCTTGGGGTCAATTTCAAGGTCACAGCTAGATATTGTCATTGTCATACTTGTTAACGCAAATCTCAAGAATCAGTTGACAAATTTAATTCATATTTAGCATAAGAGTGTACCTGGGTGATCCCCTAACACTTTGTATTACTGATTTGTGGGTACCGGGGGATATGTCATCTCCTCATGACTCTTGTTTTCTTTGTTGACTGTCACAGAGCTGTGATCTAAGGTGGCTACCACATGTCTTTGATACTAGGTCCCTTCAGAGGATCCTTGGGTATCACTGGAATCATGAATGTGCATCCATGGGGAAACTCCAAAGAGGAGTATCAGTTGCACTGTGATTGCCATCCAGGACCTGGAACAGTTCCGTGCTGGTGTGGACGTGACAACACGCAGCAACAGCGCCTGCTCCCAGATCTGATGACAGTCAGAGACTGGTTGTCTGCCTGACTTGTTGCCAACCAGGATCCAGGGCAGTTCTGTGATGCGGTGGATGTGGCAGCATGCAGTACCAATGCCTGTCTCCAGACCTGCCCCACCCACATTGGCCATAATGTGGCGTCATATTAATATTTAACTGTTGCAGATTACTGTGATGATATGTGCAGGCAGAGTATACGTACATGTGTTGTGAAGCCACTTATGTCAGGCACTTCTGACTGTTGCACTCTGTACAGTGGTAGATGTCGCTGGACTTTAGACCAGGTTTTTGATAGTCTAGATGCAAACACTTTCTGGTGACAGACTACCAACCCACCAGTTTTAGACCAACACACCTGCAGAAAGTGCTACTTTTATTCAAAGGGCCGTGGGCACTGAGTGTAAAAGAGACAGCTGCATTGGGGGAAACTAGCAATAACACTCGTGTGGGGTCTTGCACTACTTCGCACCAGGGGTGTGAATGGGTCCGATATCTTTGAGCTGCTTTTGGTGGCGTAGGATTTATTTACTTATTATTTGGAAACCAAATTTGCTGACACATTTTTGTGTCTTCTGATGCTCTCACATCTGTGTCTCCTTCAAGAAAGTCCTGCTGGATTGTAAGAAACATCTGCCCCCCCCCCACCCCCCGCTCTCTGTGTGTCTGTTCCTTCAGAGTCCAACATTATCGCTCTGTTTTATCTCACAAGATCTGTCTTTCCTTTTCATCTAATTCTGTCTCATAGATTAGTTTCTTCTGTGGTCAGTATTCAGTTATCGATTTTGCAGAATACTACAGATAGTAGAATGCAAGAACCTTTTTCTTATTAGGCTCTTTAGATTTTGAATGTTTTCCTCTTATCCGTCAATGATGTGTAAAACATTATGCGCCTCTTGTCTTTGCAAATAATGGTTCTGTGTTTATTTACAGCATCCACAATGCGGTGATCTTTGTTTTCCAGAAGAAGGATCTGGGAGAAAATGAACTCTACACTCTGAATGAAGGAGTCAGGTTAGCAGTTCACTCTAACACAGAGTTTTCAATTTTGGTTTGTATTTTAGGAAGAAATCTGGCTCAACAACTGCTTATTTTTTTGTCATTTCACTTTCTTCCCTTTGTATACACACAATGATGTTATTTCCAGGACGATTCCACTGCTCAACATTGCTCTGAACTTGAGTGTCACCTTGAATAGAGTAAAAGCTGCAATACAACCTCAGTCCTGAACAAATGGTTAGCTTTTGTCACTCAGGCTGTAGAGTGGGCTGGTGATGGTGGCCAAGTCCCAGATGAATCGGCAGTGGTGTGATGTCAAGACCAGGAAGGTTCATATCTTGCAAACATTAGCAGAGACTGGCTAGTCTTGGACTGCATCCACAGTAGCTGGGCCCACTGGTACGCTACAAGCACTGACCATGTGGCTGAGGAACACAGTTTACCTCATCAGCAGGAAACGTTTTTTATAGTTCAGCCACAGCCTGTCCCTACAGATGGCAGTGACAAATGCCCATAGATTCTTGGAGGTCTCAATCACCCCAGCAGTAGTCATCTTGTGGATCTTGCCCTCGGCCAGCCAATGGAGTTACAGACAGATACCTTGGGCAGACTGTGTCCCGATGACATGAGAGACCATCCCAGATCTCCTGGTAGAGTTTTGCCTCAGTCAGATGACAATGTAGTCATGAAGGAGATGTTTTAACTAGTAGTAGAAGGAAGTACAGCAGGCCCAGCAGTCAAGACTGAAACAGGCTGTGGGGATGCAGAGCTGCCGGTGGTGATTGTGCTGGCAGTCAGTGAGCCATAGGAATTCACTAACTGTGGGGCATCGTCGACTTGGCAACTGGCGAAATGGAGTTCCACAGTCTCTGTGCTGATGATGATAAAGTACTGTGGTACTTTAGTGAAACCAGTGATTGTCACTTTGCAGAAACTGCTTCAGATGCATCCAAGCCAAACTCAGAACAAAAGTGGGCGGTACACTGAGAGCAAGAAGAGTAACTTCATCGAGAATGCACAAAGTACTGAATAAAGATATAGAAGCTACCCATGGTCTTGAAGGACAAGTACAAGAATAAACATTTCTTAGGAACTGAAGTGACTGATTCCTCTGACACGTCTACTAACTGACATACTACTTTCAGCTTGTTTGCTTGAATCCGTCGTAACTTCAGACCCGCTGTGCTGTAAAAAGTCTTATGTTTGTTTTCAGGCAGCTGCTGAAGACAGAGCTGGGCTCCTTCTTTACAGAATACCTCCAGAATCAGCTGCTCACTAAAGGCATGGTCATACTGAGAGACAAGATCCGCTTCTATGAAGGTACAAACACACGTTTAAAGCAAACACGCACACATGCGGACAGTAAAGACGACAGGAATGTAGGTGATGCCTGTGCTGAGAATTCTGATAAAGATTTAAATATTTATATTTACAGTGTCGTTTTTCTGGATGAAATGCAGACATGAATGAATGAATCTACTAGAGTTTAAAATGTACACATTCCTTTTCATGCTATTTTATTTGTCTAAAAATAAATGTCCAAGGTTCATTATCATGTTAAACAAGAAACCATCTCATCTGAAACATCAAAAACGACAGCAGTGATCAGTTTGGTTGGTATGGTTTTAAGTTAGAGATGAACATCAAAGATTTCTAAAGTTTTTTTTTTTTTTACTTCAAACTGTTTTTAACTTCAAAATGTACACCAATCAAAAATTTGCAAGGATTTTCTTAAGAATTCTGCTGTGTAAATTAGATGTTCTGATGTTCCTCTGACACATTCTGCACTCTGTTGTTTTCTGTGTTTTGGCCTGATGGCTCGTTTCTATTGGCCACACGAAGCTACGTCACAGTGCGCAGCAGTGAATGTTGGATTGAGCTGAACTTTGACCGCAGTGAGTTTGATGTCAAACGGTGGTGCGTGCTCATGATGGAGAATCGCGCAAGTTTGGTTTCTGCGTGGCATTTGTGTGACACTTTTCATTGAAAATAATGGGCTTTAGAGCGATGCACCCCATGTTTGTGCACTCAGTGTGAAAGGCCCTTAATGCTGGTACCTTTTACACCTGGGTGGACTGGGACAATGCAGATGCAGTGTCTTATCCAAGGACACAACAGGAATCAAACTGAGGTCTACATACTGGTAGCCCTACTCCTTATTCCTCTACAAACGGACTACAGGTTTAAGTTCCATAATGCCCTGTGAAGATATTGATGTAGACTGCTGACTGAAATGGAACACTGAAGTGCACTGAAATTAGCGTTACTGGCCACGTTTGATGGGCAGACAAGAAGGCACATCTCCTTCACATAAATATCTGACTTCTGAGTACTGATTAAAGCCAGAACTCCAAAATGTGTTATGTGTCGGACGCAGCCCAGAGAACCGACCAGCGTTTGAAGGGCCCAGTATAAAATAAGCAGAGCACGGTACAAAGGATAACAGAGTTTAATGAACATAACAGTGCTGTGAAAAATATAAAAGTGCACGGTCTGGCGTGGTGGATTGCGGTGCGCTCCCAGCAGCGCTAACGGTCCGGAGCCAGAACTGGTTCGGACCCAAGGACCCCGCCGACACCCCCCAGGTGGCCGCGACAAACCGAGTCTGTGAAAGAAGGAATCATTATGTGAGTCCACACTCAACACACAGAGAGAACGCTCAAAGGTGTACAAACAGCAAACACTTCCTGGCTCAATTGCAAATCAGCTTCCCACCCTGCAGGCATAGAACACCCTGTGCACAAAACTCCACTGCAGTGGAAGCCGATTTAAACGACCAACATACAGCTCAATATAATAAGGTGTGAGGGACACCACATTTACTGACTGTGTAAATGTTAGTCACAAAATCTAACGTACCTCAGGAAGTGTGCTGACGAGCGTGAGACCTCACCCCCTCCTCTTTCACAGACCATGTATCAAATCTGGACGTTCTCTGCATCCACTGATGATGAGATGGCTCCCGAGATGACGATCTCACCCGTCTGGTCACAAGGTCGAGTCTCTGGCAAATACACACTGTATACTCCAGTCTTAAATGCCACCATGTTCCAATCCATGTAGATGCACCACAGCTGTGAGTCCTGACGAGCCGCAGGTGATCAGCCTCAGGTGATCAGGGTGAGGTCCTGATAAACTCAGCTACACAGCCACTCAGTCCCAAATGCAAGCCACCTGGAAGGAAAAACAAAAGACAGGACAAAAGACAAACAAAAAGACAGCCAGGCCCCCCCAGCCATACAACAAAATGAAGGTAATCCCACTAAGATTGAAAAAGTTTGCAAATATCACAGGACTACTTTACACCATTCAGCATTACTAAGATAACGTGGTTCTCAGCAGATCACGTTCCCTTCATTATTATGCAAATTTATCCCCTGAACTTTCACACAGCCCGCGCAGTCCATTAGTTGTGTACCTCAAGTGTGCGACACGTACCGATCTTGCGTTATCTTGGTCACAAAAATGTGATGACAGTACTCTATGTCCTTGTAGAACATAATAACGTGATGGCATGTTAACTTTTGAATTATGAATTTAAAATTTGAGCTCAAACTCTCATTTCCTCTGAGGAACCTTTTAGTCAAACATAAGACATCGAATGTACGTCAATGTGGTAAATGTGTGACATTTCCACAAAGCACCTGAAATGAAACACGTTGTCACAGCAACCCGACAGGAAATTACTCTTTGATCCAGTGAAACAGTGAAGATAAGACGAACTGATGTAGTGACTCAGAATCTTTGTTCTGGTTTAATCGGTGTGACTGTGCAGATAAGGTGACACACTCACAACTCTAATAGTTAACTGAAGGATTCACTCCTTATCTGGACTTTTAGTCACAGTTTTTTTCCATGCTAGACTTACCACACTGGAATGAAGATTTATGAAAATCTGGAAATTCCCACGGGGTCGCAGCTGAATGCCAAAAAAAAAAAAAAAAAAAAAAAGGTTTGGAGAGGAAATGATTAAACAGTTCCCCCCAAAAACAAGATAAAGACACTAAATCTGAGGAACATTATCTTGCTGCATGGTCAGATAATTTCACTTGACACAATGTCTTGAATTAAGATTGTCCAATCTAGAAATAAGCAAGTTGAACACTAAGAATTAAAATAAGAAATTAAATCTTAAAACAAGATAAATGATCTAACACTTCTAAATCCAAGTTTGTTTGTTTTTTTTATCTTGGTAAGAACCAAATAATTTGCAGTGGTTAATTTGTTAATTACTTTTTGATTTTCTTCTTTAGGATCCTTCTGGATTCATACTCAAGCTACTATTGAAGTTGTTGATACTGTAATTTGAACTGCCGAAAAAGCCAAAAATATTTTCAGAAATTTAAGCAATGCTACTTTACCCCAATGCTTACTCACAAAATAAGAAAATAGTCATTTTACAATGGAACCTTTTTGAAATTATCATCTCCTGACTGATATCTAAACAAACTGGAACTGAAGTGTTTCTAACCTCCCACTTGAAAACAACACAATGGTGCATCACTTTACAGCTGCACCTCCTACTGGGAGGTAATAATACCAGTGGACATGAAGACAGTCATGATGATGGCAATGTGACATTTGACCCCTATGACCTTCGTTTTCGCTGAAATTATTGCCAGTGAAGGCAATCTAGAATCTACCTAGGTGGGGGTCATAATGCGTCTAAAATGGGTTGAAAAGCAGAGTAGAAATCAGCAGAACACGTGAGAGAAGTAGGCCAATAAACAGGCAGACAGACACGACCTTGACCCCAATGAATGACCTTTGGTAAATCTGAGCTTGCTGGGCAATTCCAGAACCCCCCTGCGTATGTGTGCCAAGTTATATGATATGATACAGTACAATTTATTGTCCCCACGGGGAGATTAGTCTTGGACTCAAGCGTCATGCACATACATGTCTTCACAATTACAATAAAACTATATACAATTACAGACTTTTAATGAGGTGTACCCGTGATTATGCAGATCCTGACCAGGTCCGCATAATCATGGGTACACCAAAATCAAAAGTCTATAACTGCTTTATTATATGGTAAACAAGAAAATTGGGAGTTTGTCAAACATACTAAAACTGAAAAATCAGTCTCTAGTTTCAACTCTTTATTATTACTGTCATACTGCACCAATTGACAACCAACCAACCGATCGACCTGAAGATGCTTGTTAAGTCCGTGATGAAGAGTCATTTAGGCTTGTTTTCTTATAAAGTTCGCCATTTGCTTGTCTAGCTTCCGTGTAAAATAGACCGAGTACTCCGTCAAGCATCCATCTGTCATAAGTTTCAAAGTTGGGCGCATGTCCCTTTTCAGTGACGTACTTGCGAAACAGGTTGGCTGCTGACTGTGTATTTCTGCGGGTGTTCTTCGCGTCTTTTTCGTGTAAAATTCATTTTAAGTCAGCGTCGCTAACAGACGCAGACCTGTCTTCTGCCATCTTGTCAACAAACTGACAGCCAAAGTAAGAGTTGTATCGCGTTATCTGATCGGTTGTTATCGATAGAAGGTGTCACTCGATTAGCTAGCGCTACGCTGCACACGAGGTGTACTCGTTTACCACACGTGGTCTACTCGGCTCCACCAGTGGTCAACTCGGCATGTGGTACAGCTCAGAAACTGGCGAATGGGCCAATCAGAAGTTGGCAAAATCCCATACCATATAATAAACTACATATTTTCCAGCACCTGTTTTCTGTATTTTTGTGCATTGTTGTTGTGTACTTTTTATTATTGGTTTTATGACTAGTTTATTTTGTTTAGTGTTTTATTTCCTGGTCCTATATAGTCATTATAATTATTATTATTAAGGAATGGGTGACTTTTCAGTATACAACTTGCACCGGAGTATAAGGTGCAAGACCTCCCAAACTACTAATGACGCCACGACATATACTCTGGAAAATATGTTACACACACACACACACACACACACACACACACACATATATATATATATATATATATCTATATATATATATATATATATATATATATATATATATATATATATATAAACAAAACAGAACCAGCTGTGCCACTCATAATAATAAATGTATATTTACTACTAGAAGCAACAGGTTTGTTGTAGTCATTTCCTAAGGTTCCTGAAATGGAGTGATATCTCCACCTGGTGGACAGTCACCATTAATCCAAGTACAATAGAATAAATGCAAGTACAAAAGAATTTCACCAAGAGCTCTTGTGTGTGTGTATGTATGTATTAGGGGCCGACAGATCGGCCAGTCTGATATTCAGTATTTTTTGTAGCTATTGTTATCGACCATTTATACCGGCCGATATGACAGTTTAGTTTTGCACTGCGGCATGTAGCGACTCTCTGGTCGCCAAGCTCCACCTTCGCGCCAGAGTGCTGTGTAAGGGCAGCTCAGAGCGGAACAGAGCACAGCTGAAAATAGTGTCCCTGTCTGCCTGTGTGAAAGAAGAAAAACTCCATCAAGATCCTTAATTTAATAATCCAGAGTTCCTCCTGTGTCCATTGCTGCTGTTACATTCAGAAATTAACAGTTTATTTTAATAGCTTAAAGGCTTCGTGTTACCAAAAAGCCCCAAGCTTATTCAAAGGAGGAAAAACAGAAAAGATGTGTGATCGAGGGGAGGGGGGAGGAGAGAAAGAGAGAGGGGAGTGAAAAAGAGACAAGGAGAGAGAGGAAGGATGGGGCAGGAGAGAGAGATGAGAAGAGGAAGGGGGAGGAAAGGAAACAAGGAGGGGGTGAGGCAGGAGAGAGAGAGAAAGAAGGAGGGAGCGAGAGGGGGGAGGGAGGAGAGAAGTAGGTGGTGGAGAGAGAGAAAGGAGGGGTGGAGGGAGTGAAGCAAAAGAGAGAAAGACTCAGAGGAGAGGAGGAAGTTAATAGTTTTCCCTGGAACTGTTTACAACCTGTACAAACTGTTTACTGTTTAGAAACGATCACGTGATCATTTGTGTGAACAGTGGACTTAAGCACTAAACGCTCATTAAAAAGCAGGGAGCAAGTTAACGATCATAAATGGTCATCTTCCCCACACAGTCTCAATAAAACAGAAAGAGTGTGAAAAACTGATTCAGAAAGTTTTTCATTCAGGTTTCATCCTTAAAGAGCAGGATGGACAATCAAATCAGTCCAGGTTCAGCTCTTGTTCAAATAAGACAACCATTAAAGGGTAATATTGTAAAAAAAAAAAAAAAGAAAAAAAAGAAAAAAAAAAAAGTAATTCCACTCAAGAACGATAGAGGAAAAAAAAAAACTGCCTGCCTCACTGGATTAAACCGACTGCGTCAGTTTTGAAGAGTAGAGCAAATGTTATGTCCAGAAAACATTGTTTTAACCTTTTATCCATTGTGACCTAACATAACAGAAATATGCAATATGTATAATATTTAAGTTAAACTGCCATAAGTTGTGTCTTTTGCAGTAGATTACAAAACATTACAAATCTTGAATTATTTCAATCTATTCTGCCCACTGAAGTGTGTGAAGGGTCCGTCATATCGAGCCAATAGCTCCTGACTACAGGCCCTGGCGGGGGCTGTTAGCCCATACCACTCTTTTAAAATATGAATCGCTGCTTTCTGGTTTGTAAAAAAGTCCCTCCCACAGCACTACTTGATTTCTTAGATGTCAAACATTCCAGCCTCTCGGTGCTGAAGGCTGCTTGTCCACAGACCTGTGTGCAGGCTGGGGCTGTGTCAGCTGTGTTTATTTATTTGACCAACTTCATACTAATGTTATTTATAGCTCCTTGCACTTTTTTCCATAAAGGTCATGTTAAAACGTTCTATGAATTAAACATATCCTGCACATTTTAAATAAAGTTTTGCGTTAAAAGTGTGTTATAATACATTTTGACACTTTTTACTGCAAGAAATATCAGCTTCAAATATATGATATATTATCTCACAGGTGTGCCATATCAAGATGCTGATTAGACACCATGATTAGTGCACAGGTGTGCCTTAGACTGCCCACAATAAAAGGCCACTCTGAAAGGTGCAGTTTTGTTTTATTGGGGGGGATACCAGTCAGTATCTGGTGTGACCACCATTTGCCTCATGCAGTGCAACACATCTCCTTCGCATCATCCGTGAAGAGAACACCTCTCCAACGTGCCAAACGCCAGCGAATGTGAGCATTTGCCCACTCAAGTCGGTTACGACGAACTGGAGTCAGGCAAAAAAAAAAAAAAAAAAAAAAAAAAAAAAAAAAAAAAAAAAAAAAAAAAAAAAAAAAAGGCGAGCATGCAGATGAGCTTCCCTGAGACGTTTCTGACAGTTTGTGCAGAAATTCTTTGGTTATGCAAACCGATTGTTTCAGCAGCTGTCCGAGTGGCTGGTCTCAGACGATCTTGGAGGTGAACATGCTGGATGTGGAGTCCTGGGCTGGTGTGGTTACACGTTATATATATATATATATATATATATATATATATATATATATATATATATATATATATATATATATATATATATATATATACATACATACACACACAGTGCAGCCAGTAAGTATTCACAGGGCTTCACTTTTTCCACATTTTGTTGTGTTACAGCCTTACTCCAAAATGGAATAAATTAATTTTTCCCCTCAAAATTCGACTCAATACCCCACAACGACAACATGAAATGTTTTTTTTTTAATTTTTGCAAAAAAAACAAAAAAAAAAAAACAAGGAATCACATAGGTATTCACACCCTTTGCTCAATACTTTGTTGATCCATGTTTTTTTGTTGTTGTTTAATTGATGCATCATACAATATTGATTTCATAAACACAACTTCTAAACTGGGGCGGCATGATGGCTTAGTGGTTCGCACTCTTGCCTCACAGCAAGAAGGTCATGGGTTCGATTTCCACCTGTGGCCTTTCAGCTCTAGGAAGAGTTCTGGTGGATCCAAATTTCATCCATTTCCAGATGTTAGAGGCCACTGTGCTCACTGGGACCTTCAAAGCAGCAGAAATATTTTTGTACCCTTCCCCAGATTTGTGCCTTGAGACAACTGCTTTGACTTCATGTTTGGTTTGTGCTCTGATATGCACTGTCAACTGTGGAACACTATATGTAGACAGGTGTGTGTCTCTCTAAATCATGTGAATTTACCCCAGGTGGACTCCAATTAAGCTGTAGAAACATCTCAAGGATGATCAGTGGAAACGGGATGCACCTGAGCTCAATTTTGAGCTTCACGGCAAACGCTGTGAATACTTACGTACATATGATTTTTAATTTCATTTGTAATAAATTTGCAAAAATCTACATAGTTTGCATAGTTATGGGGTATTGTGTGTAGAATTCTGAGGGAAAAAATTTATTTAATCCATTTTGGAATAAGGCTATAACATAAAATGGTTGGTAAGGTTAGTCCTTACTGGCGTAAAGTGCCTTGATTTGACTTTTTTGTGATCTGGTACTATATAAATATAATTATAAGTGAATAGTATATTGATGTGTATGTCTGTGTGTCGACATGTAGTAGTGAATTTGTATTTATGTAAATATGACTGATTAGAATTGTTGGACTTGTACTAGCAGGGGTGGGCGCTAATAAGCGTTGCTTCAGCCCACACACTTTCGGACTCACTAGTTTTGTCTGTGTTTTGTTTGTGGAATTGTTCATTTTTTTCTATTTGAATATTTTGTGTGCCGAATAAAAAACTTTGTCACTTGTCAAAAAAAAAACAAAAAACAAAAAATGTGGAAAAAGTGAAGCGGAGTGTTGATGTCACCTTTCTCTCCTGCTTGCTCAATTACCTTCCTGATTTTACCTGATAGGTCAAAAGCTGCTGGACTCTCTGGCCGATACGTGGGACTACTTTTTCTGTGATGTGCTGTCTATGCTGCAGGCAATCTTCTACCCTGTGCAGGTACACAGACTGACACGCACGCACGCCAGCCTCCTCACACTGTGCTGTTGTGTTAACATGTGTGTCTGTGTGTCCACAGGGAAAGGAGCCGTCAGTGCGTCAGTTGGCTCTGCTCCACTTCAGGAACATCATCGCCCTCAACTTGAAACTAGACGAGGCTCTGTCTCGACCCCGGGCCAGAGTCCCACCCTCTATCATCCAGATGCTGCTCATTCTGCAGGTATGTAAAAGCACAGTCTGGTCCATAAGTATTTGGACATCAGTGCCGTTTTTGCAGTTTCCCTCTGTATACCACCACAGTAGAGCCATTTTAATATCATTCCCTCCATTTTCAATGCTCACACATCTGGACCGCTTCATTTCAGCTGGCGTGGAGGCGTATGAAAGGAAATCACACAAAAAAATAGTCACTGTCAAAATACTTATAGGCCAGAGCGTAAGTGCACGTGAGAAGCAGTCTGGCTTCCACACGTGCAACTACTTTGTAGCTCATTTCAAACCCGCAGTTGTTAATCGTTAGCGTTTGAACTGTACGTGACCCAAAGAGTGGCTGAGGTTGTTTTTCAATTACATTTTTTCCCCGTTTTTGCTGTGGGATCTCACAGGAAACGATGTCGGTGTGAATGCAGCCTGCAGTCGTTTTCCCATGACCACTCAGGGCGCTCCACACCCTGTGTGTTTGTGTTGATGTTTGTCTTTGCGAGCCGTTTGTTTACACGATCCTGTGACATCACCACAGGAACAGGAAGCCACGCATCACTCACGAGTACAGTACACACATTAAAATGGCAAAGTTTTTTCTTTTACTCCAGAAAGAAAGCACAGGGTGGAATCGACACATGAAGAAATTCATACGACACGGTTTTACTGGATAAAACAGTCAGATGGTGATGATGCAGAGCTTTGTGATGTCACAAATCCACATCTAAATGTAAACAGTTCTCAGACTCAAGCTCCATTTTCCCCACAAACTCTCGACAA
Source organism: Thalassophryne amazonica (assembly GCF_902500255.1). NCBI lineage: Eukaryota > Metazoa > Chordata > Actinopteri > Batrachoidiformes > Batrachoididae > Thalassophryne > Thalassophryne amazonica. Next base: position 28,100,956 of record NC_047124.1, read on the forward strand.
AATCGCTGTTGTGCGTGTTGAGACACTGTGTGCACAGACACGCCCATCAAATGGCAGAGCTTAAGGGGGGGAGGTGTAAAATTCCCAAAACAACACACCGGATTCTAATTGGTCAGTGAATGCAGCACATTAATTTAGACATCAGATCATATTTTTCCTGCATGGGTTTGTCTTTTATCCGGATCACGTTGTTGACATTCTGGTGCGATTGTGGAGATATATATATATATATATATATATATATATATATATAGTTTTTTTTTTTTTAAGGATGCTGGATTGGTTACCATAGCAACACATTCAGAACAGCAAACCTGCTTGTGAACAGGTTTTGCAGTTTGCTTTTAGTTGTTAAAAACGTCAATAGACGCTTCACAATGATTTTGCACATTAAAGACGTACAGCCTTTCAAATTTCACCAAAGTGACAAGATTTTATTTCTACCGAAATAAAAACATGATGATGTCGGTTTATTTTTGTGCACACGTGAGGATTTAAGATTACATGTGACCTGACCAGCTTGCTTGATGTATATTCTCATGACGTGCACACCAACATCCGTAACATTCAAATGATGAATTCTAAAAAAACGCAAAAACACGACACTGTCACTAGGAGTTTAAAAAACAAAAAACAAACAACAAAAAAAGAACCAACAATTCAATGTTTGGTGGGAGTTGTATTCGTGTTGGCGATCCTCCTGTCCTGTGCGCCAATAGCATTTCTTGTATATTCGTCCGTGAATTGTTCTGTAATTTATGTTTGTAGCATGGCCCAAGCAGAGGGTCACCCCTTTGAGTCTGGTCTGCTTGAGGTTTCTTCCTCAGAGGGAGTTTTTCCTTACCACTGTTGCTCTGGGGGTTGGTAAGGTTAGACCTTACCTGTGTGAAGCGCTTTGAGGCAACTCTGTTGTGATTTGGCGCTATATAAATGCAAATAAATTGAAACTGAAATATTTCTTGCTATCTTTTACAAAATATATGAGAAGCATTTTAAATTTATCCAGAAATGAGCTGTTTCTGAGTGTTTTTCAGCCATCTTGCTTAATTTTATTTCACTCATAATGCCAGTTGATGTCACGCTGCCTTTTCTTTACTTCAATTGGCAGTTGCCGTGTCCTTCCCAACACCCTCGGAGGAAGGCCACACATGGTCTATGACGTCACTACCAAATGTATGTCATGGCAGGAGTAGAAATTCTAAATCCTTTTCAAGCATAAAATTATTGCAGTGTCAAAGAAAATTTTTTTTAATGACTTTAATCTTAAAAAACCCAAAAGATGTACGTACACCTTTAAGCTTTGGTAAGCATTTCCAAAATCACACACAAATCACAACATTTAAAACAACAATCACAGTGAGATTTTTTTTTTTTTAATGTAGCAAGCACATACGTACATGTTTTGGGTTTTTTGGACATAACTTAAAATTACTGTAACTGCCTGTACACTTAAAATGCTGCAGTGACCCCTGGTGGTATTACTGTGTGATGGACAAGTTTTCCTTTGAATATGTTGTAATCTTTTGAATATAATGCAAAAGTCTTTGGCAAACACAAAACAACAGAGTCCTGTTTGCCACAATATTTCCAAGACTCTCGCATCTGTCCACCTGAAAATTAGTTTTTAGTGAAGTGCGTCCATGAGAAAACAGATTTGAGCCATCACACAGACAGACGCTTTCATCAAACACATTAAAGAGTTTTACACGATTATTAAGAGTTCAGAAAGTATTTTCAGCTCGTTATGAAACTCTGATGAGTAGTAGTGTGTAGGAAGCTTGAGATTGTGTGCCACCTTGACGTGTAGCGACTGAAAAACTGCCAATGTCGTGAACCCTGGGCAGCAGACATTACATTTGTTTGTTGTTACTCATCGTTTCATCTGTTTGTAATCTTCATTCGACGCCCTCTGACGTGCGCCCTATTTAAGTGGTTTCTTTGAGCTGTGGTTTTGATGCACGATACAAAGAAATGAAACTCCACTGATCTTTGTTTTCGTATTTGAAGTTGATCCGGCCCGTGTTTATTCAAATTCACTTTGACCTAAAACACCTAAATGACCTAAATTTTACTTTTAAAATGTTGCTGTCAGAGAGATGCACATTTCAAACAACTTTAAACCAAAGGAGTTATTGAAACCTTTTTTGAGGACCAATATGAAGCTGTGTTTTTGTGGACTGGGACACTGAAAGGATTTTAAAGTAAAGTCAGTACATCATAGGTGTAGGAATAGGGTAGGGCAAGGACCCCCCCCCCCCCCCCCCCCCCAAAAAAAAACTACTTTCTTCCCCTCTCAAGGTATCCTCACACTATGTACATATGATGCTCTGCATTTCATCGGTCATAATCCAGATAATCTTAATCAAACATTAGCAGTGGCCTTGGTGGGAGCTAAACCAAGAATCCGTTAACAATAAAGCTGATTTCAAGATACATGGAACTTTAAACCACACATATGTTGAGAGAATAAGCAACAAGAAAGAAGTGTAAATTTCATCTTCATTTATGCACAATCCTTTCCACGGGGTTTAGTCAGTTTATTTTACTACTTTCTTTGTTCCTATCTTGCAGTAAACTGAATATCTCTGGGTTGTGTCAAAACAAGACATTTTAAGGCATCATTTTGGGTTCTGAAACACACTGATCGACATTTTTCACAACATTCTAATATTTCATGAACTAAACAACTAACAAATGAAATCAGTCAAATATTTTCTCGATTATCAAAATAAATTGAGGGTTTTTGCAGCCCTACATGTGACTGTGTGGACTTTTATAAATTAACCACTTAAGCATCCAGGATAGTTATTTGTAACTAGTTAATAGTTTATTTCTCTGATATAATAAGTTTCTTTGGCCCACATTTACTCCGTGCCTGTCGCATTGTTCTTCACAGCTAACTTCATATATATTCTTTTCTACGGTCCTTTGTGGGGAATATAATCACTGTGAAACAATTAGAAAGTAATGGTTTAGTTCTCATACCTTCTCCAAATTTTCTACAATCCATTTAGCATCCACTAATCATCCAGCAGGTGGCAGTGTACAGAAGTTGGCAGTTAGGACCACAATGCATTTAAGTGTTTTTATGTAACTTAAATAATAAAAACAATAGTTTTACACTTTTTAAAAAATGGACCATGCAAAAAAAATACGCACCTTACTTCATAATAGATGTACGGTTTGCTAATTGCTAATCTGTTGTAGGTCGTTAGCTGAAGACGTGTGTCCTTCATGCAGGGTGTGCATGAGTCTAAAGGTGTAACAGATGATTATCTTCGCCTGGAGGCTCTGATCCAGAAGGTGGTCTCTCCGTACCTCGGCACTAATGGATTATATTCCAAGGATGGGTCATTCAATCAGCACTGCTCCGCCTGCATGTTGGGTGCGTGTGTTACACAAGAAAGCGTTTCAAATTTAAAAGTTCCCGCTCTGTCTTTGATGCATTTGTATGTGTTCAGTTACAAAACTGTCTCGTCTCTGTCCAGAAAAGCGTTTGCCGCCGTACTGGCCCTCCAAAGCAGGCAGCCCCTCTGTTGCCAAGAGTCTAGTGGTACGCTCCAAGAGCTACAATGTTCCCGTGCTGACCCCCGTGGTGGAGTATGATGTGGACTCGTCGTCGGCAGGAAACACAAGTATGAGACGTCACTCTGTCTCTGAGATGACGTCTGACGCCAATGCCGTTAACACCAGCAAAACCGACACATCCGGATTACGTAACCACGCTCTAACTTCCAAAAGTTTTGCTGCTCTCTCAGGTAGGACTACACACATGGTGTGAGGTGGTGCCTCTTTGCAGCCCATGTTGATTTTCACAAAACGTTTGATTTGGTTGACCAGGCTGCTCACTGGGACTTCAAGAAAATTCACCCAATAAATTACTGGACGTCACGGCTGACCTATACACAGGTATTGTGAGTGTTGTGCAGATTGGAGGCAGAATCCAAATTCTTCCCAGTAAATTCTGGTGATCATCAAGGATATGGTCTGGTTCCTACTCTGATGAACACTTGCATGCACTGGGTGCTGGGTAGGATTGTGGAGCACAGCAAATTGGAGGCCTTTGTAGCAGAAGAAAGGTTTAGTGACGCTGACTTTACAGACAATGCTGTGATCTCAATGGACTCAAAGGATGAACCGATTGCATGAATCGAGAAACTGATTGAGCCATTAGAGCGCTTATAGCGGCAGGGACATTCATGTCTCCAGGTACTCAGCCTTTGACATCGAGAGACACCTGGGACGAGCTTATGGAGTCAGTCTAGGTCAGTCTGCTCCATTTCACCCCCATTTCGTGATTATCAGGCTCCATTTCATATTTTAGTATAGCCGATTATATGCGACTCCCTACCATTTATTCTGCCTGCTGGTACAAATAATGTAACCTGAACACCGTAACATTCAGTTGTAGATGGTTCATAGTACATCTCAAAATTTGAGTATCATGGAAAAGTTCACTATTTTTTGTCAGTTATGTCAGAAAGGGAAAAGGTTATATATTCTCAAGAGAATACATATAGAATAAAATGTTCCAAGCATTTAGTTTAACTTTTGATTATTACAGCTTCTCCCCCTCCCCAACCCCTGAAAAAAGAAAAACATTTCACAGAAGGTTGACACTTGCTCTTATGAAATATTTTTAATATTTTGAGAAATATGTTCATTTGTGTACTCAGTACTTACTTGAAGCTCCTTTTGCATAAATTACTGCATTGTTGTGGTGTGGCATGGAGGTGATCAGCCTGGGGGGGGGGTTGGAAGCCCAAGCTGCTTTGACAGTGACCTTCAGCTCATCTGTATTGTTGGGTCTGGTGTTTCATCTTCCTCTTGGCAATACCCCATAGGTTCTCTATGGGTGTTGGGTGGGCAATTAAGTACATTAATAACACAGTCAGCAAAGCAGTTACTAGTATTTCTATGAGTAGGCGTCACATCCTGCTGGAAAAGAAAAGCAGCATCTCCATAAAGCTTGTTGGAACCATGCAGTGCTTGAAAGGCTTGTTGACTTTGGACTTGATAAAACAGTGGACCATCACGAGCAGATGACTTGGCACCCCAAATCATCACCAACTGTGGAAACTTCACACTGGGATCCAGACTCTGGGACCTTGATTTCCAAATGAAATATATCTCGTCATCTGAAAAGAGAACTGAGCAACAGTCTAGTTGTTTTCCTACTTACTCTAGGTAAGACCCCTCTGACATAGTCTCTGGTTCAGGAGTAACACGAGGGATGCGACACACAGCCCATTCCTGGACACATCTATGCATGTTGGCTCTTGATGCACTGATTCCAGTCTTAGTCCACTCCTTGTGAAGCTCCACCAAGTCCTTGAAAATCTTTTCAAGGTTGCGGTCATCCTTGTTTGTGCATCTTTCTCCCTCCAGTCAACTTTCCATGAATATGCTTTGATCCAGCACTCTCTGAACAGCCAGTCTTTTCACTAGTGGAACGTTCTGTGGCTTACCCTCCATGTGGAAGGTGCCAGTGAGTGTCTTCTGAACAACTGTCAAGGCACCAGTCTTCTCCATGATCGTGGTTGTGCGTACGTATCCAGACTGAAAGATTTGTGGTGTTTATACAACAAAAATAGTGCTATTTCATTTTAAACTTGAAAAGAAATATTCTATTTTGATTTTCTTTTGGCTGTAATTGTCAAAATTATGGAAAAAAACACACGCTTGAAACATATGAAATTATATGTGAAGAGTGTAGAATATTAAAAAAAAAAACTTCACTTTTTGGCCAGAAATATTGGATTTTTTTATATCCTTTTTGTAATCTTAATGTTCAAATAGATTCAATATGACTGTGTAATCCTTTACTGACCCTGGAGTGCCAGCCCAGAATGGCCACCATACATTTTGGTGTAAGCCACACAGTTATTTAGCTCCCATTAAGTGGTAAAAAAAAAGAAAGAAAAGAGAGGTCTAAACTCCCATCAGACTCATATGTGACAGAACATCAGCTGTAACATTTTTGTCATGTGGTGAGTTTCCTCAGTGTGGAGGACCTTAGCAACTGGAAAAGACCAAGGGGACGTTCAAGTATATCACTGATGTGATAGATGGGTGGCTATTTTCTGGAGGCAGTGATGGACTGGTTGTCTACCCAGGTGGTTGCTAACCAGGATCCAGGGCAGTTCTGTGATGCACTGCATCAGCACATGCTCCCAGACCTGACCTGTATTCTCTTCTCTTCTCTTCTCAGACCCTGTGACCTCCTGCCACACACCACGCCTTAAAGATGCCAACATTCCCGGCAGTCCCGTCCACTTCCAGGTCCAGCAGCCCTCCCCCTGCCTGCTGCCTGAGCTGTCCTCAGGTGAGGACGCACACACTGCAGACTCCCCATCGTCGCCCAGAGGGCTGCCACATGACACAAGCTCTAGTCCCAGTCCCTCCTCCAATCCGGAGATCATGATGGACCACACCCAGGAATCTTTGGACTCTGAGCATGATGGCATCTTCCTGGACCTCTCCAGATCCTGTTCTGGAGGATCAATCTCCAGTGGAAATAGGCAGAGTGTGGAGTGACACACAAACAGCACTGAGCTATGACTGACATTCCTCAAAACATCAGGGATTCTTAAAAACCCATTTATTTTTCTATTTAATGTCATCTTTCACCTCTGAAAACAATTTCCACTTTTTTAAAATGATGCCTTTGTGGATAAACGGCTTTTTGGTCTTAAATTTTGTTTTATACAGCTGACCTTCAATGTTTCTGTATTATTGTTCAGCCTTCAATGGATGCAGTCAGAAAAATCTTATGCAAGATGTCAACTTCTTTAAAGTGTCAAACAAGCTGATGAAATACCAAATTAAAATTTTAGTTTTGCACGTATGTTTTTGCTTCTTATACTTTTAGTATTTGTGCAGTGACTATGGACTTAATAAGCATGAAATTGAAATTCTACACATTTTCAGCAAACTACTGCAGGTCATGTTTGTTGGGGGAAAAAAATGTAGACACCAAAGTGGACTTTTGTACAGTGTTAATCTGCTGCTTTCTGGTGTGTTTTTGAGGTAGTTCAACACATGGGGTTCATATTAACCTGTTTTTTCCCCACTGGCAATAATTGTTGTCGAAGTGTATCACTGTCATTTTCTACTCACCAAAAAAAAACCCAACTCAAAGGTACTAATGCAACTTTGTCCACTTAGGAAAAAAATGTGGGCATAAACAGGTTAAAGCCGAAGCTTTCTCATGGTACAGAGAGTCCCAAACAGGAAGCGACAAATTTTGAGTCCACAGTGAAACAGGAAATGTCAAATGTTGAACACTTCCTGGATCCCATGAGACGAGATCTCATGGGATCTCGAGGGAATTCAGTGACAAGTTGAGACTGAAACAGGAAGTGCCCAATTTTGTGTCCATGGTGAAAGAGGAAATGTCAAATGATGAACACTTCCTGGCATGCGTGGAACTAGAGTGGAGGCCAGGGTTGCGCTGGACTCCCCCGAAATCTGATTGGACACAGATGACTGACATGTCATGGCACCACACGTCCGGTTGAAAAGAGCTGCATTTTGAAATCTGTGACTTATATTGACTGCTAGGTCCCCCCTGTACAGTAGTTGGTGATGTGTAGAAGTTCTAATCAACCTTAGAAGAAAAATGTTTGAGATTTGAATCTGAACACATCATCTGAACCACAGACTCCAAAGTTATATCGGTGAGTAAACAACCGTATTTTATGCCAGAAATGAGGTCCAGGTTGTTAAAAGCAGCATTTCTCCTTTAATTCATATATATATATATATATATATATGTGTGTGTGTGTGTGTTTCTCCGGTGATTTTAATGAATGAAACTAGTAGACAGCAGCTGATTTATGCTCTCTTTGCTTATATGAGATATAATGTGAAGAAGCTCAGGCTGAAAGAAATACAGCTAATTTACTCCTCTGTTCTGTATAAAACCTGTGTAACCTCTTAATTTTAATTTTGCTCTCTGAAGGACTTATTTTTTAATTTTGCTCTGAGTGATACCAGGAAGATGCCTTTCACTTAAAAATACATGCCACTGAATGTTTCTCAACTGTACTCAAAAGTATTGGAACACTTGGTATTTCACACCTTTTAATTTGCTTATTCCATTTCAAATACAAATAAATAAATAAATCTAAAGTTATCTTCCTTAAACTCAAACTGAAAGCAAATGTCTACTACTTGATATAAATGAATTAAAAATATAAAATCCAGCTTCCTGATGAAGTGGTGTAGAGGAGGATTTTCTTAAAAAGAAGACCTGAAAGATCAGCTACAATTTGCCAGAAAGTACATTTGAGATGAAAGCCTAGATTTGATGTTTTGGTAAAAGAAACTTTTTAAAAATTTCTTCATAATTGATGTAAATAAAGTCAAAGATATGTTTAGTGGCTTGGAACTGTTCATGTATCCACTGGCTGACTTGTCTAAAGAAAACTGATTATTACTTACAGGTTTTATCACGTTTTAGAGATTTGCTTTCAGTTTGAGGAAGATAATTTTCAAAATTTTTATTCTTTAGATTTTTTATATTTCTTGTATTTGAAATGGCATAAACAAAGTAAAATGTGTGAAATACCAAGTGTTCCTTTACTTTTGGAAGGCACTGTATCCTAACCTTATGATGAGTGCAAAATGAGTGTGGTATTATTAGTTTTGTTTAAGAATAGTTAATTTACACTGTTGCTGCACTTTGTGTGACATCAGTCATATCGTATGTCATATTGATACACAATAATTTGGCCATATTGTGCAGCCCTACTCTCAACTAGCCAAAAAGTCTGACTATTAGCTTACATCTGCATTTAAAAAATATGCTTAAATTGGCAGGGGGTTAAGAGGGCTCTGGTGGGTGGAACCCCCAGACACTGAAGGTTTTTAGTCATCCCAATGCTCCCCAGAAGTATTTACTCAAATAAAGTCTGAAGGACCTAAATGACATGGTGAGATGCTCGTTCATGTCCGTGACATATACATATTATGGTTTTTGTAAAGCAAATACGTTAACAAAATTAGGAAGGTAAAAAACGTATGATACCGATATATCTGCCAGTGCATACATGAATAAAATATAATGATGGGTAGTATTTCCTTATTAAACCTTTAGACAAAAACAGAATTAAGGCTTGATATTTTACAGTTTAAACATGAACTTTATTATATATATATATATATAAAATCAACAAATGTCATGCTGCAGTCACACTAGCTTCACTTGAATTGGTCATGTCGTTCAGCATTTGCATAAAATAGACTTCTCATCTATTCTGACCCCGCCTAGCCGGCAGCAGAGCAATCACTCATCTGTTGTCGCTGTACAACAGCCACTGATTGAAAATGAATGGCATCTGGTTGCTTTGCCTCTGTTTCTTGGAGCTAATGTGGCCAAGGGATGATAGGGGTCCCAGCTCTGCTTGACAGCATTGTATATAATGCTGTTGGTGCACCCTCTGGTGGACGAACTACATAATGACTCCATTTCCAACAGCTAAAGTGTTTTTCTGCATTGATTTTTATTTTTTTGTAAAATAAAACTACATATCACCAAAAATAACACCAATACCGCCATGTTTATTAAAGGCTCCCATCAGCAGATATTACCAGCCAACAACAGACAAATACATGCTTATTTTAATAATAGTTATCAGCCTGTTTAATGTATAATACTTAATGTTGCTAAATTGACAGAATTTGTAAGTTATTTTAGAATTTTTGTTTACTTGCCTTTTTTTAATAAACATTCTGATAATTGGTTTACTACAAGTCCAAATTTTCAATATGACAAAACTGCCCTATATTGCCACCTTCTGCCATCATGCCGCAGTGTGTGGAGTTTTCCCTCACACCTCACTTCACCTTTTTCCCTGGACTAATGACAGGCATGCCTTCTTTTAAAAATGAGACAAAATCACAACAAAGCACTTTTTTAATACAGCAACACAGAGTGCTTTAAATTAAAAAACAACTTTTCAGAAAGGTGCTGTGATGTCACTGCAGTGACTTTCCAGGCAACCAAAGAGGTTTGTTTTTGCTGTTTTTGGCATAGATAGCAGAATGGACAGAAGATATGTTCCTGCTGAGGGTGAGTGCTTTTACATCACCATGCATTATAAGCTACTTGGTTGCAGTTTATTCTGGTGACTGAAACAAATACCAGAAGGAGCACTTTTTTTCCCCTTCTTACTTTTTTTTTAAAACCCTATTTATAATGAGAGCCGCTTTCATAAGTCTGACGGATTTTTATGTATCTTTACTTGGTATTGATTGCTTTAGATGACTGATAGTTCGTGTAGGGATGAAACTGTGCGCCTGCATGGATGATGCATGTCCCTGCTGGCTGCAGCCACTGGTCAGCTCAATGCGAGATTAAAACACATAATAAAATTTAAAAAAAATTCTCCGATGTTTAGTACTAACAAGGCTCATAAAAGTTCCCAAAGACCAAAGGTGTTAAAAGAGTGTAACTGAAGGCAGTCACACCTGAAGAGGAAAAAAAACAATTCTGGATGATGGACCACCAGAAACAGCAAACTCAAAGTAAATATTATTAAAGTTTAACATTCAGAGTTTCCTCTCCAGCATTATAGACCTGGCTGCCCGCCAGGCTAACAAAAGCTCTCCCCCCACCCCATAAAAAGGCCACAAGTGTTATCGTTTTTAACACCCTGAAAAATAACAAACGCCAAACATCCATTAATCAATCATTTTGACTTTTCCACAGCGCTCCGATCAGCCCTGCAGCTGTTCACATCAACACACAGCAACTTTATAAACTATAATCCTTATGTTTCATTTGTTGAATAATGCCAATGACATTTTATACTTTGTGTATAAAAATTACTAATTCCTCAGTGGTTAACACGCTATTTTCACTAAACCTTTTTAATTCAATCTGAAAGTTGACATTATAAGGCAAAATTACAAAAGTGGTCATTGTCTAAATACTTACAAACCTGACTGTAGGTCACTATGAAAAAAAAAAGAAAAAATTAATGCCAACATTACATTTTGTCTAAATCAGCTCGACAGTGCTGCTGTTTTCACATTCCACGTAGAAAAGGAGGAAAAAACAAAACATATTCTGTTGTGGCTCCTTCAATAGTAAATTTGATTCTGACATTGAGCAAAAAAAAAAGACAAAAGCTCTTTGTACAGAGGTTTGATGACAGCAATGCAGCAATTCAAGTCCTCAGATTTGAGCCCGGCTCAACTTCTACAACAAACTACCCAAAGATTCTGTTTTTTTTTTTTCCTTTTTGTTCTGACACTTTTCAACTGGCATGAAAAGAACATGGCACAAATTACCAAAGTTTTCTGAAACATTTAAGCATTTTATTTTAAAACCTATTCAATAATACTAATAATAAAAATAAAATTCCCTCAACACATCATCGTAATTTCAGAAAATCAAACCAGCACTAATTACACAACAACTTCAATCTGTATTCTTGTCTATTTACACAATCTACAAACGCTGCATTTTCCCCTCCACATCAACAGGTGGAGTTATTGAGTCACGACAGATGACTGAGTAAAAGACTCAAGCCCCTCCCCTCAAATCCAGCAAAGAGATTCTCCCGTGTGCTAGCTGAACCAAATACATAAACAATAAAGGTGTTCTGTTTTAGATCAATGAGCCTAAAGAGCTCTTCCACTATGTTTTGCCATCAGCGAGCCTCAGGCCTAAGAGTGTGTGGGTTCAATTCCCGAGTGTAGCTGAGTGCTGATATTCAGCACAAAAGCCCTAAACCAGAACTGACCGTTTGACCATAAAACTGCAGATAGTCAAAGAAAAAAAAAAGTTTTTTCTTTGACAGTTACAATGATCCAATCCATCACAGTACAAAGAAAACTTGTGATTTTCGATTTACACTGTAAATCATTTTCGCAGATTTTTCCGGCCGTGACCGGTTTTCCAGCTGTGGAGTGTGCGGTTGTTTATGACAACAGTGTTACAATAACACGGGTCATTTAAAGAAAACTCAAATCTTTAACACGTGGTCACGCTAAACACAGATCACAACTGGCAAGACCGTTTGTGCTAAAGATAGCCGCTTAACGTATGACTGCATGTGCTAACTTTAATACGGTCCAAAGTATTAACTTCAAATGTTCCGTGTCAAATAGCCAGAAAAACTTTACCTCAGAGTTCTAAAGGCAAAGAAAAGTGTAAACCTGAAATCAGATTCTGTACAGCGGCAACGCCATTCCTCTGGTAGCCCCACCCACCATGACTGGGACAAGATGTGTGTGTGTGCTTATCAAACACTAATGCACAACATTCTGAAGACAAACTGGATCAGGATCAGTCAAAGACGTCTCCTGCCTGTCAGGACAGCAGACGCGACTCGCCGTGGTGCAAAGTGAAGAAACAGTCGGACTTCAGCCCTTTTTGATCCAAGGCCTCTCTGAGACGCACCGGCGGCTCCAGATAATACTGAATACACAAGAAGAGGAACAGAGTCGTTACCCGACCGTCGTTCAGCTCCGTGCTGCCGCAAAAAGCTTTTTTCAGCTCGTCTCAAACTTTCCAGAAACAGATTTTACTGTGAGAGCAGCAGAAACCAAAAATGTTGCCTTTCAGATTTACAGCGTCCTCTGTTGCTGTTGCTAGCTTTTGTTTCTTAAAGCAACAGTAACACATTAGAATTGGACCTCAGTCAGATGTTTGTGTGTGCGTCTATGTACAAACATTGTGATGGTAAAATACAGAAGATTTCTCATGTCTGACTTCATACAAAACACTAATTTAATCTAAATTAATAAAAAGCAAGTCCCTTCTACCTGTTAGCATCCTAAAAGTGGCTACATTCTTCACCCAGACTGTCTGGACAGAGGAGCAGCTTCACAATTCAACCATGAATTGACAAGTACTCCATTTCCATCCATGCTCCTGCTGAGGGTGAGTGCTTTTTCATCACAATGCATTATAAGGTACTTGGTAGCCATTTCTTATTGTCACTGAAACAGGAAACCAGTACTGGGAATTAAACCCCTGGAAAATTTCTGAATGTGCACTGATTGGTCAGGTGGTGCAGCAGAATCAATAACTTTTCTCTCTGACCTTTCTGTCTTGACATTACTTCTTCCACAAAATGGATCATAATGACGAGCCACTTAGTAATGTCACCATTTCATTCCATAACAACCAGAAACGACACGTTCACTTAGAATCCGCAACTTGGGTATTCAGATATTGTCGCTTTTTGAATGTGGTTGCTTCACAGAAAAAGTTAAAAGTAACTTTTTCCCCAGAGGGAATATGCAACCATATATCATATGTCATACATTTAGAATAAAATGCACTTTCTATTATTAAAGTGCCAAAAATTTCAGCACCATAGTATCACAAACCCCAGTGTGTTCCAGGCCTCATCTTGATTGTGAAGCCTTGTTGCGAATTACCGAGTCCTGATGTCACAAAGGCTACTGTTTTTTGGAATAGCACTGAGCTCATTGTTGAAGCTGTAGTTTCTTATTTGTTTCAAGATGCCTTGGCAACACATAAAGCACAAGGTCCAATCTGACTGGTCAGTCTTCATATTAGCAGAGTTGCTGAAGGCGGGTTTTTGCTACTGCACATTGGTGCCATCTTTAGTGGTGTGCACGCCTTCCTCTTGTACGCCACTGGGGGGTAGTGACACGCTGTAGCAGAAACATGGAGCTGTATATGAGAACTAGAGAGCACAGTAGCGCTGAGTCGTGTGCTGGCATGGAGGTGTGATCACCATTTTAATTCCGGGCAAGTTAGTGATTTGTGTGCATAGAAGTTCACTTAGTCTCGTCAAGAAACAGGTGGAATATGCCGGAAAGCTGCGCATTTTGGCAAAGCCACAAACAGAGGAACAAGGGAGACAATATTTCCTCCCATAAGTAAGTGGTTTTGGTTCTTCTTGTCACTTTGTCCGTGATATTTGGATGATAAACAGCTGTATGTTTCCTGCTGTACCTGTGTCGCCCGATGACACGGACCATTAACTCTTCACTTATGTCTAGTTGATATTTTCCACCGTTAGACCAATGTCTAGTTAAAATACTTGTTGTTAGTGATTAAAATTATTCGACAAGACTGGGGATTTTTTTTTTAATTTGCACCTTAAAATAATGAGATTATAATGACCCGCGCTGTGCCGCTCACAGTCACACCCACACCACTGACTTCATGAATGAAACTCGGTCAATAAAGGATAATTGTGTAAAAATATAATATATATATAAATGCATTGTAATGGTTTTAGGAGCCGCGATGGGTTGAACACAGCAGCAGCAGCAGCTCAGCCGAGCAGCGTAGCTTAACAGCGCAGATCCGTGTAACTTTCAACACTAATATTTGGGAATGTGTGAGTGTCAGAGTAAGTTTAATACTTTCCTGACATAATTTAATGTAATTCAATTTTACTGTCTCCATATCCAGGTCAAAATGGCATTTTAACACGTATTTTGCGAGCATTTTTCTGAGTGTGTTCAGTCGCGAATCTCCATTGAAAATGCATTAACATCTGGGTACTTCATCAATATTTTGCCCGGTTAGGAGACGTCATGTCGCTGTCCATGAAGGGACCTTTTCGTTTAGTGTGCAGCATTGGGACTGCACTCTCTAGTTCTTGTATACAGCTCCATAAGCAGGAAGCAACAATTTTTCACCTGTTAGCATGGTTTAGCATCTTCCCTCCCCTTGTGACATAACTTAAAGCTTTTACCTGCGTTTCCTGTATACTGAAATTAAAACATGTTCCGTGATAATTGGGGTAAACGTCAAACTTCTCCATTTTCTGTTATTTTTTCAAGGTTCACACCAGTCACGTGCTGCACAGACATCACAATCATAAAAGAGTGCTACACATTGCCCTGTGAAAAGCCTCTGTGCCATTTGATTACACAGAATTACTTTCTCTGCATTGGCCACTAATGGTGCTGATGAGCGATGGCTCATTTGCTTTCCGAGTAGCGTGCCCCCTCCTACCTCATAGGCTAGAGCAAAAGTTCCCCAGTGGATGGCTACCGACCGTCTGGCCTGAACGTCCTGGTGGATCTGAACGGCTTCCTCGGGGTCCACGTGCTGCCCCTTCATCACGTCTCTGAACATACAAAGCAGTTCCTGATGATCAGCCTCCCTTATAAAGCTTCATCACGTCAAATCTTTCAGAAGGAATGCTAACACAGATTATTTTTTTAAGAAATGGTCAAATCTACTATACACCCCCCCACAGTGTCGATCTGATTCTGATACCGATCAAGACCCAAACTTGTTAAACCTTATGTGCCTTCTCGTGCTCTGCATTTCTGGAAAGCATCAGCGAGTGTCTGCTGTGTAGTTGCATCTGTTGGCAAACATGAACTCCTGATAGTCTGTAGCATGAAACCTCTGCAGGTGCTGGTTAAACCGGTTATAAAAGTTCAACACAACCGTACTTAGACCCCTCAACATGTTGGCTTTACTCGCAATACGACCAGCAGTCTTGCTTTTTTGGTGTTTGCAGACTGAATCATCTCAAAATCTAACGTCATTCTAGTCAAACCAACAACTAATTTTATCTGCTCACTCAGATGCAGACTGCAGGTGTCACAGGCTCACGATAAAATGGAGACTGGATGGTTGAGACAACTAATGATATGTTACAGCAGGATTGCGGGTCCAGCATTAGATGTGGACGAGAATCTGGTCTGGCTCTGCCCATCTGATATCCAGTGCGTGAATGACATCAGTATTGGAGTCTATACCAATATAGGATTGGTTCAGGCCCATCTCGAGTATTTTTCCATAGTGTTTGTACTGTGTGTGTATTTGGTACAATACCTGGGCAGGTAGGCTCCGATAGGGATTGCTGCCAGGTCAAACGGTCCAAACCGTTGGCCGATCTCTTTGAAAGCAGAGCAGTAGCCGGTGTCACCAGCGAAGAAGAAACGATGCTCTGGACCTAAGACAGACCAGCTCCCCCACAGAGACTGAACATGGAAAGGGGAGGGGTTGGGGGGCATCTTTTAATATTCAAGGTTCAAAACATTTCATTTGTGAAATCACATTAAAAACATGATGTATTATTATTATTATTATTATTTTTTTTTAAATAGGAGTGCCTTATTATCATCCAGCGCAGTACGTTTGCTCCAGTGCTGAGCCGGCGTAAAAACAAACGTGATATCATCATGACTTGGGACACAGTTCTCCTCCCACCAATCCAGCTCCATCACGTTCTCACAGCCCATCTTCACCATCCAGTCCAGCAGCCCGAGGGGCACGAACCTAAAGAACACACACAAAAAAAAAAACCTGTTAGCTCCGAGCTACAGAAACACACACGGCTGCCTGCAACTCTTTGTGATGTCATAAGGCCAGGTCTTTAAATACTGGGAAAGCAATTCAAGAAAACATTTTGAATGAGAACTTAGTTCTTCCCAGACTCAAGGTCCTCCACTAAATTCAGTCCAAATCAATCCTCCACCTTCTGAGTCATCAAGCATGCGGTGAAACTAAACAGAGTCAGTTTTAGTCCGTTATTCGTACCAGCGTAGCTCCCCTCCAAAGCGAGCGTTCAGGCTGGACACGGATCCCACGTCCAGGTGGTCATAATGAGAGTGACTGATGACCACGGCGTCGATCCGCGGCAGCTGTCAGAAATACGACAAACAGGAAATCAAACTTTGTGATGTCATGTGTGATGGAGATGTTCATTATATAATCAGAGGAACACAGTGAAATAAATAACCTGCTCCACTGTGCAGGGGGGTCCTCTGAACCGTTTATGACCCATGAACTGGACCGGCGAGGCCCGCTGGCTGAAAATCGGATCAGTCAGAATATTCACACCATCCATTTCAACGAGAACCGTGGCGTGACCCAGCCAGGTGACTCTCAGTCCTGGATCGCAGCCAGACCGGTCCGGGTTCTGAACAAAGTAAGGTACCATCACCGGAAGCTCTCCATCTAGAACCTAAAGAAGCCATGCGAGAGAAGGGTGAGGAGTAAAAGTATAAAGGGTTTTTTTGGGGGGGGTGGGGGGGATTGGATTATCTGAGATTTAGAGTTTAGTCACATATGGAATATTTACAAACCTCTTTACTCGCTGGGACGTTGCTGTGATTTTTGTCCAGCAACAGGAACTTGAGGAGGGTCGTGTAGGACGGGAACTGCCATGTGGGCCAGGGGTTGGTCCAGCGGCCGTGTTTGTCCCGGCAGGACTTTGTGACCTCCTCCTGTCATCAAAGTCCAAGATTACAAAAAAAAATGACTTCATGTAAACCAACAAAAAGAACACAAATTAACTCTTTACCAGCCGACACTGAAAATATAAGACGACGATGAAAAAGTTTAAAGTTAAGACATAAAGGAGGTTAGAGGTGGGAGAGGAGGTGGGGTCTCTACCTCCAGTCGGTAGTCCAGACGGAAGCTCTTGCGAGAAGAGCTCCCTCTCCTCGGGGTTGTGACCTCTCCACCCTCAGTGCCTCTCAAAACGCCACCATCCACCTACATGGAACACGTGCACACAGAGAAGAGGAGAAATGGCTCACGACACAGATGGTGGGATATGGGCACCGTTCACATGCCAGTGCACAGTAAACTAGAGCACCGCATTCGCTGAGCACAAACCTCTGCCAACACTAGTTTCCAATTCCACAAAATTTTACCTTGGAAAACATTTTCACGGTCAAAGTCCTGTTAGAACTGACTTTTCATAAGCTAAGTAGGATGTGATCAAATGTCAGGAGTATGTACAGTAGTGTTCAGAATAATAGTGCTATGTGACTAAAAAGATTAATCCAGGTTTTGAGTATATTTCTTATTGTCACATGGGAAACAAGGTACCAGTAGATTAAGTAGATTCTCACAAATCCAACAAGACCAAGCATTCATAATATGCACACTCTTAAGGCTATGAAATTGGGTTATTAGTAAAAAAAAAAGTAGAAAAGGGGGTGTTCACAATAATAGTAGTGTGGCATTCAGTCAGTGAGTTCCTCAATTTTGTGGAACAAACAGGTGTGAATCAGGTGTCCCTTATTTAAGGATGAAGCCAGCACCTGTTGAACATGCTTTTGTCTTTGAAAGCCTGAGGAAAATGGGACGTTCAAGACATTATTCAAAAGAACAGTGTAGTTTTATTAAAAAGTTGATTGGAGAGGGGAAAACGTATACGCAGGTGCGAAAAATTATAGGCTGTTCATCTATGATGATCTCCAATGCTTTAAAATGGACAAAAAAAAAAAAAACAACAAAAAAAACACAGAGACACGTGGAAGAAAATGGAAAACAACCATCAAAATGGATAGAAGAATAACCAGAATGGTAAAGGCTCACCCATTGATCAGCTCCAGGATGATCAAAGACAGTCTGGAGTTACCTGTAAGTGCTGTGACAGTTAGAAGACGCCTGTGTGAAGCTATTTTATTTGCAAGAATCCCCCGCAAAGTCCCTCTGTTAAATAAAAGACGTGCAGAAGAGGTTACAATCTGCCAAAGAACACATCAACTGGCCTAAAGAGAAATGGTGGAATATTTTGTGGACTGATGAGAGTAAAATTGTTCTTTTTGGGTCTAAGGGCCGCAGACAGTTTGTGAGACGACCCCCAAACTCTGAATTCAAGCCACAGTTCACAGTGAAGAATGGTGGTGCAAGCATCATGATATGGGCATGTTTCTCCTACTATGGTGTTGGGCCTATATATCGCATACCAGGTATCATGGATCAGTTTGGATATGTCAAAATAAAGCCACTGACTTTAAACGTCTTCTGACATCTTTTGCTTTAACTCAGATTGTGGATAAACCAACCCACAATGCTGGACACACTCTGGACTTGATTATCACTCATGGGCTCATAGTGTCTCTTACAGAAATATCAGACACTCCCATTTCAGATCATTTCTCAATTCTTTTTGATGTTCTTGCTCCTCCACCTGTCAGTAAGCCTCCCGCCCCACCTTCTCGCCGCAGGATTATTACTTCTTCAACTGCTGGGGAATTTGCAACTGCTTTTGTGAATATGGAGATTTCTACTTATTATGAAGAATCTCTCCCTCAAGGCCTAGATAGCCTTTTATCGTTTTTCCATACCACCTGTACTGGGATCCTTGACAAAATTGCTCCTTTTAGGTGCAGGTCTTCTAAACCAAGGGCTGACCCCTGGCTAAATGACACTACTCGTGCAACCAGGCAGCGCTGCAGACAGGCAGAACGTCGCTGGAAGAAGGACAGACAACGTGTCATTGGAGATTCTTAAGGACAATCTTGCTCAGTATCAGAGGGCAGTGAAGGAAGCTAAATCCCAGTATCTGTCTGACATTATTTCCACAAATGGACATAGCCCTCGTGTGTTGTTCAACACAATTAATTCAGTTGTGAACCCCCGCACCCCTCATTTTGAAAATGCCACTGTTTCTACCTGTGAGGACTTCTTACACTTTTTTGTGGATAAGGTGATGTCAGTGAGAGCACTGAGAAGCTGCAGAATCAATCTGGAGGAGTCTGTTACTACTGTGCACTCTGCAGTGTTTGATCATTTTGATCCCATCACTGACATCCCTCACTGACATTGTTAAATGCATGAGGGTCACTAACTGCCCTTTAGATTTTCTTCCTGCTAAATTACTGAAAGAAGTGTTCACCACTGTTGGCCCTTCCCTTTTGATTTTAATTAATATGTCTTTAAGTTCAGGATGTTTTCCTGACGCTTTCAAACATGCTGTGGTGAGACCATTGCTTAAAAAAACCACACCTTGACACTTCTGTTCTATCTAATTTTAGACCTGTGTCAAATTTGTCTTTTATTTCAAAAATTATTGAAAAAGCTGTTTTTAAACAGTTGCAAGTGTTCTTAGATAGTAATTTTATTCTTGAAAAATTTCAGTCAGGGTTCAGAACAAGGCACAGCACAAAGTCACAATGATGTGGCTCTGTCGCTTGATGCTAAATGTCCAGTTCTTTTAGTGCTTCTTGATTTGACAGCAGCATTTGATACTGTTGATCACAGGATTCTCTTGTCTCGTTTAAAGCACCATGTTGGCATTTGTGGCACAGCATTAAAGTGGTTTAGTTCCTATCTAATGAACAGAACATTTTCTGTCATGATAGGTGACTTGTCCTCCTCTGTTGCAACCTTGTCTTGTGGAGTACCCCAGGGTTCCATTTTGGGCCCCATTTTGTTTTGTCTTTATATGTTACCACTGGGCTCCATTATGGAGAGACATAACATGTCTTTTCATTGCTATGCAGATGACCTGCTGCCAGTGTCTTCAAATACAAATGACGCTATCAGACGTTTGTCAGACTGCATGGCTGATATAAAGCTGTGGCTACAGCAAAATTTTCTCCATTTGAACGAGGACAAAACTGATTACATTTTGTTTGGTGACCCTGCTCTTCTAGGTTCTGGTTTGTTGTCTGCGTCTTTGAAACCTATAGTAAGAAATCTTGGGGTGGTATTTGACAATTCTTTAAGATTTGACAAACAAATTGACAGCGTGGTAAGAACAAGTTTTTATCAGTTGCGTCTTTTATCTAAGGTTAAACCATTTTTAAACCACACTGACCTTGAAAAAAACTATCCACACTTTTATCAGCTCTAGAATTGACTATTGTAATGCCCTTTATGTTGGAGTTCCTCAGACATCTCTGAGTTGTCTCCAGCTGGTGCAAAATGCTGCAGCCTGATTTTTAACAAACATATCAAGACGTCAGCACATCACCCCAGTTCTTTTTAATTTGCACTGGCTTCCAGTCTCTTTTAGGGTTGATTTTAAAATTTTGATGTTTGTCTTTAAAGCTCTTAAAGGCCTGGCCCCTCCTTATTTGACTGAGCTTTTGCATCCTCGTGTCTCAAACAGGTCTTTGAGGTCTGTAAATCAGCTTTTACTGGAGGTGCCCAGGTCCAGGTCTAAACGCTGGGGTGATCGGGCCTTCTCTGTTGCTGGGCCCAAACTTTGGAATAAATTGCCCCCTGAAATGAGAATCATCTCTGACTTGGAGCTTTTTAAGTCCAGGCTCAAGACGTATTTGTTCAGGCTGGCTTTTAACACTCAGTAGCATGATGGCGCTTTATTTTATGTTATTAAATGTTTTTATGCATATTTTATTTGTTTTTGTAATGGTTTTACTGCTGGATATTTGTTTTTACCATGTTTTGTTTTTAAATTTTGTTGTAAAGCACTTTGGTCACTTTGAGTGTTGTAAAGGGCTCTAGAAATAAACTTGATTGATTGATTGAAAATACTTGAAGAGGTCATGTTGCCTTATGCTGAAGAGCACATGCCCTTGAAATGGGTGTTTCAACAAGACAATGACCCCAAGCACACTAATAAACGAGCAAAATCTTGGTTCCAAACCAACAAAATTAATGCCTCGCAGATGTGAAGAAATCATGAAAAACTGTGGTTATACAACTATAATACTAGTTTAGTGATTCACAGGATTGCTAAAAAAAGCAGTTTGAACATAATAGTTTTGAGTATGTAACGTCAACAGCAGATGCTACTATTATTATGAACACCCCTTTTTCTACTTTTTACTAATAGCCCAATTTCATAGCCTTAAGAGTGTGCATATCATGAATGCTTGGTCTTGTTGGACTTGTGAGAATCTACTGGTACCTTGTTTCCCATGTAACAATAAGAAATATACTCAAAACCTGGATTAATCTTTTTAGTCACATAGCACTACTATTATTCTGAACACTACTGTATTTAGTTCATGTACATGAAGTTTTTTGTGGTGTTGTCAGGTTTTTTCCCTCAAATTTTTCAATTTCTGAATTATTTTTCAGATCTTTTTCCAGAACACTGGTTATCTTTGCTATGCACAATTTGTCATTGCTTTTACGTACTTGGTTTCTGACTGATAACTGGAACACAGACAAACAGGCATAACACTGGAACCTCCATACAACTGTGGTGGTTGAGATATAATGCAACATGTACACCAAATGGGCTTTTCAATAATAAATTCAAATGCCCACAAAACCTGCAATCGAGATCAAACTTTGTCAGGTGATAGTGAGTGCCAGTCTGACTTCACTTTCAAATATGAGAATGACTGGGGCATGTTTAATTAAGATATAAATTAAATGGGGTTTTCAATGTTAAATTTAAATGGCCACAAAATCTGTATTCTGGGTCAGACCCGGATCAAACTTTGTCAGCCAATAAAGGATACCATTCTACATAGTAAGTCCCTTCGGCTGCTCCCTTGTTTGCACTCGGGGTCACCACAGCAAATCCAAGGTGGATCTGCATGTTGAATTGGCACAGGTTTTTACACCGGATGCCCTTCCTGACGCAACTCCACATTACATGGAGAAATGTGGCAGGGGTGGGATTTGAACCCGGAACCTTCTGCACTGAACCAAGTGCATTAACCACTTGGCCACCACCCCTGCAGGATACCATCCTACATAACACTCTCAAATATGAAAGAATTCTGATCTTTGACAGAGTTATCAATTTTTGAAAATTTGTTCAACGCATTTCCAATTTTCCAAGATTTTTCCTGACTTTGACCTTTAACCTATGACCCTGAAAATTTAATCAGTTCTTACCTATCAGGATATGAATCTTCAGTAAAAAAAAAAAAAAAAAAATCCATGATATATGAAAAACTGTGGGTTCACAAACAAACAGGGGCAAAAAACATAAAACCTGACAGATTACATTGTGATCTGTCATTAAAACACTCCTTTTATGGTATTTTTGGGTTTGTGGCACCTTAAAGAATGACCAACTTGGCAACAACTATTCACACAAACACTCGTTGAAAATAACCCTTAGATTAGTTTATGTTCAGTGAAGTAAAAATAAGCAAGCAGTGAGGCTCAGAACACATAAATCAAAATCTGAATACGTTAAAAAAAATTGATCATGGACTTTTTCAAGGGAATCCTTGACATGAATCGGAAAACACTGTGTTGTGCGGTGAGTTGGTGCAGAATGACCATCAGTGTATCAGTTACCTCCACCAGACCTCTCTCCTCCAGCTCTGTTTTTCCTGATGGCTTCTCCATGGGCTCACTGCCAAACCTAATACACACACACTTTTAAATTTTACTCTTGCAGGGAAAATGCTGAGCATACTGCCGTCTGAGTCAAGCACAACAAATAATACTCCACAACCAGAATCAATCCAGTGGGGGCCGTATGCCTTGCTGTGTGGTGACATACAGAAGCAAAAACGTCACACCATCCAAATATCTATGAACCCAACAGTGGAGACAAGACAAGCACATGTCTAGATGCAAAGATGCGGTGTAGTGTACTATCCATAAGATTTGTTTTGTTTTCAGCTGAGTCCGTATAAAGGTCACAGTGCATTAATGCAAAGATAATGAACACACGTTAAAGTGCATATCTCTGGTAAATGAAATGCCAAATGAGCTGACTATTCAAAATAAATAAAGATTGATAAAAATATTGATGTAATAAAGGATTATTAACCGACCGTGAGGTCTGTACAGAGAAATATCAGACCGTGTTGTCAGTACCGCCCGAGCAAAGTGAGGTCTGCGCGAAAAACACAGAGGTGAGGGACGCACAGTGAATGCAACAGCTAGCCAGCTCGTCTGGCTGCTGCGCTCTGATTGCTTCCTCTGTCTTTTGTTATGAAATAATGCTGAATTTATGTGGAAATGATTGTTGTACAAAAGCTTCAGATATCTGTCTCTGAGACAGATGATGATTGGAGTGCATTTTTAAGCAGAATTAAGATAATCTGTGAACCGCAGCTGATGACTCATGCGCAGTGAAGACAGGGTGGACAGATTTTTAGGGGGGTCCATTCGGTCGGTGACACCAGCCCCAGCCATTTAACAGCATTACCTGCGTGACTGTGAACAGACAAATGTCCGATGGAAGCAACACTGACCGTCATGTCTTCCTATAATTTTGATTTTTTTGAAAGGAGTTAACCTTAGAACCGGAGCAGGAACAATATCCTGCATGGCTGCTGTGTGCAAACACAGGACGAGAACTCAGTGGCATCTCTCAAGGCATGTAGTTATTACTTTGTACTTTTCAATCTTATTAGACATATTTGATGTGGGGTTTTCTTTTAATACAAAAAGCAAACCGGATTGATGTACGACAGTACAGATAGCTAAAATTCAGTACCCAACGTTACTTAATGTTTATGGATAAAATGGTGATTAACCTGTTGTGCATTTTTCTGAGGCACTCTGGCTGAGTTTACTTTGACCAAGTTAAAGATTTGGAAGAAATAATTTATAATAGGGTTTTTTAGAAGTTGTTTTTTTTTTAGAAGATAACACTGACTGGAGCGAGATATGCACGTTAAGTGACGAGATCCTCCCATTCCGGTTTGGACATTGACTGCTGAAAGAGCTGCAGTGCAAAAGCAGAAACTGATCTAGTTGCTTCCTCATCCCCCTCAAAACATGAGGCAACAACCACGTTCCAGCTTTAAGCAATGACTTTTTGTCTGTGCAGCTTTCTTACTGTCAAACTTTGAATGGAAAGTGGAGAAAACCAGTAAATATATGACAATATGAAGTCCGCAAGCACAAGTAGACTTAATGAGAGACCTCCTTATCCTCACATTATCCAACAATCACAGCGCACATGTGCTTATTAGCCGTGATCCTGCTTCATTAGCACTTCTCAACCATTCCAACTTCACATAAACACACCAAACAAAAGCCCGCATCTGGCATGACACAACCAAGAGGCTGATCCAATATTCCAGACACACCAGCTGACGTGGTGCCTCTCACATCCATCAGAGAACTTGAAAACGTCAACAGGACTTTAACAGCATACAGACGCTGGGACAACAATGGAGCTCTGTGCACCGTGACCAAAACAAAGGCCAGCAAGTCTGATGTGATGACACAAACAACAGCAGCAGCCTCAAGTCAAATTAAAACACATGCATGTCAAAGTGCAGAAACCTGTACAGCAATTTCTCGACCAACCAAACCCTTCCAGAAAAAGAGCAACAAGAATAAAGTTTGCCTGAAACTGTTGAACCAATTTACACTCCAAATGCCAGAAAGTAAAAAACAAACAAACAAAAAACATACTGAGCAATATCAACAAAACAATGGTGTAAGACAGACGAAAAGGTTGCGAGTTTAAATGTCAAGTTTCACATTCTCCTTGTAAGTCAAAGTTGCATCAGAAAGGGTAGAAATCAGTGTTAAATCAAGATGTGGATCCACACCAGATTCACTATGGTAACCTGTGCAAACGAGAGAAACTAAAATATAAATATTTTCTCCACCAGAGTCACCAAAATGCATTTCAATCAAACGCTGAAAAACAAACCGCCAACTTTTATCAACTCAGGTTTAAAGCCCCGGTCACACGACACTAAGGAAGGACACCGAAGCCAAAACGAAATAAGAAATCTGGACTTATGTTGGCTTTCAGGGAGACTGTTTAACCATCGTCCAGCTTTGTTCCTGTAGCTGCCATTTGTCAGAATTTCCAAACTGTTGAAAAATGTGAATGAATCCCGACGACAACTTCAATTCATCTGTAATCCATTTTGCTTTCTGTCTTGATGGTTCCTCATCGTTTGCGTAGTTCCCGCAGTCAGCATTTTGTTTGATTGTCGTCCAACCTCTCAAGTCTGACGTCTTGCACGAACACTGACGATATCTGAACGGATCAATAACTAAAGATTCGATGAGGTGAACGTGGCTCATCCATGTGTGGGATGAAAAGCAATG
This sequence comes from Thalassophryne amazonica, assembly GCF_902500255.1. Taxonomy (NCBI): domain Eukaryota; kingdom Metazoa; phylum Chordata; class Actinopteri; order Batrachoidiformes; family Batrachoididae; genus Thalassophryne; species Thalassophryne amazonica. The sequence continues at coordinate 28,126,619 of NC_047124.1, forward strand.
TTGTCATACAGAAACAATAGCAGCAAGAACGTTTTAACAACTATTTACGCACGTTCGCATGCCCTCTGTGGCCAGAGAGGCTGTGTGCACGTTCGCATGCTGTCTATGCCTGGAACGTTCCAGCCACAACAGCATGCAACGTGCGTGTGCGCATATGTTGTTTTGTGAAGACTGACCTGTGGTCAAAGACAACTCTCGCACCTGCAGGTGATGTGGAGAGCGCACATTGGCTGCAGAAATGATCACAGGCTGGCACACGGTCTGATACCCGCTGTCAAGTAACGTCATCATGAATGTTTTTTTTTATTTTGTTTAAAGCGTCGAGGTCGCCGTTTGCTTGTTTTTCTTTTGTTAGTTTCGGTTTTGTTTCGTTCTTTTATGCGATCTGGACTCAGGTTTTCGGTGATGGAAGAAGTACCCGCTCATTCGTCCACTTTTTCTCAACGATTTGGGACTTTTATCATTCATTCAGCGATCGCCATGCACCGTGTGACCGGGCCTTTAAGGATTCAGCATTCCTCCAATGTGATGATGTCACCCACTATGCAATTGTGCTCCCCAGTGACAGGAAATGGAATAGGTATTCAAGTCAAGTATAACAATAATGTTACAGAAACGGATAATCCTGCTTCTTTGTCAAATGGCAATGTTTTTTTTACACTCACAAGAACAAAAATGTGCTATGCATTTAGATTTTTGGAAAATTTGACAAAGAATCGACTCCAGAAATGTTTATTTTATACACTATTTTGAGGATAAACTTGGACACAAAAACGCATAACAATCTTTAAGTAATTTTTTGTGATGTAGCTCACACTGCTACTACCTTACATGCACACATTTTTCAGTCACACATAGTCCAAACTATACCTTTTGGAATTTTTATGTTCAGACAAATAATATGTATAGTTTTTCAATATGATTGGAGCATTTTTAAGTTTTGATCCCTGTGTAATTCTTCAATACCTGACCGTGTATTGTGCCGAATTTGGTGCTTCCATCACCGACTGGATTTTTTTTTTTTTTTTTAATTAGACAACCATGCAAAAAAAATTTCACTCATATACAACAACAAAACTCAGAAACAAAGTAGTCAAAGAAAAAAAAAAGACAGTAAACAATTGATTAAAGAGACTGAAGAATTCTTCTGGAAATATTCCGTTATCTGCTGCACTAGAGCCAGATAATGATCTGGAGTAAGTTTTAAATATAAACTTTAATATGGACAAACACACAGTGATCTTTGTTGTTCTTTTTTTCGCTTAAGGCAGAGCAGATTTCCGGGACTTTAACTAAAATGTGTCATCTTTGTGGAAACATGTTTAAATAAATCTGACTTGTGGTGATTTTTTCGTCACTTCCTGTGAACAGGTGCAGCGAACTCAAGAAATTAAGCCAAATTATGACTAAATAAAATAAATTACGACTAAATAATCAGGATAAAACCATACAGAATTTCGTTTTAAAGTAAAACGTACTGAGCTAAAAACGGATTATGTGCCCGAAAAGACTAAAATAAAGCAGGCATGACAATTTCAACATTAGCGAGTAGCACCGACACGCTAACGACGAAAAGCCAATTCCCAAAAAAGAGGAACTGGAAGAGGAAAAACCACAAACAAGGTATATTTACCTGAAAATTTCAGCGCTCGTCTCAAGTTTCTTTCCTCAGCGAGGGCGACATGTTTGCTGCGCTTACGTCACCGTGACGTCCGCGTTACACGAGCCGCGCGCGGTTGGCGGGAACGATACGGTTCCCGAACCGAACCCCTTCGATTACAGTTACCGCACGGACGTAAAGTGGTTACGTAACGTAACAGTTACTTGGCGTTTTTCAACGCGATGGTTTGAGGTTCACCTGGCGCAGCTCAGTCTCTGACGTCACTGCTGGGAAAAAAAAAAGCGTAGTCACGTGACCGCCAAGGAACCCAGTCAGCAGGCGATTTTGGAATAATGCGACTAAACATACACATTTTTGCTATTTTCTACACTTAAACACACGATAAATAATGACCGTGTGTGCCGTCCATATTTGAATAAGGGAAGCAAGTGAAGTTCACGTGAGAAACCGATTAAAATAAGACAGAATCCCTGGTGGTGAGTTTTCTGTTGCTGGAAGAACTATTTTTTAAAATCACTCGGGCCACGGCTTTTAGTTTTGTATGAAGCATGTAATTTCCAACTTACCATGAATGCGTCCTGATGGAGGACAGCAGCGTTTTCAGCCTGAACAAAGCGGCTGCTTCCAGTCGAGTTGAATATTTATTAAAACGCTCATAGAACGCCACAAGTAACAGCGCAAAGGTTTGAACACACTGCGTACATTGTGGCTCCTTGTATCGGACCATATTTGTTAAAAATACACAATAACGTACATGCGAGAACTCACACCAACACGTTTGACCAAACTCTGTACGCTGCGTTCAAACACCCTCGGAATCTGAAAACTCGCTGAACTGCTCTACATTATTGCCCAATGGCAACCACCGAAACAGACCTACCTTTTAAAAAAAGTGGATTTTTTTTCTCCTTATTTGGCTCTTTACCATATTATTTTTGACCAATACCTTTTTATTGAACCACCTCTCAGCATAGCATCAGGGCATGTAGTACAATGGAACTCTTTCATTCAACATTAAATCCCATTTTCTCCACAATTCACAACAACAGACGATGCTGTATATGTAAAGTTAATGACTGTTGTTACAGATTAATGTAGCGCTGATGCCACAAGCTATGCACATAAGCAACATCAATACACTCTGGTCCTCAAGTACAGAGCTATCCTACAGTGATATGACACACGAATGTTTCATCTGTGAGACAATTCAAACACTACAATAGAGAGAAGAACAAAAAATAGACCTGTTAACTCTCCAAATTGTGCAGTTCTAATTGGGATCTTGTGAAATCAGAGCTTTCTTTTACCTTTGAGGTAAAGACCAACACACGGCTTGTGTAAATTTCCTCACAAGCCAAATGGCTCCAAATGTTCTGCGTGCAGAGAGAGAGAGAGGAAAAAAAAAAACCAAATGCAGTTGAGCACAAATCCTCCAAACTGTCTCTTCAATCTCCCTGCAATCAAATCAGTGTTTGCAGAAGAGTTTTGTGGCAGTTTTAGGGTGCGCCTGGAGCAGATTTGTCACGAGTGACCAGCGTTGTGTGTCTCTGTCCATCTTCAGTGCTCCTTGTGCTCTCCGTCCTCTTCCAGCTTCCTGATCTCCACCTGGAGGTGGTTGATGTTTTCTCTGCTGGCTTTTAGTTTGTCTTTTAGCTCTGTGAATCTCCTGGCTGGTTCTCCTCTTTGCAGCTTCCATTTTTCTCCTTCGTCTTTTGCTCCAGGTCAGCGACTACAAAGACACAGGCGGTTACAGAACACCTTCGTACAACCTGGATTCTTATGAACAAAGTAATGTGTGTGTTCCCTTCGTGGGACGTACACTCTGTTTTCGTGCTTGTATGCTCCCAGTGTCAGCTGTCTTGATGTTGTCAGCAGCTGCTGCATCATGGCTGTCGGATCCTGGAAGATCTGAAAACCAGAAAACGCCATAGTCGGATCATGTGAGCAGGTTTGTTTTATGACAGTAAAATGGAGCACAAATGATTGTCCAACATGTGTTGACATCTGTGATCTGAGCTTCATACTCAGATTGCCCAAGACCAAACCAATGTCACTTTGGAGAAGGCCAGGCTACCAAAACTAATGAAGCTCTCAGTCGAACCAAATCGACAAATATTTAACATAGTACCCAAATCGAGGCCATGGTAGGATTTTTCACCATGAACTGCATATTGTAAAGATCACAAAGTATACAAATATACAAATATTGAGATGAAGTCTGTTGCAATGTTCAACTTTTACAGTAATACAATCAAACTTATCAATGGCCATGATGGGAGACGCTGTAGAGAGGATAATCCAAATAGGGAAATATCCACCAACAATGATCATGGAAATTGTGTGATCCAAGTTCAATCCAATTGTTGCCCACATAATAGCTACATCCAGAATGTATTCACAGCGCTTTGGGTTTGTTTTTTCACATTTTTGTTATGTTACAGTCTTATTCCAAAATGGAGTAAATTAAATTTTTTTCCCTCAAATTCCACTCAACAAATTTCTTAAAAATAAAAAATACTAAGAAACACATGTACGTGAGTTTTCACACCCTTTGCTGATGCACCTTTGGCAGCAATTTCAGCCTCAAGTCTTCTTGAATATGATGCCACAAGCTTGGTGCAACTATATCTTGGGCAGTTTTCCTCTTTGCAGCACCTCTCAAGCTCCATCAATTTGGATGGGGAGCGTCGGTGCACAGCCATTTTCAGATCTCCCCAGAGCTGTTCAATCAGATTCAGGTCTGGGCTCTGGCTGGGCCACTCCAAGGACATTCACAGAGTTGTCCTGAAGCCACTCCTTTGATATCTTGGTTGTGTGCTCAGGGTCATTGTCCTGCTGAAAGATGAACTGTCGCCCCAGTCTGAGGTCAAGAGCAACTTGGAGCAGGTTTTCATCCAGGATGTCTCTGTACATTGCTGCATTCATCTTTCCCTCAATCCTGACTAGTCTTCCAGTTCCTGCCGGCTGAAAAACATCCTCACAGCATGATGCTGCCACCACCATGCTCACTGTAGGGATGGTGTCTGGTTTCCTCCAAATATGACACCTGGCATTCACGCCAAAGAGTTCAATCCTTGTCTCATAAGACCAGAGAACTTTGTGTTCTCATGGACTGAGAGTCCTTCAGGTGCCTTTTGGCAAACTCCAGTGGGCTGCCATGTGCCTTTACTAAGAAGTGGCTTCCGTCTGGGCCCACTCTAGCATACAGGCCTGATTGGTGGATTGCTGCAGAGATGGTTGTCCTTCTGAAGGTTTCCTCTCTCCACAGAGGAATGCTGGCGCTCTGACAGAGTGACCATCGGGTTCTTGGTCACCTCCCTGTCTAAGGCCTTCTCCCCCAATCGCTCAGTTTAGACGGGCAGCCAGCTGTAGAAGAGCCTGGTCAATCTGAACTTCAGGATGCACCTGAACTCAATTTTAAGCTTCAGGGCAAAGGTCTGTGAATACTTACGTACACCATGATTTCTTGGTGTTTTTTTTTTTTTTTCATAAATTTTCAAAAATCTAAAAAAAACTTTTGTCACATTGTCATTATGGGGTATTGTGTGTAGGATTTTGAGGGGGAAAAAAATGAATTTATCCATTTGGAATAAGGCTGTAACATAAAATATACAATCTATAGTCAGGTCAGTAATTATTATTCTCTAACACTATACTGACAAAAACAAAGGTTTTTTTTTATATATAAAGTTGCTGCCATCTTGACAAAGACCCCTAATCTACAGGGTGAAGTTCAGTGAAAGCACTACAGCTTTTCAAATGTAGTTTTCAGCCATAAATAATACAAGTAATTATGATGGTCATACATGGCTGGGAGAGGATGACACTCATACCATTTCATCGTAGAACTCAGAGACAACGGTCTTCTTCGGCATGGCGCTGGAGTCTGTCTGGAACAACTTCAACAGATGGTACAGAGTCACCTAACACCCAAACGAACAACCAGAGCAAACAAGTCAACTACAGCACACGTCCATGTCAACATCTGGTTCAAAATGAACTCCCTTCATCACTCCTGAGAACAGGAACATTTACGTTATTGTGTACGTTAGCTAATGTTCATTAGTGAGGATCTTACAGATCTCTCATTGGAGTCGATGAAGAAGATCTTGATGGCGATTTCAAATTCCCCCCAGCCCGTCTCTGTGATCTCATACGGCGGCTTGGTCACCACTGGTAGGCAGACAACCAGGCAACACACAACCAGCTTAAAGTTAAACCACAATTATTCCATTTTTACACGACAATGCAGGTTCAGAGGGAACGACTGAAGATAAGCATCCATTTACAAGATCTAGGCAGGTAACCACTTACCTCTCAGTGGGTTTCCGTAGCTCTCATGTAGCTTGAATTGTATTTTCTTCACATAAGCAGACATATCCTGAACACACAGGATTATTATTATTTTTTAATGCACATTAGTGGATCGTGTCCTGAGCTTTAAGGTTGACCTCTAACCTCATTTCTGTAAGGCTTCACGTAGACAGACCACTGATGCGTGTGCCCGTCCTCTTCTCTCTTCTTGCCAAAGTATGCGAGCAACGTTTCCAAACACAATGGGCTTCACAATGGTCACTCCCTGTACAGATCACACACACCAAAACCTCATTAAGACACGTGGAAACAATGTGTTCAAAATTTGAAAATGCGCAGAAACAAAATGAAGGACAAACTCATTTGAAAACATAAAAATGTTAAATGCTCACTTTCACCAACTGGACCGGATGAGTTTTAGGCAAGGCTGCAACTATTGATCATACACATCCATCCATCCATCCATCCAGCCATCCATTTTTCTTCCGCTTTATCCGGAGTCGGGTCGCGGGGGGCAGCAGCTCAAGCAAAGCCGCCCAGACCTCCCGATCCACACACACCTCCCCCAGCTCCTCCGGGGAACTCCAAGGCGTTCCCAAGCCAGCCGAGAGATGTAGTCCCTCCAGCGTGTCCTGGGTCTTCCCCGGGGCCTCCTCCCAATGGGACCGTGCCCGGAACACCTCTCCAGCGAGGCGTCAGGGGGCATCCGGAAAAGATGCCCGAGACACCTCAACTGACTCCTTTCGACATGGAGGAGCAGCGGCTCGACTCCGAGCTCCTCCCGAGTGACTGAGCTCCTCACCCTATCTCTAAGGGAGCGCCCAGCCACCCTGTGGAGGAAACTCATCTCGGCCGCTTGTACTCGCGATCGTCGTTCTTTCGGTCATGAGCCAATCTCATGACCATAAGTGAGGATCGGAACGTAGATCGATCGGTAAATCGAGAGCTTTGCCCCCCTACTCAGCTCTCTCTTCACCACGACGGTCCGATACAGCGACCGCATCACTGCAGATGCTGCACCGATCCGTCTATCGATCTCACACTCCATCCGTCCCTCACTCGTGAACAAGACCCCGAGATACTTAAACTCCTCCACTTGAGGCAAGGACACTCCACCGACCTGAGAGGGCAAAGCACCTTTTCCGGTCGAGAACCATGGCCTCGGATTTGGAGGTGCTGATTTTCTTCCCAGATGCTTCACACTCGGCTGCAAACAGCCCCAGTGCACGCTGAAGGTCCTGATTTGACGAAACCAACAGAACCACATCATCCGCAAACAGCAGAGACGAGATTCTGTGGTTCCCAACCAGACCCCCTCTACACCCTGGCTGCACCTAGAAATTCTGTCCATAAAAATAATGAACAGAACCGGTGACAAAGGGCAGCCCTGGCGGAGGCCAACGTGCACTGGAAACAGGTCTGACTTACTACCGGCAATGCGAACCAAGCTCCTGCTGCGGTTGTACAGGGACCGGATAGCCCTTAGCAAAGGACCCAGTGCCCCGTACTCCCAGAGCACTCCCCACAGGGTGCCCCGAGGGACACGGTCGAACGCCATCTCCAGATCCACAAAACACATCAAATTCCCAAATATCAAAACAATGAACACAAAAGCAAACATTCTCAGGCGACACCTACAAATAACATAAAACTCATACAAAAAAGGAAAACAACAAATCCGCACTGACATTTATGATTGACAACTGACCAAATTGATTAATCAATGAAAACTCTCAGCAGATTGATCTCGTACCAACTGACTGTTATAGCTTTCTTCCGTGGAAGGGTTTGGTTTAATCATGAACAGCAGACAAATTAGTTTTATTTCATTACCTTTGTTTAAGTTTTACTAAAATCCATAAACTGGTTTACAATATGGGCTCAGGATTTGTTGACAGGAGGGCAGAATCTTTCTTATATGCCTAAGCTTTTGTTTGTGAAGGGTTCAATATGAAACAATATTTGCTATGATGGTCCAGGAGTCCACTTTTTAACCTGCATTGGACACCAGTGGGCCTCAGGGTCTATATCAGCAGCACAACGGTGCACGGACATCACTTACAGCACAGTAAGAGTCAGCTTTCTCATGTAACTAATGTTGGGTGCTGTGGGAAATATGTGCCAAAAGTGATTTATTATTATTATTATTATTAAAGAGTCTGGGGGTACAAATATTCAGAAAGGTTTGGGTGGTAATTTTGCTTTCAAGTATGGAGGGGGGGGGGGTTGATCGCCCAAATATGGATGCCATCTTTTGAGGTTAGCTATTGATTTCTGGCAAGACCATTTTGTTATGAATTGTCATTTCTCAAAAATGATCTGCTGAAAAATTATTAAGTCTTGCAAGCCCTGAGCACCCACTACCTTTGAGAGGTTCACCAAATATCAAGTTGATATCTTGTATAACTTCAGTTTTATTCACCAAAATATTTATACATTTTCACACCAAAATTGTCAATTAAGCAAGGGAAAATCTTCAAATGTCATCATCATGGCACACATGGTAGTTTTTAACATTGTCACAGTCTTGACATTTGCACAGTGCGTTGCATGGTAAGTTCTTCTTCTGGCATGAACCCTTGCACCCACATTTCACTAGCTCCAGTACAGCAGGTGGTGGAGCTGGGTTTTCAAGACATTGTACTGAACAAGGTTCCCACCCTCATTAATCTTCCATCCATTGCCCTCTGGGATCAAATTGTTCAGCTTTGGTTCTCCATAGCTTTTATTCCTCTTGGACATGAAATTGGCATGCTGTATAATGTGGTCTGAGACTGCCTAGTGTTAGAGGCAGCTTTTCCCCATCCAAATTCTTAACCTTGAGAAGCTCCCATCGGAGTTCAGAAAGTGCAACACATGACCTTCTGCCAGCATAGCCACTACAAACAAAACCCTCAATACAAGCAGAAGCCAACTCAGTAAAAGTATCCGTACATCCAAACATCTGCAATGTTCTGATGACTTAACTGCATCGAGGAAGCTGCAAAAACTTGATGATCCATGTTTTTCAATATGTTGAGAACTTGCCCCCACCCTTCCTCCCCCCAGTGAAATTATGGGAGCCCAATCAAAGCCTTTGTCTTCTCCAGGCCAATGGTATGGCACCTTTATGTCAACTGCATGGAAAAACTTTCCTCTTCAGCTGTCCTATAACAGTGTGATTTGCAACATGATCCAACAACAAAAGAAAAACATCTGTGTCAGGGGACCACACATATACATCTTGTGTTGACATTCCTTGAGTTGTTGCATCAATAACATCAAGTGGAATCTGTGTATCAGCCTCTTCATGATTATGAGTAGTGATTTGCTGACTAATTATATTAGGGCGAGTTCCATAGACATGTCCCTTGTCACTAATTTTTGATACTATCAATTTTTTTTCAGAAAACTTTTTATACTCTGTGTGCTTCTTACCCTGTGTGCTGCTGGAACCGCAGTATCCCTGAGGGAGTTTTCCCAAGGGATCAATAAAGTTCTATTGATTCTAATCTAACCTCTCAGCAAACTGCCTAGCAGGCTGTTCTCCAAAAATTCTGAGCTGGAACTTGGTGTCTGCATGGGACAACAGAAGCTTCATGTTGACATTGTGTATAGTGTATATTCAGTGCCTCTTGCATAATGAATCTCACTGGTTGTATAGATCCTGCTTGCTTGATGTGTTTTTCTTTCAGAGATCCAGTATATACTGGTCAAATATTATGCAACCTTCATTATACCACTGCAGCATTTTGTCAGCCCTCTTGACAGATTCATCTGCCAGATCACCAACTGTATGCATGCAGGAACCTTCCTCACACCCTGTATAACAGCTTGTCCATCTACTATAACAACCTTTTCCCTGTCAAATCTTGATTCCAGAGAATCAAGTTCATCCTGATCATCAGCATCAGAAAAATTTTATTGAACATTATCATCCCTCACCCTTCTGTAACTGTAATAGGTGCATAAACAACAATAAAAAGAAAAACAATACTTCTGTAAGAAATAAGTCAAATAGACAAATGAGCAAAGTTAGGTTTAGATTTTGTACGCAAAATCACTTTTAGCATGTAATTCCCACGGAATGAGTAATCTGGCCTATAATGTGCGTTGGGCACTTGCAGAAAAACATGGGTGAGTAGATCCGTGAATCCTGTTACACTGTATCAGCAACAACTCAGAAAATGCTATTATCTTGCATCACTCCCGAACTGGTTTTGCATATGCAAAATCCCATAGACATGTCTGCCACCTGCTGGACGAGGCAACCACGTTGACGCTCATATCGGACTAAATCACAACCACCGAAACATGATACTACACATGCAGGATTAAATGTACAACCAGCATGAATAGGATGACAATTTTTCATCAGTACTGGCAAAAGTGGAATGCATTGCTGCCACCTGTTGTACACTTCAAGAATGCGCATCCTAACCTAATTATGAACTGTACGTGCACTCGCACCTTACGTTTGCAAGCAGGATTATCCAATTTGACAATTGTCATACTCAAGGTTTCCTGCTGTAGATACATCTGGAATTGTTTGGCCACATGACTAAACAGCACCCTCTGCACGCAATGTCATTTTACAGTAGAACGCAAGACTGTGACTAGTGAAAATTTATCACAATCTCCGGTTCAAATAATAACCTGGATTAAGTTTTCTGTCATTTAACAATTTAAAGTTATAAAATATTAACTTATTAACGTTGCAAACGTAAAGAACTCCCATTGTACCTTAAGATACTCACTTTAAGAGAAAATAAAATCACACCCAAGACAAGTAACTAAATTCTAAGTCCATTAATTCTGTGTGGAAACTTAAATGTGGAGCTTTTGAATATTTTTTTTTAAGACTTGTGTTACCTTACTCTTCCCCCCGGAATCTGGACCAAATTCACTCATCTTTTGAACATAGTACAGAGAACAGGATGCGAAGTTGATTCTGTTGAAAGCTCGAAATGATTCTCTCTTCTGTTCGTTTTTCCATCCGATAACTGGCCATTAAATCACAAGTCATTTAATCCAGAAAGCGGTCGAGCCGCTAGCGAAACAAGCACCGGAAACGTTTGGTCTCCACACGCCCGGTGTGAAACATACACGCAAAAGAAAGGTTCCGGGATTTGAAAACCACAAAAAAAAAAAAAGTAATGATTTTAACAAACCACACTTTGTTACTGTAAAAAAATAAGCTTTATTTTATTACTGAGTCACACATGGGAAAAAAAAACCTCTCCCCCCAAAATATATACTAATCCAAATATGGAGGAACTACCCAATTAAAAGTACTGTATTAAAAGTTAGTTTTTATACAAGGCCAGAGGAATTATTAATCTCAGACCCAGCATGTTATCAGGTCTGCTTAGTTCCATAAATATTTACAATACTAATAAAGAAAACAAATATTGATTTCCTTCCACAATATGCTTGGACCATTTCAAAATGAACACATACTGTACTTAATTTAACCATATTAAACTTAAATTGACTTAACTTTTGCTAGATTTAATTTGTTCTTCAGATTTCTGCAACATATTAAGAATATGTCTCTGAATAGCCCATGTGAACTACAGGGCCAGTGACGGGTTTTTATTTCCCGGCTGTGTTGATGGTGGTGTGTGTGGAGTTACCTGGCAAAAACTGAATCTGGACAAAATCCTGCAGGGTGTCTCACATTTATACCCAGATATTAATGACTGATCCTAGAAACCTGAAAGCACACTTATCTTTGAAATCACATCATCAGATGTCCATTATTTACACTTACAGTTGCCAACAGCTTTCAATAAATATGACCAAACTTCAAATTTATATTCAAAGATTAATATAGAAGATAATTAGAATTATGTCAAGTAAAATATGAATATTACACTGCAATATAATCTGACTTTCTTAGAGTGTTGGAGCGAGGCAGCAAGTCTTCACAGGACAGGACCGATTCTTCTCCAGCAGATGTAGACCTGAAAATATCTTTGTTGCTTTGATGACAAATTAAATACAAACAGAGCTCAGAAATCTACACAATTACAGTGTTGTGTATTTACCATTGTTACTATTCAGATCAAAAACTCTAAGGTGCAGAAGGATTAAAAACTAAGTGTTAAAACAGCCAAAATATGAAGCTGCATAAATATTTGGACATTGGCAATTCTAACATTGGACACTTTTCACACAACAAATTGGAATTAGTGACTTTCGACTTACACTGAAGCCAATCATCTAAACATTTTAGCATTTATAACAAGTAAATTGCCCGAAGTTGATTTCTGGCTGTCAGCCCATCTTATTATTTACTTTTTGCCAAATGTTAACTTCTCAAATGAATAAACATTAACTTCGCTGTGCAATTTAACAGCTTTTATCACAATCTAGTGGGCATTGTGAGCATTTCAGGACTTCTATACATATCCTACTTAAAACCAAAAATTCAGTTTAAAAAGGCATCTCTAAATGTCAAAAAAAAAAAAAAAAATATATATATATATATATATATATATTGTAGGCAGAACTTTGAGCAAGTATTAATGTATAAAAATTTTAATTTTGAGAATTTTATGGTCCTTGAGCTTGCGTGCCATATTTTTCAGAGTATAAGTCATTTCAATTTGTTTATTTTGCTTTGATTTGGGAGGTTCTGCAACATATATCGAAACATCACAATCAAATAATTTTAACTATTTATATAGGACTTTCCTATATAACAAGATTCCAACAATACAAGGATACAACAATGCATAAAATCCCAAATGAGCTAACACAGAAAGGTGTGACTTATACTCTGGAAAATACGGTAATTACATCGCTGCACACACTAACGATGTATTGAGTAATCTTCAGTGAATGTTTAACTTTATACAAATTATTTTTTTAGTATTAATTACAATATTTGATGTTGTTATAAATTCAATACAGGCTTCACAATACACACATTATTCCACTTCTCTTCAAAAGTAGTTTTTAAACATTAGAAAATCAGACAAGTGGTACCTCAAACCTGGTGAAATAAAGCTGCCTGCCAATTGGTCCTCACATAGTTTCCAAGCTAACAGCAGCTGTACATTTTGGAACATCAAAAATTATGTTTTTGGTACTTTAAATGGGGGGGAAAAACACATTCACTAAGTCTCAAATGTGTGTAATAATGCAGAAACAAGCCTGTCGATGTCTTAAGTATTTACCAAATAACTGCTGTGTAATGTCAACGAATAATGTTTACTCTCCCATGGTTTACTTATATAAAATATAAATAAGCCATATAAATAAGGCTTCCCTCAAGTCCAAGCACTTGAGGTCAAAAACAGACTGGAAATTTTGCAGAACCAACTTAAAGATATGTCTTGAAAAATGCGAAGAATCACGTTAAGTCTCCCCAAAAAAAAAAAAAAAAATCGCCCCTGTGGCTGCTTCAAAAATGGCCACCGTCTGGTTTATTTTCACGTCTTTGTTTCTGGAAAGGTTAGTAACCTGATCTAAGAGAAAAAAATGTTTTAAGAGACATTATCATGACTATGTAGAGGTTTTTTTTATGGCCATCATTTTAATTTCCAACATTTCCAGTATTCAAAACTTCTAATACTTGTAAAGACTGTCTCATGCATGTCTCTTTATACATTTAAATCAGTTTTTTTTTTTTTTTTTTAAGATTTCCAGAAGCAAAGATATGTGTTTAAAAAAAGTGAAATGGAAACATCTTAGATTTTGAAAAAGCCACAGGGGAGACTGAGAGACTTTTAGCATGCCATTCTACACATCCAACCTGAAAATTGTTCCATAAAATATCTGTTCCTCAATGCTGAAACTCTTGGACTACAAATTTAGGGCCAACAAAACCCTTCCACGAACAGTTCAAGAGTGGCGCATCGTGTTGGGTTGCCATCGTGTGTACTTTTTAAGCCAACTACTAACACGTTTTCAGAAAGGCAAAGAGAATTCTCAATCATAAGGGCATGGAGGACTCCAACATTCAGTTAAACTCAGGACAAAGTTTGACAAGTGGGAATAAGTTTTTTTGGTCTTCCTGCAGGATTTCAAATCAACAAAAACCTTCATATACAGCTTTCTTTACATAATGTTTTACCACTATAATTTCCACAAATTCTCAATGTGGGCATATGATTACAGAATGTACTGAAAACTTTACTATTCAATACAAAGTTCCCTGGAAAAAAAAAAAAAAAAAAAAAAAAAAAAACTGCACCAGAGTGCAGATGATCACATTCTCCAATACAAATTTCAAACGTCCCATTTGGAATGTGAGAGTTACTGTGCTTATTCTGTGTGAAAATTTAGGACTCCGTTACATTTGGTAAAAGCATTATTCACACACACACACACACACACACACACACACAAAAAAAAAAAAAAAAAAAAGCAAAAGAGCAAAACTATAAAAAGATTAACTCTTATACCCTAATATTTTAAAGGTTCAAATCCTACAACATTTTAAAATATAGGTCATTCAAGTAACATGTTATTTTTAGCAATAAATTAGTTTTATCAAAGCAAATAAGCCTCAACATTTTTTAAAATCTTGGTAGTATTTGGTATAACTATTAACTAGACCTGTCACAAACCATTCTATCAACACTGTTGGGGAAAAAAATTAAATTAATTGGTGAGTGCTGTCTAAATGTCGACAAAAGCTTGACTTATAAAAAGGAACAGCAAAGACACTTTCAAGCATTTCAATCTCTTAACATCCGTCTCACCTTCAGGGTAAAAATATATCGTGGAGAAAAGTTGCATAAACTTAACATAAACAGAAACATACCTTAAACATAGGCCTCGATGGTACAACAAAAAATTAGCACAACAGAAAAAGTGATTCAAATGCAAGCTTCAATATGAAGGCAAAAAATAAAAACATAAAAAATAAAACCCAAAACAGGCATTTAATATAAATGAGCAATGGAGGCAGAGCACCTCGGTAAACAGTTTTATTACAACACCATCTATTTTTAATCAAAAGCAGACATTTACAAACAACTACTACAATCAGGTGAATAAATGAGAAAGGCGGAAGGGGGCGAAAACGCACAGAGAACCTATAAAAACGATCTAAATAAATGTACACAGTACAGCAAGCCGGGGGGAAGGGGCGAAGCTTGCGGCTGGTGTGTGCTGTTTTACTAGTTCTATGCAAAAAGAAGCATCAGTGGTACTCTTCATGTCAAATAAAACATAAAAACAAAAGAGCTGTATGAAAAGTTTTTTTTTTTTTTCCTTTCATCATTATAGGAGAAGATGTTTGGATAACAGCCTTACACAGGTCAGCGTCTTCCATCCACTGCACTTAGCTCAGGCAGACAGGATGAACACAGAGAGAAAGACGGGCAGAGGACAGGATAAATGAAGGGGTGGAGGACGAGGTGGTAGCTGTGCTCCTGTCCGCTCATGCAAGCTTTGGAGGTTCACGCTGCACTGAAGTTGTTCCTCCGTTTCCTTCTGTCCGTCCGTCCTGATCCTCGTTTGCTGAAAGGTGTCAAAACGAAGGGTGGAGTTTGTTTGGAGGCAGCCCAACAGTCAACAATGATTCCCCCTCACCATCAAACCGCAACACTACACATACATAGTGTGCACCAAGGCTGGGCTCAATTCAACAGCTATCCAACTCGCACTGCCCCGATCCGGGAACAGACGGACTGTTTCACAGTTAGGGTACACAAGTATGTGTCACTGGCGCACCCAAAAAAAAAAAATCAAAGTGGTTACTTTGGTGAAGTTATTCATCCATATCTAACTGCTAACTGGGGTACTTACAGTGGGGAAAATAAGTATTTGACCCCCTGTCAGTTTTGCAGGTTTTCCCAACTACAAAGAATGGAGAGGTCTGTAATTTTTATCGTAGGTACACTTCAACTGTGAGACAGAATCAACAACAAAAAAAAAAAAATCCAGAAAATCACGTATGATTTTTAAATAAATTTGCATTTTATTGCATAAAATAAGTATTTGACCAGCCAGCAAGAATTCTGGCTCACACAGACCTGTTAATTTTTCTTTAAGAAGCCCTCTTATTCTGCACTCTTTACCTGTATTAATTGCACCTGTTTGAACTTGTTACCTGTATAAAAAACACCTGTTCACAATAATTCACACTCCAACCTGTCCACCATAGCCAAGACCAAAGAACTGTCTAAGGACACCAGGGACAAAACTGTAGACCTGCACAAGGCTGGGATGGACTACAGGACAACAGGCAAGCAGCTTGGTAGAAGAGAACAACTGTTATTATTTATTATAAAGTGGAAGAAACACAAGATGACTGTCGATCTCCCTCGGTCTGGGATTCCATGCAAGATCTCATTTTGTGGGGTAAGGATGATTCTGAGAAAGCTCAGAACTACACAGGAGGACCTGGTCAATGACCTGAAGAGAGCTGGGACCACAGTCACAAAGATTACATTAGTAACACATGATGCTGTCATGGTTTAAAATCCTGCAGGGCAGCAAGCCAGCACATGTCCAGGCCCGTTTGAAGTTCACCAGTGACCATCTGGATGATCCAGAGGAGGCATGGGAGAAGGTCATGTGGTCAGATGAGATCAGAATAGAGCTTTTTGGAATCAACTCCACTTACCATGTTTAGAGGATGAGAACAACCCCAAGAAAACCATCCCAACCGTGAAGAATGGGGGTGGAAACGTCATACTCTGGGGGTGCTCTTCTGCAAAGGGGACAGGATGATTGCACCGTATTGAAGGGAGGATGGATGGGGTCATGTATTGCGAGATTTTGGCAAACAACTTCCTTCCCTCAGTAAGAGCATTGAAGATGGGTCATGGCTGGGTCTTCCAGCATGACAATGACCCTAAACACACAGCCAGGGCAACTAAGGAGGAGCTCCGTAAGAAGCATTTCAAGGTCCTGGAGTGGCCTGGCCAGTCTCCAGACCTGAACTCAGTAGAAAATCTTTGGAGGGAGCTGAAACTCCAAACCTGAAACATCTAGAGAAGATCTGTATGGAGGAGTGGACCAAAATCCCTGCTGCAGTGTGTGAAAACCTGGTGAAAAACTACAGGAAACGTTTGACCTCTGAGAGGAGAAAAAAAAAGAGAAAAAAAAAATAATCATACATTGTGATTTCTGGATTTTTTTTTTTTTTTTTTTAGATTATGCCTCTCACAGTGGACATGCACCAAAGATGAAAATTTCAGACCACTCCATGATTTCTAAGTGGGAGAACTTGCAAAATCGAAGGGTGTTCAAATACTTATTTTCCTCACTGTAGATTGTTTTATACCATGGTCAGTGAGAATTCCATATCTAACTGGCGTGCATTATTTTCGTGTATACGCACACGCAGTTCGGCGAGTTAAGTCACTTGTTATAATCACTCCGCTCTGGTTGTCAGCATAGCAACGCGCAAATCAGTTGGCACAGATCAGCTGTGATAAAACATGGATTTCCAAGTGAATTTTAATATTTTTGACCAAAATAAAATGTTTGAGGAATGGAAAGAGGAGGAGAGCAAACGAGAAGAACGCAAAGCAACGGCGTAAAGATTTAACATCAGACGAACTGGACAAGATTCAAAACGGGAAAGAAGAACGGTTCTATCCTTGCAGGCTCTGCATCAAACAGTGAGCGTAGTTTCTCGACCTGTTGGCCGCAGCTCCACACAGCAGAGAGGGGGCGGTGTGAGGGCCCGCTGCAGTGCGAGCCCGCAGACTCTGTACGCGCGTCGGAGACAAAATATCTTGAGACTGGTATAAAAATAGTCCCAAATACTCTCACATTTTAATCAAGTTCTGTTACTTAAATAAATATGTGTGTTAGCTCACTGTGTGGGACCATGGTAAAAGCGGATTAACAACTCGAAGCCGTGCATTATACGGTTTGAATGCTTCACGTTGTGGTGTTTTAGACTCCGCGTCGTGCATTCAAACCGTATAATGCATGCCTTCGAGTTGTTTAATCCTTACATATAGTAGGCCAGGGATTTTCAAAGTGTGGGAGAGTGACCCCCCCCAAGAGAACAAATTAACAGCTGCACCACCCACCCCACCCCCAAACGAGACACATACACACAATTACATCTTCGTGTGTTTTTTATTCTTTTACACATTAAACACATTTTAAATATATTTATGTGTTTTTAAAGGAACTGTCTATGCATTTACACATTTTACAGCCATTGTAAACACTCATCTTCAACTGCTTTTCCAGGTTCGGGTTGCGGGGGCAACAGCTCCAGCAGGGGACCCCAGACTTCTCTTTCCCGTGCCACATTGACCACCTCTGACTGGGGGATCCCAAGGCATTCCCAGGCCAGTGTGGAGATATAATCTCTCCACCTAGTCCTGGGTCTTCCCCAGGGTCTCCTCCCAGATGGACGTGCCTGAAACACCTCCCTTGGGAGGCGCCCAGGAGGCATCCTTACCAGCTGCCTGAGCCAACTCAGCTGGCTCCTCTTAACGCGAAGGAGCAGCAACTCTACTCCGAGCCTCCCACGGATGACTGAACTTCTCACCCTCTCTCTAAGGCTGGGGATACGCTGTACGATATTTTCAATCGTTGTACTTGGCTCCAGCTCAAACTGTGCGACAAAACCGCAGGGTTTAAAATTTCAGACCGCACGATTCATGTTCTCAAACTCTACGGCCCGATGCTCTGTTGCAATCTGACTGCTCACAATTGTACATTCAAAAACCACACGTCGGAAGCTTTTTTTTTTCTTAAAAAAATTTTATTTCATGCCTATCAGCGCGCACAGTGAGTGAAATCAGGTGGGAGAGACTGAACGTATATGCGCGCGTGCACACACAGCAGACAGCAACATATCCATGAGAGGACGGTTAAAAAAAAGAAAAACATTTATAACAGGTGTTGCTACTTACACTGTTGTATAAACAAACTATATTTCATACTAAGTCTTACAGCTGTGCTCATCTGTCGTAAATCCTGTTGTCCTGCTGTGTGTGGCACGCACGCGCGCGCGCATATATACGTTCAGTCGGCCACCGCCTGATTCCACTACTGTGCGCGCTGATTGGCATGAATTTTAATATGATATTAGGTTATTGCGAGGGAAGACAAAAATTTGAAAACCACTGCAGTAAGCTTTGATAGGGAAATTAGTCCATTTTGGTTACCTATGAAATATACAATAGTTCTGGCAGCCCATCAAAACTGACAAAACTTTGTTAGTCATTTCCACTTTGTCATTAAACCAAACTTTATCTTTAAAATCCACTTATGTACCCTGACTGTAAAACAGGCCAAAAGAACATGAAATAAGACAAGGTCTCACGGGAACTAATCAATTAAATTCAGATCAGCTTCTGGAATCAGGAATAATGATTTCATAATTCACTGTCGTGATAATTTTTGTTTCAGTGTTGAGCGTGGATTGTGCACAGCCCTAGCACACGCACACAACAACATGTCATGCAAAGTTTAAACAGGAAAGATGTTTGTGGAGATTCTCAATCATTCAGGTCACAGTGTCCAAGCAGGACAATTCAGGTCAACTGGACTTTTTTTGTTGTTCCGTGAAGTTGTTCCGCTCTTCATCCTGAAAAGCGGAATCAGTTCTAGTTACTACTAGAACTCATTCAGCTGTTCCTTTTTCCTCTCTGACATTAAGTTGTGTTGAACTGTTGATGTTCATGTAAATGGATATTCTGCAGGTTGTTTGATCTGCTAGTGCAGTAAATTTGATTTGTGTTGGTATGAAAAATTCTAGTACGTTTGTTTGACTGTCAATTATTTGAAATTCTGTTTGTAGTCACCCCACGCCGAGTGTTAAAACTGAAGAGCAATACGTCCTCAAAGAACTAAAGTCCAGTTGACAGACAACTCAGTTGCATTTAAACAGGAAAAAAAGTACAACTAAGTTGTACCTATCACAAAGTCACACACTGAGGCAACTCCTCACTGTTACTGAAAAACTGAACTGAATAATTCTAAAGTTTTATACGCGTTTACATTTTCTGTTCTTAACAGCAACAACATCCAGATACAACATATTTCTCTAAAAGTATCCATCTGTTCCAGTATGTCAATATAAGACAACGATCAACCGTGCTTAACTTTGTTGGACCAGAACAATACAAAATGCACAATACAGTATACCTGTCTGCTATCTGCTGGACATGTCTGGGACTGCTGCAGGAATAATCATCATATGGATGATGGAAATTAGAAGCAGGTGCAGTTGAATCTGCATGTTTTCTTTAAATTAGCGGCCCCTCCAAGTGTCTTTCGTTACCAAAGTCTAGGAGCGAAGGACACAGAGGCCACCACAGCTTGTTGCTTTCAAAGTTTCAATAAATATTAACTTCCCAATTGCAAGGAGTGACATGATGCCATTTCTAAAATTGTATTTACTTCATACCTTAGCCACTGAGTTTTATCACTACAATTCATATATGTTTGCTGCTGCTTAGCCATTTAATCCAACCATTTTTCAATAGGATGTAGTAGGCCTCATTATACTGTACCTAACGGTTGAGCTGAAATACACCTTTTTAATATGGGTTTGTTGCAGCCACAAGTACCTAACCAACAAAACATTTTCTTTACATCCAATGATAATGAGTGAAACCCCAGTAGGTGTTTCAGGGAAGAAGAAGAAAAAACAAAGACCTTGTGTGCTCAAATTACAACCTCATCCCACACATTACTTAGCTTATGCTCTCAACATAGCTTGTGTCCAAATTAGTCATGAAACCACTGTGACCATTCTGCCTCATAAACAGTTAAAATAAGTTGTAGAAAATATGCCTCCCAATTCTGGTCCCCAGGGACCTGTAGCTTTTTCATTTCTCCTGCTCTGCCAAAAGTTGTCTGTAGGTCTTGGTTGGTCCCTAAGGACCAGAATGGGAATCTCAAATACACGACACATATGTAAACGTCTCACCACAACTATTGCGTATAAAATGTTTAGATTACTACCTGAAGAGAATAAATAAGTAATAAGAGAATTAATTAGTAATTTGTACATATAAATTAGTTTATTTGCCTATGCAATGCCTACAGGCTGTGAAATATGCTAGGCATGGAGTAATTGGGCAAAATCTCTAGAGCCAGATTTGTTTTTATCCTACACATTCCCATGTCATTTTCCAGCTAAGATGGCGAAAGAACAGTTTAAATCTTTCTGACATGCTTCTTAAAGAGAGTAACGTACCTCTGTACAAAAGCTGCATTTTTAAGTAACTGCATGGATAGTTGCAACACAATTTTCAGACACTCAAGCAATACAATGTTGGACAAAAAAGTAGATTTGCACACAAAATTAAAAAAGGACCAGTGACAACACTGCCCCTCCCCCAAATGCATGTCAATATTTGAGTTAACAGAATAAAACTTTAAGGTAAATTTGAATATTTCACTATGAACTTGTATAAGCAGCAGTATTTCTCTCCCCCCCCCACAATAAAGTATGGCATGCAAGGTAACAGGGTACTATTATAAGCATTATCATTAAAGCTATCATGAACATGAATATCATGGCACTACTGGACTTCCAGTAATTTTTTCAAGTCATTTACGTCAATATGTTATGAAATTACAACATTTGATACATAAAGTGATTTCAAATATCAGTTACATTATGTGCAAATCAAACTATTTGTTGTTAATGGTAAGAATTTAACACGTGTACAATTACCAAGGCAGAACAGGAAACGGCCTCACAACCAACAAGTTACTTTTAGTACAAATTTCGTATGTGACGTCTGAGACAATAGCATTTGTAAGGACAGAGGCCTAATTTAATCCAACCTTTCAGATTTGAAAACTTGAACATTCTCATTATTACTATTACTATTCAAACCATTAACTACAGCCAAGACTACATTAAATCAGAGAGGCTGAGTTTAAGGAACACTCTTCCATAACTGCTTAAGTGGGCACAGTCAACAAGGACCAAAGTTCAGCATAGAAAAATGCTGGTGGTGAAAATTATGGTTCGGGGCACCGTTTTGCACTTGAACACCTACAAAAGAGTGTCACCAAGTTAAATTTAATAATTTACTAAATATATTTAACACACAATATATAGTAATTAAACCTGCCGTTTCTAAAAAAAACAAAAAAACAAAACAAATCAGGAATAAGAATACTATGGTAGATATTTGTACACACAGCAGCAAAGTGACAGACAAGAAAACATGTCAGAGTCACACCAGGGTCAGACTGTACACAAAATACTGCCACTTGTAACCCACCGAACATGTAACTTTATCCCGATACAACACATAGCCTGACATGCACCACATTTAACATTACGTCAATTTCCACATGATATTTACATCTTACTTCACCTTAGAATTTCTTTATTTATTTTGCACCCACAGTCAATTAGAAAATGTTGCATTCACATCTGCAGTTAAAGTTTGTTCAATACAGTTTTTTTTCATGATGCTTTTGCTAGTCACATGAAGGCTGGTTCGTGATACTGCATTACATATTCATTTCAAGTTAATAGCCTGAAAGGTGACGTTACCCGATTTCAATTATCTCACAATTTTGACGAGGAAAAAAAGTCACAGGACCATTTTACGATGACTGCACCGTCATACTTAAAGAATGTGCAAAGAGAAAGTACCCGAAAAAACTATGTGACCCTGGTTTGAGCAAAGACCGATTATTTTGGAAATCAGTGTTGTGATCTCCAGTGCACAAACAACACACCTACAGGCAGAATGAAGAGAGCATAAAGGTCATTTGTGCTTGCCAAGAGACACTCACTCATATAAACAAGTAGATATAAAACATTAAAGCCTGAATATGTGCAGAAACTAGTACTTGCAATACAAGAACCATATTCAGAACCAAATTTTTAAGTCGAAACTGCTGTGATCTCAATGGATATAAGCCCATATCTGGGCTTAATTTATGAGCAGTTTTCTACATGTAGCAAATTACTGCAAATCTCATGAACATTTAATTCACACAGTTGTAGTTTTTGCCATTCCACAATTTACACATTTGTGACAATTTGTTTGGCCTTGTGTCCACTGAGTATCTCTTAAAGCATGCAAGATACTTGGTGATAAACCAACTACAAAGATTCCTACTGAAATGCTACATTAGAAACAGTATTATTTTAAGATAAAGTTCTACGTAAAGCTTAGCTGTTGCAAAGTTAAGTACTGTTGTTGAAATGGTGTAGAAATCTTAAACATACAATGTCTGGTAAAGAGGTTCCCAGTGGACACAAAAGCTTACTTTCCACTAATCATTAGATTTGGCAGAACTTCAAATGTGCATGACCTGCACAGACACCTACAGATCATTACCAAACACCACTTACACATTTGAGGCTGTAAATTTACATATACGTTGCCTTAAACTTTCAAACAACTCAACAGATTTTATGTTACCAAACAATAAGATTAAGATCAAAGGTTTACATACACTGATAACCAAGCCAAGGTATCTGGAAAAACATTTATGGCTCTTCACAACTCTGGTTACTCCTTTGGATCCACCTCTAAAACATGCAAGGTGCCATAATTAATACATAAAATACATGAATCTTGGGACCATGCAGACTTGACACATTTGAGAATGTTGGGGTATTTTACTGGGAAAGGGACCGATGCACTCTGCAAAATGAAGGACATGAAGAAGGCTCTATCTGGAAAATCTTAAAAAAAAAAACACATTGGTTGTCATTGGGTTTTTCAACAGAACAATATCAACTACCACCAAAGGTATCAGGTCAGTCACAATCAAGGTGTCTTAAGCTGTGTCACATTAAGACAAAAATCAAAGTAAGTACTTTTCTTTGAATTGAGACCCATTATGAAGACCAATGTCTAGTGCAACATAATCCAAAATTTTATTCATGTATCTCTTTGGTTGGTCCTTCCCTGGAAGTCGAAGTTTCAGTTTGGCTCTATATCTTTGCACTGTCTGACGCACTCGTTCCCTATGTAATTGCTTTCTTACTGGATCCTTATTTCTTCTATCTCCTTTGTTTCTTATTCTGTCCTTTTCTTTGATAGCCTCATGTCTAGCAGGGTCTCCAAGGATCTTTTCCCTATATTTTCTTGTTCGTTCGTTCCCTGATGCACCTTTTTCAGTTCTTTCTTCATTTACACCACTACTGCTGGTGTTTCGTGTTTTAGCACTTAATGTGCAAGTTCTTTTGGGCCTCTCATGTTTTTTATCAGTCCTAAACAAACAATACTTCATCCAGATTAAACTATTTGCAGATTAGATGAACCTAAAACAGACAAAATGTGAAATTGGTTGATGTGGTTAATTTGGAAATTTTGCGTAGAGTCTGTGACAAATCTGAATTAATTTATGTCTGATTATGTAACTGTCCCACTCACTATTTGAATTATAGGACTAAGTCAAATTTTGGTGTTTGTAAAACAGTATCCACATAGACCAACATTATAGCATCTTATAATTAGTATATTTTATTAAAAAATAGTGCTTTGTGTTTAAAATAATGGTTGAGCCAATTTTAGAGATATTATTCTGAATTTTGAGAAGTCTATTATACTACACCACAATTTATCACTCTGGAGAGTGTTGAATACCACAGAGGGTTGAACTAAATCAAGATGTGTAGGATACTTTCTTCTATTGTCATATAATCATCCAGGTACTATTTTAAAACTATATGTCACAGACTCTCACACATAGGGCGTGACACGCATCAGCAAACATGAACTCTGATAGTCTGTAGCATGAAACCTCTGCAGGTGTTGGTTAAACCGGTTATAAAGTTCAACACAACCGTACTTAGACCCCTCAACATGTTGGCTTTACTCGCAATACGACCAGCAGTCTTGCTTTTTGGTGTTTGCAGACTGAATCATCTCAAAATCTAACGTCATTCTAGTCAAACCAAAACTAATTTTATCTGCTCACTCAGATGCAGACTGCAGGTGTCACAGGCTCACGATAAAATGGAGACTGGATGGTTGAGACAACTAATGATATGTTACAGCAGGATTGCGGGTCCAGCATTAGATGTGGACGAGAATCTGGTCTGGCTCTGCCCATCTGATATCCAGTGCGTGAATGACATCAGTATTGGAGTCTATACCAATATAGGATTGGTTCAGGCCCATCTCGAGTTTTTCCATAGTGTTTGTACTGTGTGTATTTGGTACAATACTGGGCAGGTAGGCTCCGATAGGGATTGCTGCCAGGTCAAACGGTCCAAACCGTTGGCCGATCTCTTTGAAAGCAGAGCAGTAGCCGGTGTCACCAGCGAAGAAGAAACGATGCTTGGACCTAAGACAGACCAGCTCCCCCACAGAGACTGAACATGGAAAGGGGAGGGGTTGGGGGGCATCTTTTAATATTCAAGGTTCAAAACATTTCATTTGTGAAATCACATTAAAAACATGATGTATTATTATTATTATTTTTTTTTTTTAAATAGGAGTGCCTTATTATCATCCAGCGCAGTACGTTTGCTCCAGTGCTGAGCCGGCGTAAAAACAAACGTGATATCATCATGACTTGGGACACAGTTCTCCCCACCAATCCAGCTCCATCACGTTCTCACAGCCCATCTTCACCATCCAGTCCAGCAGCCCGAGGGGCACGAACCTAAAGAACACACACAAAAAAAAAACCTGTTAGCTCCGAGCTACAGAAACACACACGGCTGCCTGCAACTCTTTGTGATGTCATAAGGCCAGGTCTTTAAATACTGGGAAAGCAATTCAAGAAAACATTTTGAATGAGAACTTAGTTCTTCCCAGACTCAAGGTCCTCCACTAAATTCAGTCCAAATCAATCCTCCACCTTCGAGTCATCAAGCATGCGGTGAAACTAAACAGAGTCAGTTTTAGTCCGTTATTCGTACCAGCGTAGCTCCCCTCCAAAGCGAGCGTTCAGGCTGGACACGGATCCCACGTCCAGGTGGTCATAATGAGAGTGACTGATGACCACGGCGTCGATCCGCGGCAGCTGTCAGAAATACGACAAACAGGAAATCAAACTTTGTGATGTCATGTGTGATGGAGATGTTCATTATATAATCAGAGGAACACAGTGAAATAAATAACCTGCTCCACAGTGCAGGGGGGTCCTCTGAACCGTTTATGACCCATGAACTGGACCGGCGAGGCCCGCTGGCTGAAAATCGGATCAGTCAGAATATTCACACCATCCATTTCAACGAGAACCGTGGCGTGACCCAGCCAGGTGACTCTCAGTCCTGGATCGCAGCCAGACCGGTCCGGGTTCTGAACAAAGTAAGGTACCATCACCGGAAGCTCTCCATCTAGAACCTAAAGAAGCCATGCGAGAGAAGGGTGAGGAGTAAAAGTATAAAGGGTTTTTTTGGGGGGGGGGGGGGGATTGGATTATCTGAGATTTAGAGTTTAGTCACATATGGAATATTTACAAACCTCTTTACTCGCTGGGACGTTGCTGTGATTTTTGTCCAGCAACAGGAACTTGAGGAGGGTCGTGTAGGACGGGAACTGCCATGTGGGCCAGGGGTTGGTCCAGCGGCCGTGTTTGTCCCGGCAGGACTTTGTGACCTCCTCCTGTCATCAAAGTCCAAGATTACAAAAAAAAATGACTTCATGTAAACCAACAAAAAGAACACAAATTAACTCTTTACCAGCCGACACTGAAAATAAGACGACGATGAAAAAGTTTAAAGTTAAGATAAAGGAGGTTAGAGGTGGGAGAGGAGGTGGGGTCTCTACCTCCAGTCGGTAGTCCAGACGGAAGCTCTTGCGAGAAGAGCTCCCTCTCCTCGGGGTTGTGACCTCTCCACCCTCAGTGCCTCTCAAAATGCCACCATCCACCTACATGGAACACGTGCACACAGAGAAGAGGAGAAATGGCTCACGACACAGATGGTGGGATATGGGCACCGTTCACACGCCAGTGCACAGTAAACTAGAGCACCGCATTCGCTGAGCACAAACCTCTGCCAACACTAGTTTCCAATTCCACAAAATTTTACCTTGGAAAACATTTTCACGGTCAAAGTCCTGTTAGAACTGACTTTTCATAAGCTAATAAGTAGGATGTGATCAAATGTCAGGAGTATGTACAGTAGTGTTCAGAATAATAGTGCTATGTGACTAAAAAGATTAATCCAGGTTTTGAGTATATTTCTTATTGTACATGGGAAACAAGGTACCAGTAGATTAAGTAGATTCTCACAAATCCAACAAGACCAAGCATTCATAATATGCACACTCTTAAGGCTATGAAATTGGGTTATTAGTAAAAAAAAAAGTAGAAAAGGGGTGTTCACAATAATAGTAGTGTGGCATTCAGTCAGTGAGTTCCTCAATTTTGTGGAACAAACAGGTGTGAATCAGGTGTCCCTTATTTAAGGATGAAGCCAGCACCTGTTGAACATGCTTTTGTCTTTGAAAGCCTGAGGAAATGGGACGTTCAAGACATTATTCAAAAGAACAGTGTAGTTTTATTAAAAAGTTGATTGGGAGGGGAAAACGTATACGCAGGTGCGAAAAATTATAGGCTGTTCATCTATGATGATCTCCAATGCTTTAAAATGGACAAAAAAAAAAAAACAACAAAAAAAACACAGAGACACGTGGAAGAAAATGGAAAACAACCATCAAAATGGATAGAAGAATAACCAGAATGGTAAAGGCTCACCCATTGATCAGCTCCAGGATGATCAAAGACAGTCTGGAGTTACCTGTAAGTGCTGTGACAGTTAGAAGACGCCTGTGTGAAGCTATTTTTTGCAAGAATCCCCCGCAAAGTCCCTCTGTTAAATAAAAGACGTGCAGAAGAGGTTACAATCTGCCAAAGAACACATCAACTGGCCTAAAGAGAAATGGTGGAAATTTTGTGGACTGATGAGAGTAAAATTGTTCTTTTTGGGTCTAAGGGCCGCAGACAGTTTGTGAGACGACCCCCAAACTCTGAATTCAAGCCACAGTTCACAGTGAAGAATGGTGGTGCAAGCATCATGATATGGGCATGTTTCTCCTACTATGGTGTTGGGCCTATATATCGCATACCAGGTATCATGGATCAGTTTGGATATGTCAAAATAAAGCCACTGACTTTAAACGTCTTCTGACATCTTTGCTTTAACTCAGATTGTGGATAAACCAACCCACAATGCTGGACACACTCTGGACTTGATTATCACTCATGGGCTCATAGTGTCTCTTACAGAAATATCAGACACTCCCATTTCAGATCATTTCTCAATTCTTTTTGATGTTCTTGCTCCTCCACCTGTCAGTAAGCCTCCCGCCCCACCTTCTCGCCGCAGGATATTACTTCTTCAACTGCTGGGGAATTTGCAACTGCTTTTGTGAATATGGAGATTTCTACTTATTATGAAGAATCTCTCCCTCAAGGCCTAGATAGCCTTTTATCGTTTTTCCATACCACCTGTACTGGGATCCTTGACAAAATTGCTCCTTTTAGGTGCAGGTCTTCTAAACCAAGGGCTGACCCCTGGCTAAATGACACTACTCGTGCAACCAGGCAGCGCTGCAGACACAGAACGTCGCTGGAAGAAGGACAGACAACGTGTCATTGGAGATTCTTAAGGACAATCTTGCTCAGTATCAGAGGGCAGTGAAGGAAGCTAAATCCCAGTATCTGTCTGACATTATTTCCACAAATGGACATAGCCCTCGTGTTGTTCAACACAATTAATTCAGTTGTGAACCCCGCACCCCTCATTTTGAAAATGCCACTGTTTCTACCTGTGAGGACTTCTTACACTTTTTTGTGGATAAGGTGATGTCAGTGAGAGCACTGAGAAGCTGCAGAATCAATCTGGAGGAGTCTGTTACTACTGTGCACTCTGCAGTTTGATCATTTTGATCCCATCACTGACATCCCTCACTGACATTGTTAAATGATGAGGGTCACTAACTGCCCTTTAGATTTTCTTCCTGCTAAATTACTGAAAGAAGTGTTCA
This sequence comes from Thalassophryne amazonica, assembly GCF_902500255.1. Taxonomy (NCBI): domain Eukaryota; kingdom Metazoa; phylum Chordata; class Actinopteri; order Batrachoidiformes; family Batrachoididae; genus Thalassophryne; species Thalassophryne amazonica. Next base: position 28,155,404 of record NC_047124.1, read on the forward strand.
CCACTGTTGGCCCTTCCCTTTTGATTTTAATTAATATGTCTTTAAGTTCAGGATGTTTTCCTGACGCTTTCAAACATGCTGTGGTGAGACCATTGCTTAAAAAAACCACGCCTTGACACTTCTGTTCTATCTAATTTTAGACCTGTGTCAAATTTGTCTTTTATTTCAAAAATTATTGAAAAAGCTGTTTTTAAACAGTTGCAAGTGTTCTTAGATAGTAATTTTATTCTTGAAAAATTTCAGTCAGGGTTCAGAACAAGGCACAGCACAAAGTCACAATGATGTGGCTCTGTCGCTTGATGCTAAATGTCCAGTTCTTTTAGTGCTTCTTGATTTGACAGCAGCATTTGATACTGTTGATCACAGGATTATCTTGTCTCGTTTAAAGCACCATGTTGGCATTTGTGGCACAGCATTAAAGTGGTTTAGTTCCTATCTAATGAACAGAACATTTTCTGTCATGATAGGTGACTTGTCCTCCTCTGTTGCAACCTTGTCTTGTGGAGCCCCAGGGTTCCATTTTGGGCCCCATTTTGTTTTGTCTTTATATGTTACCACTGGGCTCCATTATGGAGAGACATAACATGTCTTTTCATTGCTATGCAGATGACCTGCTGCCAGTGTCTTCAAATACAAATGACGCTATCAGACGTTTGTCAGACTGCATGGCTGATATAAAGCTGTGGCTACAGCAAAATTTTCTCCATTTGAACGAGGACAAAACTGATTACATTTTGTTTGGTGACCCTGCTCTTCTAGGTTCTGGTTTGTTGTCTGCGTCTTTGAAACCTATAGTAAGAAATCTTGGGGTGGTATTTGACAATTCTTTAGATTTGACAAACAAATTGACAGCGTGGTAAGAACAAGTTTTTATCAGTTGCGTCTTTTATCTAAGGTTAAACCATTTTTAAACCACACTGACCTTGAAAAAACTATCCACACTTTTATCAGCTCTAGAATTGACTATTGTAATGCCCTTTATGTTGGAGTTCCTCAGACATCTCTGAGTGTCTCCAGCTGGTGCAAAATGCTGCAGCCTGTTTTTAACAAACATATCAAGACGTCAGCACATCACCCCAGTTCTTTTTAATTTGCACTGGCTTCCAGTCTCTTTTAGGGTTGATTTTAAAATTTTGATGTTGTCTTTAAAGCCCTTAAGGCCTGGCCCTCCTTATTTGACTGAGCTTTTGCATCCTCGTGTCTCAAACTCTTTGAGGTCTGTAAATCAGCTTTTACTGGAGGTGCCCAGGTCCAGGTCTAAACGCTGGGGTGATCGGGCCTTCTCTGTTGCTGGGCCCAAACTTTGGAATAAATTGCCCCCTGAAATGAGAATCATCTCTGACTTGGAGCTTTTTAAGTCCAGGCTCAAGACGTATTTGTTCAGGCTGGCTTTTAACACTCAGTAGCATGATGGCGCTTTATTTTATGTTATTAAATTTTTTATGCATATTTTATTTGTTTTGTAATGGTTTTACTGCTGGATATTTGTTTTTACCATGTTTGTTTTTAAATTTTGTTGTAAAGCACTTTGGTCACTTTGAGTGTTGTAAAGGGCTCTAGAAATAAACTTGATTGATTGATTGAAAATACTTGAAGAGGTCATGTTGCCTTATGCTGAAGAGCACATGCCCTTGAAATGGGTGTTTCAACAAGACAATGACCCCAAGCACACTAATAAACGAGCAAAATCTTGGTTCCAAACCAACAAAATTAATGCCTCGCAGATGTGAAGAAATCATGAAAAACTGTGGTTATACAACTAAATACTAGTTTAGTGATTCACAGGATTGCTAAAAAAAGCAGTTTGAACATAATAGTTTTGAGTATGTAACGTCAACAGCAGATGCTACTATTATTGTGAACACCCCTTTTTCTACTTTTTACTAATAGCCCAATTTCATAGCCTTAAGAGTGTGCATATCATGAATGCTTGGTCTTGTTGGACTTGTGAGAATCTACTGGTACCTTGTTTCCCATGTAACAATAAAAATATACTCAAAACCTGGATTAATTTTTAGTCACATAGCACTATTATTCTGAACACTACTGTATTTAGTTCATGTACATGAAGTTTTTTGTGGTGTTGTCAGGTTTTTTCCCTCAAATTTTTCAATTTCTGAATTATTTTTCCAGATCTTTTTCCAGAACACTGGTTATCTTTGCTATGCACAATTTGTCATTGCTTTTACGTACTTGGTTTCTGACTGATAACTGGAACACAGACAAACAGGCATAACACTGGAACCTCCATACAACTGTGGTGGTTGAGATATAATGCAACATGTACACCAAATGGGCTTTTCAATAATAAATTCAAATGCCCACAAAACCTGCAATCGAGATCAAACTTTGTCAGGTGATAGTGAGTGCCAGTCTGACTTCACTTTCAAATATGAGAATGACTGGGGCATGTTTAATTAAGATATAAATTAAATGGGGTTTTCAATGTTAAATTTAAATGGCCACAAAATCTGTATTCTGGGTCAGACCCGGATCAAACTTTGTCAGCCAATAAAGGATACCATTCTACATAGTAAGTCCCTTCGGCTGCTCCCTTGTTTGCACTCGGGGTCACCACAGCAAATCCAAGGTGGATCTGCATGTTGAATTGGCACAGGTTTTTACACCGGATGCCCTTCCTGACGCAACTCCACATTACATGGAGAAATGTGGCAGGGGTGGGATTTGAACCCGGAACCTTCTGCACTGAAACCAAGTGCATTAACCACTTGGCCACCACCCCTGCAGGATACCATCCTACATAACACTCTCAAATATGAAAGAATTCTGATCTTTGACAGAGTTATCAATTTTTGAAAATTTGTTCAACGCATTTCCAATTTTCCAAGATTTTTCCTGACTTTGACCTTTAACCTATGACCCTGAAAATTTAATCAGTTCTTACCTATCAGGATATGAATCTTCAGTAAAAAAAAAAAAAAAAAAATCCATGATATATGAAAAACTGTGGGTTCACAAACAAACAGGGGCAAAAACATAAAACCTGACAGATTACATTGTGATCTGTCATTAAAACACTCCTTTTATGGTATTTTTGGGTTTGTGGCACCTTAAAGAATGACCAACTTGGCAACAACTATTCACACAAACACTCGTTGAAAATAACCCTTAGATTAGTTTATGTTCAGTGAAGTAAAAATAAGCAAGCAGTGAGGCTCAGAACACATAAATCAAAATCTGAATACGTTAAAAAAAATTGATCATGGACTTTTTCAAGGGAATCCTTGACATGAATCGGAAAACACTGTGTTGTGCGGTGAGTTGGTGCAGAATGACCATCAGTGTATCAGTTACCTCCACCAGACCTCTCTCCTCCAGCTCTGTTTTTCCTGATGGCTTCTCCATGGGCTCACTGCCAAACCTAATACACACACACTTTTAAATTTTACTCTTGCAGGGAAAATGCTGAGCATACTGCCGTCTGAGTCAAGCACAACAAATAATACTCCACAACCAGAATCAATCCAGTGGGGGCCGTATGCCTTGCTGTGTGGTGACATACAGAAGCAAAAACGTCACACCATCCAAATATCTATGAACCCAACAGTGGAGACAAGACAAGCACATGTCTAGATGCAAAGATGCGGTGTAGTGTACTATCCATAAGATTTGTTTTGTTTTCAGCTGAGTCCGTATAAAGGTCACAGTGCATTAATGCAAAGATAATGAACACACGTTAAAGTGCATATCTCTGGTAAATGAAATGCCAAATGAGCTGACTATTCAAAATAAATAAAGATTGATAAAATATTGATGTAATAAAGGATTATTAACCGACCGTGAGGTCTGTACAGAGAAATATCAGACGTGTTGTCAGTACCGCCCGAGCAAAGTGAGGTCTGCGCGAAAAACACAGAGGTGAGGGACGCACAGTGAATGCAACAGCTAGCCAGCTCGTCTGGCTGCTGCGCTCTGATTGCTTCCTCTGTCTTTTGTTATGAAATAATGCTGAATTTATGTGGAAATGATTGTTGTACAAAAGCTTCAGATATCTGTCTCTGAGACAGATGATGATTGGAGTGCATTTTTAAGCAGAATTAAGATAATCTGTGAACCGCAGCTGATGACTCATGCGCAGTGAAGACAGGGTGGACAGATTTTTAGGGGGGTCCATTCGGTCGGTGACACCAGCCCCAGCCATTTAACAGCATTACCTGCGTGACTGTGAACAGACAAATGTCCGATGGAAGCAACACTGACCGTCATGTCTTCCTATAATTTGATTTTTTTGAAAGGAGTTAACCTTAGAACCGGAGCAGGAACAATATCCTGCATGGCTGCTGTGTGCAAACACAGGACGAGAACTCAGTGGCATCTCTCAAGGCATGTAGTTATTACTTTGTACTTTCAATCTTATTAGACATATTGATGTGGGGTTTTCTTTTAATACAAAAGCAAACCGGATTGATGTACGACAGTACAGATAGCTAAAATTCAGTACCCAACGTTACTTAATGTTTATGGATAAAATGGTGATTAACCTGTTGTGCATTTTTCTGAGGCACTCTGGCTGAGTTTACTTTGACCAAGTTAAAGATTTGGAAGAAATAATTTATAATAGGGTTTTTTAGAAGTTGTTTTTTTTAGAAGAACACTGACTGGAGCGAGATATGCACGTTAAGTGACGAGATCCTCCCATTCCGGTTTGGACATTGACTGCTGAAAGAGCTGCAGTGCAAAAGCAGAAACTGATCTAGTTGCTTCCTCATCCCCCTCAAAACATGAGGCAACAACCACGTTCCAGCTTTAAGCAATGACTTTTTGTCTGTGCAGCTTCTTACTGTCAAACTTTGAATGGAAAGTGGAGAAAACCAGTAAATATATGACAATATGAAGTCCGCAAGCACAAGTAGACTTAATGAGAGACCTCCTTATCCTCACATTATCCAACAATCACAGCGCACATGTGCTTATTAGCCGTGATCCTGCTTCATTAGCACTTCTCAACCATTCCAACTTCACATAAACACACCTAACAAAAAGCCCGCATCTGGCATGACACAACCAAGAGGCTGATCCAATATTCCAGACACACCAGCTGACGTGGTGCCTCTTCACATCCATCAGAGAACTTGAAAACGTCAACAGACTTTAACAGCATACAGACGCTGGGACAACAATGGAGCTCTGTGCACCGTGACCAAAACAAAGGCCAGCAAGTCTGATGTGATGACACAAACAACAGCAGCAGCCTCAAGTCAAATTAAACACATGCATGTCAAAGTGCAGAAACTGTACAGCAATTTCTCTGACCAACCAAACCCTTCCAGAAAAGAGCAACAAGAATAAAGTTTGCCTGAAACTGTTGAACCAATTTACACTCCAAATGCCAGAAAGTAAAAAACAAACAAACAAAAAACATACTGAGCAATATTCAACAAAACAATGGTGTAAGACAGACGAAAAGGTTGCGAGTTTAAATGTCAAGTTTCACATTCTCCTTGTAAGTCAAAGTTGCATCAGAAAGGGTAGAAATCAGTGTTAAATCAAGATGTGGATCCACACCAGATTCACTATGGTAACCTGTGCAAACGAGAGAAACTAAAATATAAATATTTTCTCCACCAGAGTCACCAAAATGCATTTCAATCAAAACGCTGAAAAACAAACCGCCAACTTTTATCAACTCAGGTTTAAAGCCCCGGTCACACGACACTAAGGAAGGACACCGAAGCCAAAACGAAATAAGAAATCTGGACTTATGTTGGCTTTCAGGGAGACTGTTTAACCATCGTCCAGCTTTGTTCCTGTAGCTGCCATTTGTCAGAATTTCCAAACTGTTGAAAAATGTGAATGAATCCCGACGACAACTTCAATTCATCTGTAATCCATTTTGCTTTCTGTCTTGATGGTTCCTCATCGTTTGCGTAGTTCCCGCAGTCAGCATTTTGTTTGATTGTCGTCCAACCTCTCAAGTCTGACGTTGCACGAACACTGACGATATCTGAACGGATCAATAACTAAAGATTCGATGAGGTGAACGTGGCTCATCCATGTGTGGGATGAAAAGCAATGTTGTCATACAGAAACAATAGCAGCAAGAACGTTTTAACAACTATTTACGCACGTTCGCATGCCCTCTGTGGCCAGAGAGGCTGTGTGCACGTTCGCATGCTGTCTATGCCTGGAACGTTCCAGCCACAACAGCATGCAACGTGCGTGTGCGCATATGTTGTTTTTGTGAAGACTGACCTGTGGTCAAAGACAACTCTCGCACCTGCAGGTGATGTGGAGAGCGCACATTGGCTGCAGAAATGATCACAGGCTGGCACACGGTCTGATACCCGCTGTCAAGTAACGTCATCATGAATGTTTTTTTTTTATTTTGTTTAAAGCGTCGAGGTCGCCGTTTGCTTGTTTTTCTTTTGTTAGTTTCGGTTTTGTTTCGTTCTTTTATGCGATCTGGACTCAGGTTTTCGGTGATGGAAGAAGTACCCGCTCATTCGTCCACTTTTTCTCAACGATTTGGGACTTTTATCATTCATTCAGCGATCGCCATGCACCGTGTGACCGGGCCTTTAAGGATTCAGCATTCCTCCAATGTGATGATGTCACCCACTATGCAATTGTGCTCCCCAGTGACAGGAAATGGAATAGGTATTCAAGTCAAGTATAACAATAATGTTACAGAAACGGATAATCCTGCTTCTTTGTCAAATGGCAATGTTTTTTTTACACTCACAAGAACAAAAAATGTGCTATGCATTTAGATTTTTGGAAAATTTGACAAAGAATCGACTCCAGAAATGTTTATTTTATACACTATTTTGAGGATAAACTTGGACACAAAAAACGCATAACAATCTTTAAGTAATTTTTTGTGATGTAGCTCACACTGCTACTACCTTTACATGCACACATTTTTCAGTCACACATAGTCCAAACTATACCTTTTTGGAATTTTTATGTTCAGACAAATAATATGGTATAGTTTTCAATATGATTGGAGCATTTTTAAGTTTTGATCCCTGTGTAATTCTTCAATACCTGACCGTGTATTTGTGCCGAATTTGGTGCTTCCATCACCGACTGGATTTTTTTTTTTTTTTAATTAGACAACCATGCAAAAAAATTTCACTCATATACAACAACAAAACTCAGAAACAAAGTAGTCAAAGAAAAAAAAAGACAGTAAACAATTGATTAAAGAGACTGAAGAATTCTTCTGGAAATATTCCGTTATCTGCTGCACTAGAGCCAGATAATGATCTGGAGTAAGTTTTAAATATAAACTTTAATATGGACAAACACACAGTGATCTTTGTTGTTCTTTTTTTCGCTTAAGGCAGAGCAGATTTCCGGGACTTTAACTAAAATGTGTCATCTTTGTGGAAACATGTTTAAATAAATCTGACTTGTGGTGATTTTTCGTCACTTCCTGTGAACAGGTGCAGCGAACTCAAGAAATTAAGCCAAATTATGACTAAATAAAATAAATTACGACTAAATAATCAGGATAAAACATACAGAATTTCGTTTTAAAGTAAAACGTACTGAGCTAAAAACGGATTTATGTGCCCGAAAGACTAAAATAAAGCAGGCATGAACATTTCAAACATTAGCGAGTAGCACCGACACGCTAACGACGAAAAGCCAATTCCCAAAAAAGAGGAACTGGAAGAGGAAAAACCACAAACAAGGTATATTTACCTGAAAATTTCAGCGCTCGTCTCAAGTTTCTTTCCTCAGCGAGGCGACATGTTTGCTGCGCTTACGTCACCGTGACGTCCGCGTTAACACGAGCCGCGCGCGGTTGGCGGGAACGATACGGTTCCCGAACCGAACCCCTTCGATTACAGTTACCGCACGGACGTAAAGTGGTTACGTAACGTTAACAGTTACTTGGCGTTTTTCAAACGCGATGGTTTGAGGTTCACCTGGCGCAGCTCAGTCTCTGACGTCACTGCTGGAAAAAAAAAAAGCGTAGTCACGTGACCGCCCAAGGAACCCAGTCAGCAGGCGATTTTGGAAATAATGCGACTAAACATACACATTTTTGCTATTTTCTACACTTAAACACACGATAAATAATGACCGTGTGTGCCGTCCATATTTTGAATAAGGGAAGCAAGTGAAGTTCACGTGAGAAACCGATTAAAATAAGACAGAATCCTGGTGGTGAGTTTTCTGTTGCTGGAAGAAACTATTTTTAAAATCACTCGGGCCACGGCTTTTAGTTTTTGTATGAAGCATGTAATTTCCAACTTACCATGAATGCGTCCTGATGGAGGACAGCAGCGTTTTCAGCCTGAACAAAGCGGCTGCTTCCAGTCGAGTTGAATATTTATTAAAACGCTCATAAGAACGCCACAGTAACAGCCGCAAAGGTTTGAACAACACTGCGTACATTGTGGCTCCTTGTATCGGACCATATTTGTTAAAAATACACAATAACGTACATGCGAGAACTCACACCAACACGTTTGACCAAACTCTGTACGCTGCGTTCAAACACCCTCGGAATCTGAAAACTCGCTGAACTGCTCTACATTATTGCCCAATGGCAACCCACGAAACAGAACTACCTTTTAAAAAAAGTGGATTTTTTTTCTCCTTATTTGGCTCTTTACCAGATTATTTTTGACCAATACCTTTTTATTGAACCACCTCTCAGCATAGCATCAGGGCATGTAGTACAATGGAACTCTTTCATTCAACATTAAATCCCATTTTCTCCACAATTAACACAACAGACGATGCTGTATATGTAAAGTTAATGACTGTGTTACAGATTAATGTAGCGCTGAGTGCCACAAGCATATGCACATAAGCAACATCAATACACTCTGGTCCTCAAGTACAGAGCTATCCTACAGTGATATGACACACGAATGTTTCATCTGTGAGACAATTCAAACACTACAATAGAGAGAAGAACAAAAAAATAGACCTGTTAACTCTCCAAATTGTGCAGTTCTAATTGGGATCTTGTGAAATCAGAGCTTTCTTTACCTTTGAGGTAAAGACAACACACGGCTTGTGTTAAATTTCCTCACAGCCAAATGGCTCCAAATGTTCTGCGTGCAGAGAGAGGAAGAAAAAAAAAACCAAATGCAGTTGAGCACAAAATCCTCCAACTGTCTCTTCAATCTCCCTGCAATCAAATCAGTGTTTGCAGAAGAGTTTTGTGGCAGTTTTAGGGTGCGCCTGGAGCAGATTTGTCACGAGTGACAGCGTTGTGTGTCTCTGTCCATCTTCAGTGCTCCTTGTGCTCTCCGTCCTCTTCCAGCTTCCTGATCTCCACCTTGAGGTGGTTGATGTTTTCTCTGCTGGCTTTTAGTTTGTCTTTTAGCTCTGTGATCTCCTGGCTGGTTCTCCTCTTTGCAGCTTCCATTTTCTCCTTCGTCTTTTGCTCCAGGTCAGCGACTACAAAGACACAGGCGGTTACAGAACACCTTCGTACAACCTGGATTCTTATGAACAAAGTAATGTGTGTGTTCCCTTCGTGGGACGTACACTCTGTTTCGTGCTTGTATGCTCCCAGTGTCAGCTGTCTTGATGTTGTCAGCAGCTGCTGCATCATGGCTGTCGGATCCTGGAAGATCTGAAAACCAGAAAACGCCATAGTCGGATCATGTGAGCAGGTTTGTTTATGACAGTAAAATGGAGACAAAATGATTGTCCAACATGTGTTGACATCTGTGATCTGAGCTTCATACTCAGATTGCCCAAGACCAAACCAATGTCACTTTTGGAGAAGGCCAGGCTACCCAAAACTAATGAAGCTCTCAGGTCGAACCAAATCGACAAATATTTAACATAGTACCCAAATCGAGGCAACTGGTAGGATTTTTCACCATGAACTGCATATTGAAAGATCAAAGTATACAAATATACAAATATTGAGATGAAGTCTGTTGCAATGTTCAAACTTTTACAGAATACAATCAAACTTATCAATGGCCATGATGGGAGACGCTGTAGAGAGGATAATCCAAATAGGGAAATATCCACCAACAATGATCATGGAAATTGTGTGATCCAAGTTCAATCCAATGTTGCCACATAAAGTACATCCAGAATGTATTCACAGCGCTTTGGGTTTGTTTTTTTCACATTTTGTTATGTTACAGTCTTATTCCAAAATGGAGTAAATTAAATTTTTTTCCCTCAAAATTCCACTCAACAAATTTCTTAAAAATAAAATACTAAGAAAACACATGTACGTGAGTTTTCACACCCTTTGCTGATGCACCTTTGGCAGCAATTTCAGCCTCAAGTCTTCTTGAATATGATGCCACAAGCTTGGTGCACCTATATCTGGGCAGTTTTCCTCTTTGCAGCACCTCTCAAGCTCCATCAATTTGGATGGGGAGCGTCGGTGCACAGCCATTTTCAGATCTCCCCAGAGCTGTTCAATCAGATTCAGGTCTGGGCTCTGGCTGGGCCACTCAAGGACATTCACAGAGTTGTCCTGAAGCCACTCCTTTGATATCTTGGTTGTGTGCTCAGGGTCATTGTCCTGCTGAAAGATGAACTGTCGCCCCAGTCTGAGGTCAAGAGCACTATGGAGCAGGTTTTCATCCAGGATGTCTCTGTACATTGCTGCATTCATCTTTCCCTCAATCCTGACTAGTCTTCCAGTTCCTGCCGCTGAAAAACATCCTCACAGCATGATGCTGCCACCACCATGCTTCACTGTAGGGATGGTGTCTGGTTTCCTCCAAATATGACACCTGGCATTCACGCCAAAGAGTTCAATCCTTGTCTCATCAGACCAGAGAACTTTGTTTCTCATGGACTGAGAGTCCTTCAGGTGCCTTTTGGCAAACTCCAGGTGGGCTGCCATGTGCCTTTTACTAAGAAGTGGCTTCCGTCTGGCCACTCTAGCATACAGGCCTGATTGGTGGATTGCTGCAGAGATGGTTGTCCTTCTGGAAGGTTCTCCTCTCTCCACAGAGGAATGCTGGCGCTCTGACAGAGTGACCATCGGGTTCTTGGTCACCTCCCTGTCTAAGGCCTTCTCCCCCAATCGCTCAGTTTAGACGGGCAGCCAGCTGTAAGAAGAGTCCTGGTCAATCTGAACTTCAGGATGCACCTGAACTCAATTTTAAGCTTCAGGGCAAAGGCTGTGAATACTTACGTACACATGATTTCTTGGTGTTTTTTTTTTTTTTCATAAATTTTCAAAAATCTAAAAAAAACTTTTGTCACATTGTCATTATGGGGTATTGTGTGTAGGATTTTGAGGGGGAAAAAATGAATTTAATCCATTTTGGAATAAGGCTGTAACATAAAATATACAATCTATAGTCAGGTCAGTAATTATTATTCTCTAACACTATACTGACAAAAACAAAGGTTTTTTTTTATATATAAAGTTGCTGCCATCTTGACAAAGACCCCTAATCTACAGGGTGAAGTTCAGTGAAAGCACTACAGCTTTTCAAATGTAGTTTTCAGCCATAAATAATACAAGTAATTATGATGGTCATACATGGCTGGGAGAGGATGACACTCATACCATTTCATCGTAGAACTCAGAGACAACGGTCTTCTTCGGCATGGCGCTGGAGTCTGTCTGGAACAACTTCAACAGATGGTACAGAGTCACCTAACACCCAAAACGAACAACCAGAGCAAACAAGTCAACTACAGCACACGTCCATGTCAACATCTGGTTCAAAATGAACTCCCTTCATCACTCCTGAGAACAGGAACATTTACGTTATTGTGTACGTTAGCTAATGTTCATTAGTGAGGATCTTACAGATCTCTCATTGGAGTCGATGAAGAAGATCTTGATGGCGATTTCAAATTCCCCCCAGCCCGTCTCTGTGATCTCATACGGCGGCTTGGTCACCACTGGTAGGCAGACAACCAGGCAACACACAACCAGCTTAAAGTTAAACCACAATTATTCCATTTTTACACGACAATGCAGGTTCAGAGGGAAACGACTGAAGATAAGCATCCATTTACAAGATCTAGGCAGGTAACCACTTACCTCTCAGTGGGTTTCCGTAGCTCTCATGTAGCTTGAATTGTATTTTCTTCACATAAGCAGACATATCCTGAACACACAGGATTATTATTATTTTTAATGCACATTAGTGGATCGTGTCCTGAGCTTTAAGGTTGACCTCTAACCTCATTTCTGTAAGGCTTCACGTAGACAGACCACTGATGCGTGTGCCCGTCCTCTTCTCTCTTCTTGCCAAAGTAGCGAGCAACGTTTCCAAACACAATGGGCTTCACAATGGTCACTCCCTGTACAGATCACACACACCAAAACCTCATTAAGACACGTGGAAACAATGTGTTCAAAATTTGAAAATGCGCAGAAACAAAATGAAGGACAAACTCATTTGAAAACATAAAAATGTTAAATGCTCAACTTTCACCAACTGGACCGGATGAGTTTTAGGCAAGGCTGCAACTATTGATCATACACATCCATCCATCCATCCATCCAGCCATCCATTTTCTTCCGCTTTATCCGGAGTCGGGTCGCGGGGGGCAGCAGCTCAAGCAAAGCCGCCCAGACCTCCCGATCCACACACACCTCCCCCAGCTCCTCCGGGGGAACTCCAAGGCGTTCCCAAGCCAGCCGAGAGATGTAGTCCCTCCAGCGTGTCCTGGGTCTTCCCCGGGGCCTCCTCCCAATGGGACGTGCCCGGAACACCTCTCCAGCGAGGCGTCCAGGGGGCATCCGGAAAAGATGCCCGAGACACCTCAACTGACTCCTTTCGACATGGAGGAGCAGCGGCTCGACTCCGAGCTCCTCCCGAGTGACTGAGCTCCTCACCCTATCTCTAAGGGAGCGCCCAGCCACCCTGTGGAGGAAACTCATCTCGGCCGCTTGTACTCGCGATCTCGTTCTTTCGGTCATGAGCCAAATCTCATGACCATAAGTGAGGATCGGAACGTAGATCGATCGGTAAATCGAGAGCTTTGCCCCCCTACTCAGCTCTCTCTTCACCACGACGGTCCGATACAGCGACCGCATCACTGCAGATGCTGCACCGATCCGTCTATCGATCTCACACTCCATCCGTCCCTCACTCGTGAACAAGACCCCGAGATACTTAAACTCCTCCACTTGAGGCAAGGACACTCCACCGACCTGAAGAGGGCAAAGCACCTTTTTCCGGTCGAGAACCATGGCCTCGGATTTGGAGGTGCTGATTTTCTTCCCAGATGCTTCACACTCGGCTGCAAACAGCCCCAGTGCACGCTGAAGGTCCTGATTTGACGAAGCCAACAGAACCACATCATCCGCAAACAGCAGAGACGAGATTCTGTGGTTCCCAAACCAGACCCCCTCTACACCCTGGCTGCACCTAGAAATTCTGTCCATAAAAATAATGAACAGAACCGGTGACAAAGGGCAGCCCTGGCGGAGGCCAACGTGCACTGGAAACAGGTCTGACTTACTACCGGCAATGCGAACCAAGCTCCTGCTGCGGTTGTACAGGGACCGGATAGCCCTTAGCAAAGGACCCAGTGCCCCGTACTCCCAGAGCACTCCCCACAGGGTGCCCCGAGGGACACGGTCGAACGCCATCTCCAGATCCACAAAACACATCAAATTCCCAAATATCAAAACAATGAACACAAAAGCAAACATTCTCAGGCGACACCTACAAATAACATAAAAACTCATACAAAAAAGGAAAACAACAAATCCGCACTGACATTTATGATTGACAACTGACCAAATTGATTAATCAATGAAAACTCTCAGCAGATTGATCTCGTACCAACTGACTGTTATAGCTTTCTTCCGTGGAAGGGTTTGGTTTAATCATGAACAGCAGACAAATTAGTTTTATTTCATTTACCTTTGTTTAAGTTTTACTAAAATCCATAAACTGGTTTACAATATGGGCTCAGGATTTGTTGACAGGAGGGCAGAATCTTTCTTATATGCCTAAGCTTTTGTTTGTGAAGGGTTCAATATGAAACAATATTTGCTATGATGGTCCAGGAGTCACTTTTTAACCTGCATTGGACACCAGTGGGCCTCAGGGTCTATATCAGCAGCACAACGGTGCACGGACATCACTTACAGCACAGTAAGAGTCAGCTTTCTCATGTAACTAATGTTGGGTGCTGTGGGAAATATGTGCCAAAAGTGATTTATTATTATTATTATTATTAAAGAGTCTGGGGGTACAAATATTCAGAAAGGTTTGGGTGGTAATTTGCTTTCAAGTATGGAGGGGGGGGGGGTTGATCGCCCAAATATGGATGCCATCTTTTGAGGTTAGCTATTGATTTCTGGCAAGACCATTTTGTTATGAATTGTCATTTCTCAAAAATGATCTGCTGAAAAATTATTAAGTCTTGCAAGCCCTGAGCACCCACTACCTTTGAGAGGTTCACCAAATATCAAGTTGATATCTTGTATAACTTCAGTTTTATTCACCAAAATATTTATACATTTTCACACCAAAATTGTCAATTAAGCAAGGGAAATCTTCAAATGTCATCATCATGGCACACATGGTAGTTTTTAACATTGTCACAGTCTTGACATTTGCACAGTGCGTTGCATGGTAAGTTCTTCTTCTGGCATGAACCCTTGCACCCACATTTCACTAGCTCCAGTACAGCAGGTGGTGGAGCTGGGTTTTCAAGACATTGTACTGGAACAAGGTTCCCACCCTCATTAATCTTCCATCCATTGCCCTCTGGGATCAAATTGTTCAGCTTTGGTTCTCCATAGCTTTTATTCCTCTTGGACATGAAATTGGCATGCTGTATAATGTGGTCTGAGACTGCCTAGTGTTAGAGGCAGCTTTTCCCCATCCAAATTCTTAACCTTGAGAAGCTCCCATCGGAGTTCAGAAAGTGCAACACATGACCTTCTGCCAGCATAGCCACTACAAACAAAACCCTCAATACAAGCAGAAGCCAACTCAGTAAAAGTATCCGTACATCCAAACATCTGCAATGTTCTGATGACTTAACTGCATCGAGGAAGCTGCAAAAACTTGATGATCCATGTTTTTCAATATGTTGAGAACTTGCCCCCACCCTTCCTCCCCCCAGTGAAATTATGGGAGCCCAATCAAAGCCTTTGTCTTCTCCAGGCCAATGGTATGGCACCTTTATGTCAACTGCATGGAAAAACTTTCCTCTTCAGCTGTCCTATAACAGTGTGATTTGCAACATGATCCAACAACAAAAGAAAAACATCTGTGTCAGGGGACCACACTATACATCTTGTGTTGACATTCCTTGAGTTGTTGCATCAATAACATCAAGTGGAATCTGTGTATCAGCCTCTTCATGATTATGAGTAGTGATTTGCTGACTAATTATATTAGGGCGAGTTCCATAGACATGTCCCTTGTCACTAATTTTTGATACTATCAATTTTTTTCAGAAAACTTTTTATACTCTGTGTGCTTCTTACCCTGTGTGCTGCTGGAACCGCAGTATCCCTGAGGGAGTTTTCCCAAGGGATCAATAAAGTTCTATTGATTCTAATCTAACCTCTCAGCAAACTGCCTAGCAGGCTGTTCTCCAAAAATTCTGAGCTGGAACTTGGTGTCTGCATGGGACAACAGAAGCTTCATGTTGACATTGTGTATAGTGTATATTCAGTGCCTCTTGCATAATGAATCTCACTGGTTGTATAGATCCTGCTTGCTTGATGTGTTTTTTCTTTCAGAGATCCAGTTATATACTGGTCAAATATTATGCAACCTTCATTATACCACTGCAGCATTTTGTCAGCCCTCTTGACAGATTCATCTGCCAGATCACCAACTGTATGCATGCCAGGAACCTTCCTCACACCCTGTATAACAGCTTGTCCATCTACTATAACAACCTTTTCCCTGTCAAATCTTGATTCCAGAGAATCAAGTTCATCCTGATCATCAGCATCAGAAAAATTTTATTGAACATTATCATCCCTCACCCTTCTGTAAACTGTAATAGGTGCATAAACAACAATAAAAAAGAAAAACAATACTTCTGTAAGAAATAAGTCAAATAGACAAATGAGCAAAGTTAGGTTTAGATTTTGTACGCAAAAATCACTTTTAGCATGTAATTCCCACGGAATGAGTAATCTGGCCTATAATGTGCGTTGGGCACTTGCAGAAAAACATGGGTGAGTAGATCCGTGAATCCTGTTACACTTGTATCAGCAACAACTCAGAAAATGCTATTATCTTGCATCACTCCGACTGGTTTTGCATATGCAAAATCCCATAGACATGTCTGCCACCTGCTGGACGAGGCAACCACGTTGACGCTCATATCGGACTAAATCACAACCACCGAAACATGATACTACACATGCAGGATTAAATGTACAACCAGCATGAATAGGATGACAATTTTTCATCAGTACTGGCAAAAGTGGAATGCATTGCTGCCACCTGTTGTACACTTCAAGAATGCGCATCCTAACCTAATTATGAACTGTACGTGCACTCGCACCTTACGTTTGCAAGCAGGATTATCCAATTTGACAATTGTCATACTCAAGGTTTCCTGCTGTAGATACATCTGGAATTGTTTGGCCACATGACTAAACAGCACCCTCTGCACGCAATGTCATTTTACAGTAGAACGCAAGACTGTGACTAGTGAAATTTTATCACAATCTCCGGTTCAAATAATAACCTGGATTAAGTTTTCTGTCATTTAACAATTTAAAGTTATAAAATATTAACTTATTAACGTTGCAAACGTAAAGAACTCCCATTGTACCTTAAGATACTCACTTTAAGAGAAAATAAAATCACACCCAAGACAAGTAACTAAATTCTAAGTCCATTAATTCTGTGTGGAAACTTAAATGTGGAGCTTTTGAATATTTTTTTTTAAGACTTGTGTTACCTTAACTCTTCCCCCGGAATCTGGACCAAATTCACTCATCTTTTTGAACATAGTACAGAGAACAGGATGCGAAGTTGATTCTGTTGAAAGCTCGAAATGATTCTCTCTTCTGTTCGTTTTTCCATCCGATAACTGGCCATTAAATCACAAGTCATTTAATCCAGAAAGCGGTCGAGCCGCTAGCGAAACAAGCACCGGAAACGTTTGGTCTCCACACGCCCGGTGTGAAACATACACGCAAAAGAAAGGTTCCGGGATTTGAAAACCACAAAAAAAAAAAAAGTAATGATTTTAACAAACCACACTTTGTTACTGTAAAAAATAAGCTTTATTTTATTACTGAGTCACACATGGGAAAAAAAAACCTCTCCCCCCAAAAATATACTAATCCAAATATGGAGGAACTACCCAATTAAAAGTACTGTATTAAAAGTTAGTTTTTATACAAGGCCAGAGGAATTATTAATCTCAGACCCAGCATGTTATCAGGTCTGCTTAGTTCCATAAATATTTACAATACTAATAAAGAAAACAAATATTGATTTCCTTCCACAATATGCTTGGACCATTTCAAAATGAACACATACTGTACTTAATTTAACCATATTAAACTTAAATTGACTTAACTTTTGCTAGATTTAATTTGTTCTTCAGATTTCTGCAACATATTAAGAATATGTCTCTGAATAGCCCATGTGAACTACAGGGCCAGTGACGGGTTTTTATTTCCCGGCTGTGTTGATGGTGGTGTGTGTGGAGTTACCTGGCAAAAACTGAATCTGGACAAAATCCTGCAGGGTGTCTCACATTTATACCCAGATATTAATGACTGATCCTAGAAACCTGAAAGCACACTTATCTTTGAAATCACATCATCAGATGTCCATTATTTACACTTACAGTTGCCAACAGCTTTCAATAAATATTACCAAACTTCAAATTTATATTCAAAGATTAATATAGAAGATAATTAGAATTATGTCAAGTAAAATATGAATATTACACTGCAATATAATCTTGACTTTCTTAGAGTGTTGGAGCGAGGCAGCAAGTCTTCACAGGACAGGACCGATTCTTCTCCAGCAGATGTAGACCTGAAAATATCTTTGTTGCTTTGATGACAAATTAAATACAAACAGAGCTCAGAAATCTACACAATTACAGTGTTGTGTATTTACCATTGTTACTATTCAGATCAAAAACTCTAAGGTGCAGAAGGATTTAAAAACTAAGTGTTAAAACAGCCAAAATATGAAGCTGCATAAATATTTGGACATTGGCAATTCTAACATTGGACACTTTTCACACAACAAATTGGAATTAGTGACTTTCGACTTACACTGAAGCCAATCATCTAAACATTTTAGCATTTATAACAAGTAAATTGCCCGAAGTTGATTTCTGGCTGTCAGCCCATCTTATTATTTTACTTTTTGCCAAATGTTAACTTCTCAAATGAATAAACATTAACTTCGCTGTGCAATTTAACAGCTTTTATCACAATCTAGTGGGCATTGTGAGCATTTCAGGACTTCTATACATATCCTACTTAAAACCAAAAATTCAGTTTAAAAAGGCATCTCTAAATGTAAAAAAAAAAAAAAAAAATATATATATATATATATATATATATTGTAGGCAGAACTTTGAGCAAGTATTAATGTATAAAAATTTTAATTTTGAGAATTTTATGGTCCTTGAGCTTGCGTGCCATATTTTTCAGAGTATAAGTATTCAATTCATTTATTTTTTTTTTTTTGATTTGGGAGGTTCTGCAACATATATCGAAACATCACAATCAAATAATTTAACTATTTATATAGGACTTTCCTATATAACAAGATTCCAACAATACAAGGATACAACAATGCATAAAATCCCAAATGAGCTAACACAGAAAGGTGTGACTTATACTCTGGAAAATACGGTAATTACATCGCTGCACACACTAACGATGTATTGAGTAATCTTCAGTGAATGTTTAACTTTATACAAATTATTTTTTTAGTATTAATTACAATATTTGATGTTGTTATAAATTCAATACAGGCTTCACAATACACACATTATTCCACTTCTCTTCAAAAGTAGTTTTTAAACATTAGAAAATCAGACAAGTGGTACCTCAAACCTGGTGAAATAAAGCTGCCTGCCAATTGGTCCTCACATAGTTTCCAAGCTAACAGCAGCTGTACATTTTGGAACATCAAAAATTATGTTTTTGGTACTTTAAATGGGGGGAAAAACACATTCACTAAGTCTCAAATGTGTGTAATAATGCAGAAACAAGCCTGTCGATGTCTTAAGTATTTACCAAATAACTGCTGTGTAATGTCAACGAATGTTTACTCTCCCATGGTTTACTTATATAAAATATAAATAAGCCATATAAATAAGGCTTCCCTCAAGTCCAAGCACTTGAGGTCAAAAACAGACTGGAAATTTTGCAGAACCAACTTAAAGATATGTCTTGAAAAATGCGAAGAATCACGTTAAGTCTCCCAAAAAAAAAAAAAAATCGCCCCTGTGGCTGCTTCAAAAATGGCCACCGTCTGGTTTATTTTCACGTCTTTGTTTCTGGAAAGGTTAGTAACCTGATCTAAGAGAAAAAAATGTTTTAAGAGACATTATCATGACTATGTAGAGGTTTTTTTTATGGCCATCATTTTAATTTCCAACATTTCCAGTATTCAAAACTTCTAATACTTGTAAAGACTGTCTCATGCATGTCTCTTTATACATTTAAATCAGTTTTTTTTTTTTTTTTTAAGATTTCCAGAAGCAAAGATATGTGTTTAAAAAAAAAGTGAAATGGAAACATCTTAGATTTTGAAAAAGCCACAGGGGAGACTGAGAGACTTTTAGCATGCCATTCTACACATCCAACCTGAAAATTGTTCCATAAAATATCTGTTCCTCAATGCTGAAACTCTTGGACTACAAATTTAGGGCCAACAAAACCCTTCCACGAACAGTTCAAGAGTGGCGCATCGTGTTGGGTTGCCATCGTGTGTACTTTTTAAGCCAACTACTAACACGTTTTCAGAAAGGCAAAGAGAATTCTCAATCATAAGGGCATGGAGGACTCCAACATTCAGTTAAACTCAGGACAAAGTTTGACAAGTGGGAATAAGTTTTTTGGTCTTCCTGCATTTCAATCAACAAAAACCTTCATATACAGCTTTCTTTACATAATGTTTACCACTAATTTCCACAATTCTCAATGTGGGCATATGATTACAGAATGTACTGAAAACTTTACTATTCAATACAAAGTTCCCTGGAAAAAAAAAAAAAAAAAAAAAAAAAACTGCACCAGAGTGCAGATGATCACATTCTCCAATACAAATTTCAAACGTCCCATTTGGAATGTGAGAGTTACTGTGCTTATTCTGTGTGAAAATTTAGGACTCCGTTACATTTGGTAAAAGCATTATTCACACACACACCACACACACACACACAAAAAAAAAAAAAAAAAGCAAAAGAGCAAAACTAAAAAGATTAACTCTTATACCCTAATATTTAAAGGTTCAAATCCTACAACATTTTAAAATAGGTCATTCAAGTAACATGTTATTTTTAGCAATAATTAGTTTATCAAAGCAAATAAGCCTCAACATTTTTAAAATCTTGGTAGTATTTGGTATAACTATTAACTAGACCTGTCACAAACCATTCTATCAACACTGTTGGGGAAAAAAATTAAATTAATTGGTGAGTGCTGTCTAAATGTCGACAAAGCTTGACTTATAAAAGGAACAGCAAAGACACTTTCAAGCATTTCAATCTCTTAACATCCGTCTCACCTTCAGGTAAATATAGCGTGGAGAAAAGTTGCATAAACTTAACATAAACAGAAACATACCTTAAACATAGGCCTCGATGGTACAACAAAAATTAGCACAACAGAAAAAGTGATTCAAATGCAAGCTTCAATATGAAGGCAAAAAATAAAAACACATAAAAAAAAAAAACCCACAAACAGGCATTAATATAAATGAGCAAGGAGGCAGAGCACCTCGGTAAACAGTTTATTACAAAACCATCTATTTTAATCAAAAAGCAGACATTTACAAACAACTACTACAATCAGGTGAATAAATGAGAAAGGCGGAAGGGGGCGAAAACGCACAGAGAACCTATAAAAACGATCTAAATAATGTACACAGTACAGCAAGCCGGGGGGAAGGGGCGAAGCTTGCGGTGGTGTGTGCTGTTTTACTAGTTCTATGCAAAAAGAAGCATCAGTGGTATCTTCATGTCAAATAAAACATAAAAACAAAAGAGCTGTATGAAAAGTTTTTTTTTTTTTTCCTTTCATCATTATAGGAGAAGATGTTTGGATAACAGCCTTACACAGGTCAGCGTCTTCCATCCACTGCACTTAGCTCAGGCAGACAGGATGAACACAGAGAGAAAGACGGGCAGAGGACAGGATAAATGAAGGGGTGGAGGACGAGGTGGTAGCTGTGCTCCTGTCCGCTCATGCAAGCTTTGGAGGTTCACGCTGCACTGAAGTTGTTCCTGCCGTTCCTTCTGTCCGTCCGTCCTGATCCTCGTTTGCCTGAAAGGTGTCAAACGAAGGGTGGAGTTTGTTTGGAGGCAGCCCAACAGTCAACAATGATTCCCCCTCACACATCAACCGCAAACACTACACATACCTAGTGTGCACCAAGGCTGGGCTCAATTCAACAGCTATCCAACTCGCACTGCCCCGATCCGGGAACAGACGACTGTTTCACAGTTAGGGTACACCAGTATGTGTCACTGGCGCACCTCCAAAAAAAAAAAATCAAAGTGGTTACTTTGGTGAAGTTATTCATCCATATCTAACTGCTAACTGGGGTACTTACAGTGGGGAAAATAGTATTTGACCCCCTGTCAGTTTTGCAGGTTTTCCAACTACAAAGAATGTAGAGGTCTGTAATTTTTATCGTAGGTACACTTCAACTGTGAGACAGAATCAACAACAAAAAAAAAAAATCCAGAAAATCCGTATGATGTTTAAATAAATTTGCTTTTATTGCATAAAATAAGTATTTGACCAGCCAGCAAGAATTCTGGCTCACACAGACCTGTTAATTTTTCTTTAAGAAGCCTCTTATTCTGCACTCTTTACCTGTATTAATTTGCACCTGTTTGAACTTGTTACCTGTATAAAAAACAACTGTTCACAATAATTCAACACTCCAACCTGTCCACCATAGCCAAGACCAAAGAACTGTCTAAGGACACCAGGGACAAAACTGTAGACCTGCACAAGGCTGGGATGGACTACAGGACAACAGGCAAGCAGCTTGGTAGAAGAGAACAACTGTTATTATTTATTATAAAGGTGGAAGAAACACAAGATGACTGTCGATCTCCCTCGGTCTGGGATTCCATGCAAGATCTCATTTTGTGGGGTAAGGATGATTCTGAGGAAAGCTCAGAACTACACAGGAGGACATGGTCAATGACCTGAAGAGAGCTGGGACCACAGTCACAAAGATTACATTAGTAAACACATGATGCTGTCATGGTTTAAAATCCTGCAGGGCAGCAGCCAGCACATGTCCAGGCCCGTTTGAAGTTCACCAGTGACCATCTGGATGATCCAGAGGAGGCATGGGAGAAGGTCATGTGGTCAGATGAGATCAGAATAGAGCTTTTGGAATCAACTCCACTTACCATGTTTAGAGGATGAGAACAACCCCAAGAAAACCATCCCAACCGTGAAGAATGGGGTGGAAACGTCATACTCTGGGGGTGCTCTTCTGCAAAGGGGACAGGATGATTGCACCGTATTGAAGGGAGGATGGATGGGGTCATGTATTGCGAGATTTTGGCAAACAACTTCCCTTCCCTCAGTAAGAGCATTGAAGATGGGTCATGGCTGGGTCTTCCAGCATGACAATGACCCTAAACACACAGCCAGGGCAACTAAGGAGGAGCTCCGTAAGAAGCATTTCAGGTCCTGGAGTGCCTGGCCAGTCTCCAGACCTGAACTCAGTAGAAATCTTTGGAGGGAGCTGAAACTCCAAACCTGAAACATCTAGAGAAGATCTGTATGGAGGAGTGGACCAAAATCCCTGCTGCAGTGTGTGAAAACCTGGTGAAAAACTACAGGAACGTTTGACCTCTGAGAGGAGAAAAAAAAAGAGAAAAAAAAAATAATCATACATTGTGATTTCTGGATTTTTTTTTTTTTTTTTTTAGATTATGCCTCTCACAGTGGACATGCACCAAAGATGAAAATTTCAGACCACTCCATGATTTCTACGTGGAGAACTTGCAAAATCGAAGGGTGTTCAAAATACTTATTTTCCTCACTGTAGATTGTTTTATACCATGGTCAGTGAGAATTCCATATCTAACTGGCGTGCATTATTTTCGTGTATACGCACACGCAGTTCGGCGAGTTAAGTCACTTGTTATAATCACTCCGCTCTGGTTGTCAGCATAGCAACGCGCAAATCAGTTGGCACAGATCAGCTGTGATAAAACATGGATTTCCAAGTGAATTTTAATATTTTTGACCAAAATAAAATGTTTGAGGAATGGAAAGAGGAGGAGAGCAAACGAGAAGAACAGCAAAAGCAACGGCGTAAAGATTTAACATCAGACGAACTGGACAAGATTCAAAACGGGAAAGAAGAACGGTTCTATCCTTGCAGGCTCTGCATCAAAACAGTGAGCGTAGTTTCTCGACCTGTTGGCCGCAGCTCCACACAGCAGAGAGGGGGCGGTGTGAGTGGCCCGCTGCAGTGCGAGCCCGCAGACTCTGTACGCGCGTCGGAGACAAAATATCTTGAGACTGGTATAAAATAGTCCCAAATACTCTCACATTTTAATCAAGTTCTGTTAACTTAAATAAATATGTGTGTTAGCTCACTGTGTGGGACCATGGTAAAAGCGGATTAAACAACTCGAAGCCGTGCATTATACGGTTTGAATGCTTCACGTTGTGGTGTTTTAGACTCCGCGTCGTGCATTCAAACCGTATAATGCATGCCTTCGAGTTGTTTAATCCTTACATATAGTAGGCCAGGGATTTTCAAAGTGTGGGAGAGTGACCCCCCCCAAGAGAACAAATTAACAGCTGCACCACCCACCCCACCCCCAAACGAGACACATACACACAATTACATCTTCGTGTGTTTTTTTATTCTTTTACACATTAAACACATTTTAAATATATTATGTGTTTTTAAAGGAACTGTCTATGCATTTACCATTTTACAGCCATTGTAAACACTCATCTTCAACTGCTTTTTCCAGGTTCGGGTTGCGGGGGCAACAGCTCCAGCAGGGGACCCCAGACTTCTCTTTCCCGTGCCACATTGACCACCTCTGACTGGGGGATCCCAAGGCATTCCCAGGCCAGTGTGGAGATATAATCTCTCCACCTAGTCCTGGGTCTTCCCCAGGGTCTCCTCCCAGATGGACGTGCCTGAAACACCTCCCTTGGGAGGCGCCCAGGAGGCATCCTTACCAGCTGCCTGAGCCAACTCAGCTGGCTCCTCTTAACGCGAAGGAGCAGCAACTCTACTCCGAGCCTCCCACGGATGACTGAACTTCTCACCCTCTCTCTAAGGCTGGGGATACGCTGTACGATATTTTCAATCGTTGTACTTGGCTCCAGCTCAAACTGTGCGACAAAACCGCAGGGTTTAAAAGTTCAGACCGCACGATTCATGTTCTCAAACTCTACGGCCCGATGCTCTGTTGCAATCTGACTGCTCACATTGTACATTCAAAAACCACACGTCGGAAGCTTTTTTTTTTCTTAAAAAAATTTTTATTTCATGCCTATCAGCGCGCACAGTGAGTGAAATCAGGTGGGAGAGACTGAACGTATATGCGCGCGTGCACACACAGCAGACAGCAACATAATCCATGAGAGGACGGTTAAAAAAAAGAAAAACATTTATAACAGGTGTTGCTACTTACACTGTTGTATAAACAAACTATATTTCATACGAAGTCTTACAGCTGTGCTCATCTGTCGTAAATCCTGTTGTCTGCTGTGTGTGCACGCACGCGCGCGCGCATATATACGTTCAGTCGGCCACCGCCTGATTCCACTCACTGTGCGCGCTGATTGGCATGAATTTTAATATGATATTAGGTTATTGCGAGGGAAGACAAAAATTTGAAAACCACTGCAGTAAGCTTTGATAGGGAAATTAGTCCATTTTGGTTACCTATGAAATATACAATAGTTCTGGCAGCCCATCAAAACTGACAAAACTTTGTTAGTCATTTCCACTTTGTCATTAAACCAAACTTTATCTTTAAAATCCACTTATGTACCCGACTGTAAAACAGGCCAAAAGAACATGAAATAAGACAAGGTCTCACGGGAACTAATCAATTAAATTCAGATCAGCTTCTGGAATCAGGAATAATGATTTCATAATTCACTGTCGTGATAATTTTTGTTTCAGTGTTGAGCGTGGATTGTGCACAGCCCTAGCACACGCACACAACAACATGTCATGCAAAGTTTAAACAGGAAGATGTTTGTGGAGATTCTCAATCATTCAGGTCACAGTGTCCAAGCAGGACAATTCAGGTCAACTGGACTTTTTTTGTTGTTCCGTGAAGTTGTTCCGCTCTTCATCCTGAAAAGCGGAATCAGTTCTAGTTACTACTAGAACTCATTCAGCTGTTTCCTTTTTCCTCTCTGACATTAAGTTGTGTTGAACTGTTGATGTTCATGTAAATGGATATTCTTGCAGGTTGTTTGATCTGCTAGTGCAGTAAATTTGATTTTGTTTGTATGAAAAATTTCTAGTACGTTGTTTGACTTGTCAATTATTTGGAAATTCTGTTTTGTAGTCACCCCGCCGAGTGTTAAAACTGAAGAGCAATACGTCCTCAAAGAACTAAAGTCCAGTTGACCAGACAACTCAGTTGCATTTAAACAGGAAAAAAGTACAACTAAGTTGTACCTATCAACAAAGTCACACACTGAGGCAACTCCTCACTGTTACTGAAAACTGAACTGAATAATTCTAAAGTTTTTATACGCGTTTACATTTTCTGTTCTTAACAAGCAACAACATCCAGATACAACATAATTTCTCTAAAAGTATCCATCTGTTCCAGTATGTCAATATAAGACAAACGGATCAACCGGTGCTTAACTTTGTTGGACCAGAACAATACAAAATGCAACATACAGTATACCTGTCTGCTATCTGCTGGACATGTCTGGGACTGCTGCAGGAATAATCATCATATGGATGATGGAAATTAGAAGCAGGTGCAGTTGAATCTGCATGTTTTCTTTAAATTAGCGGCCCCTCCAAAGTGTCTTTCGTTACCAAAGTCTAGGAGCGAAGGACACAGAGGCCACCACAGCTTGTTGCTTTCAAAGTTTCAATAAATATTAACTTCCCAATTGCAAGGAAGTGACATGATGCCATTTCTAAAATTGTATTTACTTCATACCTTAGCCACTGAGTTTTATCACTACAATTCATATATTGTTTGCTGCTGCTTAGCCATTTAATCCAACCATTTTTCAATAGGATGTAGTAGGCCTCATTATACTGTACCTAACGGTTGAGCTGAAATACACCTTTTTAATATGGTTTGTTGCAGCCACAAGTACCTAACCAACAAAAACATTTTCTTTACATCCAATGATAATGAGTGAAACCCAGTAGGTGTTTCAGGGAAGAAGAAGAAAAACAAAGAACTTGTGTGCTCAAATTACAACCTCATCCCCACACATTACTTAGCTTATGCTCTCAACATAGCTTGTGTCCAAATTAGTCATGAAACCACTGTGACCATTCTGCCTCATAAACAGTTAAAATAAGTTGTAGAAAATATTGCCTCCCAATTCTGGTCCCCAGGGACCTGTAGCTTTTTCATTTCTCCTGCTCTGCCAAAAGTTGTCTGTTAGGTCTTGGTTGGTCCCTAAGGACCAGAATGGGGAATCTCAAATACACGACACATATGTAAACACTCCAACCACAACTATTGCGTATAATAATGTTTAGATACTACCTGAAGAGAATAATAAGTATAAGAGAATTAATTAGTAATTTGTACATATAATTAGTTTATTTGGCCTATGCAATGCCTACAGGCTGTGAAATATGCTAGGCATGGAGTAATTGGGCAAATCTCTAGAGCCAGATTTGTTTTTATCCTACACATTCCCATGTCATTTTCCAGCTAAGATGGCGAAAAGAACAGTTTAAATCTTCTGACATGCTTCTTAAAGAGAGTAACGTACCTCTGTACAAAAGCTGCATTTTTAAGTAACTGCATGGATAGTTGCAACAACAATTTTCAGACACTCAAGCAATACAATGTTGACAAAAAGTAGATTTGCACACAAAATTAAAAAAAGGACCAGTGACAACACTGCCCTCCCCCAAATGCATGTCAATATTTGAGTTAACAGAATAAAAACTTTAAGGTAAATTTGAATATTTCACTATGAACTTGTATAAGCAGCAGTATTTCTCATCCCCCCCCCACAATAAAGTATGGCATGCAAGGTAACAGGGTACTATTAAGCATTATCATTAAAGCTATCATGAACATGAATATCATGGCACTACTGGACTTCCAGTAATTTTTTCAAGTCATTTACGTCAATATGTTATGAAATTACAACATTTGATACATAAAGTGATTTCAAATATCAGTTACATTATGTGCAAATCAAACTATTTGTTGTTAATGGTAAGAATTTAACACGTGTACAATTACCAAGGCAGAACAGGAAACGGCCTCACAACCAACAAGTTACTTTAGTACAAATTTCGTATGTGACGTCTGAGACAATAGCATTTGTAAGGAACAGAGGCCTAATTTAATCCAACCTTTCAGATTTGAAAACTGAACATTCTCATTATTACTATTACTATTCAAACCATTAACTACAGCCAGACTACATTAAATCAGAGAGGCGGAGTTTAAGGAACACTCTTCCATAACTGCTTAAGTGGGCACAGTCAACAAGGACCAAAGTTCAGCATAGAAAATGCTGGTGGTGAAAATTATGGTTCGGGGCACCGTTTGCACTTGAACACCTACAAAAGAGTGTCACCAAGTTAAATTTAATAATTTACTAAATATATTTAACACACAATATATAGTAATTAAACCTGCCGTTTCTAAAAAAAAACAAAAAAAAACAAAACAAATCAGGAATAAGAATACTATGGTAGATATTTGTACCACACAGCAGCAAAGTGACAGACAAGAAAACATGTCAGAGTCACACCAGGGTCAGACTGTACACAAAATACTGCCACTTGTAACCCACCGAACATGTAACTTTATCCCGATACAACACATAGCCTGACATGCACCACATTTAACATTACGTCAATTTCCACATGATATTTACATCTTACTTCACCTTAGAATTTCTTTATTTATTTTTGCACCCACAGTCAATTAGAAAATGTTGCATTCACATCTGCAGTTAAAGTTTGTTCAATACAGTTTTTTTTCATGATGCTTTTGCTAGTCACATGAAGGCTGGTTCGTGATACTGCATTACATATTCATTTCAAGTTAATAGCCTGAAAGGTGACGTTACCCGATTTCAATTATCTTACACAATTTTGACGAGGAAAAAAAAGTCACAGGACCATTTTACGATGACTGCACCGTCATACTTAAAGAATGTGCAAGAGAAAGTACCCGAAAAAACTATGTGACCCTGGTTTGAGCAAAGACCGATTATTTTGGAAATCAGTGTTGTGATCTCCAGTGCACACAAACATACACACCTACAGGCAGAATGAAGAGAGCATAAAGGTCATTTGTGCTTGCCAAGAGACACTCACTCATATAAACAAGTAGATATAAAACATTAAAGCCTGAATATGTGCAGAAACTAGTACTTGCAATACAAGAACCATATTCAGAACCAAATTTTTAAGTCGAAACTGCTGTGATCTCAATGGATATAAGCCCATATCTGGGCTTAATTTATGAGCAGTTTCTACATGTAGCAAATTACTGCAAATCTCATGAACATTTAATTCACACAGTTGTAGTTTTTTGCCATTCCACAATTTACACATTTGTGACAATTGTTTGGCCTTGTGTCCACTGAGTATCTCTTAAAGCATGCAAGATACTTGGTGATAACCAACTACAAAGATTCCTACTGAAATGCTACATTAGAAACAGTATTATTTAAGATAAAGTTCTACGTAAGCTTAGCTGTTGCAAAGTTAAGTACTGGTTGTTGAAATGGTGTAGAAATCTTAAACATACAATGTCTGGTAAAGAGGTTCCCAGTGGACACAAAAGCTTACTTTCCACTAATCATTAGATTTGGCAGAACTTCAAATGGTGCATGACCTGCACAGACACCTACAGATCATTACCAACACCACTTACACATTTGAGGCTGTAAATTACATATACGTTGCCTTAAACTTTCAAACAACTCAACAGATTTTATGTTTACCAAACAATAAGATTAAGATCAAAGGTTTACATACACTGATAACCAAGCCAAGGTATCTGGAAAAAACATTTATGGCTCCTTCACAACTCTGGTTACTCCTTTGGATCCACCTCTAAAACATGCAAGGTGCCATAATTAATACATAAAATCATGAATCTTGGGACCATGCAGACTTGACACATTTGAGAATGTTGGGGTATTTACTGGGAAAGGGACCGATGCACTCTGCAAAATGAAGGACATGAAGAAGGCTCTATCTGGAAAATCTTAAAAAAAAAACACATTGGTTGTCATTGGGTTTTTCAACAGAACAATATCAACTACCACCAAAGGTATCAGGTCAGTCACAATCAAGGTGTCTTAAGCTGTGTCACATTAAGACAAAAATCAAAGTAAGTACTTTTCTTTGAATTGAGACCCATTATGAAGACCAATGTCTAGTGCAACATAATCCAAAATTTTATTCATGTATCTCTTTGGTTGGTCCTTCCCTGGAAGTCGAAGTTTCAGTTTGGCTCTATATCTTTGCACTGTCTGACGCACTCGTTCCCTATGTAATTGCTTTCTTACTGGATCCTTATTTCTTCTATCTCCTTCTGTTTTCTTATTCTGTCCTTTTCTTTGATAGCCTCATGTCTAGCAGGGTCTCCAAGGATCTTTTCCCTATATTTTCTTGTCGTTCGTTCCCTGATGCACCTTTTCAGTTCTTTCTTCATTTACACCACTACTGCTGGTGTTTCGTGTTTTAGCACTTAATGTGCAAGTTCTTTTGGGCCTCTCATGTTTTTTATCAGTCCTAAACAAACAATACTTCATCCAGATTAAACTATTTGCAGATTAGATGAACCTAAAACAGACAAATGTGAAATTGGTGATGTGGTTAATTTGGAAATTTTGCGTAGAGTCTGTGACAAATCTTGAATTAATTTATGTCTGATTATGTAACTGTCCCACTCACTATTTGAATTATAGGACTAAGTCAAATTTTGGTGTTTGTAAAACAGGTATCCACATAGACCAACATTATAGCATCTTATAATTAGTATATTTTATTAAAAAATAGTGCTTTGTGTTTAAAAAATAATGGTTGAGCCAATTTTAGAGATATTATTCTGAATTTTGAGAAGTCTATTATAACTACAACCACAATTTATCACTCTGGAGAGTGTTGAATACCACAGAGGGTTGAACTAAATCAAGATGTGTAGGATACTTTCTTCTATTGTCATATAATCGTCCAGGTACTATTTTAAAACTATATGTCACAGACTCTACACACATAGAGTCCGTGACACGGTGCTACCTATAGCCTTCATCATAACAGGTATAGGACCTAATTATTTATTCCATTCAACTTATATCCTCTAAATTATCCTAACATAGGACAATAAAACTACCTAAGTTACATTCACCATGCTATTATTTTTAAATATAGGCATGTCACGGACTCTACAGGATTTTCTGAACATCTGAGACCATGCAGTGCGATCATCGCCAAAAACAAAATATTGCTCTGGTCGCATTAAATCTTTTTGTTTATTTTTTAGACACCCTTGAGACTTCAAATAACATTATTTAAAGACCCAAAGGATGACTTTTTATTGTTTTCATTCAGCATTTCCATTCAATATTGTCTTGAAAATGAAATTTTACAACGGTGTAACTCATTTCTGTAAAACTATGTAGCTGTTTCTCGGCTCACCCGAAATTGATGAAATTTTCTGGAAATAGAAAACAGACATTTGTTTATATCATAGAAAAACATTTACATAAATACTACCACACCTTTATTGTTATGCAATAAAACATGCTGCATCAATTTTAAAGTGACACAGAATAATGCCTAATTTCATTTTAAAATGCACCACGTTTCTGGTCATAACTTGTTAAATATTAGGATTAATCAAACCATTTTTTCGGCAACATGAAGTTTTTTTTCATATGCAGATGCTGAAAGCAAAAGTACATCTTCATGACATATGATTTAGTGTTTCTGATATGATAACATCTGTATTTTGTATCTATAGCCTTGATTGTGACCAACCCGTATGCTGAAATGGCATGCAGACAAAGTTAAGGTCCCCTGACACTTGCACAACTGATCCGTGCACTTGCATGCACTCTGCTGTGCATGTGCGCAAAGAAAATTCTGAAATGTTCAAAACCTCCATCATGTATTAATTATGTGAGCTTCAACATTGCGCAAACAAGTCAAAAACACTGCATGTAAGTTCAAATGATTGCGTCAGCGCACCACATCAGAGCGCAGGTTGCCCTGAACGACAATAACGAGGTCTGAAATCTGCCATAAACACGGGTGGGATCATCACAACGATGTGCATGCAAGTCGTGCAAGTGTCAGGGGACTTTAAAACTGCTGGAAATACCACCTCAAAATACCAACCCTAATCCCCCAAAAATTTCTGAAAGGAAATTCGGGAGGGGGGGACTTTGTCGTAAGAGGCCCACAATATAGACTATCTAATATAAATCTATTTAGAGGAATGTAATGAAAATTCAACAAGATCCAGTGAGAAGCTTTGCTATCTTAAACCGATTCAAGTTAATCAATTCCACCAAATGTTAACAGTGTACGTAAACCTTGGATTTGCTGAAAATCTGATATAGTAATAAAAGTGGAAAATCGAAGTATATCCAAATAAATTTTGGGACTAACTAATATGCAAATTGTTTGGTAACATTAAATGTGTAGTATTGCAGAAAACAGTTTTTAGCCAAAGCGTATGCAAATATAAAGACCTGACTTATCACACAGCAGATGAATAAAATTTAAATATTTGCACTCGTTTTGACCACCTGCCTTCAAATGAGCTTAATGATGTACTGTTTCCTCACAATTACTGACCTTTCATAAACAAAAGATGGACATTCCTTCAGCAACTCAAACAGAAACAATGCCCCACTTATATTACTCAGTATGAACACCACACTGTGAAATAGCAAAATACTGTTTAAAAATAGTGTGAAATTATCCGTTTAACTCTGTAATCAATGGTTAGCAGTGGTTTACATCTAATATGCAAGCTGTGAATGAGAAATATTAGCTGGGGCAACGTACTACTGAACAGGGATGCTGAAGCCGCAATATAGTCAAGATGGACAAAACATAAGTTCAGTCAAACCTGGCATTGAAACAACTCAAACATGGTCAAAACCAAAGTTCAATTTGCAGTTCCAAATATTAACATTCAACATGCCCAATATGGATATGTAAGTTACACAATAGGGGACAATGTCTACACACAAAGATGACAAATTAGCAAACACCCAGATTCCGTGACAAAAAGGAAGTCTAGGAAGGTTGTCCTGCATTTGTATTTTCCTCAATTTGTCTGTTAAAAAGGTATAGTCTCCCTTGATTTTCCACACAATTGACAAAATTTGTTTTGTGTAGAAACCTCTCATAAAGAACCTTTATTTCTGTGGTATGCATTACAGCTAACTGCATTGGCAGTATTTATTTTTGGGAGATTCCATGGCAAATTATAGAGCATTTGTTGCTTGAGCTCTGTCAGAGAAAAGCATTGCATCTAACAGTATTGACAACTGATGCAGTAGACCTCTATGTGTTGTCTGACCCGTCTATCAGATATCCAGCAGTGAAGCATGGCCAGATTTTATCCAGAGTTCTTCCCAATGGGCGCTCTGGTGGTGTGTATTTACTAGCTGTGTCTTTTGCTGTAATTTACCCCTCATTTTTAATGGGGTCACTTTCTGTCGCAAATGAAGATCCACCATGCCTCTGTGGCTCTATGATGCAGACATCAAACTTTGCTGTTTATGAGTCCTAAAGGCCCCTGTCATCTCTGACGCTGCTACAGAAAGTGTGTATTTTAACCTGCAGGAATCAATCTATTTAAAAAAAAAAAATTAGTTCACCCATCTTCAACGACTTATCTGGGATCAGGTCATGCGTTATTTGGATGGTAATCAACACAATTATAATGGTGCCATAGAACACCATTTTATGACTTAAATGGTTAATAATAATAATAAAAAAAAAATACTAAAAATCAAAAGGGACTACACCTTTCAACAACTGACAATGTAGTAACCAAATTACTTACAGACCAGTATCATGCAATTTAATCAACAATCCAAAAGGACTTGTCCAAAAGCCAGCAAAAAAACCACACACATGGTACCATCACATCATTTACAAGTTACACATTTGGGCCACAATGAATGTATTCAGTTTTACTGAACCAACCAGCTCACCTACAAATATTAAATGAGACTTGTGACCAGTTCAAAAACATGGCCTGAGTGGGAAGCAAAGCTGGTCATTAACAGATTTACAGATATCAATGCAATGCCACCAATAAAAATCAGGGCAAGGCATCATAACGTTTCTCCAGTGACTATGAACCTGTTGCTGATCACAGACAATAACCGATCTGACACTGTGTGTATTAAGGGCAGCTGCATTTGGGCAACAACCACACCCATCTTGTACAAGTCACCAAACTTTATACATTTTTTTTTTATTCATCCCTCATCAACAACTGTACCATCATGCAATCAGGCAGAATCACAGTATCAATATACTACATCAAATAGACATATTTTTTAACAACATTGCTATGAATGGAATGATTATTTGTTGATCTAATGACAATATCACATGACTGCACACTAGGCAGCAATAAAAGATACATGTGTACTAAGGACCGCAGAAACAAATCAGACTTCCATCTGAACCATTCCCACATGCCTGTCACCTGATGAAACAACTCAAAAATCAAAATTATTGGCAATAAATAATTGCCAATGCCACATACAATAAAGACAAAGGAAAAAGTCTTTCTAAACTCTGTCCATTGGCCATGCCTGCTCGTAAAATCCCAAATACAGATAATTTCTAGTCATCAAATTGTCTGTTTTATCCATTTTTGAATTTTACAGTGACAAACATAAATGGTTAATGATTTTGTAATTTACCAACATCAACAGGCTTATAGACCAAAAAGTCACAAGTTTTCCAGACTCAAAATTCCAGAAACTACACGTTTAATTTTTAAAATTTGATTTAAAATCCTATGACAGATACAAGTCTTAGATGCCTTTTTTGTGCAAAATAGCATAGGCAATACACAAAGTGTGTAAAATACACATCTAACAATATAAGTAATAACAGCAATTACACAAATATGCAAATTAAGTGGACTCACCTTACACTTACCTTAAACCAAGGAACAGTTTATTAAATTCTTTCTTACTTACCTCTTCTCCCCTTCATTGGTCAACAAGGTTTTTATATTTGGTCCATCCATATATAACTCAGTGGCACAAAAACACTGTTAAAGTGTTTAACTAGTTACGGACGTCACATGAGCCTTTGAGTAAAAGACGGTGGTTAAAGACGGTGAAGCTTTTAATCTGATGAAGTAGAGAGTTGGCAAGCAATCAAATAGAAATTTTTAGCACTTGACACTTGTGGTCTCTTATTTTGAAAGTAGTAAAGGATAGGTTAATAAGGGCTAACTTGGCTGGAAAAATGGATAGCTGCTAAAAGAAAGAAAGGTAAGACCCACCTCTCGCCGTCTAGCGGTGTCGGTACTCCCGCTCCCTCTCTCTTTCCCTGTCTCGATCCCGGTCCCTCTCACGGTGGCGGTCACGATCCCGGCTGCGTTCCCGATAATAGTCCTCATGCCGGTCACGGCTGCGGGATTTGTGTCGTCTGCTTTTCTCTCTGGACCGGCTATGGTCACGTTCCCTGGAACGTTCCCGTCTGGTAGAAAGGAGAAGAATTATCACATCACATTATGCTCAGGGTTTCAAAATTATTGAATGACTGTCCACTTGGCACACAACAAACATCAAAATGTCAATCCGGCGACCACTGCCTCAACAAATTCAGTGTCAAGTTCAGTGTCAACCTGAAATGTTACCTGGAGGCAGAACCGTAGCTCTTTGACTCAATGCCATGAAGACAGTCCTGCAAGGAACTGATGAGGACCTTACAACGGTCATCAGCTGACACTTTGGACTGCTTGATCAGGCTGATTGCTGTCACCAAGGTCTCAATAGCACTGCCATAGTCAGCTACACACAGAGACCAAAACAAATTTGCATTAAGCCTTCTTTTAGTATGGGCAACAATTATTCTTTCAAGTGCAACCAGAAGATTTGTCTTTATGCAGCGTGGGCTCTGTATTTCCACATTACCTGCACTGGCATCAGACACAGCTCTAGATATGGCGCTGGAGGAGATGGCTCTGTTCCTGTTCATTATCTCCTCAAACTCTGATTCACTCAGTGGAGTCCGTGATGCCTCCATATCACTAAAAAGTACAAAGCACACAGGTAATAAGGTATAGTACGGTTTAGCTCACCGGTAAATGTGACTGTGTGACTGCACCATGACGTAATAATACAATGGCATCCACCGATCGATCCTTACCGTCCTCCAGGACCATAGTCTCTCTCATAAGGTGGACGTCCATATGGGTCATTAGGTCCAGGGGGGCCCCTGCTGTCATTGGGAGGCATGTTGTTGTTGCCAGGTGGAGGAAAGAAGGCGGGGTTGACATGTGGAGCTGGTGGCGGTCCTCCTGGTGGTGGACCCGGCATGTGGGGAGGGGGAGCCAGAGCCATTGGGGGCCCAATAGGACCTGGGGGGCGAGGAGGAAATGGCCCAGGAGGTGGAGGACCCTGTTGTGGGGGTGGTGGACCTGGGGGAGGACCATAACCTGGAGGAGGGGGACCAGGAGGCAGGGGCCCCATTGGAGGCTGGCCAAACTGACCAGGGAAGAGAACAGGCGGAGGAGGCCTGTCACCACGACTGGGAGGACCGGGAAGGGGTGGTGGGAGGCCCTGGCCAGGGGGTGGAGGACCCGGAGGACCAGGAGGCCGGGGGACCAGGCGGAAGACGAGGTGGTCCTTGCATCCCACCTGAAAGAAAAACAAAACAAGTGCAAGATTCAATGTTAAAATCTTGTGAACTTTTTCTTCCATCTATGTTTCAACAGACATGATGTACTCAGCATCTGTTTCTAGTCAGAGAAATAAGAGAACTGGTTGGAGTCATTCAATGGTATTTGTTACTTTGATTACAAAACTAAGTTTCACAAGAAATTAATTTTACAATGTTCAGCATTGTAGCTAAATTTTAAGGCTCTTAAATACAACCAGTGTATTTCATATCTACAAATACTGAAGTGCTGACTAACAGGTCAGCTACAATTGACTGACAAGAAGATATTAGAGACATGGAACAGTAGTCTAGTAAGAAGAGCAAGCTGTAGCTACAGGGAAGAACAACAAAAAATGTCACTTTGCAAGAAGACTATGTTTGCACAATTTTGCTAATATTATACTGACATGATGCAGGAAAGGATGTAATGTTACTCCTGCAATAGTAAACTTTCATTAACAAAAGGGAACAGAGATTTTTGTTCACAGAGAACAAGCTGCACTCAAACTAATAAAATGGTACAGAATGCATGCAACACAAACTTCAAGGACTGCTGGAGCTGCCACAAACAAAACATCACAGACAGGTTTACAAGTGGGACAAAGACAATGAAAATTATGGAGGAGCGCCAACATTAGATTTGCAAATATTGCAAAAATCATGGGACATTTTAAAGATCACTGCACAAGAGCTGGAAAGCCACTGTGGCTGCCCTATGTAGTGGACTAAAAAGAAGAGATTGCACTCAACCAGGAAGAATGATACAGCTCACATGTGTGCAACACAAACTTGAGTGTTTGCTTAAGCTGCTGTTATCAAAAGCCATTTTAAGCAAATAAGGAACTTGCCCTGTCTAGAATTTCCTTTGGGATGAATGAAGTATCTATATCTAACCATCTCTGAAAAATGTATATAAAATTACAAGACATGTTTCAACACTAGTCAAGTGATTTGTCATTAACAAGCACAACAGAACTTCCAATATGGCTGCCACCCTGGCCATTACTTCAGATGAAGACAATCTGCAAAATATGAGGCTGCAATCAAAAACTAACAATCACAAGGACCACGAACACACAGATGATTGATTTCCCACCAAAATTCCGACCCCGTTTTGAAATTTGGTTACTTTGCTGACTTTTTAAATGGCTCTAAGCCCTTTTATCCAGAGTGAACAAGGGAGAAGCCCAAGGGACTAACTATATTGAGTCTGGAATCATCAGTTATCAATGTCCAGATTCTCAGTCAGAAGGATGAAAGGCGGGAGGCAAAACCATTTTGTGTATATATTTTGTTTATCTGGGAAGAAAATGAGCTTTAGTAACAAAGTCACTACCATCCACATCTATAGTAATTAGGTAGCTGTTCCAAGAACATGAACTACACGTGATTACTTCGTGTAAGACATGGCTGAGGTCAAACTGTTCACTGAGAATTGAGCGGTTCTGTGTCCATTTCTATTGTTTTAATAAAAATAAATCTGAAATTTTGGCCGGTCCAAAACTGACTCAAAACAGCTCAAATAACAGACACCTCTGAAACCCTTCATTTCAAAAGTTCCATTAACAATGCAATGAGTGATTTAGACAAATTCACAAATTGGATTATCTCTCGGCCGTCTGATACTTGAAACACCAGCTGTACTAAATGGCCTACCAGGCACAATATTCATAAAACATTTCACAAAGGTAAGACAGATCATCTCACAATGAAAACAGTGTTCACACTGGACACAAACCCTTCTGACATAAAACCTAATCCCCTTTATCCCAAGTGGGATTTTAATGTTTCTGCATGTATGTGAGATCAGGATACATACATTTATGTTAGAACTCACAACACAGAACTCAGGTTCTACAACGTTCTGACATGATTACCGTATTTCCTTGAATAAACGGACGGGCGTTTATTTTTTTCCAAATTGTGCTCAGTGAGGCAGGCCTTTTATTCAAGGCTGGCGATGAATAAAATGCTGACTGCTGGCTGCACTGTAACATGGTGTTAAGTTTCACACACACATCCCTGGATGTGGTGAATCAAAGACACTTCGTAGCCTGATACGCACCTCCCAAAAATTTAAACTCCACGTAACGACGGAGACCACAAGGGCTGTGACTGGTTACTTTTTCCAGTTTCTCTCCTTCATCTCCAGTCATATTTTAAAAGTTTTTACAGTGTGCATGCTGATTACATTTCAATCACATATCATATAGAGGAACTTTCGGCAGAATAGTCTGCAAATATGCCCAACTTTACAACAACGAGTGGAAAAACTAGAGATGCTCAAATAACCAGCAACTCATGCAGGAAAATTACATTTGGTAACAGCAGACATGTTCCAGTCTGTTTCAAGTCCTCCATCATAGTTCCAGTCCCCAAGAAACCACGTGTCACTGGACTTAATGACTACAGGCCTCAGTCTTTTGTTCATGTTAATGAGTCATTCACATCATCAGCAGAGTCGTCAAGGGAGCCATCAGGAGAGGGACAGCTGCCCTGTCATTAGGAGGGTGCTAACTACAGCACAATAGGTGCTAATTAGAGCTATTGTTTAGTCACTAGCCTATAGCAGTCTGCCTCTCGGTAGGAGGGGTCTGGTTAGATTTAAAACTCCAGCTTTTGTGATTTCTTGATTATTCTTCTCTACAAGAGTCAAGACAGAAGTCAGACCACCAGAGCAAGAATTTTAGCTGAGGAAGACTGCGATTTGAAGCGAAACGTCCTCGCGTCAAGCAACCCAGTCCAGTCGAAGATTCAAGCTTCTCTACTATGACTACAGGCCTGTGGCTCTCACGTCTGTAGTCATGAAGACCTTCAAAGGCCTGGTTTTATCCCACCTGAAGTCCATCACCGACCGCCTCCTGGACCCCCTGCAGTTTGTCTACAGAGCCAACAGGTGTGTAGATGACGCCATAAACCTGGCCCTGCACTCCCCAGGAACCTACGCTAGGATCCTGTTTGTGGACTTCAGCTCTGCATTCAACACCACCCTTCCGGCTTTGCTCCAGAACAAGCTTTCTTTGCTCCACGTGCCCGACTCCACCTGCAGGTGGATCACAGACTTCCTGACGGACCGGAGTCAGCGTGTGAGGCTGGGAAAGAATGTCTCGAACACTCGGGCTCTCAACACAGGATCTCCACAGGGCTGTGTCCTTTCCCCTCTGCTCTTCTCCCTGTACACTAACTGCT
The DNA here is from genome assembly GCF_902500255.1 of Thalassophryne amazonica. NCBI lineage: Eukaryota > Metazoa > Chordata > Actinopteri > Batrachoidiformes > Batrachoididae > Thalassophryne > Thalassophryne amazonica. Next base: position 28,194,793 of record NC_047124.1, read on the forward strand.
GCACCTCCATCCACGACTCTGTAAAGCTCATCAAGTTTGCGGACGACACCACCCTCATTTGACTCATTTCGGATGGGGATGAGTCTGCCTACAGGAGGCAAGTGGGCCGGCTGGTGACCTGGTGCAGCAGCAACAACTTGGAGCTCAACGCCAAGAAACAGTGGAGATAATCGTGGACTTCATCTAAGGATTTGTCGGCTCTTAGGCATAGGTGCAAGAGACTTATGAAAACTGAGGAAAAACTTTTGTTTTTCTTCTTTTTTCTAATCTATATCCTTTGATGTTTCTCCAGTGTTTTCTGCCGCAGCTCCTATGATGTGGGGCACAGCTGTGCTCTGAAATTTGATGCCGGTGTTGCAGACTGAACGTTCCCCTCTGTAGATAGACCCCCTGCCTTCACTGTGCATGCGTTAGTTTGGCGCGTTCACAGAGATTAACAGATTATCGCCTCGTTTCTGCTTAAAACTGACTTTAGAATGAATTAAGAGGTTTTACTTTGTCACCTGATGGTTAACAAACCCATTATTCACTTTGATCGCTTTGGGTGTACAGAGTCAGACTCAGAGAGTCAGCCTCAAACGCACTGGTATTGCTCTCTGATTGGCCCCCCATCTTTTATTATGAAATAATGCTGAATTTATGTGGAAATGTTTGTTGTACAAAAGCTTCAGAGATCTGTCGCTGAGATAGATGATGACTGGAGTGCAGTTTTAAGCAGAAACGAGGCGATAACTGGTGAATCGGTGCTGACACTCCGAAATGATGCATGCACAGGGAATGTAGGGGGACCAATTTGTAGGGGTGGGCCGTTCAGTCTGCAACACCGGGCTGTACAGCCTCTCTGCTCAGCTCATGGTGACAGACATTAAGTTTGGGCTTTTATGGAGAAACATAGGCCTATAGGTGTGCTGGATTTATCACACAGGGCCAAATGAGAGTATTTCCAAAACGTGATGGGACACCACAAAATAAATGATGGAGCATAATGTGAAACGGTAGGTGTTTTCTATCATTATGTCATTCAAAGTATTTGTGAGATACTGAAATATTTGTTGTCAATAATAGTATGAAATCATTTAGGAACAATAGCTTGCTAAAAGACCAAAAATTAATAAATAAAACAACCCCAAATCTAATGAAGTTGGGACGTTGTGTAAAATGTAAATAAAAACAGAATACATTGATTTGCAAATCCTCTTCAACCTATATTCAATTGAATACACCACAAAGATATTTAATTTTCAAACTGATAAACTTTATTGTTTTTGTGCAAATATTTGCTCATTTTGAAATGGATGCCTGCAACACGTTTCAAAAAAGCTGGAACAGTGGTATGTTTACCACTGTGTTACATCACCTTTCCTTCTAACAACACTCAATAAGTGTTTGGGAACTGAGGACACTAATTGTTGAAGCTTTGTAGGTGGAATTCTTTCCCATTCTTGCTTGATGTAAGTCTTCAGTTGTTCAACAGTCCGGGGTCTCCATTGTCGTATTTTGCGCTTCATAATTCTCCACACATTTTAAATGGGCAGGCCAGTCTAGTACCTGCACTCTTTTACTACGAAGCCACGCTGTTCTAACACATGCAGAAAAGCGACTTGGCATTGTCTTGCTGAAATAAGCAGGGACGTCCCCAAAAAAGACGTTGCTTGAATGGCATGTGTTGCTCCAAAACCTGGATGTACCTTTCAGCACTGATGATGCCATCACAGATGTGTCAATGCCCATACCACTTTGCATCTGTCCATTTCAAATGAGCTCAGGCCCAGAGAAGGCGGCAGCGTTTCTGGATGTTGTTGATGTATGGCTTTCACTTTGCATGGAAGAGTTTTAACTTGCACTTGCAGATGTAGTGAACTGTCTTAACTGACAATGGTTTTCTGAAGTGTTCCTGAGCCCACGTGGTAAGATCAAAGATGGGGCGAGGATTACCGATTTACACAATGATGTTATTTTTTAATGCAGTGCTGCCTGAGGGATCGAAGGTCACGGACATTCAATGTTGGTTTTCGGCCTTGCTGCTTAGGTGTAGAAAGTTCTCCAGATTCTCTGAATCTTCTGATTATATTATAGAGTGTAGATGATGGAATACCTAAATTCCTTGCAACTGAACATAGAGAAACATCGTTCTTGTTTCACAAAGCGGTAATCCTCGCCCCATCTTTGATTGTGAATGGCTGAGCCTTTTGGGGACGCTCCTTTTTACCCAATCATGACACTCACCTGTTTCCAATTAACATGTTCACCTGTGGAATGTTCCAAACAGGTGTTCTTTGAGCACTGATCAACTTTCCTAGTATTTGTTGCCCCTGTCCCAGCTTTTTTGGAATGTGTTGCAGGCATCCATTTCAAAATGAGCAAATATTTGCACAAAAACAAAAAAGTTTATCAGCTTGAACATTAAATGTCTTTGTGGTGTATTTAATTGAATATAGGTTGAAGAGGATTTGCAAATCATTGTATTCTGTTTTTATTTACATTTTACACAACATCCCAACTTCATTAAAATTGGGGTTGTATAAACAAATAATAATAATAATGAGTATAAGGTACTTGCTGTTGTCAATATGCTAAAACATGGGCACAATAGTCTGTGATTTAGTGCTTAATAATGGTCAGCTATGTGAAAAGCTAAGCTTTAGGACATTTAAAAAATAAAATTAAATTAATAAGCAATCGCTAAAATCAACTGAGGTGTTTCACCTCTAGTACGCCAGCTCCCGTTCCTGCCCCCCGGCGGGAAGGGATTGAAACTCATATCCAGAGGGTCATCTTGGTGCCTAATCACATCTGGTCTCATGCCCGAGCCTAATGGGGGAGAAAGCAAACCAATCACAACCCCTTCTCTTTTAAAGAATTTCCTGATGTAATGGCTTTTCATATCCCAGCAACAAAGCGCCCCAGCCACTAAGCAAAAGAACAGGAGCGCAAAAAAGTGGGATCAAGGGGAAAAGACAAGGGAAAGAGACAAGTGGTCAATTCTATTCCCGTAGTCTCCAACTAGAGGTTAAACAGTGAAAACCCACTGGCAACAAACACTTCTTTTGTTTTGCTCATTGTTTTTTGTTTATATTACAGCATAATAAAGTTCAAATCAATTACCATTATGAGCATCAAGTACTTTTAGCTTTGACCCGCAAGCTGAAGTTATTTAAAAAACAAAAAAAATTTTCTCCTCCTTCCATTTTCTCACACTGCAGTCCACAATGCCTGCTATCCTATAATGCAAGTGCACACTACATACTGTATATATAGATGTAGGTGATGATTACACAGAGTTCAGTGGGTCTTCATGGTAAAGCAGTCAGTCAGAGATTCTTAAGATGTGTAATGATGGAAGCTTTCAGCAAACGGCTTGTTAAGAAATGGTATTGGAAACTAAGTGAGCAGAAATCTTGCAGCTAGTATTGTTATATAGAGGGGTGGGTTGAGCAACTGCAGCTGAAGAAGGACCAAAAAACAATAATAATAATTAAAAAAAATTGCAAGATGGGATGAAGGCATGCATGAGCAAAGCCCTGCCGGGGGGAGATTTAAAACTGACAGATCATCCACAAGATTATAAGACTCCATGCTGGTGCGAGAGTGAGCAACAAAGCCTCGCCTGTGCAAACAGAACAGCAGCCAAGACAGAAAGCAAAAGCTCTTTGTTTATAAATGTTCAATTTAAAAGGTGCTTGTGGTATAGCAATTATATAATATTGCTTTGCTTCTGAAAGAAAAAGCAAGCACACAAATAATTACTGTCTGGAAAGTGAAGATAAAATTTCCAACATGAAAACATTTTTCAGTGTTTCAACCAGGTCTGAATCTTACGTCAAACATTTCATTTAGTTGGAGTTGTCAGAGCACCAGAGCTGCTGCGCTGACATCCACAAACCACAGATTAGGGTCAACACTTCGAACTCAAAATGTCAGTCACATGTTCTTGTATGACAGTTGACAAATAATTATAGTTACATTGCAGAGACTGTAGAATAATTCTTTAGGTGAGTTTACCAAACAAGACAAGAAACTACAAGAACAGTTCATAAATTTTCAAGACTGACTGCTAACTCTTTGGAACACTGTTTCCATTCTACTGGCAAAAACAATTGTTCAACTAACCAGGGAAGTGTGGCGGTGGCCCTCCAGGCCCAACAGGGCCAGGAAAGCGGTCTCCTCCAGGTCCAGGGGGTCCAGGGAACCTGCCTCTGCCTCGACCACCCATGGGAAAACCTCCACGAGGGCCAGTGCCAGGGGGACCAGCTTTACCCTCCCCAGACATTTGGCCTGACTGGTTACCTGTACAACCAACAACCAACACCAGCTCACATTATTACCAGTGTAAAACGTAACAAATTTATGCAGGAGTATACATATGAAGACATGGTTGTGATCATTTCTTTTGTTTGTTTTGCTGTGACCTTTTAATGGGCTCCATTGCAAGTCATTACAAACATACAGGTACAATGGTTATTAGATTAGATAGAACTTTACTGATCCCTTGGGAAGACTCCCTCAGGGAAATTGAGGTTCCAGCAGCATTGTATAGCAGCACACAGGGTACGAAGCACACAGAGTATCAAAAGTGAAAGTAAAAAGAAAAACACTTTGCAACAATACACAACAAACACCAGACATGCTGATCAGTACTGGCTTACTGGCTACTACTGTTCCTCTCATTCCCAACCTCTGTCTCTGATGTGATGTCTGTATGTGGAAAGTGAGTCATAACTATTTTTCTTTTGTAAAATTACTATTATTTTACTGTTATTCTTTTTGCTTTTTTGTTAGCGGTTCATTTTATCATTGCATTTTAGGCTAAGTTGTACTGTTCTTGCAGAAAGCAGTCACAAATCATAAACAGGCTCAGAAAAACTAGCAATAAGTAACTGCTCTGCTGACTGACCACAAATTAAGTTTCTAAAATTTTAACTGCCAATTTTATTGCAGATTTATCACTTCATCATGAAAAAGTCAGAGACTATGTAAATGCTCAGTTCAGAATTTGAAACTTGCTGACTGTATCTTGAACTGTGCAGTTGCTGTGCATCATAAGTGATCCACTTACTTTTGCGTGACTGCATCTCAAACTGGCTGAGGGACTGTTTGTTGCATGGTGTGACTATAGGATTCTGTCCATGAAGCTCCCTCTTAGACAGAAGCTCCATAAGCTTCCTGGATGATGCATCTGAGCCCACACACACTAAGGCAAACCTGGAAGACACAGACACATGCACACTCATAAAATTCTAGGCTGATGTCCTACTTTTAGCGCATAGATTGTTCCCCCAGATTCTTGTTGGGCATCCTTCTCCGATACATGACTGGACATCGACCTGTAAACCTCTCATGCACAACACTCACCCTTTCGACTGGCCATTGGCTCGGTTTTCAAAGAACTTGATCTCTATCACATCGGTGATGCCAATCGACCGAATGGCTTCTGTCAAGTCCTCATCTGTAGTCCACTATAAAAGACAGTATGATTGGTATCAGTACTGTTTTGCATAATTTGAGAAATATTTGGGAACACCTTTAATTTCTATTTAGATTTGTATCAGTCACAGCATTAGACAGCACCGTTTACAATGGCATAAGCATCTCTTGCAAACCCCCCCCCCCCCCCCCCCACACACACACCCAAAAAAGCAGCTTTACAAATTGTAGTCAAAGAGCACAACCTTCTGCAGCATGAACAAAGAAAACAATTTTAAAAAATTATAAAAGACTCACCCAAGTGAGGTTTCCAATGTAGAGTGCAATCCTTTTTCCTGTGTAAGTGTAAACAACATTGGGTGGCGCACTCTTTCCACCCTCTGTTCCACCAGGTGTAGGTAGTGCATCCAGGTAGTCCCGGTCTTCTGGAGCGTCACCATTATTGGCTGATGGCGATATTACATCATCATACAGGTCAATCTGCTCGTGAACTGTGTACTCTGATTCCTGTTGAACATAAAACCATGAACTAAGTTGTTTAAAAGTTAGTTACTACTAGAGGTCAACACTATTTACACAACAAAGCTGTTTTTTTTTTTTGCTTGTTTTTCTTAAGCTTCTTAATTTTGCCTGTTAAGGGCACCAAATTGATGCATTTAACTTTAAAATGTACAAAATGTTCATCTGGGGGAGTCTCCACCCCCAGAAGAGTGACCAAGTTCCACCCATCACTTTCACAAAATCCTGTCTTACATTTCAAATGTTTAGATAAAAATCTCTGTTAAGTGTTTGGTTAAATGCGGGTGTTTTCAGTGCAGGTTCCTGGTTCAAGGCTATCCCTGCCCATCTTCTCCATGTAATGTGGTTTTTCTGTCAAGAAGTGCATCTGGCATAAAAGTAGTGCCAAATCAACATGGATCTGCTGTGGTGAAGCTGAAGGGACTTTCTTTTTTTGTTACTAAATACAGTATGCTTCACAGATGTACAGAAAAACACAGACAAAAAGATATTTCTAAAGCATTTAATTACACTAAGCGTTAGTTTATTTGAAGATATTCAATCTGGCCAACAATAAGTTTAATATTGTTTGTTAGAGAAGCAAAAATTAATATATAAAAGAAGGTGATGCACAAAAAAAAAGTGGCTAATGCTCAACCCAATGCTAACCTTTAGGCTAAGAATGCTAGTTTACCAACTTCAGATTGTACTCAGGGCTGCTTCTGGCTTTTGCTGCAAATTAGCAAAAACTAGAAGAGCACTTTAATTTGTACGGATTTTATGCAGAACACAAATTAAGAGCTTGGGAAAGAATTGTTACCTTAGCTACACAAGATGATGTGTTTGACCTTTTCCATTTTTGTCTATGCAGCCTTCAAGCTAGAACTGAACAAAGCTACTAATTTTGAAGGTACAGTGTTATAATATTTTGTACAAGCCAGTGTGGGTACTGGTAGAAAAACAAAATTAACACAGGAGAGACATAAATAAATTCCTAGAGGCGCGCACACGCAAGTCACTGGCTTTTCTACAGCGCATCGGGGAAGTATTCATAGTGCTTCAGTTTTTCCACATTTTGTTATGTTACAGCCGTGGTGTCCAAAGTATTCCAGAAAGGGCCAAGGGGGTGCAGGTTTTTTTCATCAATGAAATCACCCGCTGGAGTCAGTTGGTAGTTTTGACAGGCAGCCAGCTGTAGGAAGAGTCCTGGTGGATCCTTCAGAGTAGAGCCATTACAGAAGCAGTTGATTACAGACCCACTGCAGGGTCTGCAATCAATGTAGAGAAATGATCATTTTCCCGACAAACTCCCTCAAAAACAATGGCCGCTCTGAAAGAGCGATAAGGGAATTGTTAAGCAAAAAGGCTATTGATGTCGGTGAATCAAATCATTTCTTAACAAGTCTCAAAAAGAACCGGTACCCCATACCCATCCCTAGACTATGTTCATGATGGCCCATTTTTGCCCAGTTTATTATAGAATGAAATATTTCTGTAATTATTTTCAAGACTGAAATTATTTTCTTCACTGTTTGAAAGCCTTTATATGTGTTTTGTGATTTGAGACATTATGTGCATGTGTGTGTGTATATATATATATATATATATATATATATATATATAAAGAAAAATGCAGTTGAAAATGGAGATTTAACCTCTTAAACCCTAGAGTCCCCAAATTTGGGGACTTGCCCTGTTTTGGAACATTTGAAAACTCATAACCAGCCAATGCTGACACCAACATACACTTATTATACATCAAAATGTCAAGCGATGTCTCCTCTACAAAAGTATCCACTTCAATCACATATCAACTAACCATAGGAGAAATGTCAGCCAAATAAAGACATAAATCGGAATTCATTTTTGGGAAAAAAAAAAACTCATTTATTCCTACCAGGTATTTACTTTCATTTTTTTGCATCCACAACATCCCCTAGGAGCTGTCTTTTAGCTGATCTAAACCTTTGCATTTTTGACCTTGTACAAGCTGAGAAAAATATCAATGTATGGGTATGTGATTTTCGTGAAATAGGCTCTAGGGCAGGGGTGGCCAAGTTCGGTCCTCGAGAGCCACATTCCTGACACTCTTAGTTGTCTCCCTGCTCCAACACAACTGAATCCAATGAAAGGCTCATTAAAAGTCTGCTAACAAGCCTTTCATTGGATTCAAGTGTGTTGGAGCAGAGAGACAACTGAGTGTCAGGAATGTGGCTCTCGAGGACCGAACTTGGCCACCCCTGCTCTAGGGCTTAAGGGGTTAAAGAAAACCATATGAGGAAACGCACAGACTCATGAATAAAATGAAAACAGTTTGTTCAAATTCTTTCATATTTTGCACACTGATGGTCCCCTTGACAGCCATGTACATGCTGGCCTCAACTAAAAATTTATGGTTTTGGAGATACTGGGTTTTGCATCTGAACTCTATACACACATATATATATATATGCAATTAATTAATCGCAAACTTTGTAATCACATTTTTTTAATCCTATCGACATCTGGTTTCTGTTGACAACACGTTACATGACAAAATAAAAACAGCCACTTCCGCTCGTGGCCTGTGTTCACTCACTGAGCGACGCGCTTGCTAAAAGTAAAGCGGAACATTTCTGGAAAACTTAATGTAACAGTTTAACTGTGATAGAAACGTTTTTTTTTATTATTATTATTATTAACACTCCATAGATAGTAGCTATTTAAAGTGTGGATGCAGCATTTCCGAAAAGAGCTGCCAAAAGTAATAAATAGTTTGCTAGCTTTAGCGCGTTAACCTGCCACGAAAAGGCCGCACACCTGAAACAATGGAAGAAGATTTCTCTGAATTTTCTTTAAAAGCACATCGCATTTTGGCGCCAGATATCAGCAGTTACCTACCACATGACGTTAGGTATCTTTCGACATAAATAAAAGTTGAAATTTTAGCGAGCTAGCTCTGGCTACAGGCTTTTAGCATGTTGACAGAAACAGGCCTTTGAGCGCTTGCAACTCATAACACTCTTTAATTCCCCACTAATGACGCAATATCACATTTATGCATGCGGAAAAGCAGAATTATAATCCGCACCGCGACGAGTGCGGAATTAATACCTGGTTAAATTCCTCCTCGACGTCGGCATAGATATCGATATGATCCACACCGTCCGCCATCTTCCTGCGAACCGGAGCTCCGCCCGGCGGTGCAGCACAAACACTGGCAGAAAGGGGCCGCTAGCGCCCCCAGTGGAGACGGCCAGCCACTACAAAAGCAGCTCTTCTACAAGTACTTTCAACAGGATCAAACATTTTTTTCAATCTCCACCAAAGTACAAGGTAGGTGGAATAATCTGTGATAAGGAGGAAGGTTTTCATTAAATTTCTGTCCTGATCACCTTGATCTTAATGTCACCAGGTAGTCACTCATAACCGATGACAGACTGTCGACATGTTAACCTGTGTGCAGATCTGAACACGTTATTGTGAAATGTCTATTCATCTGGTACTCATACCAAATTCTAAGAATAAAATCTGCAGTGACTACACAGGAAGATGGGTTGAGAACTAAGGTGATAATCCATGATAATCCAATTTTTACCTAATCTGTACCATTAAAGGTGGCAAACCATTCACAATCCAGCCTCAGTGTACCATGGTGTGCACAAGAATGTATGGTGGCCATCCCATAGCCAGGTCGTAGTTAATGAGGGGGTCACATTTTTTAAACCTCCAGTCATATTGAAACGAATACCATATTTGACTATTTGACTTTTACTTCTGACATAAGTATTGTTGTTTATGCGCCGGTAACACCTGATCAATTTCCTTGTATGTATGAACTTACTTGCCAATAATTTGATTATGATTCTGATATTATTCATCTTATCATAGGGATTATCTATGACTAAACAATATGGAGTTATGGGGTAAAAATTTAATTCTATACAGGCATCAAAACTTAAAGTTGCTCCAGTTTTGGTTAAAAGTGATGCCAATTACTGGTTGAGCTCATAGGATAAATAAATTGAATAGTGTTGACTGTGGTGAATGCTTGGCCTCCAAAGTAAAGGTCAAACAAGGTCAACATCCATTGGATTCTACAATATATATGACGTACGTATGTTACCCCGTGACGTGATAACTAAGTATGGCAGATGGTGCAAACAATTCCATTTAAAACACCATTAACTCAACCGATAATGTACATTATTTTTCACCAAAATTGGAGCATCTTGAATTTTTAATCCCCATGCAAGCTGAAATTGACCTTTGTCACCATTTTTGCTGTTTTTTTTCCCTATAACTCCATAATCTTCACTCATAGTCCAAACTTCTTTTTTGTAATCTTGATGTTCAGACAAATAATGTGGTGTACCTTCAATATGATTGCTGCTTCTTTTTTTTTTATTATTTTGACCCCCGTGCAATCCTTCATTGACCCCTACCTGGCTATATCTACCACCATGGGATTGGCTATCATACATTTTTGTGTAGGCCATCATATACTGAGGCTAGATTGTAAATGTTGGCTGGCCACTTCAAGTGGAACAACCTGCTTGGGCCATGGAGTATCAAGTATAGTTTGGACTCTGTTTGACTGGATGTTGTGGAGTTACAGTGCAAAAACTGCAAATATAACGAGGCCAGTTTCAGTTTATACAGAGGTTAAAACCAAGTTGCTCCAGTTTTTGTAAAAAGGAATGCAAATTATTTCTTAAAATAATAGGATTAATAAATGGAATAATGTTAACTGTGTTGAATGCTTGGGCTTCAAAATAAAGGTCAAACAAGGTCAACATCCATCGGAATGATATACGATGTAAGGTATCCCGTGATGTAATAAATAAACATTACAGATGGTGCAAAATATTTATTTTTTAAACCACATTAGCGTTTATGTATCTAACTGAGATGCATACGAAAATGATTTGGACACATTCTGCAAACTGGACTGGACAACCTACACTAAGCACCTGTACAGGAAGGGACAGAGCAGGCTGTACTACTCCTGTGGATGTTTTCTACGAGTGGTAGCCAGCATCCTCTTTTACACCGGGGGGGACATGTCCAGGCTGGACAAACTGATCGGGCGGGCTGGCTCTATGGTTGGCATGAAGCTGGACTCTCTTGTGACAATGGCAGAGAACACTGGACAAACAGCTGGACATTTTGTAGCACTTTGAGATTTCTTTGAAATGTAAGGTATAAATAAAATAAACAAATAAAATGTATTATTATTATTATTATTTTGGACGATGCCAGTCACCCTCTGCACACCGTCATCAGCAACCAGATGAGCCTCTTCAGCCACAGACTGCTCTGTCCCAAGTGCAGGACCAACAGACTGAAAAGCTCCTTTGTCCCTCAGGCTGTCCTCACTCAGGGGGAGGAGGAGTAACAGGAAGACAGAGGACGGGAATGAGAGGAATAGTAATAGCCAGTAGCGAGCAGTATTTCTGGTATTTATATTTGTGTATTTATATTTATATCTGTAAATTGTTTTTACTTTCACTTTTTATACCCTGTGTGCTGCTATACAATCCTGCTGGAACCTCAGTTTCCCTGAGGGAGTCTTCCCAAGGGATCAATAAATTTCTATTGACTCTAATCTAATTCTGATCATGGGTAAATGTAAGTCATGTTTCCTTTTTCTCATTGAGCATCATGCTGTTAAATAATCAGAAAGCAATTGTTTGCATCTCTGTTTCTCTGACCCAGTACATTCTCATGTGAAATCTCTCTCAGACCCCATTTACTGGCTACCGAACTCAACCATGTCCCTTGCTGTGCTTTTCTTTTGTGTCTAAATTCATACAAAATCCTTTCTGTGGGGTTATGTGTTTGTATCACTAATGGCTGATTATTTGAGTTTTACAATGTGATCGCTGTTAAACAATCATAAAGTTTCTCCTATGACTTAGTACATTTCAGTGCAATCAAGATGTGTGTCTCTCTCTCTCTCACTAACAACCACACCGGCTCGCTACAATCCAGTCACTGCATTTTACAGGATACGTGTCTTGGGTTTTCCAATACTTTTGAAAAAAAACTTGAATCAACTTTTGTGAAACCTGGTGGAGTACCATTAAATTTTGTGGGAAATCCAGGAGATTTTTCAAATAATTTGAACAAATTGAGATGATCAGTGTTTTGGGATGTGTCAAAGATGTGATCTTTGTTACAACCTCACCAATTATCACTTCAAGAGTATTTTTGCCACAGATATAATTCACACCTCTGCATTAAAACAGCCCATAATGTGCAAAAATGTAATCACCTTTCTTCAACATAAGACGTGCAACAGGAATCTCTATATTTCAATTTCTTGAAGTCTCTTTTAGGTTGGCAGCGCCACCAGTATTTTACATCTACTTAGGCACAGACAAACCTGCAGCCACAACAACATTCATAAGAAAGTACTAAAACATAACTAAGATTTAATGTACTGATTAAAAATCACATCTTCTTGGCTATACATTATATGAAATTGTGTGAAAACTAAAAACACAAATGAGTAAATGTAATAAAATGACAGAATCCACCAGAATGTCAAATGAACATGATTTGTGTGAGTGAATGACACAATAAAGTGGTAACATCTTTAAGATTTCATCAGAATTAATTGAACATCAACAAGTGATTTTGATGAGCTGAAACATAACGACAAACAGGACAAAACAGTTTAAAATATGAAATACACAACCATAAGTTCAGCAATTAAGATTTACACACGGCATTATATTCTGAAAGCCTATTTCTAAAAGTCTTCTGAAGTGTGTTATTTAAAGGTGTATAGTCCGTTTCAGTTTTTTAACATTTAAGTCATAAAAATAATTTTCTCCTGCACCACTGTTATTTTGTTCCTTAGTATACAAATAAATGATTCACAATATCATATTACCAATATGATCAATATTTACCTTGTATGGAAAGAATCTCGAATTTTTGACCCACATGGGTTAAAATACAGCAAAAACAACAACAAAAAAGCCACCATGACATGCATTCTGTGGCGACATCACAGATGACATGGGTGGTGGTGGTGGGGGGGCAAAAACGATGAAATCATAGGCAAAATCGACCCAGAATGCATTGCATCGTTAACATCGGGAGTTCCCATTTTCCACGGAATACAGTAAAAGTTTCAAACCTTGCACAACTGCACGTGCACATCCTCCCAGAAGCTACTGTATTTATCATAGAATTTCCCCCATATAAGTAGTTTTGCAAGACACAACAGAAATAAAGGTACTTTATAATAACTCGCTTTTAACAAGAAGGAAATTCTGTTTTTTGGAAAACTGAAGAGGACTACACCTTTTAACTTTTGAATTGTTTAAAATACTACAGTGTATACTGTTGTATCCCCCCCCCCCCCCAAAAAAAAACTACAAACATCACTGTGAAGTAGTCCCCCTTGCATAGACTGATGCTTGAAACATGTGTTATTCCCTCATGAAATTCAGAATTCAAAATGTTTAATGTGATAAATCTTCATTGCACTTATTGGGCACTGAGCCAATCACTTTTTTCAAAGTCTTGCTAGGGGCGGATCTAGTGTAAGTTGAAGGGGGGAGGGTGTTTATGACTTGGTTGGTTGCCCCCCCCCCAAAAAAAATTTTAAACATCTGCAGCCTTTATTCTACATTCTAAGGCAATTTGGAATGCTACTGACACAATAGTCATCATTTAAAATACACAATTTTTATTTTAAATGCTGGGAAATGTTCTAATTCTGCATGCAGCAGTGTTTGTCAACTAGCATTTGTTTATAAAAGACCGTTTCAATATTTTTCACACCTTTGGTCAGTGTCTCAGAGGGTGGAGGTGGGGGTTGCAACCCCCTCAAGCCCCCCTCTAGATCTGCCACTGCTTGCAGAACAGTTTGTAACAGTCCAAAGATGAAGCATTAGAAAGAAATGTACTGGATGTGCACATGCTTGCAGTTGCATTTTTCTCATTATGCAGTTGCAAAATCTCAGTGTACAAATGTATCGTTTAGTTCCCCTCATTCTGAGATGCAAAATGGAAAAGCAGTATGAGATAGTTTTCATGCATGAAAAGGTTCATTATCATGCTTTTTGCAGCTCTCAGCTCAGATTTCATTTCCACATCGAATATCCATCAAAATGTTTTCAAATGTGTTAAACCACAACTTTTTGTTGTTTTTTTAAATCCAGTTGTGGTGATCATTGTCCAGACTAGTCTCCAGATTTTGTCGTTTTGTTTCATCTTTACTGCTTCGCATGCAAATGCGTGAAACAGCAAAGTTGTCCAACATCAGGAGACGAGTACAGAGAAGGAGAGGGAAGCAAGGAGCAGTGAGGCCGACAGCGATATGATGTCCACTCCTCCGCAGTCATCGGCGTTCTCCTACGGGGAGAGAAATGATTTCACTTTTCATTTCATTTAAGACTGCTGACACCGGCAAGTTTGCAAACATAATGGTTGCAATTAATAATAACAGACCACTGCAACAGCAGAAATAAAAATGAGCCAGTGTTTTATACTTTCTGCTCTGTGAAGAATTATTCATTTGTGTAACTGGTGGAAGCTGTCGGGTGTGATCGAGGACCAAAAAAGAAGCTGACCTGAGGGTGATAGGCATGGCAAGATTCAGGGCGCCGGCGAATCTTCTGTGACCGCATCCTGTCACACTTCACTGAGGCGTTATGTACAACAGTGTCAAGGATCAACAGCGGTGCTTTATGACAACACACAACGTGAACGCTAATGGATGAGGTCATGAAACATCAGCTGCTCGTTTGTGCTGCACAGCTCGCTTCCTCAAAACACATCAATCCTAAGTCCTAAGATCTCGTCAGGTTCCTTTCAAGTCTTAATGGGTAAAAAAAGATATATCGCACCTCTTCAGGCTCCAGGGTGATGGGTGGGTACTGTCGGGAGCAGTCGCAGTCTGCCTGCACCACCAGCATCAGCAGGTTGCTCTCAGGTACCTGCTGCACCACAAACATCCTGAAAAACACGCACGCAAAGGCATTCGCAAGAAGTCGATAAAAGAAAGTATGCAATTTGTAAAATATCAATACATAAAAAAAAAAAACCTTGCATGATTGTTTTGGTTCCACCTGGTTTTTTGGGGGGTTTTTTTGGGGGGTCAATCTGGCTCATTACTCCATGAGCCCACAATCATTTCAATTTCAATTTATTTTATTTATACATCGCCAAATCACAACAAACCTGCTTCAAGGTGCTTCACACGAGTAAGGTCTAACCTTACCAAACCCCCTTAAGCAAGCACACAGGCGACAGTGGTAAGGAAAAACTCCCTCTGATGATAATCAATTTAAATCAAATCAATATCATCCAAAGTTACTAAACAACAACTATAAGCCATCCCAGAGTGGTAGTAGCTATAGCCAGGTAGGGGCCAATGAAAGACTACACTAGGGACAAAATTTTACAGTGCTCCAATCATGTTGAAAGGTATACCATATTATTTGTCTGATCATAGAGATTACAAAAAGGTATATTTTAGACCATATTTGGCCTAAAGGTTTGGATCTATGAGATAAAATCAGCAAAGATGGTGTCAAAGGCCAATTTAAGTTCAGTTAAGGGTTAAGTATACCGTAGATCTCAAAAAGTAGCGCTCGGAGCCAAAACGGCATTTTCTCAATTTTATTATACCTTAAGAAATTCTCCTATGAAGATACATTCTTTGAGTATTTTGCCTATGTGTTGCATATCAAAATGATCAGAAAAATCTCAGATTTCTGAATGTGAGATATATATTTGTCTAGAACACTGTGTAAAGGTATGATCTTGTCATTTGGACTATAATAATTAAGTTACTTCAATTTTACAAAATGGTTATGCAAATTACTGGTTGAGCTAATACTATAAAAAAAAAATTAAATAGTTTTGACTGTTTTGAATGCCTGATCTCCAAAATAACAGCAAAGTCAGCATCTATTGGATTCTGTTATTTCAGTTCAATGTATTTATATAGTACCAAATTAAAACATACGTCACCTCAAGGACCTCCACAGAGGTAAGGTCTAACCTTACTCACCTTACACCCCTGAACAAGCACACTGGCAACAATGATAAGTGCAAAGTGCAGAAGTCCCAGAGAACAAAGAGACCAGATAGACAGGAGACAGAGACAAGAAGAAGAGGAGTGTCTCTCCCTTATTTAGCAGGAGTAGGGGAAAAACTACAGAGGATCTTCAGACAGCACAAAATCCCAGTTTACTTTAAACCTGTTAACACCTTGAGACAGAAATTAGTTCACCCTAAGGACAGGATCCCTAGTTACAAACAGAGCAATGTAGTGTATTCTATCAGATGTCAGGAAAACTAACGAACACTACATAGTTGAGACTAAGCAACCTTTACACAAAAGGCTATACCAGCACCGCAGAGAGGTGGACCTCAGTGGTGGACCTCAGTCTGCAGTTCATCTCCACCTTAAAGACACTAACCACACGTTTGAGGACAAGGAAGTTAAAATCTTAGTCAGAGAGAAGAAATGGTTTGAGAGAGGCATGAAGGAGACATTCTATGTGAAACAGTTGAAACCCAGCCTTAACCAAGGAGGGGGTTTGAGACATGCTTTGTCCCCTGTTTACAATGGGGTACTCAGGTCAAAGCAGTTTCAGTCTTTTGTTCATGGTAATGAGTCATTCACGCCATCAGGAGAGGCATCAGTCCCAGCTACCCTGTCATTACGAAGGTGCTAACTAGAGCACAATAGGTGCTAATTAAAGCAATTGTTTAGTTACTAGCCAATAGCAGTCTGCCTCTCGGTAGGAGGCGTCTGGTTAGGTTTAAAACTCCAGCTTTTGTGGCTTCTGTTTGTTCTTCTCGACAAGGGTCAGACAGAAGTCAGATTACCAGAGCAAGAATTTTAGCTGAGGAAGCTTCTGTGATTTGAAGCGAAACATCCTCGCATCAAGCAACCCAGTCCACTCAAAGATTCAAGCTTCTCTACTATGGAAACCACCTGGACAACTGAGAGCCTACACAGAAACAATGATAAGGAAAAAAATTCCCTGAGGCATTTTTTTGATGTACGTAGGAAGAAACCTCTAGCAGATCATACTCAGTGAGGTGACCATTTGCTTTGACCATACTACCAATAAATTAACAAAACCAAGCAGAACAAAGATTTGCCAATCATGCATGACAGAGAAGATACAGCTAAGCATCTAATTACTCATGAATTCTAGTGGTCGCATAAACCAACTGTCGAAACAATTAAGCAGTAAAGATAATGGACCTTTGATCCTGTAGAGCATTCCTCAGATCACCAGCAAGCGCCCGACCTCCACCCTCTCCAGTGAAGGCACGGCTAGTCCACAAGATCAGCTCATATGACATACATTCCTCTTTCACGTACTGTTAAGTCAACCAATAATTTCCATTTTAATTATTCACCCTTGTAGAAACTGGCCATTTTTGTTATTTTTAGCCCATAACCCACCGTGTTCGCTCATAGATTGTCCAAACTACACCTTTTTGAAATCCTTATGCTCAGACAAATTACGCCATACTGCATATGTTTAAACATGATTGGAATATTTTCATATTTTAACCAATGTGTAAGTATTCATTCACCCCTACCAGCCTTCATCTACCACTCTGGTAAGGTTATCACACATTTTTTGTGTAGGTTGTGGTATACTGAGACTGGATTTTAAGTGTTGTTTAATGTTTCACATCAGATGCATGAGGAGATGGCTTGAACATTGGACTTTCTTGTTGGGAGTTGAGAGCAGTACCACTGTGCTCCCCAAGACCATTTTCTCATCAGGAGCCAAAAGTTTTCATGTGAAACACAGGCTGGCTGCTTAGTGTCAAAAGAATGATCCTTTGTAGAAAGTGTTCTTGTCCAACAAGTTCTTACTTTTGAGCACATCAGGGCCTGATTTTTCATGTCTGGATTATTGGGCTGTCTGAAAAATGTTGTTGACATTCTGGCATGATCTCCATCACTGAGATGAATGCCTCTATTAAACATCTTCTCCTTCCTACTGCCACCACCTCTGTGTTGTTATAATTTATTATGCTCTCTCAGGACCAGACCTCTGTCTATTTCCCTTGAATGGGTGTCAGGGCCTATATAGGTTGTGGCAATCAGGTTGTGGCAATCCCTCGGTGGTAGGAAGATTGTCTGTTGATCGAATCCCAGAAGGGATGGTGGACACGGAGAAAATATACCTCCAGGGGTGATCTAGGTTCGTTTAACATGGGAATGTCACTGCACGCCAACAAACACACAGTTCTTGACAGATCCTTAGCCTGGTCTGATGGCTGGGAAATCCCAGGTGATTGGAGTCCGAGGACCTGCTGCAGCCTTCGTCCGCCTTCACAGTCGTTAGGTTACAAGCCATTACCTCCTCCGCCTGATCCGCCTTTGAGAACTTCTTGTTTCACCAGAGCCTCATTAGCCGTCTTGTGTTCAAGGTTCCTGTTGTGCCTTCATGGTTACCATAGTGCCTACTGGGCACACAAGGTCCCCACCTGTATTTCACCCAGCAGACAATCATCTACTTGATCCATTGCGTGGATGAGGGGTTCGATTTTGACACCCAATATAAGGATATCAAGTAGATCAGTGGTAAAAGGTTGGACTGCCACCTAAAAAAAAAAAGGGGTTCTACTGTTGCTGACACTATCCATTTGTATCCTTGGACAAGACATTTATTCTCCACTGTCCCAGAATATCGGTCATTTGTCTAGAACACTGTGGTAGGACGTTGGGCCTCTAAAAATGCATACCGCCCTCAAAAAGCATGTTACTGTATTAATATCAGGGATAACCACCAGCCCAATGGGCTTCGGATGACACGTATAGGATATAACATTGATTAATTCATCTTAATATTTCTGTATTTGACTTTAACTTGGTCCCATGAGCCTGATGTGCTGCTACTGTCTTTGAACATTAAGGAATAAATGAGAAATCCATATGAGTGATGAGACCATTAATACAGTCAACACCTACAAGTTGTGACAGCAAATAACTAAAAGCATACATTGGCCCTTTCGTTTGCTTTCTGCTTTTGCAGTTGGATTCTCCATTTCTCTTGCTCTGATTCTCTTCCTCAGATGTCTTTTTCAGTTTTATATTGTCCTTCATTTAGATTTTTCTGTATGAATGAGTGGGAGGATTATTACCGACACGATTAATTTGCCGGCCACATTTTGGCACACTGCCTTTCTGCAGCTTCCCTTTACTGCTAATCATCTCAGTATTCATCAACTAACAGATCTGTTAATCATAGTTTCCAGCGTTGGTACACAGTCAGGTCCATAAGTATTTGGACAGCAATCATTTTTGTAATTTTGACTCTCGACACCACCACAGTGGAGTTGAAAGGGAAGAATAAAGATGTAATCCAGAGCTAATGTGCTTCAGTACTTATGACGTGAGCAACTGGAAAAGGCCAAAGTGACAGCCACACTTCACCTGGCTGCACTCTAGACGTGGACATGGACCGGTTGTCTGCATTGGTGCTTGCCATTCAAAACCCAAGATAGTTCCATCGTGCCTGCTCCGAGACTTCACCTGAGGTAAATTTCGTCAATGACATATTCAGTGACTTGGTCATCTGTCCATCCCTTGTCTGTAAAAGTGACAATTTGTATCAATGATAAGCCTTTAATGGAATTTGTCCAATTACGTATCCTCTGAAAATGGAAGGATTGTGTATAAAAAATGGCTGTAATGCAATATTTTTGTTTATTCCCCTTGAAATAAAGATGAAAGTCAACACTACAAGCACATCTCGATTGTTTCAATACAGATGCAAAATTACAAAAACCGAGTCACTGTCCAAACACCTATGGAGCTGACTGTATAAATGCCCTTGTAAATCTTCCCAAACAAATAATAATCTCAGATGAATGACTCCAGTTTGTCTAATTTAAGATACATTTGGGTTCCAAGAACTGCATTAACCAGACGTGTGACCGGGATTACGAGACCCTGGATCAGCCACTTTATCTTGTGTGTGAATGCCTTGTGTACCCCTCGCCCCCCCCACCACTGCCACATCTGTTGTGTGTTGGGGGGGTGTGGCTGGACATTTTGGTGTTCTTTTCTTTTCTTTGCTCTCCAGGTGGTATGCAAACTGATTTATTGTCTGTGGAGAAGGTGCTGGCAGAAGAGTCCTTCACCCTCATCAACATGATGTGCAGCACCTGTGGATGGTGCTCACGTGCAACCTTAAAGACTTTCAGCTGAAGCAGATAATGAGATGGCGTTCTGCATTTAAGTCATGTGTGATTCAAGCAGAATTGCCGGGAACTCGACCTTGTGATGTTTGTTTGTGAGACGCTGAGGACCGCGCCTGGGTTTGACACATCGTGCCTGTGAAGGAGGAAGGGTGAGGGACACATGCTGTCAGCACACATCAGAGGTGATTGATTATCTGAATAATTGTTAACAGTAACTTGGTATTTTGTTACGCAGTATATTGGAACTTTGATGAGAGTTGTGCAGCTCGCTTCTCACTGCCGTGGCATGCGGACTGATGATCCTCCACCTGTTGTGAGAAGCTGCTCATTTACATAAAGCTTGAATTCGGACCTGAATGTGTTGCTGATAGTGTGTGCCTTTTGAAGGATATTAGTTGTAGCTGCTGACTTACCTCACCTTTTCTATCCTTCGCAGAGTCGGTTTGTCGTGTCCACCTGGGGGGTGTTTGGCGGTGAACGTGGGTCCAGAAGCGCCGGGCTTCGATCCTTTTGGGCGCTGGAGAGCGTGCCGTCCTTCACTCCGCCAGACCGACGCAGTTTTTGTTTGTACACTTTGTTATGCACCAAAGGGGGAAAATAAATTGTTTTGTTATTGGAACCGCTTTCTGGTTGTTTTAGCGCTGGGTTCCGTCAGACGCAGGTCTGCTCCTCAACCCGCGTCGACACATAACAGTAGTTCCTGGCCATTCCATAATAGACCCAGCGGCAGAGGCGGTTCCATTCGCCGAAAGAGTTCAAGAACACTTGGAGAAAATATGGGAGCAATTACAGCATCTCACAAACCAAATTAAACAAACAGATGTCCGCGTTACGGAGCTTGCAGCGCAAGCTGTTTCGCTTCCTGCTGCTCCAGCTGCGGCACCATCGATACCGGTGCAGATAACTCCGTCACCCAGAGATTCGGCTTCCGATTATTTGTCGTCTGGAGCCTTATGTGGGAAACGTTGAAGCTTGTGCTCCGTTTTTGATGCAATGTTCTCTGGTTTTTTTCTCATACCGTTGCCCAGCGGTTGCTGAATCTCAGGCAAGGGAGGTGGAGTGCGGCTTATTCTGTGGATTTCCGAATTTTTCCTGCTCAGTCCGGTTGGAATGCCGCAGCATTAAGCGGAGTGTTTGTGGTTGGTTTAAATGATCCATTAAAAGACGAGCTAGTAGTCAGTGACGAGCCAAATGATTTAGATGAGCTAATATCGTTGGTGATTCGTCTAGATGATCGGATGAAGGAGCGTGGACGCGAGAGAGGACGGCCATCAGAACGGGTTTTTTGTCTCGGGGCTTTCCCCGACACAGATCTGGGCTGCCTCTTCTTCGCTCCACTGAGACTCCTCCGACGGGACCTCTGGCTCCTCTTGTAGATGAGCCCATGCAGCTCGGACGAGCTGATGCCGCTATATTGCCCCGTCATAGAAGCGTCAAAAAAAATAGTGGTGACGTCTCTCCAGGTGTTCTGGGACAGGCGAAATAATACACAAAAAAAAAAACTTTGTTTGGGCTAATGTTTTTTTTTTTCTGAAAGGGGTTATAAATTGTTTGGGGATTCAGGGGCGTATCTGGTGGAGTGAACGACAGGCGGTTCGGAGCCCGTCCTGGACTCAGTTAATCGTTGGTTTTTATTATTTGTATTTAGGTATTTTCTGTTTGGGTCTGGGGTCATTTTGTTTTGTTGTTTTTTATTTCCCTACTTCCCTAACCCCAACCTCACTCGCCCCAAGACCGTTCGTCTTGTGGGTTGTGGGGTGGTGCAGGTTGGTCACGCTGAGCGTTCTCAGAAGACCTCTGCACCTAGGGGGGGGTTGTTAGGGGCATTTTTTTCTGGTTTGGTTAGGGCCCGGTTCCACTCCAGCCTCAGTGGGCCTTTGTACCGTTCGTCATTGGTGTTGCCGGGGTGTGGTGCAGCGGGAACATACCTCAGTCGGAGGGGTGGGCCGATCTGTTCCCATTCGCCATTTCAGTAGTTCCACCCCTCCCGATAGGCTGGGGTATGGTCGAGTTGGGGCACCGGACGTATTTCCAGTTTTCCGCTGCGCCTTGGGGTTGGGGCCGGGTTAGTTTTTCCTGTTCCCTTCCCCGGCTTGATGTTTTGTGCCGTTCGCCAAAATGAGCCGCCGAAAGGCTCTGGGAGGGATCTGGGGTCTTTCAGGGTCCTGGGGAAGGTAACAGGTTTATCGGTTGTTTTATTTGCCCCCGGGGTTGTTTAATGTAGTCCTCCGGGGGTTGGACTTTTGTTTTTTTTTGTTTCCTTCCAGGTTCCACCTCCAGGGTTGATGGGACGGTCCTCTGGGGGGGAATTGGCTTGTGGGGCCGACTAGCCAAGTGTGGCCGGGTCTGGGGTTCCTGGGTTGTGGGGAGGGTGCCTCCTGGGGTTTGATGGTACGGTCCTCTGGGGGGCGCCGTTGCTCCATGTGTACCTGGGGACCTCTGTGGGATTCCGGCTTTGGCTATTCCTCCTGGAACCGGCGGTGAAGGCCTTCTGGGGGGGTGTTGGACTCTGCAAGTCGTTCTGGGGGGTTGTTTGTTATTTTTCTTTCATGCATTTATGTTGTATTGTGTTTGTGGGGCTGTGTTGGGTTTTTGCATTTGGGAGTTTTTCTTTTCTTCCCGGGGTTGGATGAGACGGTCCCCTGGGGAGGTTTTGGGTGGGTTTTATGTTTTTTCTTGTGTGTTGGATTGTACTGGGGACTGTTTTGGGGTTTTTGTTGATGCCAGCCGGCCTTCCAGCTGCGGTGCCCTGTCCTGTTGTCTGTGGTGGACCTTGGGAGCGTTGCGCTGTCTGCTTCCTGACGAGGACCCCGGAGGAAGGTGCTGTTCTCGGACCTGGTCTGTTCGGTCGCCGGGAGGCTTCCCGTTAAAGGGGGGGTACTGTTGTGTGTTGGGGGGGTGTGGCTGGACATTTTGGTGTTCTTTTCTTTTCTTTGCTCTCTAGGTGGTATGCAAACTGATTTATTGTCTGTGGAGAAGGTGCTGGCAGAAGAGTCCTTCACCCTCATCAACATGATGTGCAGCACCTGTGGATGGTGCTCACGTGCAACCTTAAAGACTTTCAGCTGAAGCAGATAATGAGATGGCGTTCTGCATTTAAGTCATGTGTGATTCAAGCAGAATTGCCGGGAACTCGACCTTGTGATGTTCGTTTGTGAGACGCTGAGGACCGCGCCTGGGTTTGACACATCGTGCCTGTGAAGGAGGAAGGGTGAGGGACACATGCTGTCAGCACACATCAGAGGTGATTGATTATCTGAATAATTGTTAACAGTAACTTGGTATTTTGTTACGCAGTATATTTGAACTTTGATGAGAGTTGTGCAGCTCGCTTCTCACTGCCGTGGCATGCAGACTGATGATCCTCCACCTGTTGTGAGAAGCTGCTCATTTACATAAAGCTTGAATTCGGACCTGAATGTATTGCTGATAGTGTGTGCCTTTTGAAGGATATTAGTTGTAGCTGCTGACTTACCTCACCTTTTCTATCCTTCGCAGAGTCGGTTTGTCGTGTCCACCTGGGGGGTGTTTGGCGGTGAACGTGGGTCCAGAAGCGCCGGGCTTCGATCCTTTTGGGCACTGGATAGCGTACCGTCCTTCACTCCGCCAGACCGACGCAGTTTTTGTTTGTACACTTTGTTATGCACCAAAGGGGGAAAATAAATTGTTTTGTTATTGGAACCGCTTTCTGGTTGTTTTAGCGCTGGGTTCCGTCAGACGCAGGTCCGCTCCTCAACCCGCGTTGACACATAACAACATCTTTTTGATTTTTGGGGATTCCACACCAACAAAACAACAACTCTTACGTCAAGTGTTATGAAATTACACTACTGAAACAGTGAGCAAAGTGGGCTTGAATTTGACTAAAGGAGTGCAATCATTATTTTTCTGATTCTCCACAATGACAACATAAACATACACAGTAGTCCAATGGCATTAACTCAAAAAAATGGCCAAATAATGGAAATTTTGTCAAACGCAGCCAGTCTGCTCTGTGTTAGCCTGATCCCATCAGATCTCAGAAGCTATGTAGTGCAGGACCTGGTTAGAACTTGGATGGGAGACCTCTTTGGAACAGCAGTGGCTGTCTGTGTTTCTCCAGGTAAAACTGGAGTTGCGCCAGGAAGGGCATCCGGCATAAAACCTGTGCCAAATACCACTGTGGATCTGGCTGTATCGGCTGTGGCGACCCCGAATATATATATATATATATATATATATATATATATATATATATATATATATATATATATCTTATTTCACATTTTTGCCAGTGGTGGTTTCTAATATTTGAAACCCTTTGATAATCATTGTAAAGAGTTTCTCATGTCTTAATACATACATTTAGACACTTAAATTAGGGTTTTATTGCAGTAGCAAAGATATACAAAATATGTGAAATGGCAGCCATCTTGGGCGCCATTTTGGATTTTGACAA
Organism: Thalassophryne amazonica; assembly: GCF_902500255.1. Lineage (NCBI taxonomy): Eukaryota > Metazoa > Chordata > Actinopteri > Batrachoidiformes > Batrachoididae > Thalassophryne > Thalassophryne amazonica. The sequence goes on from NC_047124.1 coordinate 28,219,340, forward strand.
AAGCCACAAGGAGTATTTTTGAAGACTTTTAATATGCAATTCAACACATTTTTCTGGACCTATCCTGAACATTTGAGCTTGTTCTGCAAAATGTAATTTTTTTTTGGACAAATAGCCAGATAATTACCATATTTTCCGGACTATAAGTCGCACTTTTTTACATGTTTTGGCCGGGGGTGCGACCTATACTCCGGTGCGACTTATAAATGAAAAATATACCGGTAGGATCTCAATTAATTTACTGTAACAAAACAATTTTACGTGACAGAGTCGATCTATGTTTTAAAATGGCCACCAGAAAAGGAAATGCAATGCATCATGGACACTGTAGTATGGCGGCCGTCCTATAAGTCACGCTGGTCGCGATAACCAATCAGAGAACAGAACGTTGGACGCGTATTCCTCACCTCACCCACAGCGTGTGAAGCTGACGAATACGGTGCTTGCTGTTATTCCGGCATGGCGAACAAAACAGCTTCAACCCTTGGATATCAGTGTGAGCAGAGTGTTTAAGTTGACGCTGAGAGCTGCGTGGGAGCACCGGGTGAGCGACGGCGGAGGATTAGTGTGTGCACTTGGAAGGAGCTGGCGTCGAAGATTGTGAATAGCGTTTGAAGCAGACGAACATGGTGTTTATTCCGGGACGGCTAACAAAACAGCTTCAACCCTTGGATATCAGTGTGAGCAGAGTTGACGCTGAGAGCTGCATGGGAGCACTGAGCGACGGCGGAGGATTAGCGTCTGCACTTGGAAGGAGCTGGATCGACACCGCTGGGTGGTCATGAGCTGTGCAGGTAGGTGCTGCATGGTTCGGCTCGCAATGTGGTCCGCAAAATACAAACATATCTGTAGGTAAATGCAGCTCACGAGAGGGCACTCGAGGCTTGTGTGACTGTTCCTGCGACTTCTGACTACCATAGAAAAATAAAAATTTCAACGTTACTGATAACTTAACAAGACAACGGAGAAGGCCTGAAAAAATGCCACCAAAAAGAAAATCATACTCTGCAGATTGTAAGTTACGACTGGTGAAATATGCATCTGAAAACGGTAGCCGTCACAATATTATCATCTGAACTTTTCATGTTAAGTTAACATACCTGTATGTCCATGGGACTTATAGTCCAGTGCAACTTATTTATGGTTTATTTTTCTTTATAATGATAAAGTGGCTGGTGCGACTTATACTCCGGTGCAACTTATTTATGGTTTATTTTTCTTTATAATGGATAAAGTGGCTGGTGCGACTTATACTCCGGTGCGACTTATAGTCCGGAAAATACGGTAAGTCCTTTCGGCTGCTCCCTTGCTTTCACCTGGGGTGGCCACAACATAGCCAAGGTGGATTTCCCATGTTTTACATTGGATGCCCTGCCTGACACAACTCCATTTTAGATGGAGATCAAGCAAGGGTGGGTTGGAACCATGAACTGTCCATAGTGGAAACAAGCACACTTACATAACTGCTTGGCCACCACCCACCCCTACCCTGGATGAACAATCAGATGTTATTTGAAATACTTAACAAAAGGTAAACGATCGTGTTAAGCTGTAGTTACAGTATGGAGCTTGTTATTCCTCTTTTGGCCTCATGGGGGTAGTCACACACTCTCTTTTACACCACTCTGTCACCTTCTCATGTCTTACTTTCTCTCTTCACACTAATCCCTCCGTATTTCACAGCCTGTTTTTCCCCTGTCAGTTTTCCACACACGGCACCTCAGCGTATCTCTCTCCCTTCATTTACCTCTTTGTCAGTTTTTCACTCCCCATCTCCAAACGCACCGTGCAGCCTGATCTAATTCAGGCCCTTCTGCAAATCTGCCTTTTTCCTAATACTGTTGCATGCAGTAAGAGTGCAGTCGGTACGCGGAGCCCAGCCGAGCCATAGAAAATGGATTTTGGAAGGACAGTTTGATATGGCTGGCCGAGGGCAAGTAGAGGTATATGCACTGCTGATTTGTGTCAGCATAAAGAGTGCTCACTTCTGGCAGCGTCCACATCTGATAATGCTGTTGGTCTCCTTGACTGACGGCTCATAGACAAAGCTGGGGTACTCCGTGTCACACGGCTGCAGGATGTCACCTTTTTTCTTGTGTGCTGAGGCTGAAACAGACATAGAAATAAGGATCACTCTTTTGGACTACGGAGGAGTGCATGTAAATGTGTTTATTTTGTCGGTGACAGGCCGACAGCCTGTGACAGACAGGCCCATAGTTTAAATGCGTCACACCTCATGCGTTTGTCGCCCTATTTGGCTATACTCCAAATGGCATCAAATTTGGTGTCTGGTGCAACAGAAGAAGGACGTGTCTGGAGCCAAAGACATGTGCAAGCTGGCACGCACAACGTGTCATTATTTTTGCATTCCCTTTTATCCCCACTGTTCTCACACACACCGTCGCATGCAGCTAGCCAACAGAGCCACATGCATGATGTGGGCCACATGTGGTATTCTGATTTGGCTTCTTTAAAATTTGATGAAATCCGTTATACCTTTATGCTTTGGTCGTGCTGTGAGAAACTTGGCAGGTGTGTCTGTTTCCACTGAGACTCTAAATTGTTTCATCAGATGCATCAAATTAAATTTAGATTGTAGTACAGCACAGAAATGTGATAAAATGCACAGTATGCTAATAGTACTGTGGACAGATTATGGGCTTATTTATTGCCAGGTTTTATTAGCAAATGATCATCTTCAATGGTCTGCACCAATCAGTGCACATTAAGAAATAATATTTCCAATTATCTGCTACTATAAGCAGCAGGTTAGCTTGCATGTCCTACAGCAGTCTGCACTCAAGGTTCTTGAAATGGAGCAGTAACTCCACCTGGTGGACATTTACCATTAATGCAAGTAAAATAGAAGTGTGCCAAGAGCTCTAGTTTTTAATATTATTAAATATTAAATGATCTATCTATCTACAGTGATGAAAATAAGTATTTGAACACCCTGCGGTTTTGCAAGTTCTCCCACTTAGAAATCATGGAGGGGTCTGAAATTTTCATCTTTGTTATGTGTCGGACGCAGGACGGAGAACCGACCAGCGTTTGAAGGACCCAGTATGAAATAAGCAGAGCACGGTACAAAGGATAACTGAATTTAATAACATAACAGTGATGTGCTACAATACAAACAAATGAGTGCGCGGTCTGCGAGGTGGAGATATGGTGCGCTCCTAGCAGCACAAACGGTCCGGAGCCAGAAACAGTTCGGACCCAAGGACCCCGCCGACACCCCCCAGGTGGCTGCGACAAACCGAGTCTGTGAAAGAAGAAACCATCATGTGAGTCCACACTCCACACACAGAGAGACCACTCAAAGGTGTACATAAACAGCAAACACTTCCTGGCTTAATCACTAATCAGCTTCCCACCCTGCAGGCATGGAACACCCAGTTCACATTCTTCACTGCAGTGGAAGCTGATTAAACGACTAACATAACAGCTCAATATAATAAGGTGTGAGGGACACCACATTTACTGACTGTACTAATGTTAGTCACAAAACCTACTGTACCTCAGGAAGTGTGCTGACGAGCGTGAGACCTCACCCCCTCCTCTTTCACAGACCATGACATCAAAACCTGGTACGGTCTCTGCATCCATGATGATGAGATGGCTCTCGAGACGACGATCTCACCCGTCTGGTCACAAGGTCGAGTCTCTGGCAAATACACACTGTGTACTCCAGACTTAAATGCCACCATGCCCCAATCCATGTAGATGCACCACAGCTGTGAGTCCTGACGAGCTGCACATAACCAGCCTCAGGTGATCAGGGTGAGGTCCTAATAGCTCAGCCACACAGCCACTCAGTCCTGAACGCAAGCCACCTGGAAGGAAAAACAAAAGACAGAACAGAAAACAGAAACAAAAGGCAGCCAGGCACCCCCAGCCATACAACAATCTTAGGTGCATGTCCACTGTGAGAGACATAATCTAAAAAAAAAAAAAAATCCAGAAATCACAATGTATGATTTTTTTTAATAATTTATTTGTATGTTACTGCTGCAAATAAGTATTTGATCACCTACCAACCAGCAAGAATTCTGGCTCACACAGACCTGTTAATTTTTCTTTAAGAAGCCCTTTTATTCTGCACTCTTTACCTGTATTAATTGCACCTGTTTGAACTTGCTACCTGTATAAAAGACACCTGTTCACACACTCAATCAATCACACTCCAACCTGTCCACCATAGCCAAGACCAAAGAGCTGTCTAAGGACACCAGGGACAAAACTGTAGACCTGCACAAGGCTGGGATGGACTACAGGACAACAGGCAAGCAGCTTGGTAGAAGACAACAACTGTTATGATTATTTATTAGAAAGTGGAAGAAACACAAGATGACTGTCGATCTCCCTCAGTCTGGGAAACCATGCAAGATCTCACTTTGTGGGGTAAGGATGATTCTGAGAAAGCTCAGAACTACACAGGAGGACCTGGTCAATGACCTGAAGAGAGCTGGGACCACAGTCACAAAGATTACATTAGTAATACATGATGCTGTCATGGTTTAAAATCCTGCAGGGCAGCAAGGTCCCCCTGCTCAAGCCAGCTCATGTCCAGGCCCGTTTGAAGTTCACCAGTGACCATCTGGATGATCCAGAGGAGGCATGGGAGAAGGTCATGTGAACAGATGAGACCAGAATAGAGCTTTTTGGAATCAACTCCACTTACCATGTTTAGAGGATGAGAACAACCCCAGGAAAACCATCCCAACTGTGAAGCATGGGGGTGGAAACATCATACTCTGGGGGTGCTCTTCTGCAAAGGGGACAAGACGACTGCACCGTATTGAAGGGAGGATGGATGGGGTCATGTATTGCGAGATTTTGGTAAACAACCTCCTTCCCTCAGTAAGAGCATTGAAGATGGGTCATGGCTGAGTCTTCCAGCATGACAATGACCCCAAACACACAGCCAGGGCAACTAAGGAGGGGCTCTGTAAGAAGCATTTCAAGGTCCTGGAGTGGCCTGGCCAGTCTCCAGACCTGAACTCAATAGAAAATCTTTGGAGGGAGCTGAAACTCCAAACCTGAAAGATCTAGAGAAGATCTGTATGGAGGAGTGGACCAAAATCCCTGCTGCAGTGTGTGAAAACCTGGTGAAAAACTACAGGAAATGTTTGACCTCTGTAATTGCAAACAAAGGCTACTGTACCAAATATTAACATTGATTTTCAGTGTTCAAATACTTATTTGCAGCAGTAACATGCAGATACATTATTAAAAAATTATACATTGTCATTTCCGGATTTTTTATTTTTAGATTATGTCTCTCACAGTGGACATGCACCTAAGATGAAAATTTCAGACCCCTCCATGATTTCTAAGTGGGTGAATTGCAGGGTGTTCAAATACTTATTTTCATCTATCTATCTATCTATCTATCTATCTATCTATCTATCTATCTATCTATCTATCTATATATATATATATATATATATATATATATATATATATATATATATATATATATATATATATATATACAATCATGGCAAAGAAGATGGTAATGTTGTTGCATGCCAAAACATGGTCCTTGATAGATCCTTTGCCTGGTCCGATGGCTGGGAAATCCCAGACGATCTGGGTCTGAGGACCTTTTGTAGCCTTCATCTGCCAACACAGCTGTTGTGTTAAAAGCCATCAACTCCTCCACCTGATCCGCTGTTGAGGGCTTCTTGTTTCACCAGAGCCCTGTTAGCTGTTTCATGTTCAGGGTTTCTGTTGGGACTTCATGGTTACTGTAGCAGCCACAGGGCACACAAGGTCCCCATCATATTTCGCCCCAATTCCATACTGATCCATTACCCAGGTGTCACAATGCACAAGAAAGGTTGGATTTTGAAGCCCCAATCTATCCAACCATCCATCTATTGATGGCATTACTTAACTACATCTTAAACATTAGCAACATGCTAGTGCTTCCCCTTCCATGGATCTCCACCCACATCATCACAACCTCCCCAGACGTACAGCACCATCATATTTTAAATATCTGGGGATAGCCCTGGTATCCCCTGGATGAAACACTGATTTCACCTGATGTCTCCCTGCCCCAGTTGCTACTTCTTTAACATCATTGATTTTATCCTAGTTTGTAAATTTTGGGCCCACATAAATTGTGTTTCATCATAACACACAGCGTAGCATCGTCGTGACATTTTTACAGCCTCTCAAGGTTATACAGTTCCAAAGTGTGATGTCACGTATCTATGACAATGCTCAAGGATGTTCAAAACTATATTTTCAAAATGGCAGTTTTTGTGTTTTGAAGACCAATCAGAGTGTAATGTGTGGACCTCTCATCCTTGTGTGCAGCAATGATAGATTGAACAAGTAAGGTTGCATTTTTACATACATTTAATGGATAGTCAGTTTAGCGACAGAATTTCAACTTAGTTCGCATTGGGGGTGCGATTAGACTCAATACTATGCAAATAATCTTCCTGCACAGGGTTTATGCTGGAGTTATGCCACAGTTATGGCATTATATGGGAGCTCACCTTAAAGCTGCAATACTTGTATGTACAGAATATATTGTGTGTGTGCAGTATATTTTATGTGATATGCACATTCTATATATGAATTTGTTCACTTATTGTACTTAACAGTGTGCACCTTACTTTTTAGGTGCTACCAGCCAAACATTCCTGAAACATTTGAACTTGATTTTTTAATTGAAATAAATATTGATTTGATGTGATTCCCCTTTGTGCACAAGACAAGGACCTAGGGCTTCAACATGTCGAGCTAGAAGGAGAAAAATAGTGAATGTAGGCAGACAGACAGACAGAGATCTACACAACACTGATACTCACACACACTGAAAGATGCCTTTGCTTAACCGAGTGATGATATGATGACATCATGTAGGTGGAAAAGTGGATGATTGACAGGTAGATACATAAAGATGAATAGATGGAAGGAAGAAGGCAAACAGGTAATGAATGACAATGTTGCACAAAACTTTGTCAAGTTGTTTTACTTCAAATTAAAACATGTTAAATACAACGTGCCACAAGTCAGATATTAACTGTCTGTGATAAAAATAAAAGTTAATACAGGTGAATGAAATGGGAAAAATGGTTGTGATAGTGAGTAATTATATATTAATATTTCCCATTTCTCTGCTTTTATTGTAGCAAACAAAATTGTGATATTTAAACAGCACATAAAGTATGGTTTCTACAGTCATCATGATGCACAAAAGTATGATCTTTTTTAGATGCTATTTATTTTTTTATTTTTTCATGTGAGCTGAACTCACCATCTGCAAAATGCTCCGTGTCCCAAAAGCCACAGATATTAAACTCCAGGAGAAACCTGGGAGAAAGGAGACATGAAGAAAGTGGACAGAGAAGGGAGTAAAACAGTAATATACGTATATATATATATATATATATATATATATATATATATATATATATATATATATATACATACATACGAGGGCTGTCAATAAAGTATAGGTCCTTTTTATTTTTTCCAAAAACTATATGGATTTCATTCATATGTTTTTACGTCAGACATGCTTGAACCCTCGTGCGCATGCGTGAGTTTTTCCACGCCTGTCGGTGATGTCATTCGCCTGTGAGCACTCCTTGTGGGAGGAGTCGTCCAGCACCTCGTCGGAATTCCTTTGTCTGAGAAGTTGCTGAGAGACTGGCGCTTTGTTTGATCAAAAGTTTTTCTAAACCTGTGAGACACATCGAAGTGGACACGGTTCGAAAAATTAAGCTGGTTTTCGGTGAAAATGTTAACGGCTGAGGTGATACTGTCGCTTTAAGGACTTCCCACGGAGCGAGACGTCGCGCAGCGCTCTCAGGCGCCGTCGTCAGCCTGTTTCAAGCTGAAAACCTCCACATTTCAGGCTCTATTGATCCAGGACGTCGTGAGAGAACAGAGAAGTTGCAGAAGAAGATGGTTTCAGCATTTTATCCGGATATTCCACTTTTAAAGGAGATTTTTTTTAATGAAAGACGTGCGGACGGGTCCGCGCGGTGGCACAGGAAAAAAACCTCCGTGTTGATAACCATTTGTAAAATCCAGGTGGCTTTTGATGGCTTTCAGTGGAGTGAGTATATGAGAAATTGTTTAACAGCTGGACATGTTCCAACTTGTCCTTAAGGCTTCCAACAGAAGTGTTTTTCCTGTGGCAGAGCGTCGCGGTGGCTGCGAGCCGACGCTGCAATCCGCCCACACGTTTTTCATTAAAAAAAATCTCCTTTAACAGTGGAATGTCCAGATAAAATGCTGAAACCAACTTCTTCTGAAACTTCTCTGTTCTCTCACGACGTCCTGGATCAATAGAGCCTGAAATGTGGAGGTTTTCAGCTTGAAACAGGCTGACGACGGCGCCTGAGAGCGCTGCGCGACGTCCCGCTCTGTGGGAAGTCCTTAAAGCGACAGTATCACCTCAAAATCTCTCATCAGCCATTAAAATGTTCACCGAAAACCAGCTTAATTTTTCGAACCATGTCCACTTCGATGTGTCTCACAGGTTTAGAAAAAATTTTGATCAAACAAAGCTCCAGTCTCTCAGCAACTTCTCAGACAAAGGAATTCCGACGAGGGGCTGGACGACTCCTCCCACAAGGAGTGCTCACAGGCGAATGACGTCACCGACAGGCGTGGAAAAACTCACGCATGCGCACGAGGGTTCAAGCATGTCTGACGTTAAAACATATGAATGAAATCCATATAGTTTTTGAAAAAAAATTAAAAGGACCTATACTTTATTGACAGCCCTCGTATATATAAATCAGCAGTTGTCATTACAGAGTAAAGGACACTGCAGGAAGATGGAAGATTGCACCACAGCTGTCAAAAACTGGGCCAACACCCAAAGTTGTGTCATGGGAATATTAAAACGGGTCTTTGTGTCCTCATGAGTATTTGTACCTGTTTTTACTGGAGTTTTCTTACATGAAAAAGCTTTAATCAAGCAGCTTTATCCAGAATAAGTGGAAACAAAATGAAGTTGCTGACGAACTGATTGACAGATGTGAAACGGTTTTGTTGATGCCTGCCCCACCCACATCCACACGGTTTGTTCTTGTAAATTTGTGACTTTAATCTCAGTGAATATCATATTTATTGATTGATTTTTTTTTTTTTTTTTTGGTTGCAAATTTATGACTATGTACTCTCCATCTTTGAGACTTTTTTTTGTGAAATAATGGGCGGCGCTGTAGCACAAGTGGTGGGTGCAGCAATAAGAAGGTCCGTGGTTTGAGATCACCGGTGACCCATCATCCTTATACATCTGGAGGTGCATCCAAAATAAAAACAAATCAACATGGGACTCCATATCAGATATGCTGTGGTGATTACAAGCAAAAAAAATGACACAAGCCAAAAAAACGTATTTGTCACAAATTTCCGACATATTAAAATTTACAATTTTAATAATGGCAAATCTGTTTTTTTTTCCTGGAAATATGGAATATCAATAGGAAATATTATAATATTAACTAAATTCATTATTACGTATCAAGCTTCAACACCTTGTATTTGACTGGTAATTATCGCCTGTGTTTTGCACTGTTTTACATTGTGCATAAAAGTTGCCAAAACAAAAAAATATACTGCATTTTGCTTTTAATATCTTTGGGAAGACATGATCATGCTCGTTGTTTTACAAAACACTGTTTGCCTTACTTTCATTGATTTCCTGACTCTTATCCGGGTCTGAGTCATGGTGGCAGTTCACCAAGCAGCTCAACCCACACTTCCCTATCCTCGGCTAAGCCCTATAACACTTTCTGGGGTATACTGAGGAGACAGTGGTGCAGTGGACAGGGGCAAAATCCCACACGGACTAACCCTTTGTTATGTTTTCCTTATTTAGATTGATCAAATAGTGACAATTTTAGCAAAATCTAACAATCCTCTTCATTTGGAACACACTGGTGAAAAAAAAGAAGCCAACAATCAATTTTGGTTCCCTCTAGCAACACTTACAATAGGAAGTTGGAGAGGAACCATTTGAGGGCTGAAGCTAAACCACGAAATGGCTGCAGACAGAGAGAAATCAAAATAAAAAGATTTAATGATGAAGTAAATGACTTTGGATGTTAATGGTACAAAAAGTGAGTGTACATACGCTGAAAAATGATTGTGCACTGCTGACGGAGTGCGTGTTGATCTTACACATGGCCTGGTAGTCGAACAAGGACACCCTGAGAAACATGCACACAACAAGGGTGACTTATTGCATTTTGCATTCATTCATTTATGCATATATGCAAAGAAATCAGTTATGCAACAGCTTGTATTGAATGAATATATGTGTTATATGTGATACTGAATTATACTAAAAAAATAGCATCAATGATTGGAATAAAGCATTGTGATAAAAGTGTCCAAACATGAACAAAAGTGAAAAAGTGGGATGTATATACTATAAAAAAAATCAAATGGATTACTAATCCTCAGAACAGTAATAATACAACACTGTGCCATTATAGCTCACGAATAACAAAGCGTTTGAGTCTAATCTAATCACAGTAAAGAACAGCCTGCAGGCTACGGCTTTCATATGCATACTAATGGGTGCTGTTTGAAAGGATGGGTACAGAAAAGAAAACAGGAATATTTTGCAAGCCAATTCCAGCAGCAACCGCTGCTCTGTGTGATACGGTGCGGCGCGTACTTGTAATTCAGGAGCTGCTTTCATTTCCATACTGCTGTGAGCATAAGACAGAGGGTGCACAGATACAAAGCAACAGGGGAGGAACTAAACAGACCAAAAGTAACAGATTTTGCTCAGAAAATACTAAATATTGGCAAATGCCAATTGTACCATGTAACCTTATACATTCGTATAGGGTTACATGGTACTGTTGGTTAGGGTTCGAGGATCAGGTACTGTGAATGCTGTGTGGAGAAGGAACAGAGTCTCTGATTTTTTCCCCTCAGTGAATTTGAGCGTTCATCAGCAATGTCTTCTGGCTCCTACCCTGTTCAATGCTTGCATGGACTGGGTGTTGGGTAGGGTTGAGGAGTCCAGTGACTGGTGCGTTTGTTGGCACTGACCTTGTGTACAACGGTGTAATAATAACACAAACAATATACCCCCAATTGTGGAACTTGAGAAGCAGATTGAGGATGGTTTGGGTTGCAATGTGGCAATATCCAATGATATGCTGGATGTGTCAATCTTCATAACTATGGGTCCACAGCCTTTGAGATTGAGACACTCCTAGGAACAGTTTATGGCGTCTTGAGGTCGCTGGACAGAGATTATGCCGATACATTTGCAGGAAGATGAAAGTCCAAGTCTTTCGGGTCCTGGACTCCTGGTACGTCTTGTCTTTACTGTATGGTTGTAAGACTTTAATGCTAACCAGTCACCTGAGGCAACGACCGGATGTCTTTGGGCCAATGAACTTGGCTTTGTAAGAATCAGATGAGGTGTAACACCATCCCGAGGGAACATCGGCTGCGATATTTTGGCTAGGAGGCACATTTCTTTGAGCATGATCCAGTATGAAGGTGTCTGAGTGTTGAAGACCCCAACAAGCGGAAAGGCCAAGGTGACAGATAGCTACTTTTAGGGTGCGGAGGTGAACTGGTTTTCTGCCTGGGTGGTTGCCAAGGAGGCAGTTCCATAGTGTGGTGGATGCTACGGCGCATGGCACCTGCACATGCTCCCAGATCTGACAAGACCTCTTATGGTTCTGACTCTTCTGACTGGTACTTTGAGTTTATTACTACAGGTAACACTAAGAAGCAAAAATCATACTTTTTCCAACAAAAGGCGAAAACTATAGCATCAGATAAGAGAGGTGCTGGAAAATTAAGTTATTCAAGGACTTATTCCCTACGTTATCATCACAAATTTGAATAGACAAGCAGTTATTTTATAATTGACAGTGTGGGATTACCTTTTGAACATTCCCATTCTTATCAGTGTTGTCATCACTGATCCATCAATTTCACCAAAGAATCTTCCAGCCTGTCAGAGGAAACAAAGATAGAAATGAAAGAAATCCATTTCTCCCTCTCCCTTCTTTCAATAAACTGACTATTCATTTGTTCAACCAATTATAGTATATTATGTGACCAAGAGGATCATTGGTTCAGTTCCCTGCCGTTTATTGTTTTGCAGAATCACACTGTAGTCTGTGTTGCATTCGTGTGCACTAACCACAGTTCATGAATTCATGTTCATTGCTTATACTTGCTGTCGACAGATGCAGCAGGTAAAGGGTAGAACTATAAAATATATGGAAATGTGAAGCCACAAGTCAAGTACTGGAAAAAAAAGAATGGTGCAACTTCAGCAAGTTTTTCACGCGTAAATGTCAGCAAAGCCATTTTAACCATTAATACCAGGTAATTTGTGAAGTAAGGCCATTAATAATACAGCAAAAAGCAAAAGGGTTTGAAGTTCTTGTTTTTTTAATCACAAGGAGGAGTCCCTGGAGGATATGAAAAAAAAATTAATTGTGAGATGTTGCAATATGCAATACAAGCAACGTATGTGCTTGTGCATACAAAAAAATAAAATCAAGTAATTAAAATGATATTTAAAAACATGGCTTAAAAAGAACTCAACTTGAGGATGTTCATATCCATTAAGTGGAAGAATGTTTATATCAATAAAGTGCAAATATAAATGCATACTGATTTCAACCATTGCAATACCCCACCCCCAGCCACACGTTCTATCTATCTTTTAATCCGGGATGTACGTTCCTGTTCGGTTGTGTATTTTAACTTGCATTGTGACATCTTCATTTTCATAGAGTCTGAAACAGTGTTCAAAACAGGTGTGTCAAAGGTTTCAAAACGATTTGAAGCAATGTTTCAAGTTAGCTAACAGTAATACGCAGTAACAATGAAATGTTTTGGCACCATTCATAGCTACACGTCTCTATATTCTTTCATTGTGGCTTCACTTTCCCTGTTCTACTGTATCCTTCGTGTTGAATTTGTGCACACATTGGGCAGTTGCTAGCTTAAGTCGGATGCTAACGAGCGGGACCGAGGCATTTATTGTTTCTGAGTTGTCGACATAATAGTTTTTCCGTCAATAGGTAATAGTGAGGAGGGTGAGATAACTCTTTTCTTTTGTAATGCCAAAAGAATCCCACATTAGTTGTATTCTGTGTGTGAACTCACATCACTGCGTTGTTTCGAAATTAAGACAAAGCCATTATTGTCAATCACGTAGCACTCAATATCCTGAGGTGAGACAGAGACAAATCAGTCAGGTTATTATTTTTTAAATCTCAAAACACCAACATAACAACAAGTAGGAGCTCATGACAACTTATGCTTCAAAAAAAACTTACAAAACTGTCACAGCGAAGAGGACAAACACCGTCTGAACTGGAGCACTGAAAGAAAGACAGAAACAAAGTAAGACGGCTTGTTTTTCACTCTTCCTGAGGTGAGGTAAGAGTTTATCTGGCAAACTTCAGGTGAAAGTGACAACTATGAGTGTGATATGATGTGCGTTTACAGGGCTGCGTGCATGTGTGCGAATAAAGGATGTGTCGCCTTCGTGTTGGCAACAGTGTTAATTTGTGTGCGAAGCGTCTGCACTATCTGCATGATGTCTGCACGTTTGTGCGGCACATCTGTGTGTATGTGACGGGATGTGAAGATGATCAAGATGTTAAACTGGATTTGGCGCAGAAAGTGTGAAACACGGCTTGGAAAAGTCACACATACTTACATCTGTGTCATTTGGCTGCAAAGACATCGAAAAGTAGTGCAAAGGGAGGGAGGGGGAGAGAATTCAAACAGAAAGATAGCGATTAATTGAATTAATGATGTGTAAATTTGAGCATCGTTCAGGTTCAGTCTGTTCTCATTCCTCTGTTTGGAGTTTAAAAAAACACATGGGCCCTATCTTGATTTATAGCACATGGTGAAAAGAGTGGCGCTGGGGCACTTCCAACTGTAGTTTTCTATTTATGAATTAAACCAATCAAAGAGTCATCTGTCATTACTATTTAAAACTATGACAGAAGTGAGAGGTTTTTTTGGCGAGGTAATGGGCCAGTGCACAAAACATCAAAAAGCGCAGTAATTCAATTCAATTCATTTATTTCTGTAGCACAAAATCACAGTATAAGTTGTCTGAAGGCACCTCCACCCCCTGAGCAAACACACTGGCAACAGTAGAAAAGAAAAACTCCCTCAGGCAATTTTTTGATCGTAGGAAGAATCTTGAAGCGAACCAGACTCCAAATAAGCAAAGCACAACTACGAATTGTCAAAAATACAAGACAAAGATGAAGGAACCCAGCATCCAGGTATTTTTGAAGTCCAGTGGTCATAGTGACCAGTAGTCTAAACACGTAGTAAATATCACGTACCCGCATCAGCCAACTGTAGTAGATCATTTTCAGGAGAAGGGGCTCTTAGGGTAGCCTAGTCTTACTTTTTTTTGTGATACCATCATGAAATGCATCATACTTTCATGACACGGTCAAGTTTTAGTCAGTATTTTTAACCCTAACCCGAAACATCAGCACAACGGCACCCCCAAATTTTGTGACATTAACACAAAATAATTTCGTGATACCGTGTGACGGTATCACAAACCAATAGATTAAATCACTTTTCGTGACACCATCACAAACTTGGTGTGAGATCGGGTTACGTAGGGGGTGATGCACTTGAACAAACAGTTTGAACACATCCTCCTGAACCACCTCGATATGGCATAATCCATAGTTCTTAAAAGTTAGTATTTCTCATCTGTTGTGCTCTATAAATACAAAAAAACTCAACTTTAATCCTGGATTTTCATGGTCTACAACACTCTCCAACTTTGCCACTCCACCATTATCACCTGCTATGTCCCAAAATGATGATCAACCAGGATGACATCAAAGGAGCATTCTATGAAGAGCTCAGCCGAACTATCACTGCTGTCAGCTGAAGACAGAAGAGACAACCTGATCATTCTCTGGGATTTTAATGCACATGTTGGCCAAGAGTCTACGGAAATCAGCAGGGCACTGGCAAGGGCCACTTAAATTTATTATTTCTGCTTTCTCTTTGCACCCAGATGATTACGAGTGTCTGGCGGCCGGGTCAAAAGTCATGGAGCACCTTCATGCTCAGCCAAAACAACATGGTGTTGCCTCTATGTGGCTTCACCACCCACTTGGAGGGTCTGGAGAGCTGTTCTATGGGTCTGTAATCTGTGTCCATGTAAATCATCATCCACCCCTTCCTGTGATCAAGATCAATGACACAAAGATCAATCCTGTTGATAGATTCAGCTACTTGGGTTACACAACCTATAGCAATACATCACCAAAGCAAGTTCTGCTTTTGGCTTTGGAAGGACAAAGGTATTGTAAATATATTATGTTGATTTTATTCTTTATTAGTTATGTTTTCTTTTTCTTATGCTAGCTTATCTTTCTATTGAATCTTTCTATACTTGAATAAAACCACTGTGCCTTTGCGTGCTAAAATGTGCTGATAAACCAGTATTGAAGTGGGATGTGAAAACATGTTTTTTTCTATTTTTTTTGATGATTCATGTAACTGAAACTGTTGTGGGCAAGTGGAGACAGGAAGATAGGAATGTACGAGGTCAAGTTGTTTGTGCTACTGGGAAATCAGGGGACGAGGTCAAGTTGTTTTGTCTTATTGGGCAATCGGGGGTGAAATGTGCAGTTTAGGCAGGATGGTGGGGGTTCTCCATAATATCTCCTTTTTAGATCGTTCCCGGTGCATGATCAGCACTTGGACACGTGAAGAAAGAAGTCTGCACTGTGCGCAGGATGAGAAATGGACCAGTCAAGAAAGAATACAACATCTTAGTGTAGTGACGCAATGTCTAGTATATATGGGTTCAGGAAGAGGTAGACAGGGTTCCTGCTCAGAGCACCTGACAGCACCCCAGACTATGTCTGATTGCTAGGGCAAACTAAGCATGAACCCACAGACTCTCTGTTACTGTTATTATGGCGCATTCTCTGTAATAAAGGCGAAGTCAGTCTGAGAACTGGTCATCCTTCTTCCATCAATGATCACGCCTAAAAGGTAATTGTGTGATATTACTGGTTGGTTGTTTCAGGTCTTATTGTTTACACTTGTGTGATAGTGTGGTAAAAAGGACCATTCCAACTGTATTAAACTCAGCCCTGAAGTCAATATATTGTTTTGAGCACCCTGCTGTACTCACATGAATCATGGACCATATATGGTGGCCATATCCAGCAGCTTGAGCAGGTCCATCAGAGATGCCTGAGAAAAAGTCCTGGAGAGATGTGGACTTCCAGCATCAAAAGCTTTCTAATTCTCAGCCAGTGGAACTCATCCAGACACATCATCCACATGGATGACTCTGGGATCTCCAAGTTTGTATTGTACAACCAGTTGAAAGAGGGTCATCAAGGTCTTCGAAGACCTTTCAAGCACTTCAAATACATCTCAAAGCTGAGCCTTAACACCTGTGAGATCAGAATTGCCTGCTGGGACCCCCATGCCCTTGATCACCCACATTAGATGTAGGTATGCCCTACGGGCATCAAGGCCTTTGAACGAAAACAGACTCGTATCAAGGAGAAGCAGGAGCATCTTCTGTAGATATTTTCTTTGGGAAATGCTATGCCTCAAGTAGCCGTCTCGTATGGACTAGAATCACGGTCAGAGTATGTGGAGCGTGTCGTAGTGTGAATAAAACAATCTATCATCCTTCTCATTCCTCCTACTACGCATCAGCTTGCTCTGTTTTCTATTGCTGCCTTAGGAAATAAACTACATTTCAGCGGACTGGCAAGAATTATGTGTATGCCTTCACATTATGGGCAAATTGTTTGATGAGGGACAAAGTACACAGAAAATCATTTTATGCCCTTCTGGTAATTAAAGTGTAACAACTGATGCTGCTGGTGATGCCGACAGCATCTCCAGTACACCCAAGAGGATACGCTGTTCATTAAACTGCACAATATGAAAGTAGTGGAGTGAAGACTGTTTCTTTTTTTTTAAACCTGACAATTAAAGTTAAATCTGTTCTACAAGATTTCTGTTGTTATGACTAAATATCTTATGTTTTAAAAGGTCATGAGGTAAAAGGTACAGTCTCTATTTGTAAAAGGTATGGTTGGCTAATTAATGGCTAAATTAACGGTAGCTCATCTAGCTATAGTTAGTTTACTTTTGTGATTTACACCTTTATTTTACATGGTGTAGATTTTTAATGGTTCTTCAGTTTATGGGTTCTTTAATAGATATCAACAGATAGTATCTAAGTTTGGGGTTTCCATTAGAATGTATGTAGAGTATGGATTTTGTCTTCCTATAGTAAGCTAACAGGGTGAACTTTAGATAGATACCTAAAACATATTACATCATAGCTTCTGTTTCTATGATAACCAAATTTATCGCTTAGCCTAGTAGCTATAATTTAGTTTTACAGCAAGTCTACAGACTAGGTAAATGTATACTATAATCTTCTCCTGTATGAATATTTAGGTTTTAGAAGCTAACTCCTATAATATTATGTAGTAACTATATTTCTTGTATATGTTGTTTACTACCCTGATTGTGTAAATGTCACTTATATACATGCTGTCCATATTCTTGAGCCGCTTAGGTGGGTAGGGAGAGTTCCCATGGGATCAAAAAGCTTTTCAACCTACCATCCCTGGTTCTCAAGACCGGCACCTAAGTGGCCCTACTCTACTCTTCTTTTTTTTTTTAGATATTTAGATATACTTTCGTATACACTACAGTCTGGGTCTGTTAGTGAAGTTTAGGGCTAGTGGCCGCTTAGGTGGGTAGGGAGAGTTCCCATGGGATAAAAAAGGTTTTCAGCCTACCATCCCTGGTTCCCAACACCAGGTACCAAAGTGGCTCTACTCTACTCTTCCTTTTTTTAGATATTTAGTATACACTAGTAGAGTTCTACCTTAGAATTGGAATGTATTATAGAAGACATACATTACTGAATTTTCATGAACTAGCTATCCATTATGGAAAAGGTCGATAATCAGGGGAGTGTGACCTTGCAGAGTAAGTTTCATGTCCGTTTACTTGCTTCCGACATGAATGTAGCATTGATAAATCGAAATTTTAACCTGATGGTGGAAAAGATGAACCGTTGACCACCACTGACAATTTTAGGTGCTCATGCGGAAGAGGTACAACTGCACATTTGCTCATTTGCAGTTGGTTCATTTCTCTTTTCTTTTTTTCCGGCGCTCTCATGTCTGAGCCAAGTTTCTAAATTGGGGCAGCATGTTACAAACTGTTCCATGAAAGTCTCTATTTGTGTCTCTTCTGGGAATTCAGGAGGATGATAGTGCAGCATATAAGTGGATATTTACAGAGGAATCCTTCACATGGTGATGCAAGCACCAAATTTGGCACAAATACTCCTTAGACGTTACTCTTTTGAAAAAGCACGGGTGTCCACTTGAATTTTCAATAGGTAGGGGTCAACTGAAGAATTACACAGGGGTCAAAATTTTAAACTGCTCCAATCATATTAAAAGGTAATCCATATTATTTGTCTGATCATAAAGACTACAAAAAGGTATAGTTTTGACTATCTGTGACTGAATTCTATGGAGTTATGGGGTAAAAAAAAGAGCAGAAAAGGTGACAAAGGTCAATTTCAGTTTGTACAGCTGTGAAAAGTTTTGGTTAAAAAAGGGGTGCAAATTAGTGGTTGAGTTTATCAGATTAATAAATTGAATAGTTTTGACTGTGTTGAATGTTTAGTTTTCAAAGTAAAGGTTAAACAATGTTGATGTCCATTGGATTCTATGACATGTTACATATGTGACCCTGTAACATGATAACTAAGCATGACTTGAACTTTATATTTCATTAGCTTTACATTCAGACAGTTTAAGATGAGTTAGCTTTATATTCTGCTGACTTTATCTTTTGTTAGGTTTAAATCAAGGTATAAAATTTAGGATTAAATTTATTTAAATATAAATAAATTTATATTCTGTTAGGTTTAGACTGCGTTAGATTTGGAGTTAACTTTACATTACAGTACAGTTACATTACAGTTACTTTTATGAGTTAGTTTCATATAATTTTTGATGACATTAATATTTCATTAATCTTTATGTTCTGTTAGCTTTAGATTTGGTTATGTAGCATTAGCTTGACATTCAGTTTGTGTTATATTCTGCTAGTTACACTGTGTTACCTTTATATTCAGTTCATTTGACATGAATTTCATTTGATATACAGCTACTTTTGCAATTAGCCAAACTTTGATTCTGTTAGCATTTCAGTTAGCTTATATTCTGTTAGCATGACACTGTATTCCATTCATTTTAGGTTCTTTTCACTTGTCTTCTGTTTAGGTTTATTCACAACTGTAATTTAACTTGTTATGAGAAATTACTGTCCTTCCGTCCATCTGTACGGCAAAACCTTCCACATTCTAAAACTCAAGAACCGCAAAACTCTCAATATTGAACATTTTATACATTAACATTGGGAGGTCAAAACTGCGTTCCCAAAATAATTCTGCATTTCTAACATTTTTAAATGCCTTTTTTAAAACTGAATTTTCGGTTTCAAGTACAAAATGTACCAGAAGTCCTGAAATGCTCACATAGCCTGCTAGATGGCGATAAAAGCTGCTCAAATGTCCGGCTCGACTGTTTATTCTTTTGAGAAGTTAAGTTTTGGTAAACATAAGATGGCTTGACAGCCAAAAATCAACATGTGTCCCTTGTCCATATAGGAAATTAATTTTATCTAATATATAAAGCTGACTGTGCGTGTGTGTGTGTGTATGTGCATGTGTGTGTTTGCTATGCGTAGCCACAGTAATTAAGCAATCGACAAAACTTGCTATGATGACTGGGGGCACCAAGGGGGAAGTCACTGGGCCCTTAGGTTGAAAGCGTACGTGCATGAACACACACACACACACACACACACACACACACACACACACACACACACACACACACACACACACACACACACACACACACACACACACACACACACACAGTCTTATATATTAGATCACAACCCACTCACTGGAGCCCTTATTTTCACAGTTCATGTGGTACTCAGGTCAGGTAGCAGCACTCTTTACTTACTATGTAGTAGCAGCTGTCTAGGGCACACTTCAGTTACAATCGGAATGGGCCAGCGCGTGCGACATACCAGAGCACTGCCGTGATATGACATGCTGTCACCTTTTTATCATCATTCACTTGAATGATGTACCGTGGTTAGCACCCCGGACTCATAAGACTCCTAGATTCAGCTCCACCAAAGACCAGTTCTTTGACATGTTCCTGTTCTTTTTCCGGTTAAAATTCTGAATGATTCTCATTAGTTGGTAACATAAACAGTATGTTATGTGTAATCTATAACTATACTTTTTGATATGCTTTTCCCTTATGTACCACGGGGATTTGTTTAATTCATCACAGCTTTTGTCTCCTTACACTAAAACAAGAACATCAAATCTTTTGAATTCACCGATTAGTTGTTCCTCAGAATGGGATGATGTCAAAACCGGAGCAAAACATTTATTCACATTTATGAAATAGCAGTGCGTAGGCAGAAAACATTCTATGCCACACTCTGCATCTGGAACACAAACAAATCCAAACGGTTTAATGAATAAAACACAGTATACTTGACATGTACCACAGCCAGCACATGATGTGTGTCTCCTGGGTTTACAGAAGGCACAGTATCTTCACCCTGGAGGGAGCTGCATGCTTAAAATAGACAGTGGAGAGAATGTCATGCACAAACACACACACACATACAAGTGCATATTTGCAACAAAGATGTTGGCACAGATGGACACACCAGTGCATGAATATGCACAAAGAAAATGCCCACTCACACACACAAAAACCTTAAAAAAAGGGCGTTTGACAGTGGATACATAGAAGGAAGATGATTATATAAGCTATCTGAGGAGAAGGAGAATAAGGAGAACAACGAGGGAGGGAAGCTTGAGATGAGAGAAGTGTGCAGGAAAGGAAGGAGTGGAGAGGAAACGGAGAAGTGGGATGTTGCAAATGCACCTAATGTGCATAACTTTCCATAATATATAAATCTAGCGGATAACGAGGCGAGTGGAATTGTTGCCAGTGAGTTCTCAGTTGTTGGATGTGGACACAGAAACGCGTTTGTGCACAGATGGTTTTGCATATGCTGCCTGTCACCACGGCACACATTCGCACGAAAACAGACACGCAGGCGGCACGCTTGCCTTTTCACACGTCTGCAACACACGTGCACGCTGGATCTGCCGAGAGTTGCCGCGCTAGCCATCATTTATCGTCTATCCAGTGGGGCGCCTTTAACTGCCGTCGTTTATATGAGCAGAGGAGGGGAAGGGAAATCAAACACCTGCTGTGGAGAAAGCGCCATGCTAAATTAAGCAAGCTTTCCTCAAGTAAAATGAGGGTTTTTGTTTTTTTTTTGAAGTTGCGGAAAAACTTGGGGGACAGCATGATCAAAGCCATATTTTGGCAGGTTAATCATACTTTTAATAGAGGGGGCAGCAGCATGGAAAACACAACTTTGAGCTTTTAAATTAAGCAAAGTGCAAATGCTGTAATTATCAGCTGCTGGAGCAGGAAAAGACATTTAATGATCTTTGAATATATGGTGTGCTGGTGGGAGGTCAGAAGGTCAAAACACTGGCAGCGAGGTATTCTGATACAGATACAGGAAAAAGATTCACCCTTGTTTCGTATTCCTGGATTCGATTTCGATCTGAGAGGTGAGATTGAGATGGTTTGGACATGTGCAGAGGGACCCAGGGTATATAGGGAGAAGGATGCTGAGGATGGAGCTACCAGGCAGGAGAAGAGGGAGGTGGAAACGATTGATCTGCTGTGGTGATCCATTATTTGCCTGTTTAAATATTTAAAAAAATTTTAACTTGGTTGATTACACCACAAAACAAATGACGTATGAAGTTAAAAATAAACTTTTGCCTCAACATATTCAGTATCTGTATAAATGAGGGACTCCATTTACAATTTGAGTTGAATACTATTTTTTGAGAAATTAAGGATTCAAAATACTCTAAAAAGTCAGTGTTTCCGTTAAAGATGTTAAGTTTTGGAATAACTGTCTTGATAACATTAACCCGTTTATGCCCAGATTTTTTTTTAGAAGTGGAAAAAGTTGCGTTTGCACCTTTGAGATTTTTTATTGTGAGTAGAAAATGACAGTGATACACTTCGGCAACAATTGTTGCCAGTGGGGCAAAACGGGTTAAATTAGTTGGTACCTTAGTTGGCTTTAAAAAGCTTTACAAAAATAATAAAATTACTTTTTCTAATTTGTAGAATTAGGTTTACTGATTTTGTTATTGTTTTGGGTTTGTGCATTGTTTTTTTATGGTATAAGGGAGGGTATTCATAAGCTTTGCTTCTGCCTACACCCTTTCAGCCACACGGATACGCTGTTAGGTTGTTCTTTTTATGCGTTTTACTGTAGTTATTGTTGATTTGTGGGCCAAATAAATAAATTCATTCATTCATTCATTCAACGGGAGCAGCCAAAAGAAGAAGATTCTCCGGTTTAGTCGGGTTCACCGTGTTTGAGTACTACTGTAGCTTTCACTGGAGTTTTGTGTGTATTTTGAAAAGGGTATACAATGGCCAATCAGAAAATGGATGATTCCATTTCATTCTTGGGTTTGTAAAAAGCCAATAAGCCATAAAGCCATAAAATTATGCATAATTAGGGATGTGGCTTCTTTGAGTGTCACGTTGCCGAGCTGAGAGTTCATTATATTCTGTTAACTTTATATTTTGTTAGGTTTAGATTCAGTTAACGTTATAATTTGTTAAATTTCACTTTGTTAGGTTTAGATTCAGTTAGCTTTATATTTCATTAGCTTTACATTCAGATGGTTTTAGATTTAGTTAGTATTATATTCTGTTCACTTTATATTCTTAGATTTATATTCTGTAGGTTTTACATTCCTTTAGCTTTGCATAGAGTTAGTTTCATAGAGTTTTAGATGATCTGAACATTTCATTTATCTGTATTTTTTGTTAGCTTTATGTTTTGTTACATAGCATTAGCCTGACATTTAGTTATTGACAGATACAGTTCACTTTATATTCTGCTAGTTATGTTGCATTACCTTTATATTCATTTAATTTTAGATTAATTTCATTTTTTCCCCTAGTCTGTAAACATGATTATTTCTGCTCTTGCATTGCACACTTTAACATGGGCTTCAATGGGACCAGCTCCTTTCTGGAGCCACCCTCAAGTGGCCAATCAGGAAACTGCAACCTCTTCTTTCGGGTGTGCCCCATCAAACAGTACTGCTGGACAAAGTCACATTTATGGGTGGCAATCTTGGATTTTTGAATGACAGCTCATTGAGCTGAGAATCCATACTCAGATCGTCGGTCGCTCAGAACCGCTAGCTGTGGCTGCTAGCTGTTACGGAGGACTGTATCTGTCCCTTGAACATTTTATTACAAATATCTGCAATAATAGGGCTTGTAATGTGGTTGATTCTCCTGTCTGTGGTGCAGTATTTGTGTATTTTTGAGTGAAATTTTCATCTTATTTAATGTTGTATGCTAACAGTATTTGTACTTTTAGCGGCTAGCTTGATTTGTTAGGTCCAGTTAATCCTCCTCTTCCTGTATGTGTTAGTTGTGATGGTGACACCCAAAGCAGCAATTTTTGGCATTAAAACAGCTTTTCCAGGTCTCTATGACAGTGTTTGTTGAGGAAAATTGAAACAGGTTTGCCGGGAACAAGGCGTACCACCTGGCACTCCTCTTAGATACTTGTAAAGGTCCATATTCACTTCAAAACCTGTCACCCTGCAGTACATACCTGAGCTGCGATGGCCCAGAATCTGGACTCAATCACCTCCAGAGTCATCTGGACACCGATTGCTGTGACAAGAAGAGAGGACCGAGAAATATGGAGGTCAATCAATATTTAAAAGTAAACAATGAGCAGAGGCAAAGGAGGACAAGAGGATGAGCAGGGAGGAAGAGAGACAAATAAAGAGGATGAAAACAGGGTGGAAAAAGAAGTTAATGCAGAAGAGGAGCAGTGGCCTGTAAGAGTATCCGTTTAATTATGAGCAGTTCACAAGAAACAACACGGACAAGACAAACAAAATCCAAGACCGACTTTCGGCGTCCTTCCACGCTGAGGCGTAAAACGAGGCCTTCCTGCACAGATCAGCTACGCCTTCACAACCAAACTAATGGAAATCGTTTTCGCATTAACTAAAATTCTGAACTGCACTGTTCTCAGAGTCGGTGCATGTGTGCGTGCGTGCACAAACGTGTGCGTCAGGCTTGTGCCTACAACATAATGCTGTGAGCTGCAAAAAACGCTTAGCCTGAATTTAGCGAGGTACACGTTACACACGCGCATGCCGCCGCGAAGCGATTGCTTGCGCCGGCTTAACACCGCACGTCCATCAAAAATAAACTACAATTGCATAAGTTCTTACTGCGCATTAACTGTATGAGCCCACATACACTCAACAAACATGCACATACACACACATGCGTAATGCGAGTCAAGATATGACACTTCATATTAACGTCAAAGACGTTTTTCTCCCGGTATTCCTTTAACAGTGACTCAGGGAGAATCTCTGCAGTGCTCAAAATAAACAAAAACACACAATTATACACACACACACACACACACACACAATTCCCCGCACATTTACTGCATATGAGGGGCTTGTTCATCATCAGTCATCTTGGGAATATTATTTGGACAGCTATCTAGAGGCAGTTACATTCTGGAGTAGTTGGTCAAAGGTCAGAGGTCAAGCACAAGAAAAACCTGGTCCAAAAAAAAAACCCACCTTTTTTTATTTGTTTTTGTAGATCTCAACAACCAAGATGCCCAGATTGATTAAACGTGGAGGGAATATTACTTGTGACAGGTATCTAGAGTTGATTAGATTTGGGAGTAGTTTGGTCAAAGGTCAAGAAAATGTCCTTTTAAAAACATATTTTTGTTTGTTTTTGTAGATCGCAACAACTGAAAAACCTACAGCTATTAAACTTGGAGAGAATATTACTTGTGACAGGTATCTAGAGTTGATTTTGAAGTAGTATAGTCAAAGGCCAAAGCTCAAGGTCAAGAAAAATGTGCTTTAAAAAAACTTTTCTTTGTATATCTCAACAACCAACAAGCCTGGATGGATCACATTTGGTGGGAATATTACTTGAATAGATATGCAGAAGTGAGTAGATTTTGGAGTAGTTTGGTCAAATGTCAGAGGTCAAGGAAAACCTGGTCAAATATATACGAGGTTAGGATGAAAAGTTCTAAGGCTCACTATGATACAGTTAATGCATTAACTGTATCATAGTGAGCCTTAGAACTATATACACACACACTATATACATAGTATATATATACTATATATACTATACTAGATACGTATATACTATACACACACACACACACACACATACATTTGTTTGTTTTTGTAAATCTCAACAACTAAAAAGTCTAGATCAATTAAACTTGGAGGGAATATTACTTCTGACAGGTATCTAGAGTGATTAGATTTTGGAGTAGTTTGGTCAAAGGCCAAAGGTCAAGGTCAAGAGAAATATCCTTTTACAAAAACCTTTTTTTATATCTCAACAACCAAGAAGCCTAGCTAGATCTACACTCAACAAAAATATAAACGCAACACTTTTGGTTTTGCTCCCATTTTGTATGAGATGAACTCAAAGATCTAAAACTTTTTCCACATACACAATATCACCATTTCCCTCAAATATTGCTCACAAACCAGTCTAAATCTGTGATAGTGAGCACTTCTCCTTTGCTGAGATAATCCATCCCACCTCACAGGTGTGCCATACCAAGATGCTGATTAGACACAATAATTAGTGCACAGGTGTGCCTTAGACTGCCCTCAATAAAAGGCCACTCTGAAAGGTGCAGTTTTATCACACAGCACAATGCCACAGATGTCGCAAGATTTGAGGGAGCGTGCAATTGGCATGCTGACAGCAGGAATGTCAACCAGAGCTGTTGCTCGTGTATTGAATGTTCATTTCTCTACCATAAGCCGTCTCCAAAGGCGTTTCAGAGAATTTGGCAGTACATCCAACCAGCCTCACAACCGCAGACCACGTGTAACCACACCAGCCCAGGACCTCCACATCCAGCATGTCCACCTCCAAGATCATCTGAGACCAGCCACTCGGACAGCTGCTGGAACAATCAGTTTGCATAACCAAAGAATTTCTGCACAAACTGTCAGAAATCGTCTCAGGGAAGCTCATCTGCATGCTCGTCGTCCTCATCGGGGTCTCGACCTGACTCCAGTTTGTCGTCGTAACCGACCTGAGTGGGCAAATGCTCACATTCGCTGGCGTTTGGCACATTGGAGAGGTGTTCTCTTCACGGATGATGCGAAGGAGATGTGTTGCACTGCATGAGGCAAATGGTGGTCACACCAGATACTGACAGGTATCCCCCCCCAATAAAACAAAACTGCACCTTTCAGAGTGGCCTTTTATTGTGGGCAGTCTAAGGCACACCTGTGCACTAATCATGGTGTCTAATCAGCATCTTGATATGGCACACCTGTGAGGTGGGATGGATTATCTCACCAAAGGAGAAGTGCTCACTATCACAGATTTAGACTGGTTTGTGAACAATATTTGAGGGAAATGGTGATATTGTGTATGTGGAAAAAGTTTTATATCTTTGAGTTCATCTCATACAAAATGGGAGCAAAACCAAAAGTGTTGCGTTTATATTTTTGTTGAGTATATTTTGGTGGGAATATTAGGTTGGATAGGTATGTATAAGTGAGTAGATTTTAGAGTCAGTTGGACAAAGGTGAAGGTTAAGGATAAATGGTCCAAAAACAGACACCTTTTTTGCGTGTATTTTAAAAACCAACAAGCTTAAATTAATGATCTAAAACATTTACTTACCATCAAAATATTTGTGATTGATTGATTGACATGAATGCCTTCATAATGAAGTTATGATGAAGTAACACCATTACAGATGTATGTATGTTTACTTGTACATTTATATTGTGTTGTGTAGAGCATGAAGAGTACACACCAGCCCTCTGATGTCTTTCATTAAGTGATGAATAACAGATACCTGATGGTTCAAAATGAACCGTGAGCTGTACGTGGGGATAAATCAGGATATTCACCGGAAGAGGCTCGGATATGAATTCGCAGCACATTGTTTGTTGTCAGACGTGCATTTCCCTGCTCAAGAGTTGTGTGCATCACAGATCTCTGCCACATCTCCATAAACTGTGGTTTGAATTAGCCTGCAATTAGTCAAGTAGATAGAAATATTTGCTGAGCTGATGATGGAGATGTTTATCTGCTCATATAGCTGACAAAGCTCTGGGACAGGCATGAAAATAAATCACAGACAGATAATATTCCAGTTATATTGTCTTCAAACAAGGAGTTTTAAGATTGGCTGTGAGTGCTAATTATGCTGTTGATTATGTAGATGTTTTCACACAGAAACAAGAGCAAGATTTCTGATGTCCTCCACCTCCAAAATTCAGTGGAGTCTTCCATGCCCTAATATGCATCTGTGGTGCAAATTCAGTGAGAATCTGCGAAGTAGTTTTGATATAATCCTTCAAAACCTATATAAAGGGAAATCTTGATCCAGAATCTGGATCCAGAACAGGATAACCTCCAAAATTGAATGGGTTCTTCCATGCCCTAATATCTATCTGTGGTGAACATTTGGTGACAATCCATGAAGTAGTTTTGACGTCATCCTTCAAAGCGTATATAAAGTGAAATTTTGATCCAGAATCTGGATCCGGATCTGGATCATCTCCAAAATTTAATGGAGTCTTCCATGCCCTAATATCTATCTGTGGTGCAAATTTGGTGAGAATCCATGAAGTAGTTTTAATGTAATCTTGCTAACAGGCAGACAGACATACAAATAAATGAATAATCGCAGATGATTTTATTACATCCTTGGCGGACGTAAAAAACAAAACAACACTGCCATTTTCAATTAGTTTCTTAAAGCTATACTGTGTAGGATTTAGTGACATCCAGTGGTGAGATTGCAGATTGCATTATGCAGGTGCTATTCACAATTTTGTTTCCCTTCACATCACATATGGGAGCAAAAACTGATTATTCTTCTTTATTCTTCTGCCCTCAACACACCTCAACCTACACACGATACATTTAATCAAATAAAGCAAAAACAAATCTTTTTGTTTGGATGCAAAAAAAAAAAAAATATTGAGAGATTTTGTGATTTGGGACAGTCCATGGTGTCAAAAGTACGATGGCGTTTTAGGGCCACATTGATTTTTTTTTTTTTTTTTAAGACTTCGAGAATAAAGTCATAATATTACGAAAATAACGTCGTAATATTACGAGAATAAAGTCGTAATTTTAAGACTTCGAGAATAAAGTCGTAATATTACGAGAAAAAAGTCAATTTTACGAGAATAAAGTCATAATATATTTAGACTTTTTTCTTGTAATATTACAACTTTTTTTCTCATAAAATTATGACTGTATTCTCGTAATATTAAGACTTTTTTCTCCTAATATTACGACTTTATTCTCAAAGTCCAAAAAAAAACAAAACAGAAATTCAATGTGGCCCTAAAACTCCATCATACAAATATGATTTTCCACATGGGAATGTTCTATTTTTTTCCACACATCAAACCAAATCTCTGAAACAGTGCTGCTGAGCTTGAAGCCGTCTTCTCATTCCAACATAATCTCAGATGAAGCGTCGGAAGGCCGTTACAGAGGGCGGCGGTAATCTGCCTTCTTTTCCCTCTCAGAGTTCGAAGCTGATACGCCAAATCGAATTAAAACCATCACACTAAGCCCTGTGTGTGTGTGTGTGTGTGTGTGTGTGTGTGTGTGTGTGTGTGTGTGTGTGTGTGTGTGTGTGTGTGTGTGTGTGTGTGTGTGTGTGTGCTATATTAGACTTTCCCCCTCATTTCATCCATGCAGATCTTGCCTTATGTGCTCAGTTTAGCACAAATTTGTGCATGTCTAGATGCATGTCCACTATTGCGTTTGTAGGCTTCAAACCATGCACACAATTTGTGCATGCTCAGAATGATTTGCAATTAACACGACCTGCCAATCACAGTGGGGCTCACATTCAGCAGCTAAATGAATTAAAGAAATAAATAAGTCTGATAGTTTTGTTTATTACATTCACGAGGTCGAGGAATGTGAACCGAGAAAACAAAGAGAATTTGCAAGCACGGATTAAAAAGACAAGCACGGCATCACAGCAAAGTAAAACACGCAGAAACTGGTCACATTACTTTCCTCGTTCATTTTATATCACTGTGCTAATCACATATAACAGAATTATTTCAGGAAATGGAGAGAAAGTACTTCAGGAAGTAATACTGTCATCTGGACAGTATTTAATGGCAAAACACAAATACACTGCAACTGCAGGTGTGCCATAAGGGTGTGTGTGTGTGGGGGGGGATATAAAGCATATATACAGTATAACATACGTGCATACAGTAGTGCAGTGTTTAGTAGACTTGCATACAGTAGTGCCGTGTTGAGTAGACTTGCATACAGTAGCGCAGTGTTGAGTAGACGTACATACAGTAGCACAGTGTTGAGTAGACTTGCATACAGTAGCAGAGTGTTGAGTAGACATGCATACAGTAGTGCAGTGTTGAGCAGATGTGCATACAATAGTGCAGTGTTGAGTAGACTTGCATACAGTAGTGCCGTGTTGAGTAGACATGCATACAGTAGTGCAGTGTTGAGCAGACGTGCATACAATAGTGCAGTGTTGAGTAGACTTGCATACAGTAGTGCAGTGTTGCGTAGACTTGCATACAGTAGCGCAGTGTTGAGTAAACTTGCATACAGTAGCGGAGTGTTGAGCAGACTTGCATACAGTAGTGCAGTGTTGCGTAGACTTGCATACAATAGTGCAGTGTTGAGTAGACTTGCATACAGTAGTGCAGTGTTGCGTAGACTTGCATACAGTAGTGCAGTGTTGAGTAGACTTGCATACAGTAGCGGAGTGTTGAGCAGACTTGCATACAGTAGTGCAGTGTTGAGTAGACTTGCATACAATAGTGCAGTGTTGAGCAGACGTGCATACAATAGTGCAGTGTTGAGTAGACTTGCATACAGTAGCGCAGTGTTGAGTAAACTTCCATACAGTAGTGCCGTGTTGAGTAGACATGCATACAGTAGTGCAGTGTTGAGTAGACGTGCATACAGTAGCGCAGTGTTGAGTAAACTTCCATACAGTAGTGCAGTGTTGAGCAGACGTGCATACAATAGTGCAGTGTTGAGTAGACTTGCATACAGTAGTGCAGTGTTGAGCAGACGTGCATACAATAGTGCAGTGTTGAGTAGACTTGCATACAGTAGTGCAGTGTTGAGTAGACTTGCATACAATAGTGCAGTGTTGAGTAGACTTGCATACAGTAGCGGAGTGTTGAGCAAACGTGCATACAATAGCGCAGTGTTGAGTAGACTTGCATACAGTAGCGCAGTGTTGAGTAGACATGCATACAGTAGTGCAGTGTTGAGTAGACATGCATACAGTAGTGCAGTGTTGAGTAGACGTGCATACACTAGCGCAGTGTTGAGTAGACGTGCATACAGTAGTGCAGTGTTGAGCAGACGTGCATACAATAGTGCAGTGTTGAGTAGACTTGCATACAGTAGCGCAGTGTTGAGTAAACTTCCATACAGTAGCACAGTGTTGAGCAGACTTGCATACAGTAGCGCAGTGTTGAGTAGACGTGCATACAATAGTGCAGTGTTGAGTAGACTTGCATACAGTAGCGCAGTGTTGAGTAGACGTGCATACAATAGTGCAGTGTTGAGTAGACTTGCATACAGTAGCGGAGTGTTGAGCAGACATGCATACAAGAGTGCAGTGTTGAGTAGACTTGCATATAGTAGCGGAGTGTTGAGCAGACGTGCATACAATAGTGCAGTGTTGAGTAGACGTGCATACAGTAGCGCTGTGTTGAGTAGACATGCATACAGTAGCGCTGTGTTGAGTAGACTTGCATACAGTAGCGCTGTGTTGAGTAGACATGCATACAATAGTGCAGTGTTGAGTAGACTTGCATACAGTAGCGGAGTGTTGAGCAGACATGCATACAATAGTGCAGTGTTGAGTAGACTTGCATACAGTAGCGCAGTGTTGAGTAGACGTGCATACAATAGTGCAGTGTTGAGTAGACTTGCATACAGTAGCGGAGTGTTGAGCAGACATGCATACAATAGTGCAGTGTTGAGTAGACTTGCATACAGTAGCGGAGTGTTGAGCAGACATGCATACAATAGTGCAGTGTTGAGTAGACTTGCATACAGTAGCGGAGTGTTGAGTAGACGTGCATACAATAGTGCAGTGTTGAGTAGACTTGCATACAGTAGCGGAGTGTTGAGCAGACGTGCATACAATAGTGCAGTGTTGAGTAGACTTGCATACAGTAGCGGAGTGTTGAGTAGACGTGCATACAATAGTGCAGTGTTGAGTAGACTTGCATACAGTAGCAGAGTGTTGAGCAGACATGCATACAATAGCGCAGTGTTGAGTAGATGAGCAGACAGTAGTCGAGTGTTGTGTAGAGATGCAGTGGATGCACTGCTCTACGCTGAAAGCGTGTAAAAAAATGAAACGTTTAATTTTTTGCATCAATTTTGTGGATGGTTTTGCGTCCCTCAGCGTATTGCCACGTAGGGCTGCATAAGCTTGTGTAGTCGGTACGCCGTGTTACATAACTCTATGATGGGCCGGTGTGAAAGGGGCTGAGACTCAGCTTACTGAGGCAGCATCAGCTTTGACATTTTGGCCAAGTGGCATCCAGGGTTTAACCCATCTCTTACCCTAGGATTGCTGGGATAGGCCCTGTGTTCCTTCACTGGAGTAAATGAATGAATGATACAGTGCATTGGTGTCTTTGTATTGAGGACTCTAGTGGCAGAAGTAGGTCAAGGCGACGCCCATGTTTCACCTGGCTGCGGCAGACAGTTAATTACTTTGAGATGTAAGGAAGGACTGGTTGTCTGCCTGGTAGGTTGACATCAAGGACCCAAGGTGATTCGGTGGTGTCATGGATGCGAAAAGACATGATACCAGCGCCTCCTCCCAGACATAATTTGAATATAAATCCCATGTTTAGGTGAGGCCAGATCTGAGATCACGCACTCATGCCATGTGTCACTACATCCACTATAATATAGTAATCTTGGGTCCTGGATAAGAGCTAAATTCCTCCAAAATGCCAAAAATTAGATTTCTGCTGCCTCATTTGAATAAACCTTCAGCACATTTGTGGCTCCCACTGGTGTAGGGCCCTTAATTGTTACAATAACTAACTGGATTTCTTAGTAGAGAGACACAGTGAAGACCGCAAGCAAGAGACCATTGAGACTGTTCTATATTCAGGAGGTGAACTGATTTTTAAATTGCATTTTCACTTTTTTGAAACAACACTGATTACTCTCCCAGCCCATAAACGGGTGCACACATTTTTGTCATCACTTTTCATAATATTTTTCTGTTGTGCTGAGCTGGCATGGAAGGTCACCGTGTGTTAAACAAGCAGGCACTTGTGTGTGTTGATGGATCATTTAGCAGGACCCTGGAGTCGAAGCTCCATATACAAGAACGCATACACAAAATAAGGACATACATGAAGAGGTCATTTCTACCCCACCATCCCGCTACCTCAGCAAACAATAGTACTGACTAAGTGAAAAAACACACAAACGAAAAAAGACAGCTGGGTCATCACGAATATCCAGGACAAGTGGAGTGAAGGACACAGGTACAAGCAGATTTTATCCCAAAAAAGGGGAGTGCTTGTTACACTTAGAGTGTGTATTTAACACACAGGGAACAACCATCAAACACAGACAGTGCAATAAAGAAAAATGGTTAATTGATGCAATAGAGTGTGGTGTGGAGGGAAGGATGGAGGGTTAAAGACAAAGAGAATGGAGGCCCGGAAAAGAGTTAGATAAAAGGCAGATAGGATGAAAGAGGATGAAATGGATTTTAATAACGTTATGAGTTGGAAATCCTCTTTATTTTGAAAAAAACCCATGGCTATTAATAAAAGTGAGACCAGGGCAAGAAGCACTGCAATGCACGAGGGAGTGAAAGTGCACATTGTTATTTTTTGAGAACACACACACACACACACACACACACACACACACACACACACACACACACACACACACACACACACACACACACACACACACACACACACACACACACACACACACACACACACACACACACACACACACACACACACACAAAGATTGGATACAAGTTTATAAGTGCACTTATATCAGTCTCTATGCAGATGATATAATGCTCTCTGAGTGACACTTCTAAAGTGCATTGCGCAAGTGCATTTGCAGTGTGTCCAACTCAAATTTCCTACTTAAAGGGTGTGTAATCTGACTGCAAAGTAAACCACACCATGATACAATGCCAGAAAGCTGTATCAGTGTAATGCAATACGATACAATACGATACAATACACTTTATTGTCCCTTCCGGGAAATTTGTCTTGGACTCCAAAAGCTGCACAAATAAAACTGCCATGACATAATTACATGACTCATGCATATTACATAACTTAATACACACACCAATCATACATATTGCACATCCCTAATACACATATCCAAATTGCACATACCCCCATTACACAGCAGTCACACACAAATAATTCATGTATATTGCACATATCCCTAAAGACATACCCCTATTGTACAGCCGTCTCCCACATATGATTAAGGAAAATACCGCAGACGCAAACTACAGAAGGACTTCAGAATAACAGCATCCATGTTACAGCAGGTGTTCAGGTTGCAGTCTCATATGCTGTGTGCATGCACTATGATTCAGGTGATATATATTTTGTTTATTTTGTCCTTTCTGGAGCTCTAAGCATGTGGGCACCTTCATGTGTGCACCTTAGAAACCTGGTCCTTTCAAGGGGGACAACTTTTTCTTTGTTTCGGATGCTATGAGTGTGTCTTTATATCTGTTAGGGGTTGAAGGTGTGAGAATGAGTGAGAATGCCATCTGTCATCCTTTTTTTTAAGACCTGGGCTGCACCTGCAACTGGCAGACTACTATTTATTAAGTAGACTCAAGTGAGAGTTGTTGTTTTTTTTGCCCAGTGGAGACCACGACCAATCAACTTATGAGGTTAACTACATCACTGTAGAGCAGGTAGCTCAGTGTATAGAAGTTGGACTATCAGTAGATACACTTTGGTTCAATTCCTGGTCACACTACCTGTCTGTGTCCTTGGACAAGGCATTTCATCTGCATTGTCCCAGTCCACCTACCTGTACATTGACACCAGTCTTGGCTGGGGAACTAACCTACGATAGACTGGCATCTGATCTACAGTATCCATGGATAACCACAAGCACTAATGAGCTTTAGGCCCATCAGTGGACTTATTTACAGAAGACACAGAAGAACATATTGTATTTGCAGAATTGACTGAATTGGTTGAACATCACATCTTTGGTTCAGAGACCAGTGCTTAACTCTGCTGACTCTAGGTTTCCAATAAATGTTTGAAAAGATGCCAGATTATCCAACTCCTGACTATGTGTCAGAGCTGATTAGGACATTTTCTGCAGTATTTATATCTGGTACATTTCCAGTTGTTTGTTTTCTCTGACTACTCTGTCATTAACGGAATTCTGCACAATCTGCTATCTGCACTCATGCATTGCCATCAAGTGACCAGAAACAACAGCTTCTACTTCAGTTAATAATTTCTGAGAATACCTCAGATGACTCATCTGAAGCTGTTACATGGCAGTTGTGGATTTTACATGGTGCTGGAGAAAGCAATGGCTGTTACATAATAGAACACATATGGTTGTGTGAGTGTTTTTTTTTCCTCCAGTTGAGAAACACTTATCCGGATTCAATCACTCTGCACTGCATGCTGCACAACTGACACGACTAAAGATTTTCTTGTTCATTTCTGCATCTGTGCAAAATTATGAGTCCAGCAAACCTGTAAAATCTGCCTTTTGTTCCTTCAAACTCCAATTTGTCTGTCTGTCCATGAGGCTTGTAAGTGCAATTGCTATGAAAGCAGTTGATGGATTTGAATGAAGCATTGCACACTGGTTGCACACAACACAAAGATGTGCATTTGGATAATGATTCTGGTCTGACATCATATCCAGCTCATACATAGATACTGTGAGTGCCATGTGGAGTTATGCAGACTCTGAATATTTCTCAGTGAAGAATGGTGTTCCTCAGGGATGTGTTCTGGCTCCTACTCTGTTCAATGCTTGCATGGACTGGATAGTGGGTCAGGTTGTGGAAACCAGCAACTTAGGTGCTTTTGTTGGTGAGGAAAGGCTTACTGAAAGCTTTACCTTGAATTTCATTATGCTGTGATCTTTTGAAAATCAGTAGATACCCTGATTGCAGCCCTTGAGAAGCTGAGTGAGGAATCAGAGTGTCTGGGTTTGCGATTGTCCTGGATCAAGATGAAGATCCAGGGTTTTATTGGCTTTCTGGGCTCAACAATCAAAGGTGAATCTGTATGCAGTGAAAGTGTTGAACTTGCAGAGATGTTCACTGATCTTCACAGTGGCATTCATGTCTTGGGGTCCTCAATTCCTGGGAAGAGTTTATGGAATCATGAGGTTGCTGGACAGAGGTATTTGGTGATGTCAATATCGTTGCAGGAGAACGAACGTCCAAGAGTTTAGGATCCTGGTGATTTCTGTCTTACTGGGAGACTTACTGTGGTTGTGAGACTTGGGTGCTAACCAGTGACCTAAAGTAATAATGGGATATCTTTAGTATCATGTGGCTTTGGAAGATCTTTGGGTACCGCTGGAATGACTTTGTGGCAAATGAGCTATTACTTTGGGAGACTCAGATGAGAAGTAGCACTTGCACTGCGATGGAACTTCACCGTTGTCATTTTTGGTCATATGGCACGTCTCTCTCTCTGTGCATGATCCAACACATGGTTGCCTGTCTGTTGAGGACCCGAGTGGCAGGAGACAACCAAGGCGACACCCACACAGGAGTCGGCTGTCAGAGACATATGGTTACTTTCAGGAAGTGGGTATGGACTGGTTGTCTGCCTGGGTGGTTGTTATCCAGGAGCTAAGGTGGCTTGGTGGTGTTGTGAATTGGACAAACTATGACACCAGCACATGCACGAAGACTTGACTTAATCTTCAAGGAGACTGATAATAGGACTTCATAAGCACTATTCCTCTTCAACTGGTTGGTGGATGTCCAGTTATCTTCCCTTGAGAAAAGAACTAGATTTTTGTTGTTTTATTTCCACAAGTTTTCCATTTACATGTATAAACTCTCTCGTATGTCTAGCATACTGGCATAGTATGGTACTATGCTTCCTATCTTTTTAAAGTCATTTTAGCAATGGAAGAGGTCTCAACCTCAACTTTACCTAAATTTTGGGTCTGTGAGTGAAGCTTATGACTAGCGGCTGGTGATCACCTAATTTCTCTGTTTTCCTGTTGATTTACTGCTGATGAATTATACCTTAGGTGTAGTTTTTTTCTGGCCGACTGATTCTGCTCTTTTTCTCTCTGTCCGAGGTACAAACGACGGACGGATCCAAGCTGAAAGGCATTGACGAACTGTGAGTTGGAAGACCTGCGGCGGGTGCTGCATGCAGCAATCTTCATGTGAAAGTGACCCTGTCGCGGGGACATGCCCACTGACAGCATGGACGACCCCTGCCTGTGCTGCTGTCACCTGAGTGGACTTCTTATCTTTTTTATTTTATTATGTTGTCTGATTTTTGATTTTCTGTTTCTTCAGCTTTGTAAAACTTTGCAAATCTTTTAATTGTTAGAATGGCCTTGGCAGTGGGTCACCCCTTTGAATCTGGTCTGCTTGAGGTTTCTTCCTCAAATCATCAGAGGGAGTTTTTCCTTACCTCTGTTGCCCGTGTGCTTGCTCTAAGGGTTGTTAAGGTTAGACCTTACTTGTGTGAAGTGCCTTGAGGTAACTTTGTTGGGATTTGGAGCTATATAAATGAAATAAACAGACCTACTGCACTCAAAAAAACTGATGCATTGGATGAACTCAGTTCAGTTATGTGCTGGATTTCCATCTAATAAATATATGTAGCCCCAACTCTTATAAAGCACATCCATGCAAGATAACTGAATTTAAGTTAGTTGGGACTACATATATTTATTAGAAATTGATTCCATCTAATAAATATATGTAATCCCAACTCAAATAAAACACATTCGTGCAAGATAATGTAATTTACTTTAGCTGGGACTACATACTTGTATATTTGTTAGATGGAAATCCTGCACATAATTGAATTGAGTTCACCCAAAGAGCCATTTTTTGAGTGTGTGATCTTCAGTACAGATGTTGATTAGTTTAATTCAGGGGCTTCATCACAAAATACTTTCAATACATGCAAAAACCTAATATGGCAGAGCAGAATAGGGAGGGGGGGTGTAATCCTATTGCTCACATAGCTCTCGTTTTGCTTACACGTGCATATGCACACACCTCTGCGCTATTCTCACAGGGCTGCTGTCACGTTACCAAAGCAACAGGCAGAGGCCTGAGATTGGACGACTGGACGATGACTCAACTTCTCGTTCTCATTTTTCCTTCCCGTCACTGTCTCCCTTGAAAAGTTTGCTTTTTCTGCAACTTTTCAACACAGACGCTCGTCAGAAAAAAAAGCCAAACAACTCATGCTGAATAATCTCACATAAAAATGATGCACAAAACCCTTGCAGAATTCACTGCGTGAAGATGGAGATGATTCTGTCACCACTGTGTCGCTGAAGGTGATAGAGCAGAATGATATTTTATGTATTTGTGTGAACACCTTGTTTGTCAGCTGAGCCTACTTAAACATAACCTATTTTCTCAGCAGGTCTGTTGGCAGCGCGCGCACTAAATCATTCATAATGGAGAGACAGTGAGAAACATGAGAGAGGGATCGACTCCAAAATGCTGTGCTCATCTCAACCTCTCAACGTTTACATGGCAGTTAGTCTCAGAACAAGACAGTTTCACCAAAAAGGAATTAAAAATCAATGGTGTGAAATACCTCTGAATCTATTATAATGTGATCAGCCTTCCAAATGTTTTTTAAAAACGTGATTATATTTTTCCTCATAAATGGCCTTTGTAGTCTCGCTTTATTAACGGGATTATTCAATAAAGATGGAAGGCAATGGAATAAAAACAAGGAAAAGTGACAATGTTGCACCTGCACCTGACATGTCTGATATGTATTAATTCAAATAAAAGCTGCCCAAACTCAGATTTTACACATTACTGTAGCAGCCAACAAT
The DNA here is from genome assembly GCF_902500255.1 of Thalassophryne amazonica. Lineage (NCBI taxonomy): Eukaryota > Metazoa > Chordata > Actinopteri > Batrachoidiformes > Batrachoididae > Thalassophryne > Thalassophryne amazonica. Next base: position 28,257,691 of record NC_047124.1, read on the forward strand.
TATTTTCTATGTGAATATTTAGTAGCTTAATGGCATTTTGTGAAGAGAATGGAGCAACACTCCCTCTGTGCCCTGAGCTTTGCCATCCCGTTTACACACTTAGTCTGGACGATTGCGAAATTGCCAGATTTCAGTGTTTGCACATTTGGTGCATGCAAATCCCCACCCTGTGAAACCAGTGCCCCTCCCTATGTTTACAAAGAGACAGCAATATTCAGTACTCACTACATAGATATCAATTTTTTTCAATATGGTGGACAGATTCCACCAAAAACCACATTCAGATGCTAAGAATGCTTTTGTGATTAAGAATACAGTGAAACTAGAACTGATGTTCTACCTGTTAAAGGGCATCAACTGCTCTTTCTGCTTTGTGTGGAGAAAGCAGGGTTGTGGAGGAGTGGCCAAGGAGGGAAGCTTTGTTTACTTCCTGAAATGTGGTACTTGGGTGACATCTAGTGGCAGAGAAAATTCATACCACCTTTAATTTTTTGCATTATTCACTGATAGCATCATATATGATTCTGTTTGGGTTTGTCTTCTGATCAGTTCTGTCCAAAACTAAAGCAGTTTATCTTCAACTAATGCATGACTCTTCCACCAAATCTAATCCATATTAGTGTGTTAATCAATCTTTCAAAAATATCCATTGTAAATGTTGATATATAAGCATTGAGGCCAGATTTTGATCTTGACATCCGAGCTTGACTTTTAAGAATTCTATCTCAAAATCAAATCACTTTCTCCTCTGATGACCTTCACTCATTCACCAAATTTGGTCCAAATTGGCATAACATCCTTCAAGTTGTTTTCTTCACACACTGACAGACGGGCAGGTGGATGCAAATACCTGTGATGCCTCTTTTACTCATTTATTTTGATCTATCTCCTCCCTTGCTCATCCCTCTCTCATCCATGTTTCCTCCCCTGAGTTCTATCTCTATGAAGACAGATGGTGTTCACTCACCTCTCCCCTCTTTATCTCTCTACTGTCCTCTCTTCTACACTCCATTCTTCCGTCTTTATTTATCTTGCTCTCTCTTGTCTTCATTCTGCTCTGTTTGCCTCTCCATCCTGGCGTCTCTCCACCCATGTCTGCTGTACCTGTGCCACTCCCTCTCTTTTTTTCTCTCGGAAATCCTTCTGTGCCATCTGCCTGGCTGTGATCATTTCAGAGTCTTTCAGGAAGAATCAACTTGGCTAAATGAATCAGTCACTCCAAAGGGATCAACTGAGTGTGTGCACCCAAAATACTTCATAATCCGTTGCCAGTACCACTTAATTTGTCAAGCAGTAAGAGCATGTGTTGGAGAAATGCAGCTAGCTGCACACACATATAAATGATGTCATTATCCACGGTTCAGATGAGCCAGACTTGCTAATCTGGTCACCACTCCAAGGTCAGGTCATGTCTGGGAGCATGGGCTAGTGCCACACATCGCAGCATGCACCACGCTACGGAACTGCATTGGATCCTCAATGGCACCCACTCAGGTAGACAACTGGTTAATCCCCAATTCAAGTAGCCATCTGTCTGCTACATCTAGGTGGAACATGAATGTCCTCTTGGCCTTCTACAGCCACTGGTGCCCTCAACACTGAGGCACCTGTGCTCAGGATCATACCCAGAAAAAGGCGCCACATGGCCAAAATGTAGCAACCTCTCTATGCAAGTGATACGCCATAACAGAGCCTTCCAAAGTAACCACTCTTCTGACACAAAGTTATTCCAGTGGTACCCAAGCATCATCTGCAGAGACCAACCAAAGACATCTGGCTGTCACCTTTTGTAACTGGTTGGTGACCATGTCTAGCTGTTAAGGAAAAATTGGACCTTGCTTGGAGAAGACTCAGGAAACCCAGATGGCTTATGCAGAGATGTTTAAGGGTTACACACTTGGTGAACAGAAGATCCATAGACAATACTTCAGGCACTTTCCTGGCAATGGGTATTTATGTATCTACCTCTTAAAAAATAATACATTTAGTGACCATGGTCACATACCACAGCAGACGCAGTGTCAGCTTAATCTGTGACCCTGAGATATAGGACAATGTGTTCTTCACTTTCATGAAAAACAGTAGGAAAATTCCTTCATAACAACCATACTGGAAGACAGGAAGCACCAAGACCCTAAAGACGTGGACCATCATTTCCCTGCATAGGTATCGTATCAGCAAACATGTATGGACCTCATGACTCCATGAGCTCTTCCCAGGCATGTCTCAATCTCAAAGAGCTTGAGGACCCAGAACTCCACAAAAACTGTATGTTCAGCTCTGAAATTTGGAATTCTGACATATACAGATGAAGACCAGTGAGCCTGCTATTTTTGATTGGGTTGGCATTTTTTAAACATAATGATTTGCAGTTATTCCTTTACTTACAGGCGATTTATGAAGTACTGTTGCTAATTGCGTGGCCATGGAGGCCACGATAGAGACCACAGCCACTTGCAAAAAATGGTAATTTATAGCACTTATTTGTAGAAAATGACAAGTGGACAAAATAAAAAATTTCAGTGTTTTCAGTTTTCAATAATGCAACAAAAACAAGTTGATATATCAAGTGTCTATATATATTGTTATTTTGTCTTCCAAATTGGAACTTGAAAACTGAAAACAGGTGTAATCAGCTGTAAAAGTAGCATTGTATAAGACTGTGAGCAACTGGGAAAGTTTTAAACATGTTTAAAAATTCTTGACGTGACGGTAAATCCACAAAACAAGAATAATTGATGCAGATCGTGTAATAGGAAATGCGCATACTCAGGTATGTTCAGCAACATCCACTCGTATGTGCATATAAAATAGTAGGTAATATGAATTTTGCCTGCTATTTTAAGAAATTATATCCGATTTCCTCAATTTTGACATCGGGATGGAAATTGGGGGTCATAAATCGGTAATGGGAAACTGCTATAACTCCATTAAAAACTATTTTATATGGATTCTGGTGGCTACAGATGGGGACCATTGACTGTCGGTGGTGCCCAAGCAGTTAAGAGTGCTTGTTTTCAGTGTGGAAGGTTCTCGGTTCAAGTCCACCCCTACCCATTCTCTCTGTAATGTGGAGTTGCATCAGGAAGGGCATCCCGTGTAAAACCTGTGGCAAATCAACAAGCAGATCAACCTCAGATCTGCTGTTGCGACCGTAGGTGAAAACAAGGGAGAAGCCGAAGGGTCTTGAACCTCCCATGTTGGGCGATGGTGGCCTCTTTACAAACGCACAGTGACCGCGACATAAAACAATGACAGACAGGCCTTTAAAGTTGCATGTGAAGTTGTGATGTTAAGGTTCCTGGTGGCCACTAAGGTCACTGTTTCTTGTATTTTGATTGTAATGCAGAGTAATACAGATAAATACAGCACCAACAGCATTATGTAATTGATATCCCCTAAAGAGAATAGAAGGACAATTGGTCCATGATTGATTACTAATGGAATAATCGGCATGGGCCACATTGACCGGAGGGCCATAAAACTGTCTGGTCAATAGATAGCTGACTCAAGGATAATAGAAAACGCTGATAAATGAGCGATGAGATGACTCCTGGGACGGAACTAAACTCGTTCTGTGTGTGCGTATGTGAAGATGGATAGTGCCTTAAAGCTTGCTGCATGCAGGAACTAATGGCTGGAGCACCAAACGTGTCTTCTTAGACCTGGAGTTAATACAAAAATTAAAGCCAATTCATCTTCACTGTCACTCAGCCAATAGCACACTAAATTACAGTGTGGGGGGGAGGAGTGTGGTGCGCAAAGAGCAAAAGGTGGAAGAGCCCCAACACAGACAATACAGAGACAGTGGACAACTGCAGTGTGCATCCACACAGTCTGCAGCAAATGAGAGTGTATTCACGTGCATGGGTTTAAATTCATCAGTGCGCCATGAATATTGCAAGAAACCAACAGCACACGGACTGCAGCACTGCTCAGGATAATAAGTGACGCCTGCCATGATAAAGTGTTTTTGCGTCTGGCATTGAGTTCTGACCCACTCACAGGCTGCACGCTCCTCCGTGGCTAGGCTCGCTGACTGACCCATGGTGTGTGGCGGGGAGGCAAAAGGGCTAATTGCCCCTTTGGGATCACACAGACATTCACACAGCTGTTTGTGTTGCAAAAACAGAAGTTCTTTTTGCCCTTCTTCACTAGAAACAAACACATCAAACACCTGCCACCTCTCCCTCCGTCATTCCAGTCGATCATCGTCAGTAATGTAGAATCTGCCACTGAAGCATGTGTGTGTCTTCTATTTCCGGCGCAAAAAAATCAGATGCAGGCTGTTAAAATAGATTTTTGTTTGCCAGGAACTACATTAAAAACCAATAAAGCCAGCACTGTGCCCACGGTTGGACAGGAAACTGGAGGAGTGTGTTGTGCAGGTTGTGTTTGTTGTTAATGGCCTGCTGCTGCTAACAGACGCTGATGTGCAAAGGCTGAGAAGCGTACAAGCAGCTGCAGCAGTGACACACAAAATGATGAATACCCCACATTACAGGAAAAATGCAATGATTACAATAGTAATATTTGTAGATGTCTTTTGAAAGCTACAGAGTGCTGGATTTAGTGTCAGCTAATGGTGAGGTTGGGGATGTGCACGCCTGCATATATATATATATATATATATATATATATATATATATATATATATATATATATATATATATATATATATACGAGGTCTATTAGAAAAGTATCCGACCTTATTATTTTTTTCAAAAACCATATGGATTTGAATCACGAGTGATTACATCAGACATGCTTGAACCCTCGTGGGCATGCAAGAGTTTTTTCACGCCTGTCGGTTACGTCATTCGCCTGTGGGCAGTCTTTGAGTGAGGAGTCGTCCACCCGCTCGTCGATTTTTTTCATTGTTTAGGAATGGCTCAGAGACTGTTGCTTTGTTTGATAAAATTTTTTTCAAAACTGTAAGGCACAACTGAGTGGACACCATTCAATAAATTCAGCTGGTTTTCGGTAAAAATTTTAACGGCCGATGAGAGATTTTGGTCTGGTAGTGTCACTTTAAGGACGGTCCACGGCGCCTGACGGCGATCTGCGCTTCGAGGCGGCAGCGTCTCGCCGTTTCAAGTTGAAAACTTCCACATTTCAGGCTTTGTTGACGCAGTAAGTCGTCAGAGAACAGAGAACTTTCAGAAGAAGTCGGCATGAGGAGTTTATTCGGACATTCCATTGTTAACAGTCATTTTGTAATGAAAGAACGTGCGGGCAGAGTCGCATGTCGGGCTGGACCCGACCGCGGGGGGTCGCGGCAGGAAAAACACCTCCGTTGGAAATGTTAACGGGCAAGTTGGAACATGCCCAAGCTGTTAAACAATTTCTCAGTTACTCACTTGTTGAAAGCCATTAAAAGCCGCCTGAATTCTACAAATGGTTTTTAACACGGAGGTGTTTTTCCTGTCGCGGCGCACACAGATTTGCCGAGTCGTCACGGAAATGACTCGGCGAATTTGCGCGTACGTCTTTCATTAAAAAAATGTCCTTAAACAGTGGAATGTCCGCATAAATTCCTCATGCCGGCCTCTTCTGAATCTTCTCTGTTCTCTCACGATGTCCTGGGTGAATTAAGCCTTAAATTAGGATGTTTTCAGCTCGAAACAGGCCGACGACAGCGCCTGGAAGCGCTGCAGGACGTCCCGTTCCGTGGGAAGTCCTTACACCGACAGAAACACCCCATAATCTCTCATCAGCCGTTAAACTTTTCACAGAAAACCAGCTTAATTTCTTGAATAGTGTCCACTCGGATATTCCTCACAGGTCCAGAAAAGTTTTGATAAAGCAACGCGCGCCGTCTCGAGCAGCGTGTGAAACAAAGGAATTCAGCCGAGAGGGCGGGACCACATCTCACTCAAGGCCTGCCCACAGGGAAATGACGTCACCAACACGCGTGAAAAAACTCATGCATGCGCACGAGGGTTCAAGCATGATTGGTGTAATCGCATGTCATTCAAATCCATATAGTTAAAAAAAATAATAAAAGGGTCGGTTTATTATCTAAGAGACCTCGTATATATATATATGCCTAAACCATTTGCACAGTGCTTTATTCATTATATAGTATGTAGCGTCTCTAAAAATATTAATCCTATCAACGTTCGGTTTTGGCGCTGTTCATTCTTCACTCAAAATACATAAACATACCAAACAGCAAATATCAGCTCTCCACAGTTTGTGCGTGATCAAAACTGCAAGCATGCATGCACGCACGCACTCGCACAGTTTTTTGTATTTTCTCTAATCTGCTGTAAGCAGGTGCTTTTAATTTGACAAACAAAGACAATGATGGAAGACATTAAACGCACTACACCTTTCACTTATGGTACCAACATGACACTTAATTCACTCGTGGTAACAGCAACATAACACTTAACTAAACTGACTAAACCAATTGAACCACAAAAACACATTAAATAAATAAATAAATAACACTAACAACACTGTTAAAGTAACATGAACCACAATAACAATATTTAAAACCTCAAAACCCCAAACTCCCATCATGCATTGTTAATGTTCACTGTTTACTGGTTAGCTACAATTGCTAATTTCTCAAAAAATATTTGTCCAGTCAACTTTCTGTTTTCACAACATTCATCCTTGACCCAAAATACATAAGCATACCAAATGGAAAATGTGAGCTCCCAGATTTCGCCGTGATCAAAGCCATACACACACACGCACAGAGAGGCCACTTAGATTATATATACAAGGGTAGGCTGAAAAGTTCTAAGGCTCACTATAAAGCAGTTAATGCATTACTCCTTCATGGGGAGCCTTAGAACTTTTCAGCCTACCCTCGTATAAGATCATAATTAGGTTTGGTGTTCTTAAGATATCTTGCTAAAATGCATACAAACACAGTAACATCACAACAGCATACACCTCCAGAGATGTCACTAAAAATCTCAAGAGCTTTAAACGATACATTCAAGCGACCAGCTGAAGTGATCTGAATCAAATTTTAATTTTTTTTGCTTGCAGGTGATCTTTTTGCGTTGTGTCAACCCACTCATCAACAAACAAACTGCACATTAGTACTGCGCATACGCCAACTCCGAGCCTTGCTCTCTTTGGGTACCAAATCCAGGCAGCCTGATTATGTGTGTTATGGGAGCTGTTTAGCTTTAAGTGGTGTAAAAGCTGGTGTGATATTCATGATTGTCATAATTTTCCAGAATGCACATGCGAACCATTGCTTGTTTTACAAAGGTTTCCCATGCATCCATGTTTACAATGGATTTTCTATGAATGTAGCTGCAGCTGACAGTTCTTCCTTCTCTCTCTGTTTGTCTCAATGTATGTCTGGTTTTGCTGTTGCACATAGCTTGAAATGAGCTTGTTTGCAAATTTCTTTAATTTCCAAAACCTGCATCTGGGGTCCACTAAATGCATCACTTCTTGTCTGACGTGACTCATGCACAAATTCAAAACCTGAAAAAGAAAGAAAGAAAAAAGAATTACATAGAACAGTTTGTTCATCCTTGTGTGTCTGTTATTCTGTTTTATTTTTGGTGTCAAATTACTTGAAAGGCAAGTTTGTAAAGGTTGCAAATGGAACACTGTCGGAAAGAGAAGTGTTACCATGGTGATGGCTCAAAACATCAATTTCACCCAGTAATTTAAAGCCAAGTGCAGATCTTGGACTTAAATTACTCAACAAATCTGGAAGTAAAACTGTACCAGTAAAAAAATACCGTATGTAATTTTAACAGAATGGAAGGAAACAGTTGAATGTCTTTGTTTTCAACTGACAATGATACTGAATTAATTAATCAATCAATTTTGCTTTCAGCTAACCCGGTTGCTCAGGCGCCACCCCAGCAACTTATATGGTGATATAATGTGGAAGGAAAATAGTTTGTGTCAAATGAAGGATTACTGTGGGAGAGTCATCGTGACCTGAAACTCTCAGACACTGACCCTGCCAGGTGATACCTGCTCGCAGTCGATCGCAGAAAAGGCAACTCGAGCCTTCAACCCACACTCAAACATCGTCTGCTATACCTGTGTGCTAAGCTGCTCCAGCCACTGCTGTCAACAATCTACTTTTTTGTCTGGTCAAGGTGCTACCATTATCTCCTGAGATACTGTGCATCTGGAAAGTATTCACCGCACTTCACTTTATCCACATTCTCTTATGTTACAGCCTTATTCCAAAATGGAGTCAATTGATATTTTCCGTTCAAAATTCTACACACAACACCCCATAATGACAATGTGAAAAACATTTTTTGAAATTTTTGCAAATTTTTATATATATTTTAAAAGAAAAACAACAACTAAGAAATCACATGTGCATAAGTATTCACACCCTTTGCTCAATACTTTGTTGATGCACCTTTTGGCAGGAACTACAGCCTCAAGTCTTCTTGAATATGATGCCACAAGTTTGGCACACCTATCTTTCGGCAGTTTTGTCCATTTCTCTTTGCAGCACCTCTCAAGCTCCATCAGGTTGGATGGGGAGTGTTGGTGCACAGCCACTCTCAAATCTCTCCAGAGATGTTCAGGTCTGGACTCTGGCTGGGCCACTGAAGGACATTCACAGAGTTGTCCTGAAGCCACTCCTTTGATATCTTGGCTGTGTGCTAAGGGTCACTGTCCTGCTGAAAGATGAACCGTCGCCCCAGTCTGAGGTTAAGAGTGCTCTGGAGCAGGTTTTCAACCAGGATGTCTCTGTACATTGCTGCATTCATCTTTCCCTCAATCCTGACTAGTCTCTCAGTTCCTGCTGCTGAAAAACATCCCCACAGCATGATGCTGCCACCACCATGCTTCACTGTAGGGATGGTGCCTGGTTTTCTTCAAACATGACACCTGGCATTCACGCCAAAGAGTTCAGTCTTTGTCTCAACAGACCAGAGAATTTTGTTTCTCATGTTCTGAGAGTCCTTCGGGTGCCTTTTGGCAAACTCCAGGTGGGCTGTCATGTGCTTGAATTACCTCAGTCACAGCACACGGCGTTAGCTGAACGAAGGAAATAAAAGTCACAAAGCCACAAATCATCAAGAAAAAGTGGATGAATGAGCCAGCACTTCTCCCATCACCGAAAAGCCTGCAAGTGCAGAATGCATTAAAGACTGAAACGAAACTGAAATGACAATCAAACGGAACGCTGACTAGACAGGAACTACACAAATGATGAGGAACCGTCAAGACAGAAGTCAAAACAGAATACGGATGACTCCTCAGACTGTAAGGAGCCAAAGTGTGAATGAAAGCTGCTTTAGGAGCAGCACAGAACACTCCAAAACACAGTAGAAGTAGAAGTTTGTGTTGTAACCTTTGTGTAATAGCAGACAGAAATTGCTTTGAGATGAAGACAAAAAAACAAAAACAAAAAAACTCAGACCATTTTGTATATATTGTACAAAATGTGCATTTGTGTTTACTGTTTGAACCTTTTTGTTGCACAGTCTTTCACACAAGACCTCAAATTACCTCTATAAAGTGTCAAAACAGTTGTTTATTATAGTTTGCTGTGTGTTTTGAATAAATGTGTGTGGAAAATTATTTTTCCGCTTTACTTTTTCCTTTGTTATTTCTGATTGTAAACCTTTATTACACTTATAAAACACAACAAAAGCATATATATTATGAAAGCACAGGTTGTCCTGAAAAAAAAGAGACATAAAATTTGATTGCGGGATGCAGGGAGAGCTGTTAACAGCAATAATAATACATTTATGCCAGGCAAGTAAACTGTTCAGAAAATTCCCTCGGACCCCAGAGGGTTAATCGCCAAGACTCAGTGGGGGAGAGGAGATCACATGGAGCAGCTGTGTGTACAGAGGGACTTTTCTTCACCGTTTAGACACTGTTTTGGATAAAAAAAAGGACGCTTTATTTCTTCAGATGAATCCCATTGAAACTAACAGGTAAGAACGTGTCTTTTACTTATTTACTTCATGTCTTTTACTCTGCCAATCAATGCATTAATGGATGTATTTCGATTGATTAAGCCGCAGGGTTTAAAGCATGTGAAAAAAGCGGCAGCTTTAAGCTCGTAAATGATGGTGTATCTAATACCCAGATAAACTGTGACTTCTAATACTGTGTTTTACTGCTTCTGAAAGATGATGACAGTGTTTGGAGTTTTATTTTTTTTATTCATTCATTTTTCGTGCGTTCTTATGTGTGTGTGTGATCCTTGAATTTACCCAGCAGCGAAAAGCGAAAGTGAAACTGGTTTATCAGAAGCCAACAGTGTAATCTGATGTGGCCGCATCCGAATCAATACTAAAAGTTATTGGTTATCTGTAATAAAGATACATTTTTTAGCAGTTTATCAGTTTAGCGTCATAACTTTTCAGTTATCGGATTAATGGTTCTCGAAGCTAACGTTTTGGGTAGCTGTGCCCACCACTGGCTATGACTCAAAAACAGAAGCAGCCTGTAATTACACACTGTGTTCCAACAATTGTACCTTCCCTTTACCCGCTCACATCCCATCTTTCACCCTGTTTATCCCTCATCTCCATGCTGTCGCTTCAGACGTATTATCGCTGGTGTGCACCGAAAACACACACACACACACACACACATACACACACACTGAGCTGCCACAGGGAATAGAAAACAACTGAAAGGCAAGCGAGCGAGATGTGAGGAGGGGATAAAACAAGGGAGGAGAAAGCCCATGTGGCAGTTGGGAGATTCTCATCTTCAGTGGAATCAGCTGATCTCTCCCTCCCTCTGCTGCCTCTTTCTGTCTTGCATCTCTCGTCTCTCCCTCCTTCTCTCTCTCTCCCCATCTCCTGCGCCTCCTCCTCCTCCCTTTATCTTTTTCTCATGCAACCTCTCCTCCGTTTCTCTGAGCACCTCCCACCTACTCTATCTCACGCCTTCCTCCTTGCTCGTCCCCTGCATCTCTCATCCTCTCCTACTCCTTCTTCTTTTGTGGTCCCAGCCTCTTTCTCCATCCGCTTGCACTCTTTTTTTTTTTTTTTTTGCATCAATGCTTTTGCTGTTCCACCTCCCTCATCCTTTGTCACAGTGGGAGCGCTGCAGGCAGACAGAGGTAGCATGCACTAATGTCACTCTATATGACAGGTGTCTGTCTCTCTCTCTCTCTCTCTCTCTCTCTCTCGCTCCATAGAGACAGCCCTCAAGTCTATATACAGGGATAAACTCTCCTCCTGACTCGCTCTCCTTTTAGTGGCGCGTGCTGAGTGTAGGAATCACAAACACACACAGAAGGGCAAACGCATGACGCCAGCAGCCTAACGCCATAGTCTCTCTCTCTCTCTTTCTCTCTCTCTCTCTCTCTTCTGTGAGATACACAATCCAGTGAGCAGGATGGCTGCTGTACGTATCATTCATAAAAGGAATAGATGCGAAGAAAAGGATTAATGATCTCCTCTCCTTCTCTTTATCTTTTCTAAGGACCTTATCCTCTCTTTCTTTCTTTCTTTCTCCCTCCTCTTGTGCATCTAAGCCTCTCCTCACCTCCTTTTTTTTCCTTGCGAGCCTTTATTTTTTTAATGTACACACACTCTCTTCTTCCTGAAATTCTGTTGGTGGTTTGAAGGGAAGCTGGAGGATCATCTCTCTGCAGAAACGAGGATTATTCTCCCACTGTTCGTCTGACTGGGACCTTCAACGTATGGATGTGTTGGACTGAAAAGAGTCTGTTTTTCTTCAATGGTTGGTCCGCAGAAAGATTCTTGAGCTTGTTTTGCGGGGGGAAGGATGGATGAAGGCATAAGGCGTTAAGTTTGGTGCTGTGTGACATATTCGATTAAAAGGTAAGTGTCTCTGGTCGTGTCACTCTCATCATATACTTTCTTTCAGCTCTCCTTCGACTCATCTCACAGCTAAAATTGCACCAAAAGTAGACCACCTGCATTATTTGTTTCCACTCCTGCAAATACATGTGTAATTTTGACGGGGCCAAAGGTGTGGTGCATGCTGGGAGCATCTGTTGGTTGTGTTTATACTTGCAGATGTAGACAAAGTGGGAAAAGTGCAACAGTATGGACGGTTTAATTCTGTGAAATGCACTTTTACGGGATAATTATTGAGAATTCTAAAGATGTATGCAGACAGATAGAGAAAGCTATAAAAATTTAATGGAAAGAGTGAAGAAAGTGCATGGGAAAAATAATCTAAAACTGTACGCAACAGCAACTGGACTCCCTGTTGGTGTTCACAAAACCTCCAGGAATTTGGGATACCAGGATTTCCACAATTTATTCCACAAAGACTTGAATCAACATACATGTACATACAGAGAGAGGAAGGAATACAGATACCTCTGAATAGCTATATATATATATATATATATATATATATATATATATATATATATATATATATATATATAAAATTCTGCACACAATACCCATAATGACAGTAATTTTGCTAAAAGGCACCTGAAGGACTCTCAGACCATGAGAAACAAAGTTCTCTGGTCTGAGAAAACAAAGATTGAACTCTTTGACGTGAATGCCAGGCGTTATGTTTGGAGGAAACCAGGCACCATCCCTACAGTGAAGCATGGGGGTGGCAGCATCATGATGTGGGGATGTTTTTCAGCAGCAGGAACTGGGAGACTAGTCAGGATTGAAGGAAAGATGAATGCAGCAATGTACAGAGACATCCTGGATGAAAACCTGCTCCAGAGTGCTCTTTACTTCAGAATGGGGCAACGGTTCATCTTTCAGCAGGACAATGACCCTAAACACACAGCCAAGATATCAAAGGAATGTCTTCAGGACAACTCTGTGAATGTCCTTGAGTGGCCCAGCCAGAGCCCAGACCTGAATCTGATTGAACATCTCTGGAGAGATCTGAAAATGGCTGTGCACTGACGCTCCCCATCCAACCTGATGGAGCTTGAGAGGTGCTGGAAAGAGGAAAACTCCCCAAAGATAGGTGCACCAAGCTCGTGGCATCATATTCAAGAAGACTTGAGGCTGTAATTGCTGCCAAAGGTAGATCAACAAAGTATTGAGCAAAGGCTGTGAAAACGTATGTGAATGTTATTTCTTAGTTTTTTTTTATTTTTAATAAATATGCAAAAATCTAAAACAAACAAAACAAACACATGCACACAAAAAAAATTCCACATTGTAATTATGGGGGGGGTTGTAGAATTTTCAGGGAAAATGGAAGGAAATTTGTTTTGAGGAAAAATGAACGAATAAATAAATAAATATATATCCATCAGTTCCATGTCAGTGTCACATAGCGTACACTGAGAGGCCCAACCAAGTGTCAGCAATCATGCGACACAATCATGCTTTTCAACCTACCATCCCTGGTTCTCAAGACCAGGCACCTAAGTGGCTGTACTCTACTCTTCTATTCTACTCTTCCTGTTTTAGATATACCTTAGTATATACTAGTATAGTTCTACCTTAGAACTGGAAAATATTATAGAAGACATACCTTACTGAATTTTCATGCACAAGAACATCTGTGCCACATCGCGATTAGAAGTCCCAGAGTCCCATTGGGAGACACCACCAAAGGTGGTTAAGAATGACAGGGCTAAGATCCTGTGGGACTTCAAATTCCAGACAGACAAGCAGCTGCTGGCCAACCAACCAAATATAGTGGCGGTTGACAAGGGAAACGGTAAAAAAACAGCAGCTGTGATCGATGTGGCAATCCCAGCGGACAGCAACATCAGAAAGAAGGAGCACGAGAAAATAGAGAAGCATCAAGGGCTGAAGGAGCAACTGGAGCTGATGTGGAAGGTAAAGTCCAAAGTGGTCCCAGGGGTAATTGGAGCAGTAGGGGCTGTCATCCCCAAACTGGAAAAGTGGCTCCAGTGGATTCCATATACAGCATCAGAGGTCTCTGTCCAGAAGAGTCCTAGCAACAGCTAAGGTACTGCCTCTGGTAGAGTACCCAAGCTTGAGGAACACACATACTACCCTCCCCAGAAGGGGTGAGAGGGAGATTTATATATATATCTTATATTCGTGGAATTATTTGTTGAATTAATTGTTGAAATTGTGGCATTACAAATTTCTGGAGGAACTGTTTTCAAGCCGTTTCACCAAGTGGCTTCTTCAGTTTTAAAAAAGGTAAGGTTGCGTGGTACACCCAGTATGTTGCCTTATTAGAGTGAGACCGTCTCTACTGTGAAACAAACAAGACCATTGTGCTCAACAAAATAGATCATTATAACAGTTTCACTTGACGCACATACTGCAGCACAGATGTTTGAACCACACATCTTATATTATTACAGATATTTGAAATCTCCAGACAGCTCGCGACCGCAGCCAGCGGTGTGACACTCTTTGTTTCAGCTCAGTGACAACATGAAATGTCGCTCAAAGTGGCCACACATCTAATTATGCAAAATGTCATGGCTTAATACATCTTAAACTAACAAGTTGGAAAAAAAGTTCACCCCATACAGTTTTCACAGAGGGAGAAAGTATCTATAGAAACAAATATTTTTTTGTACCAGTTTGGTTGTATGTACACATGCTTATTTCTGCTAAGAAGTTGGACATTTTAACGTGGGCTTCTAACAGAGTATGCTCACTTTTGAACCCAGCCCCAAGTTTCTAGTTAAGGAAACTTTATCTTCTCCCAGATGTGCCTCATTTTGGACCTTTGAAGGTTTCCACTTGGTGTCTACAAGTACTTCTAGCCTTATTTCGATGCTCACCTTCCTTCATTTTGGGTTCAAAACTCACCTGAACCTTTTCAACCCTGTGGCATTGTCTTCTCCTACCTTCATATGTTGTAGACAAGGTAGACATGTAGACAAGGGCGATTCTTATATCCCCCTCAAGCTTTTGTGGAGGATGCAATTATGTATACGGCTTGGCACCATGTCCTCATGAACACGTACATGATGACTATGTGCCCGATTTTGTGCCTAGCGGAAAAGAGATTCAAGATTCAAGATTCATTTATTAATGACCACACAACAAGTTGGTGGAATTTGTTTCCAGTACAGCATGAAAAGCTCACATCTCTGTGTCAACACACACACACACACACACACACACACACACACACACACACACACACACACACACACACACACACACACACACACACACACACACACACACACACACACACACACACACACACACACACACAAAAAAACAATAGATAGACAAATACACATAGAAACATCAGACTTGGTTTAGTATCCATACAGCTGTTGGGAAAAAGCTGTTATTGAATCTGACTGATTTCATTGGCAAGGACCTGTAGCGTCTTCCAGAAGGCAAGAGTGTGAACAGGTGATATGCAGGGTGTGAGGGGTCAGAGGTAATTTTTACTGCCCATTGCCTGTGATGCGTCTATGATACAGTGTGTCAATGGAAGGGAGGGTAAGGCCTGCGATTTTACATGATTTGTCTATTATACGTTGTAGTTTTTTTTTGCATGAATAGGAGTCCAAATATCCATACCAGATGAAAACAGCACAAAGTCTAGCACAAGTGTCATTGCTAGTTTCCACCCAACATCTATGCCCGCTACATAACAATACAACTTGCAGTCCTTTGGGAATTCCAGTCTACAAATGAGGTGTTGGTGGGCAAAGAGCTACTCCCTTGATGTCATCCTTTAAGAGAAAGTGTGACTTAGAAAAACCTGCTCTAAAGTCCAAAAAAGCACAAAACGCGCAGTCAGACACACCTTACATATGTGAGTTCACAATGCACGTACACTCTGCCTGAACATATCATCGCTAGATACCTACAAGACTCTAATATTACTATGATGGTATATTATGACATCTCTCTCTTTCTGGCAGGCACACAACATTAGTGATATACATAAGATACACAGTGATAAAAGTAAACACTCATGGCAAAATATAAATGCCTCACCCTGTTGATGTACTGCTTCACCTCAGGAAGCTTTAGTGGCCGCTGTTCACTGTGTACTCTGGCAGGTTTGAGTTAACCTGTTAATGAGCCAGAAATTCTTTTTCTTGTGTCTGCTTCCTCAGTACCGTCGAGTTGTGTGCCCGGTGCAGTCCTGTTTAAAAGGACGGAGAGGTGCCACTCTGACTGCTTGATATCATATTCCGGACTACATTGCTGCCCATACGAAATTAGTTAACCTAACCTTTTTATACTCAGCACTCGGCTTAGTGAGAGATTTTCCACCACTTAAGTAACAAATTGCACTTGGATAAGCCCCAAAAAGCACTTGCACTTTCTTTGTACCTCAATTTAACCTCTGCTTTCAACATAGGGCCATCATGTGGGTGTGTGTATTTCTCCAATGTTTCTCCTCACACTCTGTGCAAAAATACCATTAAAAATTGATTCCTAGACCTTGGCTACTTCTTTCAGCCTTTCTTAGCAATTCTGCACTGTCACACAAACACACACTTATGCACACACGGATGCATAAAATGTTTGTTAATTGCCTTAATTTTCTTCATGAGTTTTTGTGCCTCTTTCTTTTATATATTGCAATCTATATTTCCTAATAATCTGTGCTACTAGATCCTTAAAGCAAAGCTTGAATGCAAACTGGTCAATGCAAATTTCTGAGACAGTCGTGCTGTAAATGACAGAAATTTGTGTATTTGTACTAACACACATCTTTTTGCACCTGTGATGTGCCTTATTAATCAAAACCCCAAATAATAACTTTTATGTTCTTTCATGCCTGTTGTGACAGAGAACAGCGATTTGAGAGCATACACAATTTATCATACAAGTATGTCAAGTTCAATAGAAAAACAGATGCTGTAAAAACAATGTTTTACACAAAGCTCAAAATTTGTAAATATCAAACAATTTCTGAAGGCACCTGACATTGCAGTATATTTGTCCGTAAAAGCCCAGGAAGGAGGTGCAGGAGGTGCACACTGTGAACTGCACTGCACAGCTTGAATGAGAGAGGAATAAACATGCCACCCTTTATTAAGCACTAAAAATGTTCCTGTGTGCGCAAAAGATATATCGTATTTTACTCCTCCCGTTTTTTTCAACACATTGCATGTAGTGAAATTGTGAATTCCTGAGAGAACAGAGTAAAATGAAAATGAAATGGTCTTACCTCATTGCCACAAAATCTCATCAAGTCTGTTCTGGTTTCCATGTTGCTTATACAGCCGCAATGCCTCGTATTTCAGACTTCTCCACGCAAACGCCTGCCGTTCTCCTTTCTTGGAACCATTTTATCAGCTCATCTTCAATGTCCTGATAATGCACTTAACTCCCCCCACCAGGCAGCCATTTTGCTGTTTTGGCCAGAGTTGCAAGCTTATCCTTGTTCCTACACCACTCCCGGACGTGTTTCCTATTGACTAGGAAAATCCGAGCAGCATGGTGCTTACCCTTCTCTTCTACGTCTTTCACAAATTTTAGGTGGAATATTGCAGAGTAACAACATTTACACGGAGCCATTTTACGTAATTGTGTAGCAGCTACTGCACACAGAAAAACATTTGTTTTGAGTCTGCGCTGCTTCTTTTGCATGCAGTCCACATGTCTATATGTACTGTAAGGCCGTGTACCGTAAGGCCGTACTGTATACTGCATGCATGCACACGCATGCAAACGATAGTCAATAAATCCCGCCTTCACAAAAATTGCACACTCCCGAGGCATTTAATACAGTAAATACAGTTATTTCCCATGTATGATTACTTCCTGTGCACATGATAAGTGTCCGTGCTGTACCAAACTGCATTTCATTGAGAAAAGCAGAACACTCAACATGGATTTCTGTGGCATACATCACAGAAATCTAAAACAAACCATTTCAGGCCTGAATTTTCTTCACAGCAGCAGAGTTTCTGTATATTTATGGGATTCGAATGGTGTATAGTAGGATATTCAAGCTACATTTACTGTAAATTTAAAAAATGGAAACCCTCATTTTGCACTGTGTGACCCCTTTAACAAGGGTAGTGATGATGGGGAGAAAGAGGATGAAAGCATAGAAAAGGCAGTGCAGTGTGTATATGTGCACTTGTGTGTGTGCATTTTGGTTAGCCAGCTGCACTGTGAAATAGTTAAAAACAGCATTCTGAAAATAGCTTGAGAGACAGACTGACCGCCGCGCCGATGCTGATGGGTAAACACTGACACGAGGCTGCAGAGGTGACCTTCTGCCGAGCCTCCCAACAATCCCAGAGCAGTTTGTGTGTTTTTCTACAATTAAACGCTGCTTCAATCTTAATGCTGCTTTCCTGTCAACTGCAATCAGGGTTTCAAATACATAAACAGTCAGTCAGTCACCAACATAAAACAGTCATTTAGATTTTTGTCTTTTACATTTTAAAGATACAGTGTGTAGAATTCAGGTGTGTTTATTAGCACATATGGATTATAGCATTCATAACAATCTGTTCATTAGTGTATAATTACCTTCAAGAACAAATCATTGTGTTTTCATTATCTTAGAATGAACCCTTAGATTTACATGGGTGCTGCCGCCCGCCCCCCGGAGGCAGTCATGTTGCAGCGCCATGTTGATAGAGTACCCCAAAAAGGCAAAAACTTACTCCATCTTTTGCATTTTGCAGTGCAGCTGGCAGATGGAAGGGAAATAAAAAGAATCAGTGGTCGCTCCCCTATACACTGCCTACGGGGTGCATTTGAGAAACCATATTTTTGTGAAGTGGAGGATCATACGTATTGTTTATTACAAGAGAAGTCGTGGGAGAATGAATTCTGGTCACCACGAAGTGCAAACGTAAAGGAAAACTAAATTGTGACCGGTGATGGTATAGTGCAATCTGCAACCTCACCACTAGATGGCACTGAATTCTACACACTGTAGCTTTAAAAAAAACTATGTGCATTCAGGATGATTGTAAAAGTGGAGAATGAAAATGTCATGTTCTTCTAATAATGAAAACAGCTCGCAGGCCAACATGAATAAATTATAGTAAACACAGACAAAGCCATGAATCATTTGAAAAACAGCCAACATGCAAACACAAGATGTTTCCTATGCATAAATTTCTAGTTTTTCCCGTGCAAAAATAAAACAGTAATTTAAACACTGAGTCCACAAATGCTTTTTCTACATATGTTAATGAGGTTTTTCAGGCAGGAAACATCATCCAGACAGGAAACATATGGAAATTCAAACCAATTGGACTCAAGATGTTTGGCTACTGTTAGTAAAAACTGCAGAAGGATGAGCAGCAAAATGTCTTGAAGACTGAAAAGGTTCAGCTGCTGTACACATCCGGCTCCTTATTCTATACATCATAAGACTATAATAATGATGTGTTGGAAATGCATAAGCAATGCATGCCCTAGTGCACGTACAGACCGTGGACTGACTGTACACATGTGGACAAAATTGCTGGTACCCCTATACTTTATGTACACATTTTAATATATCATCAGAAATAAATGCAAACAAAGCAATTTTGTCTAATCAATATAGTTATTTGGCAACAAGAACAAAATAAAATGCTTTCAGAAAGTGAAAAAGAAAAAATCCTGCCATAAAATGTATGATGGACATAATTATTGGCACCCTTTGATGAATTTAGAGCAAATTATCACTTTTACAGCTAGTTTTATTGAGACAAGTCAGACGATGGATACATGAACATTTTCAAGTCACTGAATATGTCTCGGACTTCATTTCCGTCCATCTTTAAGAAATACAAACAGTATCGTACTGTATGGTATTTATTTCTGACCATATATTAAAAATGTGTCAATAAAATATAGGAGTAGCAACAATTTTGTCCACATGTGTTAGCTTTTAAATATGAAAATTGGTAATTTGATAGGTGGGCACTTCAAAGGTTTTGAAACATTTTAAAGCAGTTTTGCGTTAGCCATCACTAAGTTGCAGTTGAGAAAACCTTGGGCACCATCCCCAGCCACGCATTCTATCTATTCTTTAATTCTGGTTTTACTCTCCCATTCTGTTGTGCATTTCTTCCTGTCTTTCCTAACATCCTCAGTATCATGTTCTTCGCCACGGCTACCAGGTTCACGTTAGTTGGCATGAACAGTAACAAGCACCTGCCCAGTGTGTCAACATGCCAAAGTATTTGTAAAGTCTAACACAGCTATTTGTAATTTTCCTTACAGCTTACTCTGACCATGCAGCAGGTGGCAGCCATGCCTAGGCTGACTAAATTGGAATCCTAATCCCCTTTGAAGTAGTCTTCTTGGGACTGCACACACTTTTCCCAGCAGTTCTGCCATTGCTGACATTTCTGGAAGGGCTCTTTTGGAATGGTGTCCACCTGGGCTGTCAAGTTCCACAGGCTGGCTTCTTGTGACTCAAATTGGTTCCTTTTTGGTATTCTTTTGATCTTGAGGAACAGCCAGAGTGTTGTGTTTGTCCAGGAAAGTCTGAATCAGCTGAGCAGAATGGGCGGTTGCATTGTCATGTAGGAGGTGCCAACTTTCACCACCCACAGATCTGATTGTTTGCAGAAGACAGCATCACGAGGGTGATGTGGGACCTCTAGATAATATTCTTTATTAGTATTTTGCCCTTTTGGTTTGTACTCATGATGCACCACACCATGAGAGTTAAAGAACTCGGTCAACATGGCTGTGACATTGCTGCACATCTGCCGTGTTTTCTTTGGCTTTGGTGATGATGGATGTTTCCAGATTTGGTTTCCATGCCGTACCTGTAAACCCATGTGCCATCACCAGCGACGACAGTGTCCAGGAAGTTGGGGTCACTGTTTGCACATTCCAGCATGTCCTGCGAGACTTCCAGACACAATTGTTTCTACTCCGCCATTAGCAGATTTGGCACGAATATAGCCAACACTCTCCGCATGCCCTAATCCTCTGCCAAAATGGAATGTACCAAACCTGTGCCTATCCCTACCTTGTCCACAAGTTCTTGGATGGTGACATGACGGTCATCCATGACCAAAGTCCGTATTCTGCCAATCACTTGGTCATTTCAGCTTGTGGATGGCCTACCAGGATATGTGTAGCTCTCCACTGATGTTCCCCCATTTTTGGAGTGGTTTTACTACCGTTTTGTTTGTGTTATGCTCATGGCATCATTGCCAAAAGTCTGCCGAATCTTGCGGATGGTTTCGGCTTGGGTATCACCAAGCTTTGGGCAAAATTTGATGCAACCTTCACTGAAGTCATTCTGTCATGTTCCAGCAAATGAGAATCTGGCGGGTGCTCAGTTCACGTTCACCGATGTGCTCCGCAGGTGGCAAAAATGTCTCACATGCACAAGAAGGTTCCCTACACCTCTGCACCAATGACCACTCTCACGTTTCATTGGTTTCCGTGTCGGAATAATGTTGGATACTTTTTGAATGCACCTCGCACATTTTTGCTGTGGTAGCCCAACTGGAATGATCATAATATCTACTCGACTAAATTTATCTGTTACATAAACGTTTTGAGCAATAACTGTACAGACTAACCTCCAACACGTCGCGAGCTGATAACTTGTTTCGCTCGTCATTTCAAGCAGAAAAAAAAGAACTGTTCTCAATTCAACGCGCTCTCTTCATTTTTCTTCTGTGCTCACTCATATTCAAATGGTGCGCTTGTTTAAAAAGAACAATTTTCCTAGCAGAGCCTGGCTAATGTGACTTTAATCACACGCTGCAAATCCGTCTGCAGATTACGCTAAACGCCAGCCGCCGTTCCATTGTTGAAAGGAGGGAAAACAGAAGACAGGCAGAGATGGATGGAATGAAAGTGAAGGGGAAGACAGAAAGGGAGACAGAAAGGTCACGCTGAAAGAGAGGAAACAGAAAGACAGGCAAGGAGTTTAAAAATGAAGTATAAAAAATGTATAAAAAAATATAGTATAAAAAGTATAAAGTATAAAAAAGTATAAAAAAGTAAGTAAGTATAAGTAAGTAAAAAGTAAGTATAAAAAAGTATAAAAAATAAAAAAAAATGATTTAAAGAGAAAGAGAGAGACTGGACGAGCGTTTGGCAGGTACTAATAGTAATAATGATAACACAAATAGTACCACAAGGGCACAGATGCTCACAAAACACTTAGAAGCTCATGGAGGAGAATATTAATGCACTTGTGTTTTGGTTTGTTTGTGTTGTGTGGGCCGCTGAAGAGGAGGTACTGCTGGCCCACCACCAGAGGGCGCCCTGCCTGAAGTGCGGGCTTCAGGCATGAGAGGGCGCCGGAGCAACCGGGAGTGGCAGCTGTCACTCATCAACAATGCCAGCTGTCACTCATCATCATCATCCACACCTCCATAAGAGCCGGGCAGCATCTTCACCTCACGGCCGAGAAATCATCTACCAAACTGGTAAACATCTCAGCCTTTTTGGTGCCATACAGTTGTAACGTCTTTACTTCTGTGCTTGACTGACATTAATTCTCAGTTTGCAGACGTACCTCTTGTACACTACGAGTACGTGGCTGTGTTTGGGGAGTTGTCGTATCTCCGCTCCTCATTCCAGTCTCTGTTTAGTGTGACATCAGGATCTGCACGAGCTCCGAGAGAATTGTGATTGAGAGGTGGAGGTGCTTCCCACCTTTATATTGAACTGTTTGCTGGGTGTTCACGCACCCACCATCACCTGTCTGTTCTTCCTGCCAGCAGTACCCGATCTGACAGCCGGAGGCAGTGGCCACCTGGGGACCCAGGGCTTGGTGGCTCCAGGATTGCTTCAGGTCCGGTGGAGTGGAAGGCGTGTGGGATCCGGCTCTTTTCTGGACGGGCATCTTCTATCCTCGAGCCTGCTCACACATCACTGTAACTAATTAGACTGTTGATCTCAATTGTGTTGTCTGTTGCTCTGTTGTGCACATTCACAACATTAAATTGTTATATTTGGCTTATTCCATTGTCTGTTCATTTGCGCCCCCTGTTGTGGGTCCGTGTTCCTACACTTTTCACAACAGGATTTCTCGGCCAGCGTCATGGATCCCGAGGGGCGTCAACCATCGCTTGAACAGCCAATGGAAGACAGAGGTGCACAGGCACCAGCAGGAGGTGTGTTAGGTGAGCTGCAGCACATCTTAACCGCTTTCACTGCTCGGTTGGACTTGGTAACCGAGCAGAACGTTATTCTCAATTGAAGGATGGAGGCTCTCACCACCCAGGTGGAAGCACGCACACAGGGCGCCGCTGCAGCACCTCCTCCTGCTGACCAAATGCCAGACACAGACATTCCAGTGGTCGTTCAACGAACCCCCCCTCCTTCCCCTGAAGCATATATAAGCCCTCCGGAGCCGTACGGAGGTTGTGTCGAGATGTGCGCAGACTTCTTAATGCAGTGTTCGCTCATCATTTCACAGCGTCCCATCATGTACGCGTCAGACGCTAGCCAGGTGGCTTACATTATAAATCTGCTTTGAGGAGAGGCACGCGCCTGGGCTACGGCGCTCTGGGAGCAGAATACACGGCTCCTAACGACATATACTGGGTTTGTGAGGGAGTTCAGACAGGTGTTCGACCACCCTCATAGAGGCGAGACCGCTTCAAGCGTGCTGCTGTCGATAAGACAGGGGTGCCGGAGCGCAGCGAAGTATGTAGTCGACATCCACATCGTGGCAGCGCGAGCCGGCTGGAATGCTGTTGCGCTCCGTGCCACCTTCGTAAACAGACTGTCTCTGGTCCTTAAGGAGCACCTGGTGGCGAAGGACGAGCCACGGGATTTAGACGGGCTTATCGACCTGGTAATACGGTTAGACAACCGATTAACAGAACACCGACAGAAGCGAGACGAAGGGCGTGGTCAGGCACAAGCCGTCCCTCTTCCTCCCGGGTCCGAAAGGGAGCCGTCTTCCCCACGCTCCACAGCCAGGGTACTCCACGTGACGACAGCTCCCCCTGCTGCCATTGTTAGGAAAACGAGCAGGGCCAAAAAGAGATCAGATCAGAGACAAAGGAGGCTGGTCCGTGGGGAGTGTTTTCTCTGGAGCTCAACCGAGCACAGGCAGAAAAACTGCCCCAAACGGTCAAAACAGCAGCACTCGTCCTTAGAGACTGGGCTAAGGGTGGGTCATAATATTCACGCGGGGAAACCCCGACGATCTGCACGCATCCCAGTTACGATCCTGAGTGAGGATCTAACCCTTCACGCCCCAGCACTGGTAGACACGGGGTCGGAGGGGAATCTGCTGGATAGCAGATGGGCAAAGGAGGTTGGGCTCCCTCTAGTGGCCTTACCGTCACCATTGTCGGTACAGGCACTAGATGGCACCCTTCTTCCACTAATCACACATCAGACACAGCCAGTGACATTGGTTGTGTCTGGAAATCACAGGGAGGAGATTGTGTTTTATGTAACACCTTCTACCTCCCGAGTGATTTTGGGTTTTCCATGGGTGTTAAAACACAATCCCCGGATTGATTGGCTGTGTGGGGTTGTGACGCAGTGGAGCGAAACCTGCCACCGGGAGTGTTTAGGATCCTCGGTTCCACCCGGTGTGACAGCTAAGGAGGAGGTTTTAGTCCCCCCCAATCTGGCGGCGGTGCCAGCCGAGTACCATGACCTTGCTGACGTCTTCAGCAAAGATCTGGCACTCACGCTGCCCCCGCACCGTCCATACGATTGTGCCATTGATTTGATACCGGGCGCTGAGTACCCGTCCAGCAGGCTGTACAACCTCTCACGTCCGGAACGCGAATCAATGGAGACCTACATCTGGGACTCGTTAGCTGCCGGGTTGATCCGGAACTCCACCTCCCCGATGGGTGCTGGTTTCTTTTTTGTGGGCAAAAAAGACGGCGGACTCCGTCCATGCATTGACTACAGAGGGCTGAACGAGATCACAGTTCGCAACCGATACCCAGTACCTCTGTTGGATTCAGTGTTCACGCCCTTGCATGGAGCCAAAATTTTCACTAAACTGGATCTTAGGAATGCTTATCACCTGGTTCGGATCCGGGAGGGAGACGAGTGGAAGACAGCATTTAACACCCCGTTAGGTCACTTTGAGTATCTGGTCATGCCGTTCGTCCTCACCAATGCGCCCGCGACGTTCCAAGCGTTGGTTAATGACGTCTTGCGGGACTTCCTGCATCGGTTTGTCTTTGTATATCTGGACGATATACTCATCTTTTCTCCGGATCCTGAGACCCATGTCAAGCATGTACGTCAGGTCCTGCAGCGGTTGTTGGAGAACCGGCTGTTCATGAAGGGCGAGAAGTGCGAGTTCCACCGGTCTTCTTTGTCCTTCCTGGGGTTCATAATCTCATCCAACTCTGTCGCCCCTGATCCGGCCAAGGTTGCGGCGGTGAGAGATTGGCCCCAACCAACAAGCCGTAGGAAACTGCAACAGTTCCTCGGGTTTGCAAATTTCTACCGGAGGTTTATTAAGGGCTATAGCCAGGTAGTTAGCCCCCTGACGGCCCTGACCTCCACTAAAGTCCCCTTCACCTGGTCGGATCAGTGCGAAGCCGCGTTTAGGGAGTTGAAACGTCGGTTCTGGTCTGCACCCGTTCTGGTGCAGCCCAATCCCAATCGCCAGTTTGTTGTTGAAGTGGATGCCTCTGACTCAGGGATAGGAGCCGTGCTGTCCCAGAGCGGAGAGTCCGACAAGGTTCTCCATCCATGTGCCTATTTTAACCATAGGTTGACCCCGGCGGAGCGGAACTATGACGACGGCAATCGGGAACTTCTTGCAGTGAAAGAGGCTCTTGAGGAGTGGAGACACCTGTTGGAGGGAGCTGCGGTACCATTTACGGTTTTCACGGACCATCGGAACCTGGAGTACATCCGGACCGCGAAGCGTCTGAACCCCAGGCAAGCCCGCTGGTCACTGTTCTTCGGGCGTTTTGACTTCCAGATTACCTACCGCCCCGGGACCAAGAACCAGTGATCTGACGCCCTGTCCCGGGTCCATGAAGAGGAGGTCAAGGTCGAGCTGTCAGATCCACCGGAACCCATCATCCCCGAGTCCACTATCGTGGCAGCCCTCACCTGGGACATGGAGAAGACCGTCCGGGAGGCCCTGGCACGGAACCCGGACCCGGGGACCGGCCCAAGGAACAGACTCTATGTCCCACCGGAAGCCAGAGCTGCTGTCCTGGACTTCTGTCATGGGTCCAAGCTCTCCTGTCACCCAGGGGTGCGAAGAACCGTGGCAGTGGTCAGGCAGCGCTTCTGGTGGGCGTCTATGGAAGCCAACATCTGGGAGTATGTCCAGGCCTGCACCACCTGCGCCAGGGGAAAGACAGACCACCAACGGGCACAGGGTCTCCTCCAGCCGTTACCTGTGCCTCACCGCCCCTGGTCCCACGTCGGTCTGGACTTCGTCACGGGCCTCCCGCCATCCCAGGGCATGACCACCATCCTCACGATAGTGGACCGGTTCTCCAAGGTGGCCCACTTCGTGGCCCTCCCGAAGCTCCCGACGGCCCAGGAGACTGCAGACCTCCTGGTCCACCACGTCGTATGTCTGCATGGGATTCCGTCCGATGTTGTCTCTGACCATGGTCCCCAGTTCTCCTCGCAAGTCTGGAGGAGTTTCTGTAGAGAACTGGGGGCCACCGTGAGCCTCTCGTCCGGGTACCATCCCCAGACCAACGGACAGGTAGAGCGGGCCAACCAAGAATTGGAACAGGCCCTTCGCTGTGTGACCTCGGCGCACCCAACGGCCTGGAGCAACCATCTGGCCTGGATTGAGTACGCACACAACAATCAAGTTTGTCTGCCACCGGCCTCTCCCCGTTTGAGGTGTGTTTGGGGTACCAGCCCCCATTGTTTCCGCTTGTGGAGGGAGAGGTCGGGGTGCCCTCGGTCCAGGTCCATCTGAGGCGGTGCCGTCGGGTGTGGCGCTCTGCCCGCTCTGCCCTGCTCAAAGCCCGGACGAGGGCCAAGGCCCATGCAGACCGCCGGCGATCCCCGGCCCCTGCATACCAGCTCGGGCAGGAGGTTTGGCTATCGACGAAAGACATTCCGTTACAGGTGGACTCACAAAAACTGAAGGATCGGTACATCGGCCCCTTCCCCATCATCAAGGTCCTCAGTCCTGCCGCGGTGAAGCTGAGGCTGCCAGCTTCACTGCGGATCATCCTGTCTGCTCAGGCCTAGGCTTTTACCTCTCAAGTCCAAGCCAAAGGACAAAGTCACGGCTTTGACTCCTCAAAACACTGGCTTTGACTCAAAGCCTTGGCTTTTGCAGAGTCAAAGTCCATGACCAGGTTTTGACTTTTCAAGGCCAAAGCTCAGGCCTAGGCTTTTAGCTCTGAACTCCAAGCCCAAGGCCAAAGCCAAGGCTTTGACTCTTCAAAGCCAAGGTCCAGGTCAAGGCTTTAATCCGTCAAAGCCACGTCAAAGGCCAAGGCTAAGATCTACAAAAAATTGGGCCTTTAGGTCCATCAAGACCAAGGAGTTAACTTAATTTTTATACCTGTGCACTTTAACAAAGTGTGGGGGTAATTTTTTTCAGGGGGGAGATGGTAAAACGATGGCCTCAAGACCAGAGGATTGTTGATTCAAACCACCGTTTGGCTGCAAAATCACTAAGGTCCTTCATCCCTAACTTGCTCCAGATGTGTGAGCGCTTTGTATGGCAGCACACTTACACTGGTGTGTGAATGTGTGGCTGGGTGAATGTGAGGCATCACTGTAAAGTGCTTTGAACTTCTGAATCAGATGGAACCATTTTTCAGTCCTGTGTAATCAACTTTGAACAAAATAACTCAAAAGGTTTTGAATGAGTGAATGAGGTTCAGCCAAGGAGAAAGTGATTCAATTTTCAGAGTAATTAGTTAAAAGTGAAGGTCACCAGCCAAGGTGAAAAATTTGGCTCAATATAGGAATATAGCTTTATGTATATACAGAATCACAAATATGTATAGGCTATTTTGAGAAATTGGTTAAAACACTGTTATACCTAATATTAAATACTATTATCAAGTCATATGTCACCGTTCTATTTGTCACATGACCTTTGACCTTGGATAACCCTGAAATAAAAAACACCAAGATCATAATGAAATTATGACAGACACTTACAGCTTACATGCAAAACAAATCCTTAATTTGCACCTTAATATACATAATTAAATTGATCATAAAAGGTATAAATTTTAAAAGGCAAAAATTTAAACATTAGTAAACCCACCAAAGCTCCCTGAGGTGAAGCAGTGCAGTGGCAAGGTGATGTTTTGTGTTTTCCAGATGTGTGCACTCTTATTTTGTTTAATTTCATTTTTAAAGTCACTTTTGTTGTTTGTACACTGCATATTTTGGGTGGCAGGAGTTTGTGAAAGTGGGATTTTGTTTTCTGCCATGAACAACATCACGTCACTCTGCAACCTCACATCACAGATGCTGATGTCAAAACGTGCACACCACTGAACTGTGACAGATCTAAATGTGGCTGCATATGAATACTGTCATGCTATTTATCATATGTTACCTGAACGCAAAAATTTGTGCATGGATAAAGAGAGAGAAAGAGAAAGATCCATGCCAGGAATTGATCCCAGGTCTACATGTCGGTCGCCCAGCTCCTTATCCCACTGAGCCACCTGCTCTGCATTTGTAATTGCTGCCTGTTAACATGGATAAAAATGTAGAAGGTTAAATATGTATGTCTGCAGCTCAGTATGGATAAATCTATTATAGTCACATTATTTTATATCCTTTCTGCATAACGTCTCCATTTAAGAAGGTTCAGGTGCACAGTAACAGATCACTGCACCACTCAGTGTTGTATAAAGTACCGGAAAATCACACTTAAGAAAAAGTACAGATACCCATTAAAAAAATGACTTTGGTAGAAGTTCAAGTCACTGATTGAAATGCTACTCAAGTAAAAGTCTTAAAGTATCTAGTATTTATTGTACTTAAGTATGACAAGTAATGTACAACTAAATGTACTCAAGTATTGAAAGTAAAAGTACAAGTAAATGTTAATAATCAAAAATGGACTGATTTTTTTTATATTACAAAGTTTATCTAGGCTTGTAAATGATTAGTATTAAATACTGAAAACTGTGCACATCACACAAAAAAACTTCAGAAACAAGGTTTCAAAACCTAAACGAGAGTAGGCTACTCACTAGGTGTTCACAGGAAACACTTATTTATTTCTATATGTATTTATTTATTTTCATTGTTACATGGTTTTATCTTTTCTGTTGTGTTTTGTTTCATTAGGTTCTTTTTGTCTCATTCTCTAAAACTGTATTGTAACATTATTAGTCTATTATTATTATCTATTATTGTCTATTATGTAGATTATTATTGTTGTTGCTATTATTATTAATATATGAATAAAAATACATTTAAAAAATTACAATTTGACTCTTTTACGACAACGAATGCTGAGCCATTAATTATACAGAAAACAAATCAACACAAACGTGCTGACGCGAACAGCTTAATGCTAACTTTAACATTGAAAACGCCATAGACATGCTAACGCGTTAGCATTGGTCCCGTTTTTAAGTTATAAAATACATCTATCAACTGTTTCAGAAGACCATAACAGGTTGGTTTAACATAAAATATTAAATATTACTCATAGACATATGTTCTTCAGGGTTTTAGCGGGGAAAAATTAGGATAAAGCGAAATAAAACAATGAATCCATGAGTCGAAGATCGAAGCACTGCTTTGATCTGTGAATCACTGCTTGATTGGTTCAAGGTTCAAAGCAAAGCCGCGCTGCAGAAAAGTTGATTACAGACCCGCTGCAGGTCTGTAATCAATGTGGAGAGACGATCATTTTCAAACAAGTGCGCAACTGCAAAAAAGCCTATCTCATGCCTCATGACAAATCAGCCCTGACTTCATTGCAGTCACTAGTAATCAGTGGTGTCTCTGGGTAAAAACACGACTTTTTTTGTGTGCGTGGTGTTTTTTTTTTTTTTTTGTAACGAGTAACGGCATGGTGTATAGAAAATATATCGGAATAGAAGTATGCAATTAAGGTCGGAAATGTAGTGAAGTAAAACGGTATGTGCACAATCAGGTGTTACCATTTTAATAATGCAATGTTACCAACCTATATCTCAGAAAATAATGCCATTAGGGACATTAGAAGCTATTGCTAAGAACCCTTAGGCATACCTTTATCTGTGCCCTGCTTTTTACAGTTTGGAAATGCATAAAAAACCTCAAAAATGGTGAATATATGGTGAAAAAATGCAATTTTTTGCATGTTACCTAGTTTCATGTGAAATTTGCTCATTATATAATAAAGCTGATATTTATCCTCTCGAACCTTTCAAAGAACTACACCAATCAGTGACATTCCCAGTATTTCTCTGGTCATGACACAAGTTACGGAATCAAAATATCTTCATTTGGAGCCAAGCAGCAGTCATTTGAGTAAAATAATAGGTTTGTAACCAGAATCCAAATTTGTCAATTCATTTGAGAAAACACTATGTTCTAAACATAAATCCTTTGATTTCATAATTCCTGTTTATTAGATTTGACACCTAAATGGATCCCCTACAAAACAGTGCTAGTAATTTGTTTCAGTTTTATTGCTGGAACTTCTGGGAAATTCACATAATCAGGGATGCGGATGTCCCCCAAAATATTGTAGTCTCCGTAGTAGCATACTCACAGAGAGGCATCACTAGGTGCAGGAATGATACCAATATATTTCACTAGAGTGTCTTTGTCTCAAACATGATCTAGAAATTGGAAGTGATATATTTATTTTTAATACCTCAAGAATGACAATTTGTGCCAAATGTAGAATCCGTAGAGCCTTGTAATCTCTGTAGTAGTAGCTCTATACTGGAATCACTTGTAAAACTACACTCAACAAAAATATAAACGCAACACTTTTGGTTTTGCTCCCATTTTGTATGAGACAAACTCAAAGATCTAAAACTTTTTCCACATACACAATATCACCATTTCCCTCAAATATTGTTCACAAACCAGTCGAAATCTGTGATAGTGAGCACTTCTCCTTCGCTGAGATAATCCATCCCACCTCACAGGTGTGCCATATCAAGATGCTGATTAGACACCATGATTAGTGCACAGGTGTGCCTTAGACTGCCCACAATAAAAGGCCACTCTGAAAGGTGCAGTTTTGTTTTATTGGGGGGGGATACCAGTCAGTATCTGGTGTGACCACCATTTGCCTCATGCAGTGCAACACATCTCCTTCGCATCATCCGTGAAGAGAACACCTCTCCAACGTGCCAAACGCCAGCAAATGTGAGCATTTGCCCACTCAAGTCGGTTACGACGACGAACTGGAGTGA
Source organism: Thalassophryne amazonica (assembly GCF_902500255.1). Taxonomy (NCBI): domain Eukaryota; kingdom Metazoa; phylum Chordata; class Actinopteri; order Batrachoidiformes; family Batrachoididae; genus Thalassophryne; species Thalassophryne amazonica. The sequence continues at coordinate 28,288,799 of NC_047124.1, forward strand.
GGTCGAGACCCCAATGAGGATAACAAGCATGCAGATGAGCTTCCCTGAGACGGTTTCTGACAGTTTGTGCAGAAATTCTTTGGTTATGCAAACCAATTGTTTCAGCAGCTGTCCGAGTGGCTGGTCTCAGACGATCTTGGAGGTGAACATGCTGGATGTGGAGGTCCTGGGCTGGTGTGGTTACACGTGGTCTGCGGTTGTGAGGGTGGTTGGATGTACTGCCAAATTCTCTGAAACGCCTTTGGAGACGGCTTATGGTAGAGAAATGAACATTCAATACACGAGCAACAGCTCTGGTTGACATTCCTGCTGTCAGCATGCCAATTGCACTCTCCCTCAAATCTTGCAACATCTGTGGCATTGTGCTGTGTGATAAAACTGCACCTTTCAGAGTGGCCTTTTATTGTGGGCAGTCTAAGGCACACCTGTGCACTAATCATGGTGTCTAATCAGCATCTTGATATGGCACACCTGTGAGGTGGGATGGATTATCTCAGCAAAGGAGAAGTGCTCACTATCACAGATTTCGACTGGTTTGTGAACAATATTTGAGGGAAATGGTGATATTGTATATGTGGAAAAAGTTTTAGATCTTTGAGTTCATCTCATACAAAATGGGAGCAAAACCAAAAGTGTTGCATTTATATTTTTGTTGAGTGTATGATGGAGGTTTTACAACAGAAATTTTGGTCCAGTCTTTTGACTCACATTATAGGACACAGAAATAACACCATTTCCAATGCTTTGGTGTGTAACGTTTTGGAATAAAAGAGTTCTTCACAAACCTAATGTAGTCTCCGTAGTACCTGTTTTTGTTCACAAGGATCAAGCACTCAAGTCTGTCACCGAAAAAAATCTAAATGGTATTTGCTCATGAAATTCTGCATGAAGATCCCTTGGGATGTTGTTATCATTGTGAAATAAACTATTAAGCATTATACTGAATTTCATTTTTCACCAAAAGTGAAACACTAGTGGTACACCTGATTGTGCAATTACCGAAAAGTGAAAATAAGCTGAATTACAAAACTCAAGTAAAGTAAAAAGTCTCCTAAAACGTACTTAAGTACAGTAGTGAAGTAGTTTTACTTCGTTACTATACAACACTGGCACCACTTACTGCAAAAACTGCTTGATTTAACATGAAAACATCTTCTTTGTGTGTTTGACAAGCAGACATCAAATCTGGTGAGATCATTTCACACACTGTTTACTGGGTTTCGACAAAAGTTTCCCAAATCCCACTGATTAGTCCGGGGGATGCGAGTCGTTAGTTACGCAGTATTGAACTTCAAACGAGTTGTCGCATTTTTTCCTCGGAAACCTAGTTTCTCTAATGAACCAGTGGCTTTTACAAGCCTCTCATTCATGTCTGATGTAGTGTCGATGCTTGATGAAAGTTGAAGCTTTTGACAAAAAGTTTCCTCCATATGAGGTTAAGTCCAATATTGGCCCAGAGGCCTGTTAGTGTTTATCTCCGGATTCCATAGTGTCAAGTGGATGAGAGTCTATAACTCCTCCTGGATGGGACGCAAGTCCAACACAGGTTACTTCCCAGCCAAGACCAGTGCTGCTGGCTGAATGGTCCCCCCTAGAAATTGGTCCGCCCTGCCTTCACTGTGCATGCATCTGAGACCGACTCTCTGAGTCTGACTCTCTACACCCAAACAGATCAAAGGGAATAATGTGATTATTAACATCAGATGACAAAGTAAAACCTAAAATAAAACCTTAAATAATTTCTAAAGTCAGCTTTAAGCAGAAACAAGGCACTAATCGTTGAATCGCTACTGACGTTCCAAGATGACGTAGGTGCAGCAGCACGTCAGACTCAGACGTGTTGCTGTGGCGTTCTGATTGGTCCCCCGTCTTTTATTGTGAAATAATGCTGAATTTATGTGGAAATGATTGTTGTACAAAAGTTTCAGATATCTGTCGCTGAGATAGATGACGACTGGAGTGTTGTGTGGGCCGCTGAAGAGGAGGTACTGCTGGCCCACCACCACCAGATGGCGCCCTGCTTGGAGTGCGGGCTTCAAGCACGAGAGGGCGCCGGAGCCACTGGGAGTGACAGCTGTCACTCTTCATCAGCACCAGCTGTCACTCAGCCAACTCATCACCATCTCCATAAAGGCCGGACTGCGACTCCACCTCCTCGCCGAGAAATCAACTACCAATCAGGTAATTTTCTCTGCTGACTCAAAACATTGAGTAATAATCTGAACTTCCTTGCAGCCGTTTTCCTGTGGTGTGTCCTTATCTGTGGGATTGGCGTTTGGTGTGATCAGCGACGGCTTCGCTTCACACCCCAACCAGATAAGTGGTTAGACAGGAGCTGCACGAGTGTGTGATTGGAGGTGGAGGTTCTCCCTCCTCATTGTGTACAGACTGTGGGATTACTGAGTGTGCGACCTCACACTCATCAGGACTGTCTCTGTTCTCTGCCAGCAGTACCGGGTCTGACTGCTGAAGACAGCAGCCACCTGGGGCGCAGGGCTTGGCGGCTCCGGTGTTCTTCAGCTCCGTTGGCGGTGGAAGCTGTGTGGATCTGGCTCTTCTCTCGCCAGGCGTCTTCTATCATCGAGCCTGCCCACACGTCACCTGGTGTATGATTGACAGTCACTATATTGTTATTGTCTGTACGTCGTTGTGTGATTCACAACATTAAATTGTTACTTTTGGCTTATCCATTGTCCGTTCATTTACGCCCCCTGTTGTGGGTCCGTGTCATGACACTTTCACAACATGGAGTGCAGTATGAAGCAGAAACAAGGTGATAGTCAGTGAATCCCTGCTGATGCTCAGAAATGACACATGCACAGTGAAGGCAGGGCGGATCGATTTTTATGGAGGACCATTCGGTTGGCGACACTGGTAGCCACTTACAACTTGGTGGAATAAAACAAGGCAGATTAAGTGTCAGGTAGCATGAGTGGGAGTCAAACCCAGGTCTACAGATTGGCAGGTCACTATTCTACCTGCTCCACGGTAAGAAAATCAAGTTATTCCACTTTGCACTGTTCATGGATTAAACCTGCATAATGAAGACTTTGTATTTACAATTCATCAGCTATGTGATTCAGCTCAGATTACTCATGTGCACCGTATCAGTGCTCATTCAGCAGTACTGCTGCCTGTTGCATCATGCTGCCTTGCTCAGGGCTACGCCATTGTATACTTCCTTATGCTTCCCTCCATTTCTTTCTCTCTCTTCCTTCGTCAGCTGTGCTCATTCTCTCCCTGTGTCAGTTTCTGTGCCAGACAGTCGCAGCGGGGTGTCCGTCTCTGAAGACAGACACACTCATACTTGTGGAATAACACGCTGCTACGTGCGCACATACGCAAAGCAGCTTGTTCTTTTTTGTTTTGTTTTTTGTACAAATACAAACCAAGATTCATTCTTGGACTCTCACATACAAATACTCTCAGAATGTACGTGCATGCATGCATGTGTGTGTGTGTTAAACTAGGGCAGAGTAACTTATTTGTAATTTAAATACCATAGCTTCTGATTACATCTGCATAGGTGATAGAGAAGAAATGTTGATATTCCCCCTTGCATTAATTAAGTACCCACCTTAGTGGGATGCAGTTGATGGTGACTTCTTGGACATGAAACCAGGCAGCTGTCATCAATGAGTAACATGTAGTCGGCACTGAACTCCCTTGAGAAACACCCTTGTGATTACGTTGCCCAGCATGGCGCGTAAGTCCCCCTGTAGTTGTTGCAATCCTAGTGGTTACTATTTCCGAGACGACCAACCAGTCATTTCTTCCAGTCACCCAAATGATACACCTGCCACCCAAATGGAAGCAAAGATTGCCTGTATTGCCAGTAGAGCAGCATCTCCACCTGCCTGAAGAAGTTCACCTCCAATACCACATAGTCCATGAGCCAGTCATGAATTTTGACCTAATCAGTACCACTTAAGGGGAAAAAAAAACACACTTAGAATCCAGCCTCAGTGTATCATGGCCTACACAAAAATGTATGATAGCCATCCCAGGGTGGTAGCTGTAGCCAGGTAGGGGTCAATGAAGAATTACACAGAGGTCAAACTTTAAAAATGCTGCAATCATGTTGAAAACTATATCACATTATTTGTCTGATCATAACAATTTCAAAAAGGTATAGTTTGGACTATCTATGATGGAATGTTCTGGAGTTATGGGGTATAAAACAGCAAAAATAGTGACAAAGGTCAATTTCTTTTTGAACAAGGGGTCAAAAGTTAAAGTTGCTCCAATTTCAGCAAAAAATGACGCAAATTATTGGTTGAAATAAAAGGATCAATAAATGGAACAGTTTTGACTGTGTTGAATGCTTTGTCTCCAAAGTAAATGTCAAACAAGGTCAACATCTATTGGATTCTATGACATGTGACATATGTTACCCTGTAACATGATACCTAAGCATGACAGATGGAGCAAACTATTCCTTTTTAGAACCCTATTAACCCAAACAATAATTTGCATAATTATTTACTGAAATTTGAGCAACTTTAATATTTGACCCCTGTACAAACTTAAATTGACCTTTGTCACCATTTTTGCTGTTTTGACCCCATAACTTCAGAACATTCCGTCATAGATAGTCCAAACTATACCTTTTTGGAATCCTTATGATCAGACAAGTCATGTGATATAGTTTTCAACATGATTGGAGCATTTTTAAAGTTTGACCTCTGTGTAATTCTTCATTGATCCCTACCTGGCTACAGCTACCACCCTGGGATGGCTATCATACATTTTTGTGTAGGCCATGATACAAGTGTCGTCTTTTTCCCCTTAAGTGGTACCGAAAACCTGCTTGGCCCGTGGACTAACAGATCCTTGCAGCTTTACCTACACTCAGCTGCTTCTGTTGCAGTCTGCATGAGGTTTGCTTATTCGACTACAAGAAAACTGGCACTTGACACATCCGCCATCATGGCAGAAGGATCAGCCTTACATAGCTGCTTAAGGTAACTGACCTGACAAGGCGGTACAGCACCTGTCGGGACCGTGCCGTCACTTACAACGACTGAGGTAAGATGAGGTGTGGGTTTGGAGAAACGCAGTGCTTCAGTCCTTCTTTAAACAGGCCAAGGGTCACTGGACGACAGATGGTGTGTCATCTGTTCACATATTCCACTAACATTCTTCCTTGTCTACCTTTAGCACCTTCACTGGGTGCTTTCTCAACTCCCTGTGCAGCCCAGAATTGCTACTAAGCCATATGCTATGTCTACCCTGCACAATATTCAGAGGGCACTTGGAATATCAACAAGATGTTTTACCTCTCACATAAATCCAGTGAGATAAAACACATGCATGTGTGGGGGGGGGGGAGTATGATTGTAGCGCCTCATCGTGGCTCATGTATCTTATTTTTTTCCCCTTCTCCTCGGGTGTTTTGGTGAACCTTGGTTGTGACAGTTCCCACCTCAGTGGAGGCTTCAGGCATGGCGGCGTGACGCCTGACAGAGCAAGGCTGCAGAGCTCTGCATCATGCACCTACACGGCCACCCCTCTAGGGGCACCGGCTTGCCCCCAACCAGCGCAACTCGACCCGGTAAGTCTATAAAACAAAATGTAGATCAGACAGGTGCTAGATGATAGGTGAGAAGGAATACGAAATACACATGATTGGAGTCCCAAGAAAGCATGAAAGGAGGCGCTGATTTGCACACTTAAGCATCCAAAGCGATGAGGGGGGGTCAATTCTCCACCCATAGGGTCGAGTTTTGCTCTTTAGCTTGAATTAAGGATGTCCTGAGCAATTATGTTTGGCCCCAATCCTGATCTGAGTCATTTAACCCTCTGGGGCTGACGCCGTCATATACGACGGCTAAAACCAAGCTTTACTAAATTATAAATAACTTTTGAATGATATGAGATAGAAATTTACTTTTTGTTTTTGTTTTTTTCTGAAAAGTTAACTCCGCGGACCTTCGAGCCAGCCATCGGCCATTTTTGTACTCCTCATAGAAGCTGTGTGATGACGTGCGCAATGTGAGTGTCCAATCAGAATTGGTTCACCGTCATGGTTTTCCAAAATCCAATCATAGGGCAGATTTACCTCACGTGAATAGCCAAAGATTGTTTTCAGGAGTGATATGTTACTAGTTGGCCCGTTTGAATAGCCCCCTGGGTGCTCCAGTGAGTACATACTATTAGTACATACTCAGTGCGCCAACCGCCATTACGCACAGCGCTCAGTGAAAGCAGGAGCACACATAGAGCCTCTGATGACAATCTCACATGCTCAAACAAAGAGTGTGTAACTATCAGGATTGCTCCACTAGTTTGCATGTGAATGTTACTGGATAACTCTGTTGCTTTCAAGATTCAAGATTCAATACTTTATTGCCATGCAACCAATGCAAGTTGCTAGGGATTTGTTTCAGTGTGCTCGTAAACAAGAGACATAAAAAGCATAAGCATACACACAATACTCCACATAAAATCACACACATTATATCTGAAGAATAAAAAAAAATTATCTGTGTAAAACACTGTTTACCATAGCAATGGACAACAAAACGCATAGACCATTTTGTATATATTGTTCAAATTGTGCATTTGCACATTGTTTGAACCTTTTTGTTGTTCAGTCTTTCACACAAGATCTCAAATTACCTTTATAAAGTGTCAAAACAGTTGTTTATTATAGTTTACTGTGTGTTTTGAATAAATGTGTGTGGAAAATTATTTTTCGCTTTATTTTTTCCTTGCCTATTTTGATTGTAAACTTTTATTACACTTATAAAACACAACAAAAAACATATATATTCTGAAAGCACAGGTTGTCCTGAAGAAAAAAGAGACATAAAACTTGATTGTGGGATGCAGGGAGAGCTGTTAACAGCAATAATAAAACATTTATGCCAGGCAAGTGAACTGTCCAAAAAATGCCCTCAGACCCCAGAGGGTTTTAATATTGAGTATCTACTGATTCAGAGTCCCAATCACTTACTTTTATTTTCCAAATGTTATACTTGCAAGGGATGCATTGTGAGAGCATTACAGACAATCCAGTGTAGAAAAATACCTTAAATCCAAGCTGCTCCTCAATATTTATTTTATTTAACAACATAAGTAAACAAACTAAATTTTTTATAATCGTGCTTATCAATGCAGCTTTATGCAGCACTGCAGTAGTAAAACTAGACCACTCCATCTGTTGTGTGTTTGTGCTGTCGCTTGCTGATGATGCCATCATTAAGCGCAAAACGTGATTGGCCGGTCGATGCAGGGAGCATTGTGGGTAATGTAGTTCAGATGCACTTTGGACATTACAGTGTTACTGTCCACTCAACGCAGAAACAAAATGGACTAATTTTAACATTGTTTTATTTTATTTCTTTGTGCCTGGCAGCATAATTTAATCGCCAAGACTTGGTGGGAGAGAGGAGATCTCACAGCACAGCAGCTTTTAGCTCGTAAATGACGGTGCATCTAATACCGAGATAAACTGTGACTTCTAATACAGTGTTTTACTGCTTTTGAAAGATGATGACATTGTTTGGGGTTTTATTTTTTTATTCATTCATTTTTCATGCGTTCTTTTTGTGTTTGTGATCCTTGAATTTACCCAGCAGCCTCTGTGGTGCTTAAAGTGAAACTGGTTTATCAGAAGCGGACAGTGTAATCTGATGTGGCCGCGTCCAAATCAATGCTAAAAGTTATTGGTTATCTGTAATAAAGATAATTTTTTTTAGCAGTTTATCGGTTTAGTGTCATAAAAGATAACTTTTCAGCTATCGGATTAATGGTTATCAAAGCTAACTTTTTGGTGAGCTGTGCCCACCACTGCATGTACAGTAGCTGTTAGCAGGAGGTCAGGGCGGGTAAGCACTGCTTGATTGTTCATTCAAAAGCACGCACGAAGCAGCATCCATCGAAAAGAGACTTGGTATGTGTTTGGGCTGAAGCAGAGTGTAGTTTTTCTTTTGAAACTGTTCTGAAACATGACGTGGTGCTGCTGGTTGGCTTGCAGAAAGCATTGAATAAAGTGGTGGCTACAGCGCTGTTGATGCGGCTTATGAAAAGGACTAATGACGCAATGCAGATGGATCAGTGTGAAACTCGTGTTGAATGAAGCTGATACTAATCAATCAAAAATGGCCTTGCGCAGAGCTGAAACCAAGCTTTGCGATGAGATTGGGAATTTAAACCTGATTTTTGAAGATTCTATAGTCTTGGTGAAGATGTGGGCTGTGGGTGCTTTCTAGGTTTTGTAATTCCTGCAGCATATTGCAAAAGTTTCTGTTACTTTTTTCTCTCTTATGTACTTCACCAAGGTTATTTCTGCACTAGTCATTATTTACTTGCACTATTCAGAGTTGTATTTCCTTTTGAAGTGTTTGTCAGCCATGCATAACTCAACATTTGACCCTCCACCCCTCCTTTGCTCAGTAGTTCTCCGTCTAGAACATCTTTGCGAACATCACATGCTCTCCATCTCTATTTTTCCCTCCACCCTATTACAGCCAATCTTGTATAAGATGATTTTGTCTCATGTTCATCTGGGTCAAACTAATTCTCCGACACAGCAACAGATGCGACAGCTGCGCGACGTAGTGGATTACACAAAAGATCGTTCGCTCTAAGCGATTCCACACACTTCTTCGGCTGAAGCAAACATGAGATTGCGCTCTCGTTCTCCCTCTCATCTGTGCTCCTCTCTTTGTATACCTCCTCCTGCTGCACTCATTTCATTCTCATTTGTTATAAATCAGAGACAAGCGTGCACATCAAGCATGCACACTGCAATCTCTGCAGGAAATGAAAGAAGAAGACCATAAAATCAGGGATGTTCTTGTACAGGAGGTGATTTTATTGTATTGGGACGCCCCCACAAGCTGCTTTGGAATACTGGGGATGTTAAATAAAAGAGTAACAGTAATCATCAGAACCTCCACACACCCACGCAGAACCCCCAAGTCAATAGATAGAAAATTCTACTGGACGCTTAGTTTTCCTTCTTCTTTTCTTCAGCTGTGCGTGAAGTTCAGCTCTACTTGGCTGATCTCTACAGGTGTTTTCCAACACGTGAGCAGCAAGATCGTAGGCACGCTCATGCCATAAAATGACTGTATTTTAATTCCGTCATGGCTCTGTTCAAATATGCGCAGACATTTATGGGAAAAGCATTAGTCACTACAGAATGATTTTTCATACAGGCAGGTTATTTATTGCACTATACAAATAGAAAAAAATTCTACAACTACTCATTCCCCCCCACCCCGCCCTGACTAAGTACCGAATACAGGCTCATTCATCAGTGCTGATGTCGTTCAATGCCTTCATTTATCAAACGTTGCGTTAAAAAAAAAATTGTATCTGTTAAGTACAGAAAAATCTGTATTTATCAACTAGGCACACGCTGGTTGTACACACATCAGTAAGTATCAGCTGTTGATAAATCCCACATGTCCTGAAGCACATTCATGGTCATTTGCATTTAAGAAACACCCTCAATTAACCATATATGGTAACAAGGTGTTTGCTGCTTGTGTTGCTCACCAGAAAAACAGAAAAAGAGAGCAAAGAAAGTTTGAAGCTAAGTCTTTTTGAAGCCAAACATTCATCATGACCATTCACTTATGGTGTCATGTTGCCTCTTAATTTAGACATTACAATCACTAATGGATGTAATTTTAACAAGCGTTAAGAAGCTTGAGCAAGCTCACCACAATAACCAGCATAAAACTTTCCATTTAGCTGAATAAGTCAACAATTATTTATCGTTACAGTTACCTCAGAATCCACTGCACTGCTGTCTTTATCATCATAAAATCTCTCCAAACAAAATTTGAGAAATGAAAATATATTTTTAATACACAGTAAAACTGCAGGGGACGAATTGATTTATGCCTTGTAGTAGCAGGTGGAGACTGAAGTGCTTGTTGACGATCAGAAGCTGCTGTTTTATTTCACACAGTTGTCTTTTGTAGGTTTTGTCAACAATGAGGCTAAGTGTCTGTTTATAATTTGACATAATTACTAATTATGTTTATTAATTTAAGCAATTAAATAATGTATGTGGGTGAAGTTGCATACTGTGACAGCAACATTGATTTCTAGTTGCAATATATGTATATACGTATATTTACACACAGTTGGTAAATTCCATACTTTGTAGAGAAATGTTGACAAATTGTTTAATTTTCCTCAGTGTTTCCTGTGTGTGACACGTGCATCCAATTGGGCCAGCTGTTCTTTGCAAGAGATTTACTGAGCGTATAATTGGTGGTGAAATCAGCATCCAAATATTCCCTATCAGGCAGATAATATTTCTCCAAGAAGTAACTTATTGTATGAGATATCTCCCACAGTTCCATTCTGCCATCTCATTATAGAACAGGCATCTGATTTCAGTGTTGGATCAATTAATGTCCAGTAGAAAGACGTTGGATTATTCAGGATAACACCTGCTGCTTCTAACTGGTTTTCAGTTTAAACCTTTCAGAGCAAAGTGACTGGACTGACGCAGGCGTGAGCCGTGAAGGCATCAGTTCACGTCTGGGAGCATGTCACCAGATCCCTCTGGTATATCCCCACCTCCTGAAAGCAACCATGTATCCTGTTACAGCCAGGTGAGACATGGGTGTCCCCTTGACCTTTTACAGGTCCTGGTGTCCTCAACACTGAGCCACCTGCGTGTCGGCCAAAATATCAGTCGATGTTCCCTGACAATCCAAATAATCCACTCCCGCTAAGTAACCATTCGTCTGATACAAAGTCATTCCAATGGCACCCAAGGTTCCTCCAAAGGCACCTAGTACCTTAGGTCACTGGGTTAGTATCCAAGTCTCCCAACCCTAAAGACCTGGACATTTGTTCTCCTGCAACGGTATCAATATCACCAAACACCTCTGTCCAATGACCTGATGATTCCATAAATCATTCATCAGATCATTGGACAGAGGTGTTTGGCGATGTTGCTACCATTGCAGGAAAAGATGCCTTTGATTCAATTTTTTTCAATGTATTTCAATTTATTTTCATTTATAGCGCCAAATCACAACACGCAACACACTTCACGCAAGTGAGGTCTAACCTTACCAACCCCTAGAGCAAGCACACAGGTGACAGTGGTAAGGAAAACCTCCCTCTGAGGAAGAAACCTCAAGCAGACCAGACTCAAAGCGGTGACCTTCTGCTTGGGCCATGCTACCGACAGAAATTACAAAACAATTCACAATACGAATATACAGGAAATGTTACCAGTGCACAGCACAGGAGAGTTTCAGGAACAGATCAGGAGGGTTTCAGGAAAGTAACCATAAAGGCGTCTCTTCATCTTCAAGGCCAAGAATGTATTGACAAGTCCAAGAAGTCATGAAAAGCCTGGACCCTCATTGATCAAACTTTATATATAAATGGTTGGAAATGCTGGCTTGCATTTACACACAAATACATAATAAAATACCAGATTTATAGCTTAGCCTACTAACTATATTTAATTTTACTACTAGTCTACATACTAAATTACCTATACTACAATCTTCTCCTGTGATGTCTGATCTTTCTTATGTCTTATTACTTATTATATTATATATACTTTTTTCTTGAGCTGCTTGGGTGGGTAGGGAGAGTTCCCATGGGATAAAAAAAGCTTTTCAACCTACCATCCCTGGTTCTCAAGACCAGGCACCTTAGTGGCTCTACTCTACTCTACTCTATTCTACTCTCCTATTTTACTCTTCCTTTTTACATATTTAGATATACCTTCATATACTAGCATAGTTCCAATTTAGAATTGGAATATAATATACAAGATATACCTTACTGAATTTCCATGCATGCCAGAGACCACCATCCCCACCCCCCACTTCCACAAAGTACAGATTGGTCATCCCTGCACTGAAAGGTACTGTACATTTGCATACCAATCACATGCCTTTGCACAGCCCCATTCCACTACGTTATATTTATTTTACAGTGAACATAGTTTTGCCTGTTTGACTATTTGACTCTTTTACTTCTTCCACAGTAAAATCACCAGTGTTAAATTAACACTGACAGTCAACATAAGGCCCCACTCTGACCAGAGTAGGACTATATGTACACTGGCAGTGTTAATTTAACACTGTCAGTGTTAGTTTTACACTGGTGATTTTACTGTGTACAGAAGTATTTTTCCTTTTCTTTTTATTGTTGTTTATGCACCAATAACACCAGATCAATTTCCTCATTTGTTATAACTTACTTGCCAATTAATTTGATTCTGATTCTGAAATAGGTGGACATCAAATCAGAAAGAGTTGGAACAACATGGAAAATAGCCAAAGCAATGTTCCTTTACAATTACTTTGACTTATACTACACTGCAGACAGTATGAACCTGACGGTTTGTGTTTTGTGTGGTCAGCTTCATTTAATTTGTTAATACACATCCATTCCAGCATTTAAGGTCTGTAACACATTCCCCAAAAAAGTTGGGATAGGGAATTTATTCTAAATGTGAAGATTAAATCATCACTGGACTTCATTTACATCAATCATTAAGAAATATTCACAGTACAGTACTGTTTAGTAAATCTGTGTCAAATAGGCAGCTCTCAAAAATTGGAGACTAGTGAGGGAAGCCACCAAGACACAACCACAATTAATTTTTCTTTCTCGTGATCTTTTCCCGTTTCCACATGAGAATGATGTGCTTCATGATTTCAGTTGAGAGCTTTACAGCCTTATTCCATTCCGGATGCTCATTCTGCCGCCTCGTTTGTGGGCGATGTCGGGCTCAGCGCCTCGCCAAAGGACATGCTGACATACAGAATCAGTGTGGGATCGATCCACCCAAAGGTGCTCCAGGGTACTCGTGTAATCGTTAAGATAAGATAAAATCTCATTGATCCCATAAGCGGAAAACATATACAAGGTTATTTATTTGTTTATTTATTTAATTTCACCCGAAGGCCTTGATAAAAATTTATCTTCATGAATCTCTGCAGCCCTTTTCCATCATTAAATTTCAAACCCCACAGTTTATGCTTATTTGAAATTTGGCTATGTTCAGGTCCACAGCTGTTTGGAAAAAAAAGTTGTCAAATTTGTTATTCTGTCTGTGTATACCACCACAGTGGAGGTGAAATTAAGGTGTGTTGTGTTGATTTTCAGCTTTAATTCAAGGGGTTCAATAAAACAGCCATTTTTACACACAGTTCCTCCATTTTAAGAGACCACAAGTAATTGGACACACAAAATATAACGTATTAATCTCAATACTAACCATCACTTTACAGCCAGTTTGTTTATTAGATGAGGATGAATACATAAACATTTTAAGTTATTGAATATGCCATGGAACGCATTTATAACAATCATTAAAATAAATATCAAATATTGTGTTAACAAGTGTGGCAATGACAATATCTTGAGTATATCGCTATGACCTTGAAATTGAGCCCAATGTAACTGTAATCAACTGGTGTCGGGGATTACCCAAGTCACCCTTATGCTAAATATGAATTAAATTGCTCAAGTAGTTTTTGAGATATCGCGCTAACAAGCGTGGCAATGACAATAACTTGAATATCTCACTGTGACCTTAAAATTGCCCCCAGGGTCACTGTAACTGACTGGCGTTGGGGATCACCCAAATACACCCTTATGCTAACTATGAATTAAATTGGTCAACTGGTTCATGAGATATTGTGCTAACAAGGGTGGCAATGACAATATCTTGAATATCTCATTGTGACCTTGAAATTGATCCCAATGCCAACGTAGTCAACTGGTGTCTGGGATCACCCAGGTACACCCTCATGCTAAATATGAATTAAATTGGTCAACTAGTTTTTGAGATATTGCCCTAGCAAGGATGGCAATGACAATATCATGAGTATCTCACTGTGACCTTGAAATTGCCCCCAGGTTCACTGATATCAATCAATCAATCAATCAATTTTTTTTTATATATCGCCAAATCACAACAAACAGTTGCCCCAAGGTGCTTTATATTGTAAGGCAAGGCCATACAATAATTCTGTAAAACCCCAACGGTCAAAACGACCCCCTGTGAGCAAGCACTTGGCTACAGTGGGAAGGAAAAACTCCCTTTTAACAGGAAGAAACCTCCAGCAGAACCAGGCTCAGGGAGGGGCAGTCTTCTGCTGGGACTGGTTGGGGCTGAGGGAGAGAACCAGGAAAAAGACATGCTGTGGAGGGGAACAGAGATCGATCACTAATGATTAAATGCAGAGTGGTGCATACAGAGCAAAAAGAGAAAGAAACAGTGCATCATGGGAACCCCCCCAGCAGTCTACGTCTATAGCAGCATAACTAAGGGATGGTTCAGGGTCACCTGATCCAGCCCCTAACTATAAGCTTTAGCAAAAAGGAAAGTTTTAAGCCTAATCTTAAAAGTAGAGAGGGTGTCTGTCTCCCTGATCTGAATTGGGAGCTGGTTCCACAGGAGAGGAGCCTGAAAGCTGAAGGCTCTGCCTCCCATTCTACTCTTACAAACCCTAGGAACTACAAGTAAGCCTGCAGTCTGAGAGCGAAGCGCTCTATTGGGGTGATATGGTACTACGAGGTCCCTAAGATAAGATGGGACCTGATTATACAAAACCTTATAAGTAAGAAGAAGAATTTTAAATTCTATTCTAGAATTAACAGGAAGCCAATGAAGAGAGGCCAATATGGGTGAGATATGCTCTCTCCTTCTAGTCCCCGTCAGTACTCTAGCTGCAGCATTTTGAATTAACTGAAGGCTTTTTAGGGAACTTTTAGGACAACCTGATAATAATGAATTACAATAGTCCAGCCTAGAGGAAATAAATGCATGAATTAGTTTTTCAGTATCACTCTGAGACAAGACCTTTCTGATTTTAGAGATATTGCGTAAATGCAAAAAAGCAGTCCTACATATTTGTTTAATATGCGCTTTGAATGACATATCCTGATCAAAAATGACTCCAAGATTTCTCACAGTATTACTAGAGGTCAGGGTAATGCCATCCAGAGTAAGGATCTGGTTAGACACCATGTTTCTAAGATTTGTGGGGCCAAGTACAATAACTTCAGTTTTATCTGAGTTTAAAAGCAGGAAATTAGAGGTCATCCATGTCTTTATGTCTGTAAGACAATCCTGCAGTTTAGCTAATTGGTGTGTGTCCTCTGGCTTCATGGATAGATAAAGCTGGGTATCATCTGCGTAACAATGAAAATTTAAGCAATACCGTCTAATAATACTGCCTAAGGGAAGCATGTATAAAGTGAATAAAATTGGTCCTAGCACAGAACCTTGTGGAACTCCATAATTAACTTTAGTCTGTGAAGAAGATTCCCCATTTACATGAACAAATTGTAATCTATTAGACAAATATGATTCAAACCACCGCAGCGCAGTGCCTTTAATACCTATGGCATGCTCTAATCTCTGTAATAAAATTTTATGGTCAACAGTATCAAAAGCAGCACTGAGGTCTAACAGAACAAGCACAGAGATGAGTCCACTGTCCGAGGCCATAAGAAGATCATTTGTAACCTTCACTAATGCTGTTTCTGTACTATGATGAATTCTAAAACCTGACTGAAACTCTTCAAATAGACCATTCCTCTGCAGATGATCAGTTAGCTGTTTTACAACTACCCTTTCAAGAATTTTTGAGAGAAAAGGAAGGTTGGAGATTGGCCTATAATTAGCTAAGATAGCTGGGTCAAGTGATGGCTTTTTAAGTAATGGTTTAATTACTGCCACCTTAAAAGCCTGTGGTACATAGCCAACTAACAAAGATAGATTGATCATATTTAAGATCGAAGCATTAAATAATGGTAGGGCTTCCTTGAGCAGCCTGGTAGGAATGGGGTCTAATAAACATGTTGATGGTTTGGATGAAGTAACTAATGAAAATAACTCAGACAGAACAATCGGAGAGAAAGAGTCTAACCAAATACCGGCATCACTGAAAGCAGCCAAAGATAACGATACGTCTTTGGGATGGTTATGAGTAATTTTTTTCTCTAATAGTTAAAATTTTGTTAGCAAAGAAAGTCATGAAGTCATTACTAGTTAAAGTTAATGGAATACTCAGCTCAATAGAGCTCTGACTCTTTGTCAGCCTGGCTACAGTGCTGAAAAGAAACCTGGGGTTGTTCTTATTTTCTTCAATTAGTGATGAGTAGAAAGATGTCCTAGCTTTACGGAGGGCTTTTTTATAGAGCAACAGACTCTTTTTCCATGCTAAGTGAAGATCTTCTAAATTAGTGAGACGCCATTTCCTCTCCAACTTACGGGTTATCTGCTTTAAGCTACGAGTTTGTGAGTTATACCACAGAGTCAGACACTTCTGATTTAAAGCTCTCTTTTTCAGAGGAGCTACAGCATCCAAAGTTGTCTTCAATGAGGATGTAAAACTATTGACGAGATACTCTATCTCCCTTACAGAGTTTAGGTAGCTACTCTGCACTGTGTTGTTATATGGCATTAGAGAACATAAAGAAGGAAACATATCCTTAAACCTAGTTACAGCGCTTTCTGAAAGACTTCTAGTGTAATGAAACTTATTCCCTACTGCTGGGTAGTCCATCAGAGTAAATGTAAATGTTATTAAGAAATGATCAGACAGAAGGGAGTTTTCAGAGAATACTGTTAAGTCTTCTATTTCCATACCATAAGTCAGAACAAGATCTAAGATATGATTAAAGTGGTGGGTGGACTCATTTACTTTTTGAGCAAAGCCAATAGAGTCTAATAATAGATTAAATGCAGTGTTGAGGCTGTCATTCTCAGCATCTGTGTGGATGTTAAAATCGCCCACTATAATTATCTTATCTGTCAGTCAAAAGGTCTGAAAATTCACAGAGAAACTCACAGTAACGACCAGGTGGACGATAGATAATAACAAATAAAACTGGTTTTTGGGACTTCCAATTTGGATGGACAAGACTAAGAGACAAGCTTTCAAATGAATTAAAGCTCTGTCTGGGTTTTTGATTAATTAATAAGCTGGAATGGAAGATTGCTGCTAATCCTCCGCCCCGGCCCGTGCTACGAGCGTTCTGACAGTTAGTGTGACTCGGGGGTGTTGACTCATTTAAACTAACATATTCATCCTGCTGTAACCAGGTTTCTGTTAGGCAGAATAAATCAATATGTTGATCAATTATTATATCATTTACCAACAGGGACTTAGAAGAGAGAGACCTAATGTTTAATAGACCACATTTAACTGTTTTAGTCTGTGGTGCAGTTGAAGGTGCTATATTATTTTTTCTTTTTGAATTTTTATGCTTAAATAGATTTTTGCTGGTTATTGGTGGTCTGGGAGCAGGCACCGTCTCTACGGGAATGGGGTAATGAGGGGATGGCAGGGGGAGAGAAGCTGCAGAGAGGTGTGTAAGACTACAACTCTGCTTCCTGGTCCCAACCCTGGATAGTCACGGTTTGTAGGATTTAAGAAAATTGGCCAGATTTCTAGAAATGAGAGCTGCTCCATCCAAAGTGGGATGGATGCCGTCTCTCCTAACAAGACCAGGTTTTCCCCAGAAGCTTTGCCAATTATCTATGAAGCCCACCTCATTTTTTGGACACCACTCAGACAGCCAGCAATTCAAGGAGAACATGCGGCTAAACATGTCACTCCCGGTCCGATTGGGGAGGGGCCCAGAGAAAACTACAGAGTCCGACATTGTTTTTGCAAAGTTACACACCGATTTAATGTTAATTTTAGTGACCTCCGATTGGCGTAACCGGGTGTCATTACTGCCGACGTGAATTACAATCTTACCAAATTTACGCTTAGCCTTAGCCAGCAGTTTCAAATTTCCTTCAATGTCGCCTGCTCTGGCCCCCGGAAGACAATTGACTATGGTTGCTGGTGTCGCTAACTTCACATTTCTCAAAACAGAGTCGCCAATAACCAGAATTTGATCCTCGGCGGGTGTGTCGTCGAGTGGGGAACAACGGTTAGAGATGTGAACGGGTTGGTGGTGTACACGGGGCTTCTGTTTAGGGCTACGCTTCCTCCTCACAGTCACCCAGTCAGCCTGCTTTCCCGGCTGCTCGGGATCTGCCAGGGGGTAACTAACGGCGGCTAAGCTACCTTGGTCCGCACCGACTACAGGGGCCTGGCTAGCTGTAGAATTTTCCACGGTGCGGAGCCGAGTCTCCAATTCGCCCAGCCTGGCCTCCAAAGCTACGAATAAGCTACACTTATTACAAGTACCGTTACTGCTAAAGGAGGCCGAGGAATAACTAAACATTTCACACGCAGAGCAGAAAAGTGCGGGAGAGACAGGAGAAGCCGCCATGCTAAATCGGCTAAGAGCTAGTAGCTACGCTAAGCTAGCGGATTCCTAAAAACACGCAAAGTGAATAATGTGTAAATAATTTAGAGGTGATTCAGCAGAAGGAGTGCTTTAGTTAAGGCACGTAAAGATTACACTGGGAAACAAATCGTAATCTAGATAACTAGATCAATCTAACTGCGCAGATTAAACAGCTAACAGATACAGAAAAACACCGCTGTGCTCCGGAACAGGAAGTGATACAATACCGCAGTGAGAGCCAACCACCAGTCAATGTGGTTGAGAACAATGTCAACTGGTGTCTGGGATCACCCAAGTCACCCTTATGCTAACTATGAATTAAATTGGTCAGCTGGTTCATGAGATATTGTGCTAACAAGTGAGGCAATGATAAGATCTTGAATATCTTGCTCTTGACCTTGAAAGTGATCCCAATGTCACCGTAATCAACTGGTGTCAGGGGATCACCCGAGTCACCCTTATGCTAAATATGAATTACAGTAAATTGGTCAAGGCAGAAGGAACGGATAAAGAAGTATGAATGAGAGTAGAAGATACTGATCATGGTGTGTTCAGGTACATCAGAATGTCTCGTCATTTCCACTCACACGTTCATTCACACATTAGAGCTTATTACATCACTCTGGGTATTTCTATTGTTGTCTAAAGTCGAACATAACGTGTAATAAAGTGTGACGGATAGAGAATAATCTGGATTTGATTGGAGCAATAATGCAGTGACTTTAGGTTCCAAATGGAAGTGTGCTACAGCAGATTTGGTTGTACCTGCAGCTCGACCAAAATAAAGCGCAGAGACCGAGGGGGAACTTTTTATCCTTGTGGTTGCAGCTGTCCTGACTGTATGCACTCAAACATACGGCTCAGCTCTGACAGTGATGGGTTTATTCTTGTATATTTGGTGATGGGTGATGTTGGGTTTGGCGTGAAGCCACTACAGTGTGACGGTCTGTACTGTGCTGTATGTGTTGCACTGAGGTTGGATCAGAGCCGAATGTCTTACCAACGCCGTTTGATTGGAGGCTCTAAGTTAAAGAGAAACTGGAATGACAGCTGTGTCAAGCATGTAATCAAAAGCCTCTTAACGCAACACGAAAAGGCACCTGATGTGAATAAATATCATGTGTTTCCAATAGAGGGACAAAATCACAACCTACTAGAGACTTTTCATCCCTGCTAAAGTGGTATTACTTATTGTCGACCTGCTGCGGACTGATCAGATGCTAGGTACAAGAAAGCAGGACTGTTGTAGTTGTGGAGCTGGTGTTGGTTTTCACCGGCAAGCCAATGCATCGTGATGTTTTTGAGGCTCTACTGCTTTTGAGAATTAGGGACAGACCAGTTGATTTTCTGGGTGGTTGCTACCCAGGATTCGGTGGTTCTGTGGGGCACATACCATTGCCTTTGAGACGTACAGTTCTTATAAATTCATCCAGTCTTTTGCAAAGACCACAAGAACCTGTCACTGGTTTGCACAACAAACAAAAAGCAGCCACCAAAGCTCCCTGAGGTGAAACAGTGAAGAAGTACGGTGATATGTTTTTAAATTTCATTGGCGCTTACTATTAATTTGTCTGTTATCTGTTGAGTTTTGTGGTTTATAGGAGCAGATTGTATGCGTGTCATTAACCTGCCTATATCAGGAGTATAGGAAAACTGCATTTAATAAATAATAGAAAACCTCTACTAGGGCTAGCTCTACCAATTAGCCACATAATCAAATACTAAGAGAAATGCCACATAGCTAAATGATTTTGGCTGTTTTTATGTAGTCAAATTTATATGTTTATATGTAGTCAAATGTCTGATGAAACGTTTGGTGAATGTGTGAATTTGTCTTCTAATGCCGTTGGTATCATTTACAGCTACATCACATTGCTATTTAAAAACCATGGGCACTGTGGCTGAAAATGACAACTATGTACGCTGGTTGGAAGTGAGATAATTAGAGCCCGACCGATATGGATTTTTTGAGGCCGATGCCAATAACGATATTTGGATGAAAAAATGCCCATAATCGATAAATCAGCTGATTTGCAGATAGCCAATAAATCAGCTGATATTACTATTTTTTTAATGAATAAAATGTTTTTTTGGACCCTTAACAAAAAAGGCATGAGCTAAAAGCTGAAGCTTTGTTCTCATATTGATTAACTTTATAACAGAG
Source organism: Thalassophryne amazonica (assembly GCF_902500255.1). NCBI lineage: Eukaryota > Metazoa > Chordata > Actinopteri > Batrachoidiformes > Batrachoididae > Thalassophryne > Thalassophryne amazonica. Next base: position 28,309,227 of record NC_047124.1, read on the forward strand.
AAGAATTTTCAAGTTCAAAAAATGCAATCAAGAATTAAACCTTTGTGAAATTAGCAAATACATATCCTTAAAAAGAGTTGTGAAATACATCTGATCTTGTACCTCTTGTTGCTGCAACTTAGATATAGGTTCAGGAAAAGGATATAGATCCTTATAAACTTACTTGTATGCTTTTGTCAGCTGATCAGTGCAGTGTGACGGCGAACTACGGGCCGGTGATCAACACATTTAAGCAGGGGTGTAAGCAGCTCTCAGTTGAATGGAGTCAGAGCTCCATCTACTGGACAAACGCTGCAAGGACATTTTACACTGCCGACACAAACATTATTTCAGTAGCTGTTCTGTTTATGAGAAATTATCGGCATTCTATCGACAAAATTTCGGCCGATAGTGAGTACTTCAAAAAGGGCATATATCGGTCGATAATATTGGCCGACCGATATATCGGTCGGGCTCTAGAGATAATGCACCGGATGTTGCTTGGCACGGGGTTAGACAGAGGGCCCTTAACTCTAACATTAGCTTATCGCCATTAGCACCCAATTTTAAGGAGCGCTGGCAGTTCGCTTTCAAAATAAATCTTTTTATTGTGTTCTATTGCCACACTGAGCACACCTGATCTTGTCAGATCCCAGTAGTAAAGCACTGTAGTTCCTGATCAGTACTTGACTAGGGGACTGTTTGGGAACCCCAGGAACTGTGAATATCTTTGTCCATGTAAAACTGGAGTTGCATCAGGAATGGCATCCTGCATAAAATTGTGCCAAATCCCAATGTGCATCTGTACCAGATTCGCTGTAGTGATCCTGAGCAACTTGGAGCAGCGAGAAGACAACAAAAACAACAGCAACATTGTTCTGAGGACAGCTGGTGTTGGTGTGCCATTAAAATGATGCCATTATGAAGCATGTTGGGGAGAATGCGAGTTATGAATAGTAGCTGCCAGCTGCTTTGTCAAGCCAATAGGAATAGAAGGGGAAACGCTGCCCATAACTCTGTCATAAATGCACACAAACATATTCATTCAAGACTAGATTACAATTGAGAAACTCAGCACAGGGTAATAGCACCCATAGGCTACAGTAATCTGACATTTGTCCCCAATGACCTGGTCCTTCAACTCAGTGGTTGATGTCTTGCTGACCACACCAGGGCAATTCTGGAATGCACTGAAGCGTTTGCCACATTTGGTCCGAATTGGGATGAAAATCTAATTCCTTGACCTTTGTCCAAATCAGGGCAATTTCAGGGTCAATCTTCATTGACGTATCACATTTGGTAGAAACCAATCACATACCAACACTGTGGTAGGAATAAAAGCTATCAAGAAACATCAACTTTTCATTAGTGGAGCAGATAAGTATGACTTTTGGCCAGAATTGTTCACTTGGTCATACAAGCATCAGATTTGGCATGAATGTTCTTCATAAATCAGTGTTTGAGAAAAAAAATGCTGGCCACTTGAAAATCCAATATGGTGGCCAGGTAGGGGTCAATGAAGAATTACACAGGGATCAAATTTTAAAAATGCTCCAATCATATTGAAAAGTATAACACATTATTTGTCTGATCATAACTATTCCAAAAAGGTATAGTTTGGACTATCTATAACTGAATGTTCTGGAGTTATGAGGTAAAAACAGCAAAAATGGTGACAAAGGTCAGTTTCAGTTTGTACAGGGGTCAAAAGTTAAAGCTGCTCCAATTTTTGTAGAATGTGATGCAAATTATTGGTTGAGTTAATAGGGGTTTAAAAAGGAATAGCTTGCACCATGTGTCATGCTTAGTTGTCACGTTACAGGGTAACATACGTCGTATGCTATAGAATCCAATGGACGTCAACATTGTTTGACATTTACTCTGCAAACAAAGCATTCAACACAGTCAAAACTATTCCATTTATTAATCCTATTAGTTCAACCAATATTTTGCACCACTTTCTACCAAAATTGGAGCAACTTTAACTTTTGACTCCTGTGCAAACTGAAACTGACCTTTGTCACCATTCTTGCTGTTTTTACCCCATAACTCCAGAACATTCAGTCATAGATAGTCCAAACTATACCTTTTTGGAATCTTTGTGATCAGACACATAATTTGGTATAGCGTTCAATATGATTAGAGCATTTTTAAGCATTTTTGAGCATTTTTTGTCATTCTTCATTGACCCCTACCTGGCTGTTCTATTGGATTTTCACGTGGCCAGCACTTTTTTTCTCAAACACTGATTTATGAAGAACCTTCGTGCCAAATCTGGTGCTTGTATCATCATGTGAAGGACTGTTTCAGTTATCTGCTGCACTACATCAGCAAGGTACGAACACGGGGACATTTACATTTTTATTGTATTTCTTTGTTCTTTATAATCATTTCTTTGTTTCTTTGGCATTCACTGGTGCACAGTAAATTATGAATAGGTTTAGAGCGTTAAGCGTTTTTATTCAGTAGATACTCTTCCTTTCCTCTCTGGCTCTTCTGTTTGTTTCTGCAGAACTCTTCGTTCATTCTCAAAACTTTATTGGCCCCTAGGATTATGATTGCGTGCTGTGACAGCACTGGGATTTCATTTCTATTCAGGATGTCACATGAGCGAGGAGAAGGTGTACTCTCACCCCGCCTGTAACTCTGGTACCATTTAGTTTGAAGAAGGTACAGCAAGAATGTGCCAGATAAAGTGCACAAACACGATGCTGGCCCACTTTCAAAAGGTCTTGAGAGGGATAAATCTGGATAATCCTCTCTGCACGATAGACAGCATCAATCCAGTCCAGCCTTAGACTTGGAGCAGGTTCAGTTTGGAAACATTACAGTTGAGCATGTTTATAGCAAGGCGCAGTCCTAACAGAAAACAGCAGGCTACTTCTAAACTAATCACGCTAAATGGCTGGTAATGGTCCCCAGTAATACAGCCACTTCAGATGTGCTTGATGTTTCTTGGTGTGACACTACATCAACCTCTGAGGGCATCCACCGTGCACGATAAAGGGGCGCAAGCACTCTGTAAAAATGTGTGATATCAGGATGAACTCAGACCAAATCCACATTAACGGGTTGAACTGAATCAGCCAGTCACGACTGAAAATGATGTGCAACCACAGTGGCAAATCTTAAACAGTCTACATTTCGTCTTCATGGCAATTAAAAAATGATCATGAGGCAAAATTTAGATGAGGACTACCACTTAGGTTTAGGTTTAGCAGTGCGTTTTTCTGTGAATGATCTGGTGCATCGATGCCTTAGTATGGAGGACCCCAATGGCTGGAGAAGGCTAAGGACCAAAGATTTTGGATACAAGTGGCAGAAATGAGATTCCTCCATCGGGTATTTGTGCTTACACTCAGCGACAGGGTGAGAAACTCAAATATCTAGGTGGGACTCAGAGTAGAGCCGTGGCTCCTTTGCATCGAAAGGAATCAGCTAACGTGGTTCGGACAACTTCTGATGATACCCCCCTGGTTGTCTCCCTCAGGAGGTCTTCCAGGCATTTGCAACTGGGAGGACTTCCATTCTTAAGAGATTATATTTCCCAGCTATCTTGGGAATACCTCAGAATACCCGATCTGGTTAGTACTTGGATGGGAGACCTCTTTGGAACACCAGCGGCTGTGTGTGTTTCTCCAGGGTGAACTGGAGTTGCGTCAGGAAGGGCATCCGACGTAAAACTTGTGCCAAACACCAATGCGGATCTGGCTGTATCCGCTGTGGCGACCCAGACTAAATGGGAGCAGCTGAATGGACAACAACAACAACCCTAGGAAGAGTTAGAGGATGTGCCTGAGGATAGGGAAGTGTGGGATGAGCTGCTTGTTCTGCTGCTACTGTAACTCAGACCCGGATAAGTGGCAGAAAATTAATGAATGTTAGGAAACAACAACCCAATTGAGCCCACAGCAGCTAGTAGCCGCTGCTAGCGGGGCCTGAGTCCAGCAGAGAGCTGTCGCTCAAACATCCATGTCCTTAATTATTACCTTCATGGCTTAAAATATCCTATATCTTATATAAAAGTCCACCCACTGTACAGTTGTTATGAATGGAGAAGCTAGTTATAAGAACTGAAACGGTTTTTGTACCAGGTAAACATGATTATTTCTGCTATTAAGGTCTTTTAGCATTGGCTTCTACAGGGAAAAGTGGCCATTCACGGAACTGCACGATCTACTGTTTCTGCATGAGCATCATTTTGGGGCCCTGTTGGGTCCTTTTACAGTGGCCAGTAGGGGGCGACACTGGATGCCATTAGGGTGATTGTTGTAGCGGATGTGCTCGCTCTCTGGCTTACTTGCTTTCCATCCTTCCTGGCTTCTGGTTCCACCATTTTATCTTGTCCTCCCCCGTCTCACCTGTCACTCTCACTAATTAATAGCCACTGTCACAAAAAAAGTTGTCACTGTGCGTATTACACACTCCCGCGAGCCATCCTGTTGTGCGCCTGTGCGCGTCTGTGTCACGACAAATTGATACAGATTGCATAATTTAGAGTCAGATCAGCCTTCAGATTACCTACTCGCCCCTTCAAGTCAAAATAACGATCGTGCCTCACCGCTACGCAATTCATCACAGGAGCCAGAGAAAAAGAGTGAGAGAGAAAACACACGGGAAGAAAAAAGGAGAGTGGAAAATAATTGGAATTAATGCTGTAGAAACCTGAGGAGTAATGTATACAAATCAAGACTGTGGAGAGCAGTTAATCCATTAACGCCTCCACGCCGCGTGGACGCAGCCTAATCTTGACGCCGTGTTCCTGTTTATCTACCGCTGCCGTGTGTGGCAAAGTGATCATACATGCTGGAATGTGAGAGTAAGAAGAAGAATGTGGCATTGGATGTGAAACCCCAAACTTCTCCCTCTGCCGCCTCTCCTCTCTTAATATAACCTACAGGCACTTGGTTGCTATGGTAACGCAGCATCACCTTGGTTGAAGCAATGCTGTGGCACTTCTGGGATTTGGATATTATTCGCATTGGTGTTGTTTCGCATTAGTTTTTAATCAGGTAAACGTGCCTGTCCACTTTACAATAAGTCAGGATTCAAACACAAACATTAAGCATAAAACCACAGCTGAGCTCTTTTCCATCTGATAACTACATTTTTTTTTTAATTATACTGCAGACTACATAATTAAAATCAAACGCATCAGAGGGCTGAAGCAACCCTGTGTTTTTGTCACCCTTCACCAATGAGGTCATGATTTCACTTACATCTGTCCTTTTGCAGGAGAACTCAAAAAGCAAAAAAGTAAGACCCTTCGGCTGCTCCCTACTTTTCACCCGGGGTCGCCACAGCAGATCTGTGGTGGATCTGCATGTTGATTTGGCACGTTTTACACCGGATGCCCTTCCTGACGGTGAGCAGACAGTTAATGTGCCAGTAAACAAGTGGTGCAACATTGGAGGTGACCCGGAATATATTCTGGAACTGAGATCCAGAAGAATGTTTTTCACATAGTAACAATTAACTCAAAAAGTCATGAGAGGGTGTTGGTGAAAACTGGTGAGCAGATGGATAGTGTCCCTGAAATTGAGAGATTTTATTTCAAATGTGAATATTTTGGTCCAGGTTATAGAAGAAATTTTAAGTAATATGTGCCTTTTAGTTTTTAGTTTTTGTTTTTAATTGTTTGTTACTGCATATTTTGACTTTTTTGTGACCTCATCATTAAGTCTCTGATATCAATCATAAATATTTTACTTAGCAATATGGGCTTTTAGTCAAATCTTGAGCCGCACTAGCAGCGGATGTCAGGATTTCAAAAGGACTGAACCCAAAAGTGCAGACCATAGACTAGTAGACAATATCAATATTTTATTTACTGGAATGAGATGAGTCCAGAACACAAAACACAGTGAGTCCAAAACTGGGGAACAGCCCAAATGAACAGGAGCACAGGGGAAGAGTTGGCAGCAACAGAAGGGCAAGGGTAGATGAGCAAACACAGAACTCAAGCACTCAGAACAAACAAGAATAACCCAGCAAAGTGAGGGCAGAACAGTGAAAAACTTAAATAGTGATGTAATGAGAAGACGAGAGGCAGCTGTGGCGATCATAAGACACACCTGTGAAGGAACATCAAGTGACAGGGCCACGTCTACAAACACACACACAGGGACTGAGTGAAACATCAAACCACAAAGCATCACCAAACAGAGGAGAACTCAAGAAAGGTTCAAGTGACATACAGGAAAACACAACAAAGACCAGGAGATGGGACGGATCACAACAGCGGAGACGTTATCAGCAGTGTGTGTTGTTTATTATCATTTTGATGACAACTTAAACTAAGTTTGTGGGCACTGTTTTGCTTGACCTTGACCTTTGACCAGTATATCCCAAAACTGAATTGTGTCTCCACAAATTTCCATCACGTTTGGTGAAAATCCATCGAGCAAAAATGATTTTTTTTTTAGTCATTTTGTTTACACACACAGAATACATTTTATCGTCTTTAACCTGCGTAAGAAGCTGTGTTAGATGATGCTAAATAATTCTAGTGTATCAAGTGATGAGTCATGTGAGATCTTAACTCTGTGGCGCTAAAGCAGAAGGACAGATTTGGGTCAGACTCCCACAGAGGACAGCGTGAAATATTTAAGAGATCAGAAATACAGGAAAGTCGGTCCGTTACGGTATAAGACAGCTGGTAGCCCCGGTAACAAGATAGCAATGAGCCTGTTGTTCGCATGGAAAAGAGCTTTGGTGACATGCTGGCGACTGGGATCGCTAACAGAGGTGACCACAACAATGACATCATGACCAGGTTCAGTGTCACCCCGGGGCCCCAGGATTTTATTTCTCAGACAGCTGAGGCTCCAGAGTTGTGTTGCCTAGGAAACACTGTCAAACAGGCTGTGGTTGGAGGAAATCCCCCGAGCAGAAATCAGATTTGCATAGTGGGTAAAGCCAAATGTTTAACTGATCATCTACAGCTCTTCAATGATTTTACATATCAGCAAAGACATTTACACAGTACAAGAGTTAATATAAGTTAGTCATTTTTTTTGTCTTTGTTCAGTCGTCTGGTAACAACAACAACAACAACACGTTCACCTGAGCAGAGCCACAGAGCTGTGCAAAAGTGCTAAATTGTGATTAAAAAGAATAGTGTTTGATGCATTTCCCCTTCAGAGGTAAAAAAACAGAAAGTAAATAAATAAATAATGAAAAATCACACATTTGCAATAGTAAAAAAAAGATATGCTTTATGTGTGGTTCATCAAATCAAATTCTAAAAGTTAAAAAAATTAATTTGTCAAAAATAATTGAAAAAATAAACTAAAATATGAGACTTGAAAATCTAGTTAATTAAAGAAACTAATTATCAAATCACCAAAGTCACCAAAATAAAGAAAAAAAAAATGCAACATCAAATCATAAAAACTTGTGACAGTGTGGAAAATAGAAAATAAATAAATAAATAATGCTGTTTCATGATTGATGTATTATTTGTTTAACAGCCTTTTCTATGTTCAATGTTAAAAGTCTCTAAATGTAAAAAAAAAACAATAAAAAAATACATTTAATACAACTTAAAAGATGCAGGCTTTAAAAATTAAATATGAGACTTGAAAATCTTATTAATTAAATAAACTCAAAAAATAGAAATCAAAAAGCAACACCAAATCAAAATAAAAACTTGTGCCAGTGTGGAAAAAACAAATAAATAAAGAATGCAGTTTTATCATTAATAGATTATTTGTTGCGCAGCCTTTATAATTAGAAATATGCATTTTTCTATATTCTATGTTAAAAGTATCTAAATGTGAAAAACAATAAAAAAATACATTTAATACAACTTAAAAGATGTCCAGCAAAATAATATATGAATCAAAACGAGCAGATAAGAAACTAAAACAATAGTAGCTACTACAAAATAATCAGCTGTTTTGCAAGTGGGGTTTAATTATCCCATTTCAAAGATTATGTGCTCCTGATGTCTCATTTGCATCCTTTTACAATCTTAAACACACTAAGCCAAGATCCAGGTTTGACAAAAGGAGTGTGATAGGATCTTAGAAAAAGAACATTTAAATTACAGCGCACAGAGCCGCGAAAACAGTCCCTGTCTACATGTCATTTATAGCCTTAAAAAGTATGTAAAATGATTTTGAGACAGACAGATTCTGCAAAATTTCCTAAACTAGGTCATATGATCTATAAGTATGAAGACAGCCATTGCTACAGTAACCTGACATTTAACCCCAATGACCTTGACTTTCATCTAAATGGCTGACCTCTAGCTGATCTTGTCAGGGCAGTCCTGGAATTCACCCAAGTGTGAGCCACACCGGGACCAAATTAGGTAGAATTTTTTTTTTTTTTTTTTAAATGGCAATTTTGGGGTCAACCTTCATTAACATCTCAAGTTTGGAAGAAATCAGCAGAAGGACCAACAAACAGACAGGCAGACATGACCTTGACCCAAATGATTGACCTTTGACAAATTTGACTTTTGGTGGGGAATTCCAGAACCCTTCTTGACACGAGTGCCAGGTCTGATGCAAATCAGAACGAAAACAACAATTTTCACCTTTGACCCCAATGATTAACCTTTGGCAAATTTGTCTTCACTTACAAATTCCAGAACTCACCTCCAGATGTGTGCCAGGTTTGGCACAAATCAAAGTGAAAAACTTTGATTTTCACCTTTTACCCCACTGACCTTGACCCCAATGATTGACCTTTGCTAAATTTATGCTTGTCTTGGCAATTTCAGAACCCACCTACATACAGCAGTGCGCAAAGGTTTAAGGCACATTAAATGCATCATGAAAGCATTAAAATGATGAAAATCTGATAAATACTCACAAATAAATTAAATGTATGATGAATTTCAACTTTGGCAATACTCGGTATGAAAACTGGGTTCTATTTACATGTGATTTCTCAACAAAAATATAAACGCAACACTTTTGGTTTTGCTCCCATTTTGTATGAGATGAACTCAAAGATCTAAAACTTTTTCCACATACACAATATCACCATTTCCCTCAAATATTGTTCACAAACCAGTCTAAATCTGTGATAGTGAGCACTTCTCCTTTGCTGAGATAATCCATCCCACCTCACAGGTGTGCCATATCAAGATGCTGATTAGACACCATGATTAGTGCACAGGTGTGCCTTAGACTGCCCACAATAAAAGGCCACTCTGAAAGGTGCAGTTTTGTTTATTGGGGGGGGGGGGGGGGATACCAGTCAGTATCTGGTGTGACCACCATTTGCCTCATGCAGTGCAACACATCTCCTTCGCATCATCCGTGAAGAGAACACCTCTTCAACGTGCCAAACGCCAGCGAATGTGAGCATTTGCCCACTCAAGTTGGTTACGACGACGAACTGGAGTCAGGTCGAGACCCCGATGAGGACCACGAGCATGCAGATGAGCTTCCCTGAGACGGTTTCTGACAGTTTGTGCACAAAGTCTTTGGTTATGCAAACCGATTGTTTCAGCAGCTGTCCGAGTGGCTGGTCTCAGACGATCTTGGAGGTGAACATGCTGGATGTGGAGGTCCTGGGCTGGTGTGGTTACACGTGGTCTGCGGTTGTGAGGCTGGTTGGATGTACTGCCAAATTCTCTGAAACGCCTTTGGAGACGGGTTATGGTAGAGACATGAACATTCAATACACGAGCAACAGCTCTGGTTGACATTCCTGCTGTCAGCATGCCAATTGCACGCTCCCTCAAATCTTGCGACATCTGTGGCATTGTGCTGTGTGATAAAACTGCACCTTTCAGAGTGGCCTTTTATTGTGGGCAGTCTAAGGCACACCTGTGCACTAATCATGGTGTGTAATCAGCATCTTGATATGGCACACCTGTGAGGTGGGATGGATTATCTCAGCAAAGGAGAAGTGCTCACTATCACAGATTTAGACTGGTTTGTGAACAATATTTGAGGGAAATGGTGATATTGTGTATGTGGAAAAAGTTTTAGATCTTTGAGTTCATCTCATACAAAATGGGAGCAAAACCAAAAGTGTTGCATTTATATTTTTGTTGAGTAAGTAGCACTAGAGTATAAGTCGCAGGACCTCAAAAACTACATCAAGAAAAACGTGGCTTAAAGTATCAGTAATTGTGTTTTACAATCATTTTAATATTGCATGATCATTTGCAACTGTGTTTGCGTGGTGTTCTACTGCTCAGTACATTTACAAAGAAATTATTATTATTATTATTATTATTCCTTTTCTTTCGGCTGCTCCCGTTTGGGGTCGCCACAGCAGATTATTATTATTATTATTATTATTATTATTATTATTATATTGTTGGGATTGATTTTGTGTGGCATGACAATAAAAAAAAGGGGTGGGGCATCAAACACACTTTTATTCTAACTGTGGTGTGCCTAAAACTTTTGCACAGTACTATATGTGTCACAAGATCAGTCTCAAAATGAACCCAATAGGTCCTGAATGCAGAAGTTCAGTCCAACAAACAGAAGGAGTCCCAAGTAGTACAACAGGAGTTAATAAAGAACTCAAACTAAATGCAGGCAGGGTTAGGGCAACAACCCTAACAACAACAACTCTAACCCTAACCCTAACCCCTAACCCTAACCCTAAGGCAACAACAACTGGGGGTCTGATGAAAGGTAATCTGCACAAAGACTTTACACACAGATACAGAACGGGAGGTGCCAAAGAATAATCTGACAACTCAAAGTAAAACAGCACAGTACTAAATAGTGACACAAACAAACTGACAAACGACAGGTGGTGTGATTAGGAAATGTGGAGCAGTTGTGTAGGGGAGACCGGGTGACAAAGACATACCTACAAACACAGTAACTGACAAAGACAACGTGACACAAACTAAGGGGAAAACCATAAAATAACCAAATACAAAACCAAGGAAGAAACAACAGAAAACCAAAGTGGATCTCAAGAATGTAAAAGGGTGCAAACAGGGAAACAACATGACTAACAGTTACGGGCATGGGACTGAACACAATGATGACATACATAAGACATGGACAGGGGACAGGCCCCAGCGGTATATGTGTCAGGTTTGGTGGACCTTAATGCAAAAGAATCCTAATGATGACATTTGACCCCACTGACCCTAACCTTTGCCTAAACAAATGTCTTCAGGGTAATTATGAGCTTAACCCACGTGCACACTCCAGGTTTAGTGGAAATTGGCGCAGGTGCTCGGATGAGCAGAAGAACAAACACACGGATGATGCAACTGGAAATAATATTTAGTATGACTTGATAGAGCACCGGTTTGCAGGCGTGTTATGTCAGATTTTTATTAAGCCTCCGCAGAAGAGCTGCCTCTGAAGTCTTGCATCAGTCAAACAGGAACATCCTGCTGAATTTTAATGCCGTGTCTGATTTTGTTTCTCATGGCTGAGCATTAGCAGCCCACATTTGGCCAAAATGTCAACAGCATGTGTTTCAGGATTCTCATAAAAGATTCAGGCTGGAGTGTGTTTGGACTGAATTAACGCGCTCATGATTGCGGCAGAGGGTTTCACTCTTGGTCCGGTAGTGATGTTCGTGCCGCTAAAATAAGGCAAATCAGCAGCCCCCACCTCCACAACAGCAGCTAAAGCACTCGAATGTTAGAAGACGAGCTACAGGGAAGTAAAGGAGGGATAAGTCACAACAGGAGGAGGGGAGAGGAGAGGCAGCAAGGAGGCAGGGAAGGAAAAGTGGAGTATGATTAAGGGAGGACAGGATGGAAGAAAAAGGCTTTGTGCAAAATCAAACTCATTTCACAGGCGGTTCAACAGATGAATGTAATTTCACATTTGATGAAAGGGTGCAACAAAATAAACAAGTCCTCTCTCTTCGCCTCTCTGTAAGAGCTCAAAAATGTCCGTCACTTTTCCAAAAACTCCAGCGTTCAAAAGCCACCGAGCAGCAAAATCTCTCTGGATTCCGAATGACCTGCTGCAGTGAAACATGGTATCAACTGATACGTGCATACATTTATGAATTACATTTAAAATCCAGCAGGAACTAAAGCGGACGCACCACTGTTACGAGGCCAAAGATCGAATACTAATGTACTGCTCAACATGCATCTGAGATGGAAGCCTAGATTTAATGTTTTGGTGAAACAAAACCCTCCTCTGGGTACATAAGGTGGGTTCTGAAATTCCCCAGGCAAGGTCAAATTTGGCATAAAAGGGGTCAAGGTTAATGGGGGCTAAAGCTCAAAACTTCTGTTTGTCACTCCAATTTGCATCAAACTCAGCACACATGCAGGGCTGAATGTCCGAATTGCCCAGAAAGGTCAAATTTGCCAGAGGTCAGTCACTGGTGCCAAGGTCACGTCTGCCTGTCTGTTTGAGGGTTGACCTCTCTCGGGTTGTTTGCTGATTTCTACCAAACTTTGTGTGTCAACGTGTGCCCAGAAACTGCCATTCTAAAATAAATTTTGGGAAATGTCAAGGAATGATTTTTCATCTCATTCCGATAAAATAATTGCACTCAGCTCTGGGCAACTTGGCCTCCAATTTCCTGTCAAATACATCGTGGAATTACCCCAAAATATCTAGATTTGGGGACTGTGTGTACACCATTTGACTGGAGTTACACTGAGTTGTGTCATGTCAACTGGCAGCCTATTGAGCTTCAGAAAAAAAGGACATTTCCCAACATTTGCCGAGTGGTGTGCTTGCCCAGAACGCCACTGTGCTGAATGGTGCCAGACAAGAGCTGCGTGTCAAAATCAGCCAGCGTGTTGTGACGCGGCCCGTTATGGCACAAAATGGGGCAAAACTCAGCTGGGTGTGACAGTGATGTTTTCACCCACGACTGTCTGTTGGCTTGTGTACATGTTAGCAGGACTGCTCAGAAAGTTACTACTCAAAACTGCAAAAAACTGAATATGTTCATATAACAGCAGCATTTTCCATAAGATCCTTTTTAATTAATAATATTAACACATTATTTCATGAGAAATTGGCAAAAATTGTGAGCTGCACTGTCTTGCAATGATGATAAGGCCCCAAGATTTATTTTAAAAATATCTGCTAGTTTCAGTTGCTCACTTGTTATGCAGGTGCTGTATTTGTTGCTTTTCATGCAGGTGTGAAATGACATTGTATGTACCTGTTTCTAAGAAAAAAAAAATCCACCCGCCCTCACCACTTTTTTTACGATGTCAAGGATGATAAACTAATGTTGTTTTTTTTTTAATGGGGCCTTAAAGTGAAAAAAAAAAACTTTTTAAAGGTTTAGGAGTCTTTCATACGACGGAGTTTTAGGGCCACATTGAATTTCTTTGTTTTGTGTTTTTGGACTTTGGGAATAAAGTCATAATATTACGAGAAAAAAGTCATAATATTACGAGAATAAAGTCGTAATTTTATGAGAAAAAAGTCATAATATTACAAGAAAAAAGTCGAAATATATTACGACTTTATTCTCGTAAAATTACGAATTTATTATCGTAATATTACGACTTTATTCTCGTAAAATTACGACTTTATTCTCGTAAAATTACGACTTTATTCTCATAATATTACGACTTCATTCTCATAATATTATGACTTTTTTCTCGAAAAATTACGACTTTATTCTCGAAGTCTTAAAAGTACAACTTTATTCTTATAATATTACGACTTTATTCTCATAATATTACGACTTTATTCTCGAAGTCTAAAAAAAAAATTCTATGTGGCCCTAAAATGCTTTTCATGGTCTGTTGCCACCAGGTTCCATAAAAATCAGACTTTAAAGGTGAAGTCCCTTTCGGGTTTTCATACCACTAAAATCATAAAAAGGATTTTCTTCAGAACCACGATAATTTTTTTCCCTTAGTACACATATAATACACAATCTTATATCGCCAATATGTGATCAAAATTCATCTTGTCTGGAAACAGTTGAGGATTTTGACCCATGTGAGTTAAAACAGTGACAAGACACCACATCAGACTTTTTGTGACCATGTCATAGATGGTATGGGAGGGGGTTTGACCTCTGAAAGGCAAATTTGGTCACCAACCACACCCGAAACAACTACACACGGTAGACCTTCAGCTGCTGCTAAAGGTACTAAAAAGTAATGTAAAATTTAAGCACAAAGAAACTCGAAACTCGCAAACAAAAATCCTGATGGGAAGAACTCAGGATAAAATCAGGACGTTTCACACAAGCGTTTTGCTGGATATTTTCTGGACGGACATATGTGCAGGTCACACTTACAAGCTTTTTTTTTTTTACTTGCTTTTCCAAAATGAGTGAATGGAGAGACATTTTATAATTTGTAATAGCATTATTGGGATGTATATATGTATTTATTTATTTTTTTATTGTTGGAAGCCGGAAATTCCAACAAATGGAGGATAAACTTCAAACCCTGCACATGCACACGTGCACTTCCTCCATTTCATTTGCAAGATCTGACAAAGCGAAGTCACTATATTTACCACGTAATGCTCTCAAAATAAATACAATTACCTGAAATTTTGTGACGTATCATAAAAACTAAGGTATGTTCTAATAGTTATACTTCATCAGACCATTTCGGAGTAATCATGATCCAGAAACAAAAGAAAACTGACAACGTATGAATGAAAATATAATAACGGCAGAGGTAATAATAATAATAATAATAATAATAATAATGATAATAATAAAATCTCTGTTTTCTGTTCACCGACAGCTGTTATTTAAGCATAACAGCTTATTTGCTGCCAACTTGTTCCCTTATGACTAAAGTGTCTTTTCCTAGTGTCTAGTCTGACTGAAATCTATTTATGAAGAATTACAGGGGAATAAAAGTTCTCATAATATTCAATTTGGATCCACAAAGCACTTTCTCAAATCTTTCCCTCCCAAGATGAGTTGATACAATTTTTACATTTTTCAGCGATGAGACAAAAGATGCCTTGAGGAGTGACTGCAAACTGATTTTATCATTTCATTTTTGACTGCAGTAAAGGGCTATTTCACATCTTCGTCACACTCACTGCAAGACAGTTAGTACGGGTACGCGACGCAGAGCAAGTAGAGGAGCAAGGAAGCAGAAACAGATGGACCAACAGAGAGACAAAACACAACAACAGAGTGTGACAGAAGGAAGTCACACTGTGAGAAATAAATGCTAATAATACAACCCCTGGCAAAAATTATGGAATCACCGGCCTCGGAGGATGTTCATTCAGTTGTTTAATTTTGTAGAAAAAAAGCAGATCACAGACATGACACAAAACTAAAGTCATTTCAAATGACAACTTTCTGGCTTTAAGAAACACTATAAGAAATCAAGAAAAAAAGATTGTGGCAGTCAGTAACGGTTACTTTTTTAGACCAAGCAGAGGAAAAAAATATGGAATCACTCAATTCTGAGGAAAAAATTATGGAATCACCCTGTAAATTTTCATCCCCCAAACTAACACCTGCATCAAATCAGATCTACTCGTTGACATTGACCCTATGTGTCTTTTTACAAGGAATGTTTTCGCTGTTTTTGCTCTATGGCAAGATTCATTATCATCTTGAACCATCCCCAAACATCCTTTCAATTGTCCAAAATATCAACGTAAACTTGTGCATTTATTGATGATGTAATTACAGCCATCTCCCCAGTGCCTTTACCTTACATGCAGCCCCATATCATCAATGACTGTGGAAATTTACATGTTCTCTTCAGGCAGTCATCTTTATAAATCTCATTGGAACGGCACCAAACAAAAGTTCCAGCATCATCACCTTGCCCAATGCAGATTCGAGATTCATCACTGAATATGACTTTCATCCAGTCATCCACAGTCCACGATTGCTTTTCCTTAGCCCATTGTAACCTTGTTTTTTTTCTGTTTAGGTGTTAATGATGGCTTTCGTTTAGCTTTTCTGTATGTAAATCCCATTTCCTTTAGGCGGTTTCTTACAGTTCGGTCACAGACGTTGACTCCAGTTTCCTCCCATTCGTTCCTCATTTGTTTTGTTGTGCATTTTTCGATTTTTGAGACATATTGTTTTAAGTTTTCTGTCTTGACGCTTTGATGTCTTCCTTGGTCTACCAGTATGTTTGCCTTTAACAACCTTCCCATGTTGTTTGTATTTGGTCCAGAGTTTAGACACAGCTGACTGTGAATAACCAACATCTTTTGCAACACTGCGTGATGATTTACCCTCTTTTAAGAGTTTGATAATCCTCTCCTTTGTTTCAATTGACATCTCTCCTGTTGGAGCCATGATTCATGTCAGTCCACTTGGTGCAACAGCTCTCCAAGGTGTGTTCACTCCTTTTTAGATGCAGACTAACGAGCAGGTCTGATATGATGCAGGTGTTAGTTTTGCGGATGAAAATTTACAGGGTGATTCCATAATTTTTTCCTCAGAATTGAGTGCTTCCATATTTTTTTTCCTCTGCTTGGTCTAAAAAAGTAACCGTTACTGACTGCCACAATCTTTTTTTCTTGATTTCTTATAGTGTTTCTTAAAGCCAGAAAGTTGCCATTTGAAATGACTTTAGTTTTGTGTCATGTCTGTGACCTGCTTTTTTTCTACAAAATTAAACAACTGAATGAACATCCTCAGAGGCTGGTGATTCCATAATTTTTGCCAGGGGTTGTATGCAAACAGTGCAACTGATAAGATCTGCTTTTTTGCGTCAAGCTAACACGCTCTGGTGGTGCATAATTATATGCACATGCATATGCACATATAAAGTTGGACTTGTCAAACACACACATGCACATGCAGGAGCATATACAGCAAGACAAAGTTGTTCTTGTCCAGCATATGCATGTACATGCAAGAGCACTTAGTGCTTTTGCGTGTGCGTGCATATGCTGGACAAGGACACATATGCAGAGATAAAGGTGTCCTTGTCCAACATATGTGTGCACACTTATCCAAGAAAGCTGCACTGATAAGACAATGGATGAAAGAAAAGGCGTCCATTGGAACAAGACCCTCGAGGAATACGGGCTGGGAGCGCAAGACAAAGATAAAGAAACTCAAGCAAAGCACAGTGGACAAGAGACAGAGAGAACCAAGTGGGCTGGACAGAATAATCCACAGAAATAAACATTAAAAAGGAGAAAAATGCAGAAGGCTGAATAGTAGAGAGAAAAAACAGCAGACTGATGTGGGGAAAAAAATGCTAATAGTGCAGCAGATAACAAAATATTTACAGAGGAATCCTTCAAATGGTGATACAAGCACCAAATTTGGCAAAAGTACACCTTAGATATTCCTGTTCTGAAAAAACTGACAGGCGACTCAAATTTTCAATAGGTGGCCATGTAGGGGTCAATTGAAGAATTACACAGGGGTAAAAATTTAAAAATGCTCCAGTTATATTGAAAATTACGAGGTCTGATAGAAAAGTATCCGACCTTTTTATTTTTTGCAAAAACCATATGGATTTGAATCACGTGTGATTGCATCAGCCAAGCTTGAACCTTCGTGCGCATGCATGAGTTTTTTTCACGCCTGTCGGATGCGTCATTCGCCTGTGAGCACGCTTTGTGGGAGGAGTGGTCCAGCCCCCTCAGCGGATTTTTATTGTCAGGAAAATGGCTGAGCGATTGCCGCTTTGCTGCATCAAAATTTTTTCAGAAACTGTGAGAGACAGCCAGGTGGAAACCATTCGGAAAATTCAGATGGCTTTCGGTGAAGATCTTATGTGCATCACACAGATTAAGGAGCATTACAACCGGATTAAAGACGGCCCACAGCGGCTGAGAGCGCGCTGCGCTTCGAGCGGCCATCGACATGCTGAAACGACCAGATCATTTCCAAAGTGAAGGCTGTGTTGATCTGGGACGTTGTCTGACTACCAGAGAAATGGCAAGAGAGGTGGACATAGCACTTTTTTGGCACATTACACTGTTACAGGAGATTTTGTAATGAAAGACGTGCGGCGGACGGAGCCGCATAATGGCGCAGAACAAAAAGCACCTCCATGTTGGAAGTCTCATGGGACATGCCCAGCTCTTCCACCATTCGGAAGATTCAGACGGCTTTGGGTGGCTTTTCAGTCGAGTGAGTATCCGAGAAACTGTCGAAGATCTGGGCATGTCACATGTCCTGTGAGACCAACACGGAGGTGCTTTCGTTCTGCGCCATTAGCGGCTCCGTGGCAAATTCCTCCGCTCTTGTTTTCATGACAAAATCTCCTTTAACAGTGGAATGTGCCGGAAAAGTGCTGATGTCCACCTTTTATGCCATTTCTCTGGTAGTCAGACGACGTCCCGGATCAACACAGCATTCAGTTTGGAAATGATCTGGTCGTTTCAGCCTGTCGATCGCCGCTCGGAGTGCGACGTGCCCTCCGCCATTGTGCGCCGTCTTTAAACCAGCTGTAACACTCCTTAATCTGTGTGATACCCATAAAATCGTCCCTGAAAGCCATCTGAATTTTCCGAATGGTGTCCATCTGGCTGTCTCACACAGTTTCTGGAAAAATTTGATGCAGCGCTGCTCCAGCCGTTCAGACATTTTCCTCACAATGAAAATCCGACGAGGGGGGAGGATCAGTGCTCACTCAAAGCCTGCTCACAGGCGAATGATGCAACCGACAGGCATGAAAAAACTCACCCATGCGCATGAAGGTTCAAGCTTGGCTGATGCAATCACACGTGATTCAAATCCATAAGGTTACTGCAAAAAATAAAAAGGTCGGATACTTTTCTAACAGACCTCGTATACCACATTATTTGTCTGATTGTAAAAATTCCAAAAAGGTATAGTTTGGACTATCTATGACTGAATTTTATAGAGTTATGGGCTAAAAACAACAAGAATGGTGACAAAGTTCAGTTTCAGTTTGTACAGGAGTCAAAAGTTAGAGATGCTCCAATTGTGTTCAAAGGTGATGCAAATTATTGGTTGAGTTAATAGGGCTTCAAAAAGGAATAGTTTGCACCATGTGTCATGCTTAGTTATCACGTTATGGGGTCACATGTCATAGAATTCAATGGATGGCAACATTATTTGACCTTGACTTTGGAGACCAAACATTTAACACAGTCAAACCTATTCCATTTATTAATCCAAGTAGCTCAATCAACAATGTGCACCATTTTTTACTAAAATCAGAGCAACTTTAACTTTTGACCCCTGTACAAACTGAAATTGACCTTTGCCACCATTCTTAAGGTTTTTACCCCATAACTCCATAACATTCAGTTATAGATAGTCCAAACTATACCTTTTTGGAATCTTTATGATCAGACAAATAATGTGGTTTAGTTATCAATATGATTGGAGCATTTTTATATTTTAACCCCTGTGTAAATCTTCAATTGACCCCTACGTGGCCGCCTATTTAAAACTGAAGTGGCCCGTTGGGGTTTTTCAAAAGAGCCACGTCTAAGGAGAACATGTGCTGGATTTGGTGCTTGTATCACCATGTGAAGTGTTGTTTCAGTTATTTGCTGCACTATAATAGAGACATGAAAAAATGAGACAGAGTCAAAGAAATGCACAGAAACAGAGATAATATGTGGAAATAATGAAATCAATGCAGTTTGCAGGAAGAAAGAAATGAAAGCAGAATGAAACAAAACAAGAGTTCCCTGGTGAGTGGCACTCGTCGAGATTGCTCCTGTTAGAACAATGTAAGCTGCACATACATACACGACAGAAAACACAAATACAGACTCTGGCAGAACAGACGCCGCTGTAAAAACGCCAGTCAGACCGACTAAACGTGCAGGGAGAGAACTGACTGGACGCACAGCAACAGTTTGCCTCTTTGCAGCATGATCTGCAGGAGTGATGAATCTGTGCAGTAAAAAAAAAAAGCTTCCCAGAGCTGGAAGCAAAGATGAGAACAAACAGGGGGGACTGCGCCTGCTTTATGTTTATGCCTCCATGAAAACGTCAGCTCTGCGGTTTAAATAAAAATCGATTTGGGATGTGCATCATTTGCAGAGCACATAGATTGGTCGTATTATGATTTTGGCTTTTGGGGCAAATGTCAATGATTTTCAGTATACCTTGTTATGATTTGTGTATTTGCTCAATATTTGCTTGCACAAGTGGACTGTATTATTATGTTTCAACACCAGAGGGCGCAAATCAAGTTCAACGTGTTAAAACACCTGTTTCGAAACAGCTGGTGAAGTAGCAAGGCCCCATTGAGCAGAGTTCGTGATGTCTTCTTTCACAGACGGACTCAGTATTTTAAAATGATTTTTACTTCAAGTTTGTAATTTGTTGTATAGTTTTAATTTAACCTTTATTTAACAAGGTTAGTTCCATTGAGAATTAATCCTCTTTTGCAAGGGAGACCTGGACAATTATAAAGTTTCCAAATCACCAACCCGGAGCACCCGGAGGAAACCCACACAAACACAGGGAGAACATGCAAACGTCACACAGGAAGTCCACGGGTGAGAATCGAACCCTTGACCTTCTTGCTGTGAGGCAACAGTGCTACCCGCTAAGCCACCGTGCTACCCAAAAGTTTAAATTGGTAAGTTGTCTGCTTTTTGTAAGTAAGCAGGAGAAATTTCTGGGATTGTTCGAACAATGGTACAATAGTAGCAGTACAGTACAGTATAGTAGTAGAATATAGTACAGTACAGTAACAGTACAATATAGATGAAAAGTTTTGGTATTATCTATGGCCAAACGTTTCTTTAATTCCAGTTTTACTTTCCTGCTATGTTGCATATTGCGTCATGTGTGAGCATTGTGCTTCTCCATGCGACTGCTAGCTTAAATTGTTAGCTGACGTGAAGGCAGGCACTGTTGAGTAGAGCACGCCAACAAGCACACAATGTGCCCAGTTTCCAGCAAATGGCAGACAAACTTCATTTAAGGACAACTACCACGCTACGGAACTGCCTTGGGTCCTAGATGGCAACCACACAGGAAGACAACTAGTCCACCCCCACCTCTCGAAAGTAGCCGTAGGCAGGTGAAACCTTCCCTCAACACTGAGGCACCTATATGTTGGATTGTGCTTAAAAAAACACACACACACTTACATGTCCAAAAATATTACTGACGTCCCCTAACAATGCAATGGTCCCCCAAGGAACCTCAAAACAAACCTTGTGCCAGACAGTAAAAATGTTTATTTCTGCTGTATCACTGGAGATTTTAAGATGACCTTCTATGGGGGTTACATTGTTTTTAGAAGCAGCCTCAAGTGGCCATTGAAGAAATTGCAGGATTTGGCACTTCTGCATTGGCATCATTTTCCAGCACTAATGATTATAATCATTGGTGCTGGAAAATTATGTCAATGTAGTATACTACTTGGTAACAGTGTAGGGTTCGGACAGCGACAGCCAGCTTTTGTGCAAACAAACAAACAAATAAAACTATCATCTTACAACTCAACAAATTAAAAAGAGGACCTACAGTAATGAGTAATTAATGTTTAGTTATGAACTCAACTTTTGTCTTGACTATGTAATGCCCTATAGACATGTCTGCCACCTGCTAGACAGTTAGTTGATCCTGGTATGTAAAATTGTGAACAGCACGTCACAGTCAGCTAACGAGTTAAGCTAGCAGTTGCTTGGAGAAACATGATGCCCAGTTGGCGGGGAAAAAAAGGCTGAAACATACAGAATAATGAGAAAGTAAAAGCAGAATTAAAGAACAGAAAGTATCTGTAGCTGGTGCCAAAATATTTCACACGTACTAAAAATTAGCGATGGCTAACTCAAAACACTGACTTGTTCTGGAGTTTGCATGTAAAGGAAGACCTCATTTGTGGTGAACACTGACACCTGCTGAATAGTTCAGAAATGCGCATCCATTTCAAATGATGAATAACATATTTAAGGGCTTCAAAGGCACGCTAGCATGTACGTTGCTTGTGGACAGTATAAAATGTTTTCAGCTGATCGCCCAATAATGTGGTGTAATGGTCTTATCAAGAGATACTGTGTGGATCTGGACCTGGATGTGGATTCTGGATCAAATTGGTGCAGTTTCTGACATTCTGGTTAATTTCTCAAAAGCTAATGCATAAATTTTCAGTACCACACATCACACTGGGTGCCGTTGTAGTTTAAACAGTTGTGAGGAGTGAGAGTGACTCCTTGGTTTTCCTCCTCTAGTTGTCCTGTCCATCCTCTGCCTGCTGATGGCGCTCCTGCCTCCGGCGGCCTCCTGCCCTCCTCCTTGCCTCTGCTCTTCGAACAGTCTGGTGGTGGACTGTGGCGGCCGCAGTCTCTCCTCCCTGCCTCCTTTGCACCTCCTGCCTGAAGGGAGTCGCTCCCTCCTGCTAGCCAACAACAAACTAGCCTCGCTGGGAGTCACCTCCTTCGCTAACCTCTCCTCTCTGGAGGTCTGCAAGCCCTCATTTCTTCTTGTCAGCAAAAGATGTCTTTACGCTGAAAATGTCCTGTTCTGGTGTGTTTATTCACTGAACGTGACCGACAATAACAAGCAGGAGAATTTTTGGTTTACTGTAGAAAAATTTAGCAGGGAAGCTAAGACCACCCCCAAGGAACTAAACAAAACCAAAGTTTTTACATTCAGCAGATGATCCCAAAACTACAACGGTGCTTTAGGGCCACGTTGTTGTTTTTTAGACTTTGAGAATAAAGTTTTAATATTACGAGAATAAAGTCGTAATTTTATGAGAAAAACCCGTAATATTATGAAAATAAAGGCATCATTTTATGAGAAAAAACTCATAATTGTATGAGAAAAAGCCTGTAATATTAAGAGAATAAACTCATAATATTACGAGAATAAAGTTGTAATTTTATGAGAAAAACCTGTAATATTAAAAGAATAAACTCATAATATTACAAGAATAAAGTCATAATATTACAAGAATAAAGTTGTAATTTTATGATAAAAAACTCAAACTTTTATGAGAAAAAAACCTGTAATATTATGAGAATAAACTCAAAATATTACAAAAATAAAGTTGTAATATTACAAGAATAAAGTCATAATTTTATGAGAGAAAAACTCTGCATCTCAAAATGAGATCTGTGGAGCACTTTGTGAAGTTGTACTACAGTATAAGTTTTACAAATAAGGAAATACTTCATCGTTTGGCCATCTGCACCACATTATCATTAGTATCAGAACTTGGAAAAGAATATGCAAGAAAATGTGTCTATTCCGGAGGAGGAACCACACAGACTTCACCTGTTGTTCCGGCGATTAGTAGCTCCTGAAATTACCTCTTTCGTGGAGGAGGAGATAGCTGGAACTGGCAGTCTGCAGGATTATCACTTCTCATATAAATACAACTTTATTCTCTTAATATTATGACTTTATTCTCATCATTTCTCCTACGTTTTTCTCATAAAATTATGACTTTTTTGTAATATTACAACTTTATTCTCGTAACATTACAAGAAAAAGTCACAACCGGGTGTTCCCTGAAATAAAAATTAGCCATAAGCCAGAAATTCAAGATGGTGTCCAAAATAGCAAAAGAGTGTGACTGTAGCTCTCGTACCAATTTCAATGCATATGCAAATCGTAATAAATAAAATGTATTCATATTTAAGATTATGATTTTTGACAACTATAAGTTGTGCATATCAAGAGAAATTGATGTCTTTCAATGAGTCCTTATGGCAAAACATTCCATGTCCTATAACTCAAGAATCATAGAAGTCTTTTATACATTAATACTGGGTGGTTAAGGCTCTGCCTGCCAAAAAATAAAATGCCTTTTTTTACTGAATTTTGTGTTTCAAGTAGGAAGTGTTACAGAAGCCCTGAAAGGCTCACATCGCCCACTAGATGGCAACAAAAGCTGCTCGAATGTTTGGCAAGGTCTCGATTGTTTAAACATTTGAGAAATTAACTTGTGTTGAAAATAAGATGGGCTGACAGCCAAAAATCACCTGACAGTGATCTCCCTTGCCCTTATCGCAATTTACTTACATCAAACGTATCAAATATTGAATGAATCCTAATGTGCTTTGGGAGAATCTATTTTAAAATATTTATTTTAACAGTATAAAAAGTATACGCTTATTTCTGTCTCCAAACTTGAATCTGGTTAGATACCTGGTGATATTAGCTTGCTAAAATTGTATTATATGATTCTTGTTAACTGAAAGCAAAAGAAACACCAGTTTATTATCACACTACTGAGTATCTATTTAAAGCTGACAGGATGTGTTGCTATTAATCGCGGCTCTTTTTATTAATGATACAAGGAAATTTCACTTAATAGTGAATAGATTACATCTTGGACCTTCATAGACCTTGACTACTTATAAAGTCAGTGCGCTTTTTTTGAATAAGGCATAAAATAACTTTACATATTCAAACAATCTAATAACCATCATATGCTAAGTGGCCAAATGTAAATGTAATCATTGTCTGATGTATTTTAGGTTCTGGACCTATCTAATAATTACCTGGATAATTTACCCGGCGGTTCGTTCAGAGATTTGTCCAACCTGACGAGACTGACTCTGCACAACAACTCTTTAACGATAATGGACAAAGACCTCTTCCAGGTAAGCGCATCACATTAGACCTCACTGTCCAGTGGATTTCTGGTCTAGGGGTGGCTATAGATCAGAGGATTGGGTGGGTTGTCTGTTAACTAAGGGGACTTCAATACAATTGATCACTCAGTCCAATTCTGCAGTTCAGTTATCAAATCTTAGATGAGGTTTTCCAGACTCTTTCTTGGAATCTGGCCAGCTTGAACAGATACAACACCATGACTTGGACTCCGTCCAGGGGGTAGATTAGTAATAGACTGTTTGTCGAACATCTTTTTGCACTTTAGTCCACAGTAAATCAAGGTATTGGATGAACCTGTGTTGTGACTTCACCCATAGTAAGTCCTTAGCCGGCCTGAAGCCTATTGAATGATTGCTTATCTCCAGCTTTTGTGGCATGAATAGGACAAGAGTTGACAACTCCCCCTGCACAGGATGCCAGTTTGTCACAGGTTAATTCCCAGCTAAGGCGGGCACCAATTTACAACTGGGTGGACTGAGACAATACAGATTGTGTCTTGTCGAAGGACTCAGACAGGTAGCACAAGTGGGATTCAAACCCAGGTCTACATATTGGCAGGCTTGCTCCTTACTCACTGAGCCACCTGCTCTGTGACTTCACCCGTAACCGTAAATTAAAGTCTGGTCCATCCAGAGAAAGAACTTCATACATTAAGCAGCTTTAGGGAAAGTTACATTAAATCACTGACTATGTTTGGCAACCTATGAGCAAAGATGACAAAGAATCAGTGTTGATGTTTCAACCAGGGTTTGGGGAGTCTCCAGAGTCTGGATCTTTCTCTGAACGGTTTGTCCTCGGTTCCTCTGGGACTACTGGATGAGATGCAGAGCCTCAGGTATCAGTTCCACACACTTCAACAAGCATTTTCTAACGCATGCTCACAGAAATTCAAGTGCAAGATCCCATGTGCATCAAATACTTCATAGCCCTCCTACACCCCCCTGCAACCCTCACTGGGGTATTAAAGTTTGCATGGATGATAAACGTAAAAAGCCCTGTTCTCACATAGATACGCATCCAAGAAGGTCGTGGTTTGAAACCTTGTCCACATCTCTGAAAAATGTAGAAGATCCGTGAGGGTGTCCTTGAGGAACTGGGATATTCTGACATTGTACCGTGGTCTTATTTTAACTGTGGTGGGATTTTCAAGATGTTCAAAAATTAATTTTTAACCCTCATGAATTCTGACCTACTCTGGTAATCCCTTGCATTTCACTGGAGCCAGTAACTCTGACATCACCAAATGTTTTTCCAGATGTGCCAGAGTTGTGCAGTTATACTATGGGCATGCCTCATGATACACGTCCAGTTTGTTACATCAAATTCTCCAGTTCGGACCAGTTATTGGTCATGAGTATCTGGGATGTATATTCATGAAAGCCAGACCGAGGCTCGAGAACGTGATGTACAGTAGTTAAAAGACAAGTTCACTATTGTCCAACTTTAGTCCTAGTAGAACACTGTTAGCAGTCAAGCTTAGACCTAGTACCGCTGGATTTCTTTGATCAAGCTGAGTTCAACACAACCATTAACATCAATTTCTGCCATACCACATTTTCCACCATATTGGAGTTCATGGAAAGGTCTAAAAAAAAATTTTTACAAGCCACAAATTTTGTCCAATCTTCACTAAAATTGACAGATTTTATCGACGAACAAGTGAGGTCATATCTCAGCAAAGCTTTGATGTACCAAAACCAAACTTGGTACACGGCCTTGGAACCCCACTGCGAATAAGCACAAAAATGTGGTGTCATTTAATCTGTAGAGTTCTCTGCTTCCTTTGTGTGTTCAGCCATGAACTGCATTGTTCTCTCTCTGGATGCTCTGAAGGTGGATCTTAAACTAGTGGCAAGAGTTTATAGTATGACTATGACCATTGGGTAAATACTCAAGGTAGCAATTTCACAATATCACCAATAATACATCTATGTTGCAATTACCATCCAGTTCAAAAGTTCAGCTTGGCTCCCACTTCATTCTCGTGCCTGCCTTTGGAAATAAATTTGTAGTAAGCAAGAATTTTTATATATAATGTCATTGTCAAAGTTGAGTAGGACACTCACAGGCTTGATTGTTAACGATTTTTTAATATGAGAAGGGTTATAAAAACTGACCTTATCCGGTTTTGTACTTTGTAATGGAGATAAATGTCATTGACTTTATCAGTTCCAAAGGTCAAAGCCTTTTTCTGGAGCTTCAATTTAACTGCGCTTTACTGTAATTTCTA
Source organism: Thalassophryne amazonica (assembly GCF_902500255.1). Taxonomy (NCBI): domain Eukaryota; kingdom Metazoa; phylum Chordata; class Actinopteri; order Batrachoidiformes; family Batrachoididae; genus Thalassophryne; species Thalassophryne amazonica. Next base: position 28,335,847 of record NC_047124.1, read on the forward strand.
ATCATTCTATAGGTGGCTGTCTCTAGCGGGTAACAGGCTCCACGGTTTGGAGAGGGCAGCATTTGAGCCGCTGTCCAACCTTCAGCACCTAGAACTGGGACATAACCCATGGGAGTGTGACTGCAACCTCCGAGACTTCAAACACTGGATGGAATGGCTGCTGTACAGAGGTGGATATCTGCTTCACATCGCGGGAGCTTGATGTGGATTAGCTAACATAACAAACGAGTAAAGCAGGGAATAGGACGATGAAAGTGAGTGTTGGGTTAACTTCAGAGGCATTTATATTCAGTCGCGTTTGTCCTTCTAGCTACAGAACACAATGTCAATGTTGTGTGACTACACATTATGAGCTGTGCGAGTTATCCACATTTGCCGGCTGCTAGTACATTAGATACCACAGCTGCTCCCCGCCGTTTCTGAATCCACCTCAGCACTTTGGGCATGAGCTGCCTCTATTGAAAGACATTCTCCTCTTCATGGTTCAGCTCCCCTATGCTTTCCTCAGCTGTCCTTTAACTGTGTTCACTGCGTTTCAGAGCCTTCAGATGGGTACTGACACCTGGTGGAACTGGTAATTTAATAATTATGAGGTGATATTCTCTGACTAGAACATGAAAGCATGGCAGCGGCGTTTAGAGGTGTACATAATGGAACACAATGCTGAATTCAGCAGTGTTATAATGTGGAACTGCAGCATTTTCTGCTGTCCAACAGTTCAAAAGCACAAATGGGATATATGGGAAGAAAGTTCTGTCAGTGACGGAACGTCCTTTGCCACTCTGGGAACTAAATACCACTGTGCACCTTCTGTCATTCCAATCATCTCCTCTTTTATCTGGTTGCTTCTGTCAGTTATCTGAAGGCACAGATCAATGGCTTTTTAGCACACAGCTTGGAGGCAGATACTATGTATGGAGACTAGCGTGATGATAACAAAACAGATCCCCCCAACCCCGATCCCTGACGCCTGTGGAAATTAGCAAATCAGATATTTCCTCGTCCAGACACATCGTGTAAGAAAGCTCTGCTGAAGTTAGGAATGTCATCACATGAATTATAGAACAGCTTAGTTGAGTCTATCTCCAACTCAGTGGCGAGGCCACTGCCAACGTTGTGTGTGTAAAGTGATGTATGACTCATCCTAGTGTTGGCACGACCAGCTCCTCTTGCTAGCTTTGCCTCAGTTAATTGGGACTCCTTCACAGGCGTAAGGCATTTTCTGAGTGACCTCTCTCTGTCCTTTCTCTCCGTCAGGTGGAGCAGTGGATGCAGTGGAGTGCACCCTACCCAAGGATCTGCGTGGGCGAGACATCCGTGGTGTTCCGGTGGAAATGTTCAACTACTGTCTCCAACTTGATGATGAGAATGGAGGAGGAGGAGGAGGAGGAGGTGAGGGATCCCGTTCTGGATCAGGAGGTGCCAGATCTCCTCCTTGCAGCAGGAACGCTTTAAACCCTAGCGGTACAACGCTGGTGTCCAACAGCAATGTTGGTGGCGGCGGTGGCGACGCCTCGTCTGCAAGTGCAGGAGGAGGTGGAGAGGCACCGCCAGACTGTGTCCGTGCCCGTTACCGTCCAGTTAGCGTGCGGCGCGCCATTGGCACCGTAGTGATTGCCGGCGTGGTTTGCGGCATTGTTTGCATCATGATGGTTGCTGCTGCAGCGTACGGCTGCATCTATGCCTCGCTGATGGCGAAGTACCAGAGAGAGCTCAAGAAGAGGCAGCCGTTGATGGGGGATGGTGAGACAGACGGGGAGGACAGGGAGGAAAAGCAGATCTCCTCAGTGGCCTAGGAGCAACGGGACTGAGGAGGGACGTTGTTTCAAAGCAGTAAAAACTGGAATAGGTGAAAATTAAAGTAGCTGGAAGAGCTTTTTTTTTAATTTTGATGCACAAAGATAGAGCTCCAAGTCCAAAAACAGACACCTGTCTACTACTTTTTGTCTTCCTGTCGCTATGCTCATTCTTTCTGTCCCATCATTCCCTCATGCACATACTTAATCTGTTCTCTTATTTTCACTTCCATTTGGAACCATTCTCTCCACAGTATTTTCGGCCAATCATCACCCAGCTCGCCTACTAACCACCTACTGCTGCTGTTGGCTGTTGCTGAATCCATTATATTGGCGGAGAGGAAGCAGTCGAGAACTCTCTCCTAGCATCAAACATATCATTGCTTTTGTGAGATGTACATGGTTTACGGTCAGTAAAACTTTTCAGGGATTTGTAGAATGTATGTTAAGTGCAACGATATTCATAATAATCAGTATCACCTATGGGACCAGGCAATGCCAAGCCATAGATTTATTATCTCTAACCTCCTCATCGACCTCTGCAAACCTAATAGTCCCGACAACATCCAAGAAGATCCCAGTACCAGGACCTGTCCCCTTTGCCTAGCTTAAAAGTATAGCCCTCTTCGATTTTTCACAAATTTCACAAAATTTACTTTATATCAAAGTCTAGTTATTATAAAATATAGTCAGGTTCCTTGTTTCATTAAAGTTTTTTTGAGATTTGGTAAACTATACATTTTTAGATAGGTTATGAAATGAGGCATACAGAAACAATGTTTGCATTTTTCCCCATAGGCTGTTATCAGGGCAACATGGTGATTTAGTGGTTAGCACTGTTTCGTCACAGCAAGAAGGTCATGGGATTGATTCCCACTTGTGGCCTTTCTGTGTGGAGTTTGCATGTTCTCCCCATGTTTGCGTGGGTTCCCTCCGGCTTCCTCCCACATCCAAAGACATGGTGGAATGGAAACTTTAAATTGTTTGTAGGTGTGAGTGAGGTTGTTATGGTGGCCATCTTGGATTTCTTAAAATGGAAACCTTCAAACACTTAACTTTTCACTCTCTGGACTTCTGGTTAACCTAGGATCATGACTGAGGTGACTAAATAGGAATTTTTGGAGGGCAAGGATCCAGACATACTAATTACTGATGAATAGGGTGTGCTGCATTTTAGATTTTATTCTGTGTTGCTGATGTCAGTGACTTATGGGACATAGGAGCCTGATCCATGTGGGTGTCTTTTTCTTACAAATCAGATTCAGGTATCTGTAACTGTCTATTATTTTAAAAACGTACTCAAGCCTTCTTGGAGGCTTGAGGTGGCCAAGTGGTTAATGCACTTGGTTTCAGTACAGAAGGTTCCGGGTTCAAATCCGACCCCTGCCACATTTCTCCATGTAATGTGGAGTTGCGTCAGGAAGGGCATCCAGCGTAAAACCTATGCCAATTCAACATGCAGATCCACCTCGGATTTGCTGTGGCGACCCCGAGTGCAAAACAAGGGAGCAGCCGAAGGGACTTACTTTTTACTCAAGCCTTCTTGGAATTCATAATAAAGGTTATGCACCCTTAAACCAAGAATGGTGGTGTTATTTGTTAACTGCGCTGACCCACAAATAACCAGAAGTAACGAAAGTGAAAAGTTAATATCTGAAGGTTGCCAATTTTGGAAATCCAAGATGGCTGCCATAATAAACTATGGGGAAAAAATAAATGGAAACATTGTTTTTTGGATTCTCACTTCATATGCTTTCTAAAATACACAGTTCTACAAATCTCCAAAAAACAAAAAAAAAAAAAACAAATAACAAAGCTATGAATCATTACATAAGGAACCTGACTATAACCTTTATTTCTGTGGTATATCAAAAATTATATCTTATCAAATAACTCTGAGGGATTCCATGTAAAATATAGCATGTTTGCACCATGAGATCTTGCAGATGTGTTCGTGCTTTAACTCATGAATGAGGAAAAATACATACAAAAAGTTTAGGGCCCCTTCACGCATAATGCGAATTTGGTCGATTTGTGCATAAGATGCGCATGAAGCAGGAATTGTGTGCAAAACGTGTAAAATTGTAGCTGCCTCGTACACCTGTTGCTACAACTATTTGTGCACACCACCGGCTGAAAGACAGTGCGCGCTGTGCGAGCACATCGAACCCTCTCTTGGCAGGTGTCGGCCAAATTCCAGGTGACACACACGAACATCTAACACCGCTCGCATGGCACTTAGAAAATGTGTGGCCATTCACACTGTTAACATGAAAACAGTCTGCAGACAATCACTGTCGAGCTGGCAGTGAAATTTGTTTAAGTGCCCCACGACTGTGAAGTTGGTGAGTGCACATGTGGCATGCCAGAGTGTTGGCTCCCCCCACAACACGTGTGTGTGTGTTTCGCACATTCCCCCCTGCCTCCCCAACACATGTCTATGTGTGGTTCGCGCTCTCACTGCCCCCCACCGTGTGCCCACAGCTGTTGAGACATCTCCGATTCTGGACATCACAGCTGCAGCACACGTCCCATATTTTGATGGACACGCACGTGTGTGTGCTTGTGTGGAAATACATAAAAATGGACTGTCAGTTCATGTGGACATGCAGCGATCTGAATGTCACATCTGATAGGACACACGTGTTGGGCCGTGAGGGCTATGAGTGGCGTGCCGCAGGACCAAGACAAGCCAACAGTGCGACAAATACACCACATTCAGTCACATATCAGCAGAAATACACCATACCAAACACCGTTTGATCAGTTATCACAGTGCTTTTTTCTTTTTTTTTAATAAATACTTTTATCTGTTTATTGATTTTAGCCATTTCACGCTCCTGTTACAAGACAGTGATTGTAGCACAGTGGTAAAGTTTCTGTCTGGTAATCAGAGCATACTGGTTCAAATCTTGTGAGAGGCATTTTTTTATTTAACCTCAGGGTTCTGTATTGCGTCCCCTTTATGTATTATTTATATCAACCTAGTGATATTCACTAATTATACAGCTGGTTCTTATTTTATTTTCCTCCACATCGTGCATGCCTGCCGTCGGCACAGTATTTCATGGTGCACTCATATGAGCTGTACCGCCCGTGAGTTATTCGCATTATGTGTGAAGGGGCCCTTAATAAAGCCATGACAAAACATTATTTTCCCGCACTGATGACCTTTGGCAAACCAAGTAAAACACTGTAATTTTAACAAACTTTACTTTTGCGACTAACACAGTAGACATGGGTTTTTATTGTCCTACTTGTCAACTGAATATCCAGGAAAACCTTTGTCCAGATGTTAACGTGATCATCTCTGGTCACCTATGTTTAGTTGTGTCCATCGCTCTGCTTGAATTTTACTTTCCCCACATTTTCAGTGATACATTTCTTTGTCTCCACGATGCCAACACTACTAAAGTTTGCTGCTCGAGGGTCAGAAAATCTCCTCACATTATCTATGATGTCGCTACATAAAATGTGTCAGAGCGTCTTGTCAATGAATTTGAACTTGGATTGTTCAAACTCATACATTGTTTCCACAGAAGGCAAATTTTGATATTATTGGTGATGTAAGTTTGTCAATGCTTTACTTGAACACTAAGGAGCAACATTATTTTGGTGTAGAAGAAAATCCTTTTTATGACTTAAAAGAAAAAAAAATGGGACAGTACCTTTAATGATCCTCTGATGCCCCCTTCGACTTCTACATCTCAACTAGAGCTGCAGTGATTCTTTCATTAATCAGTTATTTATTAAAAATTATATTAATCGACAACTATTTAGATAGCTGATTAATTGATTTGAATAATTTAACAAAATATCCCAATTCTTTGATTTCAGCTTCATAGGGTGATCTCCCATTGCCGATTTATGACGCTCGAATGTCTACGCTATTGGCACAAAAAATAATCAGATATCCAAATGCAGCCTAATGTCAGTCATAAACGGTCGTAAAGGTAGTGTTATAGAACACTATGAGTGATTGGGAAATTTTTGAAATTGTTCAAAAAACTGTGACATCTAGCTATATTATTATCCAAATACAATATATGTATGGATGTAATTTGTCCAGAGTGGGGGTAATATTTTGCTAAAGGAGGTCATGGTGGACATTTGGGTTCAATATGCAGTAATCAAGAAAGACTGTTCTCTGAGCAGAATCCTTCATCTGATTCTCCTTTGCAACATATATCCCACAAAACACATGTTGCACTCTTCAGCAGAAGACATTTTTTGGATTTAAACAGATGCATTTTAGCTTTGTGTGGGAATAACGCAGGGGTTATGTTGTGTACTTTTGTAATAGGACACCTACATGTTTGGGTATATTTGGCAATGACCGGCAATACTTGGCAGTCATTGGTTACACTCATTTGAAAGCAGTCATACAATAGTAGGAAACACAAATTTTGGCTATTATTTTAACAAATCTGGCCCGATTTTAGATTTGGGACCAAAAATCTTTCAGGGGAGACTGCCCATAAATGTGAATATTTTCTGGTTTAATAGTTTCTTTACTCCTCTCTGGCAGTAAACCAAGTATCCTTGGGCTGTGGCCAAAACAATACATTTCAAGGCATCATTTCTGGGTTCTGGAAAATATTGATCAGCATTAATTGGTCATTTATTTTCTCGATTATACAATGATGACAGTAATCATTAGTTGCAATCCTAATCTCAGCAACATAACCCTGTTTGGAAAATTGAGGAAAATAAGGTAAACTTTGTGAAAAACTACAACCAGAGTTTGGTTTTGGAACGATAAAGCTAACATGGTTGACTCACCTCTATGTTGTTGTATGTTAAAGATATTTGCTAGATTTGATATGTAATGGAACATGACTGAGTTTGTCCATATTCTCCCTTGTTTGAGCCTGAATGGAATCTTCTGTGGACCAATCAGAGTCTACATGGGACTAAAGCTACATCTGAGGTTCTACAGTGGATTTGGAATGCACGATTCCTGTCATTTTATTAAGAAAAACAGCTTTTGATTATGTTACATGGATTTCCTAATGCTTTTTAAATGATTGTCATTGATATCTGGACACATCACAAGTCTCTTATCATGGCAAATAAGTCTAACGACACCGCTGGAATAATTTATCGATGCTTCAAGGGTACTATAAGGATCAGTCTCCAGATGTACAGCGAACACTTCGTTGACATATCAAGGACTCGACCACAAATTTGACTTTCAAGAGAGCAAACTCTGTCCAAACCTCATTTCTTTTCCGGTGAGTTCATCCTCAGAGGTGAACCTTTGAATCTTTGTTATTACTACAGCATGGAAAATGGTTTCTCAGCGAATCATCCAGCAAATACAGCAAAAATTCATCTTCAAAAAGGACAACAAACTTCAGACTCCTGCACTTTATTTCTGAAACCAGTTCTCACTCCTTTTTTTTCCACCTCTTTCTCCTTAAAACGGACAATTTGCCCAGAGGGAATACAACAAAAAAGGGATTAAATGATAAGAAGCTGCTACTTCCCCCCCACTCGATCTCATCCTTTTATCTCTCCATCCATCTGTCCATCTAATTCTATTCCTGGAGAGTTTTTCCACACTACCTGAAAGATCTCCGCTTCCTTTCTTCCGTTCGGTGTTACTTTTTGTCCTTTTTGCTTTTTTTTCCCCCCTTTAAAGTCTGCAATATGCAATGAAGGGTGCACTTTAACATTAAAATCCTTCTGTTGTCAACTTAGTAATTATCATCTGCTCAAACACAATCTGTGTGCTTACTGGTAATTGTTCATTGCATTCACAAGAGATAAATGTTTGCATAGCTAAGGATGAGTAGTAATGTAGAGTAAGTATGATTTGGACAGTCGAGGGGCTTTTGCATTTCCAATGTTTAAAATGATGAAATATTGGCTTTCATTGCATATTGCATTGAAATTGTATAAATCCCTCTGCATTAATTAATTGGCTGGTAACTAAGCTATATTAATAATGTTATATTTTGGAATGATGCAGATAAACATGATTATATTAGTCTGTGTTATGCTGTGTTGGCCCACTATTCCCTAAAAATGTTTTTGGTGTGTCATATTTTTGTGTTTTCTACAGTAATCCGTGATGTACGTCTTTTGATATATATATATATATATATATATATATATACACTCAACAAAAATATAAATGCAACACTTTTGGTTTTGCTCCCATTTTGTATGAGATGAACTCAAAGATCTAAAACTTTTTCCACATACACAATATCACCATTTCCCTCAAATATTGTTCACAAACCAGTCTAAATCTGTGATAGTGAGCACTTCTCCTTTGCTGAGATAATCCATCCCACCTCACAGGTGTGCCATACCAAGATGCTGATTAGACACCATGATTAGTGCACAGGTGTGCCTTAGACTGCCCACAATAAAAGGCCACTCTGAAAGGTGCAGTTCTATCACACAGCACAATGCCACAGATGTCGCAAGATTTGAGGGAGCGTGCAATTGGCATGCTGACAGCAGGAATGTCAACCAGAGCTGTTGCTCGTGTATTGAATGTTCATTTCTCTACCATAAGCCGTCTCCAAAGGCGTTTCAGAGAATTTGGCAGTACATCCAACCAGCCTCACAACCGCAGACCACGTGTAACCACACCAGCCCAGGACCTCCACATCCAGCATGTTCACCTCCAAGATCGTCTGAGACCAGCCACTCAGACACCTGCTGAAACAATCGGTTTGCATAACCAAAGAATTTCTGCACAAACTGTCAGAAACCATCTCAGGGAAGCTCATCTGCATGCTCGTAGTCCTCATCGGGGTCTCGACCTGACTCCAGTTCATCGTCGTAACCGACTTGAGTGGGCAAATGCTCACATTTGCTGGCGTTTGGCACGTTGGAGAGGTGTTCTCTTCACGGATGAATCCCAGTTCACACTGTCCAGGGCAGATGGCAGACAGCGTGTGTGGCGTCGTGTGGGTGAGTGGTTTTCTGATGTCAATGTTGTGGATCGAGTGGCCCATGGTGGCGGTGGGGTTATGGTATGGGCAGGCGTCTGTTATGGACGAAGAACACAGGTGCATTTTATTGATGGCATTTTGAATGCACAGAGATACCGTGATGACATCCTGAGGCCCATTGTTGTGCCATACATCCAAGAACATCACCTCATGTTGCAGCAGGATAATGCACAGCCCCATGTTGCAAGGATCTGTACACAATTTTTGGAAGCTGAAAATGTCCCAGTTCTTGCATGGCCGGCATACTCACTGGACATGTCACCCATTGAGCATGTTTGGGATGCTCTGGACCTGCGTATACGACAGCGTGTACCAGTTCCTGCCAATATCCAGCAACTTTGTACAGCCATTGAAGAGGAGTGGACCAACATTCCACAGGCCACAATTGACAACCTGATCAACTCTATGCGAAGGAGATGTGTTGCACTGCATGAGGCAAATGGTGGTCACACCAGATACTGACTGGTATCCCCCCCAATAAAACAAAACTGCACCTTTCAGAGTGGCCTTTTATTGTGGACAGTCTAAGGCACACCTGTGCACTAATCATGGTGTCTAATCAGCATCTTGATATGGCACACCTGTGAGGTGGGATGGATTATCTCAGCAAAGGAGAAGTGCTCACTATCACAGATTTAGACTGGTTTGTGAACAATATTTGAGGGAAATGGTGAGATTGTGTATGTGGAAAAAGTTTTAGATCTTTGAGTTCATCTCATACAAAATGGGACCAAAACCAAAAGTGTTGCGTTTATATTTTTGTTGAGTGTATATATATACACATATATATATATGACGTCAGGTTTTCATTTGGTTTTACTTACTTGTTTCATTTATATGTGTTCAGCAGGAAAGGTTTCTGCAAGAGCCATAAAGAGAATTTGGCCACAGTGCAAAAAATATCAAAGTGACATTTATTTTGTACCGCACTAGTGACAGGCAACATAGAGTTTCCGGTCCCCAAATCGCTTAAAAAATCATATACATTAAAAAATTCAAAATATTAAGATATCAGATAGAATATAGAGTTCTGTTTGTGTTCTTTACCTAAAATTCGAACTAAAAGACAATTAACAGTATGGGATGTCTTTCATGGAAAATTAAAATGTGAAGGCTGACACCTAGTGGTAGGTAGAATATCGCTTAAAGACAAGATGGCGAAAGCTTAGCAACCAACTTTGCCTTCAAGGCTTTTCTCTGCACTGTATGAATGTTTAACTACTTCCTACTTTAGCTAAATCAGAATACCTACACAGAGACTTAATTATAGGACAAGGGACAAACTACATACACTGTATGTAGTTAAGAACTTTCTGTTCAGTTTCCCAAAAACGTTTGACCTGATATGTTCAGCCATTTGTGCAGTAACAGTTCCTCTTTGCATAAAGCACAAAAAATGCTTGTGGCCTGATATAATAAAAAATAATTGAGGCTAAATAGTTAGCATTAAGATAAAAAAAAAAAAAAAACACCAGTAGAGTCAGCCATTTTTATATTCTTAGCAACACAATGTTGCCAAGAAATTGTGTGGCTGGATGTTGGGTCAGATTGTGGAATCCAGGAACTTGGTGTCTTTGTTGGTGAAAACGCTTGACTGACTTTGACTTTGCAGACGATTATGTGATATTTGCAAGAATCAATGGATACCCTGTTTGCAGAAGGTGAGTGAGGTAACGAGGTGTCTAAGAGTGCGAAATTGAAATCATTCTGGATCCAGATAAAAGATCTAGGTTTCTAATGGCTTTGTAGACTCTGCCATCAGCTGTGGACCTGCATGTGGCAAAGGTGTATGGTTGTGAGACTTGGATGCTAACCCATGGGTAAACAAACAAACCATGTCTTTATTGCTAAGTCTCTTCAGGGGATCCTTGGGTATTGCTGGAATGAGCAGGTACTTCACCATGAAAGTCAGGAATATTAGCTATGAGATTTGGCTAGGTGGCACATTTTTCTGGTCATGAGCCAGCGTGTAGATACCTCAGTGTTGGGGACACCAGCAACTAGAAAATGCCAAGTGAATGCCCATGGTTCACCTGGCTGCAGCAGATAGATAGTTACCTTTGAGAGATGGACCAGTTGTCTGTCTAAGGCCATTACATAGTGGGGTGGATGAGGCTCCCAGACCAGACCTGCATCTTTGCATAGAGTAGGTTAATAACGTTTAATAACCTCAACCCCAAAGAGTCAAAACTCTAATGAACCTTCTTTTTAACCTTGGGTAAAACATTTGAGATCATGAAAATGCTGGAAAGTCCTCTCTGTTCCCATTGCAGAATGTGGAAGACATTGCAGATGTACAGTATGCTGTTGGTTTTAAGCTACACCAGTAGGTGTATTCAACTACTCACCAAGTGGTTCTTTCGCCCTGCCTCTGGCATATCTTACTCCCAAAACAAAACAAACCCCAAATTGGGTCACTATAGCATGTGCCACCGGTAAGTTTATACCACGAACGCCACTGTCAGATCTTTCATTCACTCATTTGTTGTAGGCTTATAGTGAAAAAGTAAGTCCTTATAGACCACGAGGCCCATCGAGCTGGTGCTTATCTTTGGATTCCATGAAGCGGACGAGAGTCTACAACTCCCTCTAGATGGGACGCCAGTCTGTTGGACTGTCTGTTGGCAGGACATTAGCTAAAAAAGGAGGGTGACAAGCAGTTGCCATTTGTCCCTTGGTAGGTTTATTTATAGATAGATAGATAGATAGATCAAGACTTTATTTGCCATTTGTACTCACATGCAATGTTTGGCTACATTGGAATTCTTGTGCCGAGCTCTTGAGTAAATAAATTCAAAGGTATAAAAAAATAAAAAGGATACCCGTGCACCTAAAAATATATATATATTACAAAGTACCAGGTTAATGGGGATTGTTAACAGCAATTACGGCACACTTGTATTCCAAACACAGTGGATATTACACATGTGGATCAAACAGATTGTACCAATGACTGTTATTTCAAACGGAATAAAATATTACACATTAGATTATAGTTGAGTGATAAATATTGCCCAGTGGATTACGGTTGTGAACAGTCCATTACTCTGAGGTCAGGGATGCCATCAGTCTGACTGTGGCCAGAAAAAAAAAACTTTTATGGAATCGAGTCCTGTGTGTAATGATGCGTTCTGCTCGACTTTTCCTGTAAGCTGTGTGTTTGGGCCTGAGGAGAAAGTGGAAGGGTGGTGGGGGTCCCTGATAATGTGCAGTCGCCTCTTTGTCCATCGTTGACTGTAAATTGAGTCCATTGATGGAAGTTCAGTCCTGACTATTTTTTCAGCTCTCTGGAGAGCCGTCCTCTCTGCGTGAGTGTGTTGCCGTACCACACTGAGATGCCGGTGGTGAGGATACTCTCCACCAGGGATGTGTAGGCAGCCCAGCCTGATGAACTGCAGCCATTTCTGAGCTTTTTTCACAGTGGTTGTAGTGTTTGCCAACCAGCTCACATCAGATGACAAATGAAGGCCGAGGAACTTGGACACTCTCACTACTTCAGTGCCCTTGATGGTGAGGGGGTACAGTTGAGGGGCTTTCTTCCTTAAGTCAGTGATGATTTCTGTTGTTTTTTCTACACTGAAGATGTGGCTGTTTTCCTCTCCATAGGCAAGTCTGCTGTCGACACCACCCTGCACTCAGTCTCGTCCTCACCCTTGATGAGGCCGAGGATTATCGTGTCATCAGCGTATGTGATGATGACTGTGTTGTCCATATTGGATACACAGTTGTGTGTATAGGGTGAAGAGTTTGGTGCTGATTGTGAGCTCAGCGGAAACCTTTCCTCCCATCCGGACAATCTACGGTCTGGCTATGCGGAAATCCAGAACCCAGTTGCAGGTGGTGGTCAGGACCTCCAGATCGGACAGTTTTCCAATCAGCTTTTTTGGGCAGATAGTGTTAAAGGCAGAGGTGCAGTCAAGGAAGAGCATCCTGACATACGTACTGCTGTGGTCGAGGTGTTGGAGGGTGTGGTGGAGGGCTATGGCTATCGTGTCATCCCCTGTCTTGCTTGGACGATAGGCAAACTGAAGAGGGTCAACAGTTTCCAGCACAATGGAGTTGAGATGATTAAGCACCAGCCTTTCCAGACATTTTGTGGCAACTGGTGTGAGTGCCACTGGTTTGAAGTCATTCAGGGTGGATTCATCTGGTTTCTTAGTTACGGGAATGATAGTGGAGTATTTGAAGATATGTGGGACTGCTGACTGCAAGAGAGACGTTGAAGATATCTGTGTACACACCTGCCAGTTGTTTTGCACAAGCCTTTAGGACTCTGGGTGAGACACCGTCTGGACCTGCTGCTTTCCGGGGGATACACCTGTTTCAAAGCCCTCAGAACCTGAGTGTGTGACACCTGAATGACAGAGTCACCTGGGTTACAGGGGAGTGTCATGGAAGAGTCTATGTTAGGTTTGTCAAATCTGACATAAAAGCTGTTGAGACAGTCTAGGAGGGTGTTGTCTCTGACCTCAGTGTCCAAATTTCTCCTGTAGTTAGTGACTGATTGGATTCCCTGCCACATACTGCGCGTGCTGTTGTCTAGTAGAAGCGTTCAAGTTTTTGGGAACATGCCCTTTAGCTGCTCTGATGGTTTAACGCAGATCGTAAGGGGCCAATTTATAGTTTTCACTGTCTCCCGACATTGTAAGCCACATGTCTATTCCTGATTTTCTTGCGGACATCTGCGTTACAACATGGTTTTTAATTTGGTAAAAGACGGACAGTTTTGGCGGGGACACAGATGTACGTGCACCAGCTGATGTACTCGCTAACTGTCTCTGTGTATTCATGTATACTGGCTGTGGCTTAATTTGAATGCTGTCATATCTGTTAGCTCTAAACAACTCTCCAGATTTGCCAGTGCATTGTCAGATCAGGTGTTGGTGGTTCTGATTGTGACCGTGTCAGCTTTCAGCCGTTTGATGTAAGTGGGTTTCGGAAGGATTGCCAGATGATTGAATTTGCTGAAATTTGCTCGGCTTTTATGCATTTCTGACGTAACATTAGGAGTGGTCTAGTGTGTTTTATCCTCTGGTTAGAAAATTCACAAACTGGTGCAGTTTTGGCATGTATTTCAGGAGATTGCAGTGATTCAAGTCCCCACGGATGATAAAAGCACTGCTGGGATGAGTTTTTTCATGTTCATTTATCATGTCATGCAGTTCATTCAGTGCAGTTTCCTCTCTAGCGGGGGGCATACACCACACTCACAATGATACAGTGCAGTTCCCTGGGTAAATAGAACGGGCTGCACTTTAGAGTCAAATATTCCACATCTTCGAAACAGATCTGTGAAATAACTTGGCAGTCGGTGCACCAGGACTGCTTTACCATGATAGCCGTTCCCCCTCTGCGGATTTAACTGCTCTTCATCGCATCGCGGTTGGCCCTGAACATGCCTGCCGGTGTTATGGGCTCATCCGGTGTATTCTCACCAAGCCACATTTCACAGAAGCCCTGTATGGAACAGTTTCGTGCGTAGTGTTGCTCGGTCAAGCATGTGTGCAGGCCGTCCGATTTATCCAGCGACTGAACGATAGCAAACAATATGACCGGGAGAGTTACCCTGCCTTTGCTAACCAGGTAGCGGAGCTTTCGGTCAACTCCTCCCCTTCTACCGCGTCGTCTTCTCGACGATGAAAAAACCCGACACTGCCACAATGAGTTTATTCTTCATGCTTGACTGCTTAAAGGAACCAAAATTCACTTGATTTGTTTCAGTCTAATGTCTTTCACAGTGACATTCCTGTATCGCTAGTTAGCATGCTAACATGTACGTAAGACGTCTTGTAAGTCAATTCAGCTGTATTATCTGGTTACAAAAACAGCAGTTTTAGACGTAGAAGTGCTTATTTCTCGCTAACCTTTACAAAACGTGAGAAAAAACAAATGCCAAACATGAGATTTATACAGAAAAAAGCTGTTTCTGAGCATTTTCCACCATTTTGTTTTCATTTGTATGAGCAAGCAGCCAGCTGATGTCACGCTGCCTTTTCACTCAGATTGGCAGTCGCCATGCCGCGTTGCTCAGCATTTGTAGACTTCTCATCAATTTTGGCCCCGTCTAACTGGCGGCAGAGCGCCCATTGTCTCTTGTCACTGCAAAACGCCCACTCTGATTGAAAATGAATGGCAAGTCATTGTTTTGCCTCTGTCGCTTGTAGCTAATGTGACCGTACGGTAAAATTCTTGTCCAAAGACACAGACGGGTAGCATCGGCAGGATTCAAAGTCAGGTCAGCTCCTTATGGGGCTATTCCACAGAGCACCGTTCCTTCGCATTTAATCCTGAATAGCAAATCTGGGTGGGTTTTGATGCCTCATAGTAACTTCTTGATCCATCTTTGTCAGTCTTGAACAAACTTGGTATACGGGCAATACTGTCACCAGATTTGAAATCGACATCCAATTTTTGAACTGTTTAAAAATTTCATTCCGATTCTGGAAATCGTTGATAGTACATGGTAACTTCTGGGTATTTGTAGTTTTAACGGCTTCAATCATGTTCAAACTCCTTTAAACTGGGTATTCGTAGCGACTACAGCTTGGAACATGTTTGATCGTGCTCCATCGGGGTAAAAATTTGAAGCTGAAACAGTGTTTGTTGCGGTTTTTGTTAAAGTCGAACAGTTCAAGCTCCTTTTTTTTTTTTTTTTTTGAGGGGGTTGCCAGGTCTGCACTTTATGTTTTAGTGAAGCGGGATGAAGATCCCAGGTCCTGATTGAAAAGACGTTCCTGCTAGCTTGGCTAATGGGGAATTCCTCTTTGGCTGACCTGGTAGAGGAACGGTGTTTAGTGCGACCCGTCCGGGGTTCAATCCCACCGCCGTCCCGGCCACAAATGTCCTACGGTCACAATCTGGCATCACAAACAGGATGTGGGTAGTTACAGAACATGCTTAAATGCACCTGTGACTTCGGGACGATGTCAAAAATGGTGGGGAGATATGAAGCAGGATGAAGGTCCCGGGTCCTGATTGAAAAGACGTTCCCGCTAGCTTGGCTAATGGGGAATTCCCCTTTGGGTGACCTGGTAGAGGAACAGTCTTTAGTGCGAGCCGTCTGGGGTTCGATCCCACCGCCGTCCCGGTGACAAAGGTCCTACGGTCACATAAGCCTGCCTGTTAGGAGGCCAGACGGATTATGCTGTTTCATCCCATTTTTGCACTTTTTTGGATCTTGGGTGATCATATTAGAACGGCGCCCTGTGGAATAGCCTTGTTAACCACTAAGCTACCTGGTTGACAGGTCTCATCACTAAACTGAAGGTTCAATATGTAGCATATACCCGAAACAAACAATCGACAGACCTCATCAGAATGTCAACAAAGGAGAATAGCAAAATGACAGTGTTTCCATGAACTGATGTAATGTGACTGTTTGCCATATAGTTTTTTAAAATCCAGTGTTGCAGTGTTTAGCTCATTTACCATCCACAGGTACCGATTTGTGTATCTTAGAATGTCATCTGACACTTTCTGTACCATCGTAAAACTTGTAAAAATGGAAAAGTGAATTTTTGTTCCTTGCAAGACATCAGTTGTTTCTAGTTTTTGCTTTTGTCCCTTGTACTGGTTCAAAGCCTTGATTATGGCTCTTGGGGAAGTCTGACTGCTGTCACTGGAAAAGGAGCACTGGCTAACCTCTGTCTATGGCTCGGCGTCTTCTCGCTCTCTCTGCCAGTCTTGTGTTATTTGTATCTCAGTGATCCGGCCATGTTTGTACAGCCTGTGTGTCTGTAAAGAATAATAAATTATAGTTTGCTACGTAAACCTGCAGCAGCCGCCGTGATGATCGAAGGCTTCAAGGACCACATCACCCAAAAATCTACCATTTGCTGTGATGTTACGACGAAGGCGGTGAAGAATTTGTTCTGGTAAAATATGCAACGGTTTGAACAAAGTACCTACCCATTAAAAAAATCATCTGCAACACTTTTTGTGGTTGTCAGTGAAAGGAAGGAAATTATTTGACATGATTCTGATGAAAAGGAGATCAGAAACTGAGATAAAACATCAAACCAGAGCAGGACGACCACATCCTCTGTACTACAGCTCTTTCAGATCCTTTCCTCCTCCTTCATTTATCTCTTTGTCACATCATTTTTCTGTCTTTCCCCCTCTTTCGGCTCATCTGGAGCATCTATCTCTTGGGCTACCGCCTCTCTTTATCTGTCTTGTTCAAGTTTTTCACCTCCTCTCTGCTCCTTTTATCTTTCCTGTATCTCTTCCCTCTGTTTCATTTCAGTTTCTGTCTCATCTTTATTCACTTGTTCTTTTTTTCATGCACAGTTGTCAGTTCTGCTGCAGAGATGCTGATCCATCGCTGCATCTTCATACGCTATGAATGTAATCGTGACTGATTCTGGATCTGCATCTCAAGCACCAAAACCCAGGATTCAACACAGGAGTTCTGTTCCCAAAGCAGCATAAAATAATAATAATAATAATAATAATAATAATAATAATAATAATAATAATAATAATATAAAAAAGCAAACACACTGTGTGCAAAGAAGACATCTGATCAGACTCTGTTACAACACTGACACCTAGTGGTCAGAAATACAACTGTAGTTCATCCACTTTGACCCTCAAAAAATAAATGTGCATTTGCTGCTAAATTTTCAGCTTCTTATGTGCAGGATATAATCATGACTTTAAAAAAAAACAGATTCAGATTACACAAAACTCAGATGCAGGAGGGGAGCGAAAGAATAAAAAAAAGTAATAGACAAAAAGTGGCGAGGGGGCGACAGAGAGAACATGCAAAAAAGGGGGTATTTTTTGATTCATTTTTATAAGAACAGTAATTTTCCTTTAATTGGGACATCTCACACAAGGTGTATAAAATCTGTGCATGAAAAGAAATGCAAACCAATATTCCCAGGCTTGGGAAAAGCTGAGTCAAAATCAGAAAAAGTTGGGACGATATGGAAAAATGAAATAAAAATAAATAAATAAATAAAAACAAATAAATGTGCAGTGATCCTTACATTTACTTTTTACTATTTCAGTGCTGACAGTTCATTTGATTTGTTAATATACATCCATTCAGGCATTTATGATCAGTAATAACTACGGCAGTGTGGAAAAGACGACTGTTTTGTTGCGAGAAGGTGAATCTACTGGCGTTGAGGCAAAGGAGATTATGTAACCCTGAATTATAAAACTATGAAACAGTTCAGAGATATTTTGTGCAACACAACTTCATGGGTTCACACATTCAAAACTCAAAATTCATGCAAGCAACAGCCTCAAATCCAACTGCTCATAGAGTTAAACAGATATATGAGAGCATCACTTCCCAAAGACAAGTCCAGGAAGAGGATAAAATAAATACCAACTAAAAAACTGGAAAAAAAAAAATCCCCCATGTAGATGAACTTTAACCATTTTAATATCCAATAAGAAAAACTACACTCATGACACAAGTGTTTTAATGAGTTTGCCATCGGCGCGAATCCCACAGCAATCAGCGACAAAGTGTCACAGAAAAATAAGTGCATCAGTGAGAAAAAGACGAGTGAAAGTGGAAACGACTGATTTCCAAATGTCACCAGATAATTACACAGTCAATTTCACAGACAGTTAATTTGATCATGTGAGACGGTGAGAAAAGACAGAAAGCTGAAAAGAATGATGGGCATCACAGAAAGGGAGAAAGAGAGAGAGAGACAGAAAAGGAGGTACAACAGTTTGAAAGAAAAAGATAATTTAATAATCCAGGGGAAGCTTGTTACTAGGGGAGCTACGACCACTACCTTTGCACCCCCCAGGACTAAACCAAACCAATTTTTTTTTTTTTTTTTGGTTCCTTAGATGATCCCAAAACACAGTCAGGATGTTCCCAAAAATAAAAACTGGCCTCAAGCCAGCAATCCAAGATGGCTGCCAAAATAGGGTTTTTTTTTTTTCTTCTTCACTAAAACACCTTTAAACAACATATAAACAACTTCCTACTATGTATTTTAATGATAAGGGTGATCATTTTGGAAGCCATTTTGAATCTTAAACCCACAAATGAATTTAGTTTAGGCACAAATGAGTTTGCTGTGACCTGCAGTGGTCTTCCCATTGAATCTCTGTGATATTTAAGTTGTTTATATGTTGTTTAAAGGTATTTTAGTGAAAAACCCCATTTTGGTAGCCATCTTGGACGCCATCTTGGATGACTGGCTTGAGGCCAGTTTTTATTTTTAGGAACATCCTAACATCCTGTGTGTGTGTGTGTGTGTGTGTGTGTGTGTGTGTGTGTGTGTGTGTGTGTGTGTGTGTGTGTGTGTGTGTGTGTGTGTGTGTGTGTGTGTGTGTGTGTGAGAAAGACAGAGATGCAAGAGGAAAAGAAAAGAAAGGAGAGATGGAATAGTGTTGTTCTTCCTACCTCCAGCGATGGCGGTCTTCTTACCCACAGTGACTGTAACAGTGGTAGCGGCGACCACGATCCTCCCTGCTGGAGCAGACACACATCAGATACTCCGTGAACACAAGCACACATGCACGCGTGTACACGCAGGGGTTCATGGTTTCGTATGTGAACATATGCAGGACAGCATGCACAAAGAGCAAATTTTTTAAAAAAAGGACGTTTGGGAGGCATTCGCGGTAATGGTGGATGGACGGCGATTAGTGTGAATTACATAAATACAGTTACAGTGCATCTGGAAAGTATTCACAGCGCTTCAGTTTTTCCATATTTTGTCATGTTACAGCCTTAATCCAAATTGAGTAAATTTGTTTTTTGCCCCTCAAAATTCTACTTACAGTACCCCATAATGACAACATGAAAAAAGGGGATTTTTTTTTTGATGCAAATTTATTAAAAATAAAATACTATGTAATGACATGTACACAAGTATTCACACCCTTTGCTGAATACTTTGTTGATGCACGTTTGGCAGTAATTACAGCCTCACGTTTTCTTGAATATGATGCCTGGCGTTCACGCCAAAGAGTTGTGGAACAGTGAATTACATTACAATGATGATATTATTAATGTGAGACTGTGAGCCGACTAAGATTTTTTTTTTTCTGGTCAGATTTTCCTATGGAAAAAAGAAAGAAAGAAGAAGAAGAAAAAACAACCAAAAACTCCTGCAACCTGTATTTTTTTAAGTAACTTCTAGAAAACAAATAAATAAATAAATAAATAAATACAGAAAAAGCCCAAAAATGCATATTATAAGTGGACTTGCATTGTTCCTTTCACAATTAAATTCATACCAAAACCTTTCTGCTGGCTTGGGTGAAAGAATGATCATGTTATTTGAGGTTGATAAAGTAACCCCTGTCAAACAATCAGAAAATAATGTACCGCTGCAACTTTCCCATCATGAACTAACCATCCAGCAGGTGGCAGACACATCTATGGGCTCTTACACTGGCAAACCAAAGTTACTTCTTCAATTGATCTGCTGCATCAGAGTTCAATAGATGCACTAATTTAGTGACCTCCAAATGAACAGCATTTATTGTTTTTGAGTTTTCCTGTTAACTGATTCATTCATCTATCAATTTGCTCAAAGCATTTTAGAGAGTACACACCTGGTGTGCCACATTAGCTTGCTAAAATGCTGTACAATATGGACCCTTTAAGTATTAATATATTACAAAGATGATCGTTTCTAATGTACTAATACAACAGCAACAGAAGGAATTCATGCATGATGTGTTTTAATGTGTGTCAGGTGTATTTTTTTAGTTATTGTATGTTGAAGACAGAACTGGTGCACAGCTGCAGGGCTGTCGTGCATTTCATGAATTTAAATGATGGAATTACAGTGAAAAAAATGTTGTACAAGTGAACTATTAAACTACAATGTAGGAGAGCAAGGCATATATACAGAGCATCCAGAAAGTATTCACAGCACTTCACCACATTTTGTTATCTTATATCCTTATTCCAAAATGGATGAAATTCTTTTTTTCTTTTTTTTCTTTTTTTTTTTTGTCAAAATTCTACACACAATACCCCACAATGACAATGCGATTTTTTTTTATTTTTGCAACTTTATTAAAAATAATAATAATAATAAAAAAAAAAACAACTAAGAAATCAGGTACGTAAGTATTCACAGCCTTTGCCACAAAGCTCAAAATTGAGCTCAGGTGCATCCTGTTTCCACTGATCATCCCTGAGATGTTTCCACAGCTTAATTGGAGTCCACCTGGAGTAAATTCAGTTGACTGGACATGATTTGGAAAGACACATACCTGTCTACATAGAAGGTCCCACAGTTGACAGTGCATGTCAAAGCCAAACCAGGCATGAAGTCAAAGGAATTGTCTGAAAACCTCAGAGACAGGATTGTCTCAAAGCACAAATCTAGGGGAAGGGTACAGAAACATTTCTGGTGCTTTGAAGGTCCCAATGAGCACAGTGGCCTCCATCATCCATAAAAGGAAGGTGTTCTGATCCACCAGGAGTCTTCCTGGAGCTGGGTGATGGCTAAACTGAGTGATAGCAGGAGAAGGGCCTTAGTCAGGGAGGTGACCAAGAACCAGATGGCCACTCTGTCAGAGCTCCAGCATTCCTCTGTGGAGAGAGGAGAACCTTCCAGAAGGACAACCATCTCTGCAGCAATTCACCAATCAGGCCTGTATGGTAGAGTGGCCAGACAGAAGCCACTCCTTAGTTAAAGACACATGGCAGCCCACCTGGAGTTTGTCAAAAGGCACCTGAAGGACTCTCAGACCACGAGAAACCATCACTACAGTGAAGCATGGTGGTGGCAGCACCATGCTGGAGATGTTTTCAGCAGCAGGAACTGGGAGACTAGTCAGGATTGAGGGAAAGATGATTGCAGCAATGTACAGAGACATCCTGGATGAAAACCTGCCTCAGAGCGCTCTTGATGGGGCGACGGTTCATCTTTCAGCAGGACAATGACCCCAAGCACACAGCCAAGATATCAAAGGAGTGTCTTCAGATCAACTCTGAGAATGTCCTTGAGTGGCCCAGCCAGAGACCAGACCTGAATCCAATTGAACAACCCTGGAGAGAACTGAAAAAGGTTGTCACCCTGATGGAGCTTGAGAGGTGCTGTAAAGAGGAATGGGCAAAACTGGCCAAAGATAGGTGCGCCAAGCTTGATGCATCATATTCAAGAAGACTTGAGGCTGTAATTGCTGCCAAAGCTGCATCAACAATTTATTGAGCAAAGGGTATGAATACTTATGTACATGTGATTTGTTAGTTAGTTTATATATATATATATATATATATATATATATATATATATATATATATATATATATATTTCCAAAAAAAAAGAAACTTTTTTCATGTTGTCATTATGGGGTGTTGTGAGTTGAATTTTGATGGAAAAATTTACAGAATTTTGGAATAAGGCTATAACCTAAGGAAATGTATAAAAAGTTAATTGCTGTGAATACTTTCCGGATGCACTGTAGAACAAAGTAGAGAGAGGGATGGTGAGACAGATAGAGATCAAAGGAGGGGAAGCAGAGAGATGGAGGGCTAGATGATGGGAGGAAGAGACAGAAGACACACTGGAAAAAAAATAGTATCTGTGTGAGGACAAGTAAAACGAGGAGGCATGCCAGATATTAAACAGTTTTTGTCACCCTCCTCTTCTGCCTCCCTTCGTTTCCTCCCTCCCTTCTCCTCAGGGTGATCCACCTCTTCTGCACCCAAGGTGGCGTTATAGTCAGGCTCATAATCTGAACACAACAGACTATATTTACTAATCTGACACATGAAGGTAGTGACATGAAGTGTTGTTTCATTAATGTAGCGTCTTAAAATGGGATTTATTGTATCAACCCTAAAAAAATGTTCAGATGAAAATATGTGATGTAAACAGAGGCGGTAGAAGTGGAGTGCAGGTGGGGCACAAGCCCCCCCCCCCCCCCAGGTTTGAATATTCACAAAGCACAGAAGTCAAGTAAATTAGAAGTAAAATAAACCCGATTTTGTGTCCTTCTTAGTAAAAAACAAGCAACATATAATGTGCTAGTGCACGTACAGACTCCGCGCTGAATGTAGCCGCTATATATGAAATTCAAAAAAAGTGCGATCCCACATCTCTCACGTTTTAATGTTTCAAATGCAAATCGACTAGAATGTTTCCAAGAATTTGTGCCGTATTGAGGCTTCATACAACGTAGCTAGTGGTGGTGTTCTTTTGATACAGATGTTGTAACAGTGTTCAAAACAGGTTTTGAAATACTCAAGCCATTTTTTTTTGAGTTAGCATCATTCATCTGTAGAACCGCCAAAACGTTTAAACATTCTATCTATTGTTTAATTCTGTCTTTAGTTTCCTGTTATGTTTTACATTTCATCAAGAACTTTCCCATGTAGTGACCATCATGTCACTCGCTTGTTTTGATTGCTAACTTGTTAGCTGTGCGGAGCGCAGCAATGAGTGCACCCTGTGTCGAGGATGAAGACAAACTACATGTGAGTTTTAAACACACCTGTTCACAATTTCACACAATTTATCCAGCATCTACTTCCCATCTATACTTTACTGTACTGACAGGCGCTTGTGATGGCAGGCGCCTTCACTAACTGTCCAGCAGGTGGCAGGATGTCTACAGGATATTACATAGATAAAACAAATTTCCACCGTCTATCTGGGGCATCAAAGTTCTCCACACTGCCTTCATTCTGTTTTTTTAATTTGGTGACTTGATGATAGCATCTATTGCTTTGGAGTGATTGTGTTCACAGGCTGCCAGGGGTGGACTAACTCACCCTCTCACCCACTTATCTACATTTTTGGTACCCGAGGCCAATGCTATTACCAGTGCAGGGATACTCTATAATTTGAGAAGTGTTTGTCTGTCAGTCTATCTATTTGTTCCCCTACTTCTCCCAGGTCCTATGGCTGGCGTACACCAAAATTGGCATGTGGATGAACATCAAGCTCACTGAGATCAAAGATCAAATTTAGTTCCACCGCCCAAGTCCAATCTCCACGAAACTTGGCACACATATGTAGGTGGGGTTAGAATTGCCCTGTTGAGATTCCATTTACCAAAGGACAGTAACTGGGGGACTGGGGTCAAATAAATTGTAATCATCAGTCAAATTTGAACATTTTCACTCTGATTTGCTAGGAGTTGAGTTCTGGAATTGCCCAGTAAGGTCAAATTTGCCAAAGGTCATCACTGGAGCCAAGCTCATGTCTGCCTGTCTGTATATTAGCCTATTCCCGTTCAGTCCTTCTGCTGATCTACCATAATGACCCTGAAAGAATTAATTGTGGCAAATGGTCAAGGTCAAGAAATTTGATGTTCAACCTGATTTGGCCCAAACGTGGCACACACATAGGTGGATTCCATAACTGCCCAGGTAAGGTCAGTTAGAGGTCAGTTATTTGGTTGCAAGTCAGTATTATTGGTGGTACTTGTAAATGGCAGATTGTTCACAGGTATTATTACAGAGTAATCAATACCATGATGTAAATGCTGGTGCAGTTGATAATATCTGCATTAGCCAGTGATTAAATGAAGCGAAGTACCATAACAACGCTTATGAGTGCACTGTTTAACAGAGAATTTAAAAAAAAATTCACGGAAGGGAAATACCCATGGACCCCCCCCTTTCTTTGACACATAGTAGCGCATCGGGCCACATCATTCAGCCCCCCAGGTGAAATTTGCTTCTGCCGCCTATGGTAAAAAATATATAACTACAGATTTCTTCATAACTGAAGCAACACGTGGCCACAATTTCATATTTAGTAATTTCTCATTCTTAGAACTGTCGTTGATGACCTTTTGGTTCAAGCTGCTGTATGTGGCAGAGAACATTGTAAAAGAAATCAAAGTCCTTTATAAATGTTTGCGACCTACCTCTGGTCTCCTGCCCAGGCATGTAGTATAGAAACTGTCCGGGCGGGTGCTCGGATGATCTGCGGTACCACACTGGAAAGTGGTCCAAGGTGAACATGTTGTCTTTGTCAGTGGAGGTCAGAAAAGACCTGAGAAGAGACAAAAAATAAACTTTAAGCTCCAGATCACATTTTCCACATACATCAACAATCAAAGGTAAACTGATTTTTCAGTTACATTTCTTACATTAATCTGTTTTTGTAAAAAAAAAAAAAAAATTGAACATTTGAACAATAATCTCTACAAGAGGACAATTTTATACTTTACTGTCAGTTTCAAGGAGCATTCTAATTTTCTAACAAAAACGAATAAATAAAATTTTGTAACATGGATGATGGAAAATTAGGAGCAGTTGTGGTTTCCACACAGAAATGCAATAAATAAAATTATTATTATTATTATTATTATTATCATTGTTATTGTTATTATTATTAAAAAAATTCAACATGCTCGCCACAGTACAAACATCAAAAATATCACAATAAGAAGAAGATCTAAAGCTCATATATCAAATTCAAATACAATTACCAACAATTACCACATTCATTCATTCAATCAATAAATCAATCAATTTTTTTATATAGCGCCAAATCACAACAAACAGTTGCCCCAAGGCGCTTTATATTGTAAGGCAAGGCCATACAATAATTATGTAAAACCCCAACGGTCAAAACGACCCCCTGTGAGCAAGCACTTGGCTACAGTGGGAAGGAAAAACTCCCTTTTAACAGGAAGAAACCTCCAGCAGAACCAGGCTCAGGGAGGGGCAGTCTTCTGCTGGGACTGGTTGGGGCTGAGGGAGAGAACCAGGAAAAAGACATGCTGTGGAGGGGAGCAGAGATCGATCACTAATGATTAAATGCAGAGTGGTGCATACAGAGCAAAAAGAGAAAGAAACAGTGCATCATGGGAACCCCCAGCAGTCTACGTCTATAGCAGCATAACTAAGGGATGGTTCAGGGTCACCTGATCCAGCCCTAACTATAAGCTTTAGCAAAAAGGAAAGTTTTAAGCCTAATCTTAAAAGTAGAGAGGGTGTCTGTCTCCCTGATCTGAATTGGGAGCTGGTTCCACAGGAGAGGAGCCTGAAAGCTGAAGGCTCTGCCTCCCATTCTACTCTTACAAACCCTAGGAACTACAAGTAAGCCTGCAGTCTGAGAGCGAAGCGCTCTATTGGGGTGATATGGTACTACGAGGTCCCTAAGATAAGATGGGACCTGATTATTCAAAACCTTATAAGTAAGAAGAAGAATTTTAAATTCTATTCTAGAATTAACAGGAAGCCAATGAAGAGAGGCCAATATGGGTGAGATATGCTCTCTCCTTCTAGTCCCCGTCAGTACTCTAGCTGCAGCATTTTGAATTAACTGAAGGCTTTTTAGGGAACTTTTAGGACAACCTGATAATAATGAATTACAATAGTCCAGCCTAGAGGAAATAAATGCATGAATTAGTTTTTCAGCATCACTCTGAGACAAGACCTTTCTGATTTTAGAGATATTGCGTAAATGCAAAAAAAGCAGTCCTACATATTTGTTTAATATGCGCTTTGAATGACATATCCTGATCAAAAATGACTCCAAGATTTCTCACAGTATTACTAGAGGTCAGGGTAATGCCATCCACAGTAAGGATCTGGTTAGACACCATGTTTCTAAGATTTGTGGGGCCAAGTACAATAACTTCAGTTTTATCTGAGTTTAAAAGCAGGAAATTAGAGGTCATCCATGTCTTTATGTCTGTAAGACAATCCTGCAGTTTAGCTAATTGGTGTGTGTCCTCTGGCTTCATGGATAGATAAAGCTGGGTATCATCTGCGTAACAATGAAAATTTAAGCAATACCGTCTAATAATACTGCCTAAGGGAAGCATGTATAAAGTGAATAAAATTGGTCCTAGCACAGAACCTTGTGGAACTCCATAATTAACTTTAGTCTGTGAAGAAGATTCCCCATTTACATGAACAAATTGTAATCTATTAGACAAATATGATTCAAACCACCGCAGCGCAGTGCCTTTAATATCTATGGCATGCTCTAATCTCTGTAATAAAATTTTATGGTCAACAGTATCAAAAGCAGCACTGAGGTCTAACAGAACAAGCACAGAGATGAGTCCACTGTCCGAGGCCATAAGAAGATCATTTGTAACCTTCACTAATGCTGTTACTGTACTATGATGAATTCTAAAACCTGACTGAAACTCTTCAAATAGACCATTCCTCTGCAGATGATCAGTTAGCTGTTTTACAACTACCCTTTCAAGAATTTTTGAGAGAAAAGGAAGGTTGGAGATTGGCCTATAATTAGCTAAGATAGCTGGGTCAAGTGATGGCTTTTTAAGTAATGGTTTAATTACTGCCACCTTAAAAGCCTGTGGTACATAGCCAACTAACAAAGATAGATTGATCATATTTAAGATCGAAGCATTAAATAATGGTAGGGCTTCCTTGAGCAGCCTGGTAGGAATGGGGTCTAATAAACATGTTGATGGTTTGGATGAAGTAACTAATGAAAATAACTCAGACAGAACAATCGGAGAGAAAGAGTCTAACCAAATACCGGCATCACTGAAAGCAGCCAAAGATAACGATACGTCTTTGGGATGGTTATGAGTAATTTTTTCTCTAATAGTTAAAATTTTGTTAGCAAAGAAAGTCATGAAGTCATTACTAGTTAAAGTTAATGGAATACTCAGCTCAATAGAGCTCTGACTCTTTGTCAGCCTGGCTACAGTGCTGAAAAGAAACCTGGGGTTGTTCTTATTTTCTTCAATTAGTGATGAGTAGAAAGATGTCCTAGCTTTACGGAGGGCTTTTTTATAGAGCAACAGACTCTTTTTCCAGGCTAAGTGAAGATCTTCTAAGTTAGTGAGACGCCATTTCCTCTCCAACTTACGGGTTATCTGCTTTAAGCTACGAGTTTGTGAGTTATACCACGGAGTCAGGCACTTCTGATTTAAAGCTCTCTTTTTTAGAGGAGCTACAGCATCCAAAGTTGTCTTCAATGAGGATGTAAAACTATTGACGAGATACTCTATCTCACTTACAGAGTTTAGGTAGCTACTCTGCACTGTGTTGGTATATGGCATTAGAGAACATAAAGAAGGAATCATATCCTTAAACCTAGTTACAGCGCTTTCTGAAAGACTTCTAGTGTAATGAAACTTATTCCCCACTGCTGGGTAGTCCATCAGAGTAAATGTAAATGTTATTAAGAAATGATCAGACAGAAGGGAGTTTTCAGGGAATACTGTTAAGTCTTCTATTTCCATACCATAAGTCAGAACAAGATCTAAGATATGATTAAAGTGGTGGGTGGACTCATTTACTTTTTGAGCAAAGCCAATAGAGTCTAATAATAGATTAAATGCAGTGTTGAGGCTGTCATTCTCAGCATCTGTGTGGATGTTAAAATCGCCCACTATAATTATCTTATCTGAGCTAAGCACTAAGTCAGACAAAAGGTCTGAAAATTCACAGAGAAACTCACAGTAACGACCAGGTGGACGATAGATAATAACAAATAAAACTGGTTTTTGGGACTTCCAATTTGGATGGACAAGACTAAGAGACAAGCTTTCAAATGAATTAAAGCTCTGTCTGGGTTTTTGATTAATTAATAAGCTGGAATGGAAGATTGCTGCTAATCCTCCGCCCCGGCCCGTGCTACGAGCATTCTGACAGTTAGTGTGACTCGGGGGTGTTGACTCATTTAAACTAACATATTCATCCTGCTGTAACCAGGTTTCTGTAAGGCAGAATAAATCAATATGTTGATCAATTATTATATCATTTACTAACAGGGACTTAGAAGAGAGAGACCTAATGTTTAATAGACCACATTTAACTGTTTTAGTCTGTGGTGCAGTTGAAGGTGCTATATTATTTTTTCTTTTTGAATTTTTATGCTTAAATAGATTTTTGCTGGTTATTGGTAGTCTGGGAGCAGGCACCGTCTCTACGGGGATGGGGTAATGAGGGGATGGCAGGGGGAGAGAAGCTGCAGAGAGGTGTGTAAGACTACAACTCTGCTTCCTGGTCCCAACCCTGGATAGTCACGGTTTGGAGGATTTAAGAAAATTGGCCAGATTTCTAGAAATGAGAGCTGCTCCATCCAAAGTGGGATGGATGCCGTCTCTCCTAACAAGACCAGGTTTTCCCCAGAAGCTTTGCCAATTATCTATGAAGCCCACCTCATTTTTTGGACACCACTCAGACAGCCAGCAATTCAAGGAGAACATGCGGCTAAACATGTCACTCCCGGTCTGATTGGGGAGGGGCCCAGAGAAAACTACAGAGTCCGACATTGTTTTTGCAAAGTTACACACCGATTTAATGTTAATTTTAGTGACCTCCGATTGGCGTAACCGGGTGTCATTACTGCCGACGTGAATTACAATCTTACCAAATTTACGCTTAGCCTTAGCCAGCAGTTTCAAATTTCCTTCAATGTCGCCTGCTCTGGCCCCCGGAAGACAATTGACTATGGTTGCTGGTGTCGCTAACTTCACATTTCGCAAAACAGAGTCGCCAATAACCAGAGTTTGATCCTCGGCGGGTGTGTCGTCGAGTGGGGAAAAACGGTTAGAGATGTGAACGGGTTGGCGGTGTACACGGAGCTTCTGTTTAGAACTACGCTTCCTCCTCACAGTCACCCAGTCAGCCTGCTTTCCCGGCTGCTCGGGAATATAAAGCGCCTTGGGGCAACTATTTGTTGTGATTTGGCGCTATATAAAAAAATTGATTGATTGATTGACTGATATAGCGCAAAACCGATAAGAAGAACTAACATGAGATAAAATTATACAGGAGTTACAAACAACAGAAAATGTATCTGTTTTACGATTAAACTTAAAAGATTCAACATCATAGTAGATATTTTAATACTCGCTGGCAAACTGCTTCACAAAGTAGGTGCATGATATGCAAAGGCTCAAAAGCCTGCTGACTTCTTTTTAACCCTAGATACACAAGAGAGGGTAGAAATACTTTAATATACTAAATGTTGACTGACATTTACTCACTTGCCGATTTGTTTCTCAATGCCAACATATCTCTGGAATCTCATCAGGCCTGAACGGGTCCCCAAGAAAGCTGTTTCTACGCCGTCATCTATGCTGACAGACCAAACGGAAGGGTGGCAGGACAGGGAGCAGAGAGTATGAATTAATAAAAAAAGAAATAAAGAGTTGAATCATGTCTGAAGACATGCATATATGTGTGAACATTCACCCAGAGGTGTTGAGCATGAGGGCGGTCCAGTAAGCTTCTATCGGCGCCGTGACCACAGCATCAAATAGAATCTGTTGCAACAACTGTTCATCACCTGTTCAGAGAAAATGGAGGTTTAACGGTGGCATGTCAGTGTGTTACACGATTGTCACGTAGAGTGAGGTGTAACATTTTAGGAACATAGGACGTAGACCTGACTTACAGTCCAGATTTGGTTCTTTGCTGGTGAGGAACTGCACCACGGCCTCAATCTGGGTCAGTTTCCGATGGCTGGGGTCAATGTCGATCTTACAGTAGGTCCTAGTGAAGATACAGTTCAGCAAATGTTTTTGATACGGACAAAAATGTTGGTCTGCTAGTTGGACTCACCAATCACTGGCTATGGTCAGATCAGGACCGAGAAGGTCATGTAGACCTGATGGAAAACAATAACGCAAAGATGTGAACGAGAGCGCACAAAAACGAGAGAGGCAGACAGAGGAAAACTGAAAAACTCACCCTCCTCAACAGAGACATTTCCTGTGAAGATGTACTGTCCATATCCTCTTGTCAGTGTGATACCCAAACTGAAAATCACAAAACTTCATCCAGTCACAAGAAACAATAGTGATTATAATTGAAATCTTTTTTATTGTATGATGCCAAATCAGGAAAAGTTGGGACGTATGGAAAAGGCAATATGAATGAATGAATAAATAAATAAATACTTCAATTTAAAAATGATAACAAACAAATAAATCGATAAATAAATACTTTCAAACAGGTCATGTCAACAGGTGACTGGAATCATTATTTGATACAAAAGCAGCATCCATAAGAGTGAGTATGTGAGGTAGAAAGATGGATTTCCAGTTTTCAACAAATGCATGAGAAAATAATTTACATTTTTAAAAACAATGGTCCCCAAATAAAGATGGGAAGGGACTTGCATATTTCTTCCTCAGCAGTACAAAATGTCATCAAACAATTCAAAGAATCTGAATGAATTTTACTGCTGAAACGGCAAGGGTGCAAGACTAAGTTGAATACCCGTGAGCTCCAATTCCTCAGACGGCACTGTATCAAGAATCACCATTCATCAATAGCTGGTATAACCACACGGCTCAAGGGATTACTGTGGGAATCCTTTGTCAAGCAGAATAGTATGCAGTTACATTCATGAATAGCGCTTAAAACTTTACTGTGCAAAAAAGAAGTCCAATGTTAACCTTGTCCAGAAGCAGTGTCAGCTTATTTGGGCTCTGAGGCATTTGGGTTGGACCACCACAGAGTGAAAAAGGAATCAGTATTTCAGATATTTTTTGGAAGAAATGGACACCATGTGCTCACTTTGTGTAGTCAAAAGCAAAGCCAAAAAGGGCCATCCAGATTCTTATCAGCAAAACGTCTAACAGTCAGGATCTGTCATGGCATGGGGTTGTGTCAGTGTCCTTGACACATTAATGCAGAAAAATATATTTCAGATTTCAGAGCAACATATGCCTTCAAGATGATATAATGTCCAGGGATACCCATGCATTTTTTAACAAAACAATGCAAATCCACATTCTGCACACATTACAAAGGTATGGCTGCAGAAGAGGAGGATACGGGTACTGGACTGGCCTGCCTGCTGTCCTGACCTGTCCCCAAAAGAGGATGTGCAGAGAATTCTGGTTCATTGCAACTGGCCAGTCCTCTCATTCATGGTATGACAGTGTAATATTGTCACGTATATGAAAAAAGATACTAGTAGTAAGCAACTCTTTCCATTGTGGATACTGACATAAAGAAATATCGCAAAGTAAATGGACTGCATTTATATAGCGCTTTTCCATCTGCTCAAAGCGCTTTACAATTATGCCTCACATTCATTCCCGATGTCAGGGTGCTGCCATACAAGGCGCTCACCGGGAGCAACTAGGGGATTAAAGACCTTGCCCAAGGGCCCTTAGTAATTTTCCAGTCAGGCGGAGATTTGAACCGAGGATCTTCTGGTCTCAAGCCCAACACCTTAACCACTAGACCATCATCTCCCCTAAAAACTCTCCTTCGAGCCGGATTCGAACCAGCGACCTAAGGATCTCAGCATTGAGCCTCTACAGTCCTCCGCTCTACCAACTGAGCTATCGAAGGGAAAGTTACTAAAGAAAGTAAAACAATCATTTTTATTATAAATCCTATCTTTCATTACTCTGTACAAGACAACCATATTGCTAGTTTTTGCAGCTGTTAACAATGTCACAGTCAACCGAAAGGCACATTTTTTATCACACATGAACAATTTAAAAAAAGCCAGAAACATGATCTTAATCTGAGTATTTTTGAAGGTGAAGGTGAATTACAGCACTTTTTGTCCTTTCTTTTCTTTACATATTTTTCTTCATGTTTTGGCTGGTGGTGTTCCCCTTATGGATTCATCCCTGCATAATGTCAATTTTGTTATTTTCTTGTAAAATCAAGTGCAATCAGACAAACCTGAAGGGTGTTTCTTTGATGACAGTGTAGAAATAATCATTTTTCAGGAACATCACTCTTCGCTGTGAGATACAGGAGGCAAAAATAACAGAAATCACAGAAAGATTGAATTAAAACAGCTACTGATAAGTAAAAAAAGAAAAAAAAATCAAGGATTAATAAAGTAAACCTCTGAGGGACCATGAGACAATGTGAGAAAAGAAAATAACCCTCAAAATGACAACAAAATGTAAAACAACATTAAAATAATGCAACTGATGTAAATAATTGAAACTTTAAAAGTCGGCATCTTGCTGTGCTGACACATACAAGAAAACTACTCACGCCTTTGTCCACTGAAGCTCTCACATCTAAAGACAATGTTCCTGTTTCCCCTTTAACCATAGCTGTCCTCAACTGAAACATAATCAACAAATAATTATAATAATAAACATAGTGAAAAATATAGTGAAAATTTACTTGTCTGTCTGCTACAAAACACGTAACAGGCAGGAACTAAAATGTATGATTTCAGGCTTTACAAATGTTTCTAATATACATCATCATGCTTGGACAATGCTTGTGGCGTCCCACAGGGGTCAGTATTGGGTCCAAAACTGTTTCTAATTTATATAAATGATATTGTCAATGTTTCCAAAATATTAAAATTAGTATTATTTGCAGATGACACAAGCATTTTTTGTTCAGGGGGGGATTTGCAGGAGTTACTGAGGAGGATCAGTATAGAAATGGGAAAATTGAAAATATGGTTTGACAGAAACAAATTATCATTAAACTTAAGTAAAACAAAATACATGTTATTTGGCTATTGTAATACAGACATACAGGTTCAGTTACAAGTCGAGGGGGTAGATATTGAAAGGGTACATGAAAATAAGTTTCTGGGGGTGATAATAGATGATAAGATAAACTGGAAGACTCATATAAAACATATACAAAGTAAACTGTCAAGAAGCATTTCAGTTCTAAACAAAGCAAAACATATTCTGGACCACAACTCACTCCGCATTCTTTACTGCTCACTGGTTTTACCATATTTACAGTACTGTGCAGAGGTATGGGGTAATAATTATAAAGGTACAACACAATCACTATCAGTAATGCAGAAAAGAGCTATAAGAATTATTCATAATACTGGCTATAGAGATCATACAAATCCACTATTTTTACAATCCAAATTCTTAAAATTCACAGACTTGGTTCATTTTCAAACAGTACAAATCGTGTATAAAGCAATAAACAATTTACTTCCAGCAAATATTAAAAATATGTTTTTTAACAGATCAGGGGATTACAGTCTGGGGGGGAAATTTAATTTAAAGCATCAGTGGGCACGAACAACATTAAAAGGTTTCTGTATTTCTGTCTGTGGGGTGAGGATGTGGAACAGATTGGGAGTGGGGCTCAAGCAATGTCCAAGCATGAACCAGTTCAAACAGCGGTACAAAAATATGTTTTTTTCTAGGTATAGGGAGGAGGAAGGGTAATGAGGGTTAGGGTGTTTTTGTTTTTTGCTTCGGCTTGTAAATATATAGTATTTTGTATGTAAGTAGGTATGTGTAGGTGTATATTTATGTTTGTGTATATATATGTGTATATATATATATATATATATATATACATATATACATATATATATATATATACATATATATATATATATATATACATATATACATATATATATATATATATACATATATACATATATATATATATACATATATATATATATATATATATACATATATACATATATATATATATATATACATATATACATATATATATATATATATATATATATATATATATATATATACATATATACATATATATGGAGAAACTACAGCTATACGCTAACAACAGTCAGTGGTGGGCACAGCTAACCAAAAAGTTAGCTTCAATAACCGTTAATCCGCTAGCTGAAAAGTTAACTTTTATAAAGCTAAACTGATAAAACCCTAAAGAATTAGCAGAAGTTACAGCTAAAAGCTAAAGCTACTGATACGTCTGAGTAAATTCAAAGGCAGTCACAAACAACAACGAGCCAGCGCTTTCTGTCTACAATCAGCCTTCTCTCAGCAAAAGAGACCTGTGACCAGAGAGAAAGGAAGGGGAGAGAAAAAAAAAGACAATTTATTTTCACAGCCAAACAGGATTGAGCTCTACCTCTCATACTTGTCTGTCTGCTACAAAACACGTAACAGGCAGGAACTAAAATGTATGATTTCAGGCTTTACAAATGTTTCTAACTGTTAAGCTTTATTCACTATGCCCGCAAAAACATGTTAGCAGTCTAAAGGTTATCGGAGCTAAATTTAGCAGAAGTTAATTGGTCGGCTGATGGCTTTCAAAGTTAGCTGAAATGCTAATCAGCTAACAAAAAAGTTAGCTTTGCTAATTAGCGGTGAGCGGATTAGCGGAACAGTGCCCACCAATGACAAAAATGAACAATGGACGTTGATAATTACATTCTGGACTCACACACCATTCCAAATCATTACTCAAACTTAACTTGCATAATTTATTACCACCCTTGAAAAATGTCTGCTATCTATTTTATAAACACTACCCAATCAATGCGCTAATTACAAATATTTACATATTTCAATTCAATGATTCGGTAATAGGTATTTGTTTAAAGTATCAAAAACACAGTTATTAAAAAAATACTAGAAAAGTTTTGTAAAAGACAGAAGGAAAAAAACATATTGCTTTATTATGCTCAAATTTGAACAGATCTTAAGTTCTTATATTTATTGTCACAATAAAAAAGGGAACTCTGTCTTACCTTCTCCTCTGTGTCTTCCCATTCAACCTCTGACAGATGAACACTGTTATAGTTGGGTTTTGGCTTCAGCTTCTTACCCTCCTTATACTGTTAATAATAATAATAAATAATATGTACTAGAAATAAAAGGTTTGAACAGTTTATCATCTCATTTAAATTATTGCATGACAAAACCTTACCAGCGGTCGCAGGTCAGGATGAGATAAGATGTAACCATTGTTGGTGATGAGGTAGGCGTAACCATGGACACCAAGCTAAAGAGATAAAGACACATCACGACTGTTACTCTGTGCAAAGATTAGAATATGCCATTTGTTTATGAACATGGTGTTTTTTTTTTATCTCATGTTTTTGAACCACTCAGTGACTACTGAAGCCCCATTTAGCACAGCTTGCGATTTTAAAGTGGACTCTGGAACAATATTTGAAACAGGTTTCGTCCTGATAACCTGCAACGCTTGAGTGAGGAATTGGAGTTGTCCTGGATCAACACTGAGATCCAGGCTTTCAGTTTTAACCCCTGCAGACCTTCTTGCTTATCCATGGTGGTTCTGGACAAATCATGGAACCTCTGCAGTCACTTCAGGGAATGATGTTCCATTTGTTGCCATACATTTTGGATGGTTTACCTTGTATCGCAAAGCAGTTTTCATGAGTTCTCTCAGGGCTACATCAGTTCCTACAACTCCCAGCAGAATCCCGTGAGACAACTACACATTCAAAGAGTCACAGTCAGAAAACACAGCAATAATAAAATTAATAAATAAAAATAAGCATTTCAAAAGTCGCATTATGTATATGAAGGTGTCATTGACAACAATTGTAGTAATGGTGAAAAAAATAATTTTTACAGTTTCTTTCTTTGTGCTGAACACAGGCATGGCTACTGACGTCATCAGGAGCAAACTCTGGGCTTGTGTGTTGAAAAGCTGTGGTACAAACACACAAAAATGTATTCCATTTTTATCCGTGCCATCAAAAGTAGAGCAGATCAAGGAATGGTTCCTTTCTACGCGCTTGATGTCTTCACAATATCTTGACAAAGACTTTTTGTACCCAAAGTCACCTCAGTAAACTTTCCTGTGCACTACACAATGATACAATACGTTAGTGCCATATCAACATAACGCAGTGCTGCATTAATGTAATGTATGAGTGCATTGCCAAAAAACCGCACAACGCAGCGCACATGTTATGCGTGCATCTCAAGGAGGAGCAGGATTTGCACAGCGCTGCACAGGACGTCCCATCTGTGGTCGATACCAAGCTCCATAACTAGAGATGTAATGAGGCCACTCAAGCACTCAAAATGCTACTGTGCGCACATGAGATACAATTAAGATGCAATTGTTTCCCAAGTTTGATTACTTGATTTATTTGAACTGTGACAGTTGAGAGTGCACAGAGAACTGGGATAGCAAATAATACCCTTAAGGTGAGATGCCATTATTAGGTGTTTATGTGGATAATAACAATTATGGAAATGCATTTGTTGCCACAGAATAGTTTTTGTTAATGTTACTTCTCTAGAATGATTTCATTAGAAACAAGTTCCAAAATCCAAAAGGCGGATTGAACGCTAAGCTTGGCGCAAGTGTCAGCTGTTCAAAATGTTAGCTTGCTTTCAGTAGGCTAATGATTCTAGTGGTATGCTAGGTTATCTAGAAACTAATAAGGATTCACTATTTAATCTAGTTTAGTGATATACTGCACGAATGCTTAAAAATCATTCCAGGAACATTTA
Organism: Thalassophryne amazonica; assembly: GCF_902500255.1. Taxonomy (NCBI): domain Eukaryota; kingdom Metazoa; phylum Chordata; class Actinopteri; order Batrachoidiformes; family Batrachoididae; genus Thalassophryne; species Thalassophryne amazonica. Next base: position 28,372,703 of record NC_047124.1, read on the forward strand.
CCTCTTTACTGGTTGGCAACTGCAGGTCAACAGGGGGAAATTAACAAGAAGCATGAAATGGAAATGAACTGACATATACGGAACAGATGACAATGAGATTAAATTAATTGAGATAGAAAAGATGGGGAACTGGGAATAAAGTAGCAAATAGACATGGAAGATAAACTACGAAAAGGTTAAATATAGGGTTGATCAAAATAGTATCTTTTTCCTTGAAGTTAGTGTTAAATATGTGATGCTGATTTCAGTATTTCATTAGTCTCAGAGCCTAAATCCTGTATCTATCTCTTCACAAAGAACGTTGATAAAGAGAGGCAGACTGACCACAGTGTCCATATACGCCTCCGTCCAGATGATGTCATGGTCGTGGTTGATAACCATTGGTCGGCTGAGAACATGGAGGTACTCCATGACGTTTTCCTGGACGTCTGCCAGCGTGGAGATGTGTGTGTAGTAACCTGCAGGGCAAGAACCATCCTAGACTGCAAAATACTAAGATAGGAACAGGTAGCTGATGCTGATGTGACCAAATGCCTTGCCTAACAGGGCTGTTGTCTTTTTTTTTCCCCAGAATTTCCAACTGCCCTGAGGCTGCACCACGGAAGAAACCATCAGGAAGACAATTGTTTTTTACCTTTATTGTTGCAAGCGATCCATTTTACATTTTCCGCAAACGTCATCTCTCGTCCAATCAGATAGGTAAACACTCGCACCTGGACAATCGACAGTAAAAAAGCAAATATAATACACTGATTGGTGTATGTGTGGTGATGTGTTTGTGTGTATGTGTGTTGTACCCGTTTCTCTGGCCAGTTGAACTCTTCAAAGACATCCTGGAAGTCCTCCATGGCTCCGTCTGTTATCAGCATGATAGCCTGGTTACACAAGCTGCCCTGGCCCAGTGTAGCAGCCTTCATGTACAAATGCACACACACAATATATATTTATATTTTTATATATATATATATATATATATATATATTTTTTTTTTTTTTTTTTTTTTTTTTTTTTTTTTTTTTTTTTAGAAATGTACACTGAAGAAATCAATGGGTGCAGTCTGGTACATTGCATGAAGCATATTTTTGAAGTTGGGCTGGTTTAGAAAGTTCAATACATGGGTTGTGCAACTGGACTATTTTCCTTTTTGCAACAGCATCAACTGATCGGCCCAAACAGTTTTTGTTTTTGTTGTAAAATACGACAAACCTCATTGAGGATCTTGAATGATTCCTTCATTGCAGGCTTGACTTTGCCTTCTCCTTTGACATGAAGCTCATTGATCAAAAGCTTGAAATGCTGGAGAGAGACATGAAACAGAGGCATTGCCACTAAGTGGGTTAACAGGTGACCAGAGACAGAGAGGCTTCGATTACAGTACACAGGTGGATTATCTGAGGTTCCCTGGAAAGATGACCAAGTACTACTAAATCACATAAACAGCAGGAGGCATTAAGGAGCAACCAACATACATACCAACAGGGATCTAAGTTCTTTGATTACCACATTCTCAAATGTAATGAGGTAGTCCCTTTGGAATATTTTACTATTTAAGTCATCAAAAGGGTAAAATGCAGGATTCATGATGTTATATCCGATTCTGTTCTGAGTATTTCAGAAACTGTTGATCTACTGTGATTTTCATACACAACCATTTCTAAGGTTTACAGAGAATGGTCCATAAAAGAGTTGTGTGAATGAAAATGCCTCGTTGATGTCAGAGTTCAGAGCAGAATGGGCAGACTGGTTGAAGGTATGACTGCGTGATACTATCATGTAAATATGGACCAAAATGTCTGAGGAATGTTTCCAACGTCTTGTTGAATCTATACTCAACAAAAATATAAACGCAACACTTTTGGTTTTGCTCCCATTTTGTATGAGATGAACTCAAAGATCTAAAACTTTTTCCACGTACACAATATCACCATTTCCCTCAAATATTGTTCACAAACCAGTCGAAATCTGTGATAGTGAGCACTTCTCCTTTGCTGAGATAATCCATCCCACCTCACAAGTGTGCCATATCAAGATGCTGATTAGACACCATGATTAGTGCACAGGTGTGCCTTAGACTGCCCACAATAAAAGGCCACTCTGAAAGGTGCAGTTTTGTTTTACTGGGGGGGAATACCAGTCAGTATCTGATGTGACCACCATATGCCTCATGCAGTGCAACACATCTCCTTCGCATCATCCGTGAAGAGAACACCTCTCCAACGTGCCAAACGCCAGCGAATGTGAGCATTTGCCCACTCAAGTCAGTTACGACGACGAACTGGAGTCAGGTCGAGACCCCGATGAGGACGACGAGCATGCAGATGAGCTTCCCTGAGACGGTTTCTGACAGTTTGTGCAGAAATTCTTTGGTTATGCAAACCGATTGTTTCAGCAGCTGTCCGAGTGGCTGGTCTCAGACGATCTTGGAGGTGAACATGCTGGATGTGGAGGTCCTGGGCTGGTGTGGTTACACGTGGTCTGCGGTTGTGAAGCTGGTTGGATGTACTGCCAAATTCTCTAAAACGCCTTTGGAGACGGCTTATGGTAGAGAAATGAACATTCAATACACGAGCAACAGCTCTGGTTGACATTCCTGCTGTCAGCATGCCAATTGCACGCTCCCTCAAATCTTGCGACATCTGTGGCATTGTGCTGTGTGATAAAACTGCACCTTTCAGAGTGGCCTTTTATTGTGGACAGTCTAAGGCACACCTGTGCACTAATCATGGTGTCTAATCAGCATCTTGATATGGCACACCTGTGAGGTGGGATGGATTATCTCAGCAAAGGAGAAGTGCTCACTATCACAGATTTAGACTGGTTTGTGAACAATATTTGAGGGAAATGGTGATATTGTGTATGTGGAAAAAGTTTTAGATCTTTGAGTTCATCTCATACAACATGGGAGCAAAACCAAAAGTGTTGCGTTTATATTTTTGTTGAGTGTAGATGCCATGAACAATTAAGGCAGTTCTGAAGGCAAACGTGGGTCAAACCTGGAACTAGCAAGGTGTACTTAATAAAATACCAGTGAGTGTAGATGGTGGTTTTATGGCAAAGCAAGAGATCTGGATTCAAACTAACAAAGCATGCAAGTGGGCCTTTGTGGAAGGAGCCACCAAAGCTCCCTGAGGTGAAGCAATTGCATGTCTCATCCCTGCAACATTTCTTCATCCTACATTTTACTTTTACATCCACTTTGTTTTTATTTTTACTTTCAGTCCAGTTTGATTGCAGACTGATATGCTAATGTTTTCCCTGCGCATATGTATGTCATGAATCTGCCAGTGCAAAGCATATCTGAATACTGCTACGTAAATAAGAAAAACTGCATTTGATTTTAGACCAAGTTTTTGCTGGTCTATGGCTACTTCATGACAGCGATGCACCAGCATTAGAAAATTACACCCATGGCCCCACTTGCCAATGTGCACTTGTCATTTACGCAACGTGGGTGTTTGGCATAAAAATGACAACTATGTTGAGTGGAAACTAGCCATGACACTTGCATTGCACTGTGTACTGCTTTATGCCAGGTGTGGATTTTCAGAGGAATTCATTCTACTGAGTGCAAGTGATTAATTTAGAATACAACCCCTTTATCAACCTGGCCAACATCTTAATCACTATGACTGTAAACACACTGTGAAGTGATTGGCAGTGGACAACTACATAAGCTGTTATTATTATCAACCGCCTCTCTAATCAGCCAACCAGTCAAATCCCTTGCCGGCAGAACACGTCACTGACCTCACGTGATGTGTGGTGTATTTTTCCTTTAGGTTTTAACACAGAATCTACGAACAAATAGGTTGAAAACGCGATGACACATATTGTGGTGTTTTGTGATGGTGATATAATCTTTAGAGGATTAGTGAGGTAACGCTTTATGATTAACAGCTTATCTGAGGTTAAGTGACTTAATTAGCGGGGTGTTACCTCTCGGTTATCCAGATCGGCTTGAACCAGAGTGCCCTTAAAACAAGGCTCCACATAGCGAACGTAGTCACTGTACTGGAAAAAAGCAAAGAATATATAATCAACGACCAGCAATGAGCCAAACATAACAAGGAAATCAGATTTACTACCTTTTGGTCAATCAATATGCCCAAAAAGGGTTGTAATTACAACTTTAACGTAAACTAACGTCGGTCGTAAAGTAAAACTGGAGTAAGTGGTTGAAGATGAGTGGATTATATCACATTTCTATCTGATGCCTCCAATTCCTTTATTTTGTTTGGAGTTTTGGAGGTTCCGTTGGACCTTTTTGACAAAAGCTAATTCATCCTTGGATGTTAATTTTGACCTTATGTGATGTCCCAAGCTTCTTACACTCAACAAAAATATAAATGCAACACTTTTGGTTTTGCTCCCATTTTGTATGAGATGAACTCAAAGATCTTTTCTACATATACAATATCACCATTTCCCACAAATATTGTTCACAAACCAGTCCAAATCTGTGATAGTGAGCACTTCTCCTTTGCTGAGATAATCCATCCCACCTCACAGGTGTGCCATATCAAGATGCTGATTAGACACCATGATTAGTGCACAGGTGTGCCTTAGACTGTCCACAATAAAAGGCCACTCTGAAAGGTGCAGTTTTGTTTTATTGGGGGGGGATACCAGTCAGTATCTGGTGTGACCACCATTTGCCTCATGCAGTGCAACACATCTCCTTTGCATAGAGTTGATCAGGTTGTCATTTGTGGCCTGTGGAATGTTGGTCCACTCCTCTTCAATGGCTGTGCGAAGTTGCTGGATATTGGCAGGAACTGGTACACGCTGTCGTATACGCCGGTCCAGAGCATCCCAAACATGCTCAATGGGTGACATGTCCAGTGAGTATGCCGGCCATGCAAGAACTGGGACATTTTCAGCTTCCAAGAATTGTGTACAGATCCTTGCATCATGGGGCCGTGCATTATCCTGCTGCAACATGAGGTGATGTTCTTGGATGTATGGCACAACAATGGGCCTCAGGATCTCGTCACGGTATCTCTGTGCATTCAAAATGCCATCAATAAAATGTACCTCTGTTCTTTGTCCATGACAGATGGCTGCCCATACCGTAACCCCACCGCCACCATGGGTCACTCGATCCACAACATTGACATCAGAAAACCGCTCACCCACACGACGACACACACGCTGTCTGCCATCTGCCCTGAACAGTGTGAACCAGGATTCATCCGTGAAGAGAACACCTCTCCAACGTGCCAAACGCCAGCGAATGTGAACATTTGCCCACTCAAGTCGGTTACGACGACGAACTGGAGTCAGGTCGAGACCCCGATGAGGACGACGAGCATGCAGATGAGCTTCCCTGAGACGGTTTCTGACAGTTTGTGCAGAAATTCTTTGGTTATGCAAACCGATTGTTTCAGCAGCTGTCCGAGTGGCTGGTCTCAGACGATCTTGGAGGTGAACATGCTGGATGTGGAGGTCCTGGGCTGGTGTGGTTACACGTGGTCTGCGGTTGTGAGGCTGGTTGGATGTACTGCCAAATTCTCTAAAATGCCTTTGGAGACGGCTTATGGTAGAGAAATGAACATTCAATACACGAGCAACAGCTCTGGTTGACATTCCTGCTGTCAGCATGCCAATTGCACGCTCCTTCAAATCTTGCGACATCTGTGGCATTGTGCTGTGTGATAAAACTGCATCTTTCAGAGTGGCCTTTTATTGTGGGCAGTCTAAGGCACACCTGTGCACTAATCATGGTGTCTAATCAGCATCTTGATATGGCACACCTGTGAGGTGGGATGGATTATCTCAGCAAAGGAGAAATGCTCACTATCACAGATTTAGACTGGTTTGTGAACAATATTTGAGGGAAATGGTGATATTGTGTATGTGGAAAAAGTTTTAGATCTTTGAGTTCATCTCATACAAAATGGGAGCAAAACCAAAAGTGTTGCATTTATATTTTTGTTGAGTGTATATCAGGTAAACAGAACTAAAATCTAAAAAATAAACAATAAAATAACATTATGTAAGTGAACATTGGAAACTGAATTGAGACTTTTTGTGTGTGGTTTCTTTAAGGTGACGTGAATTCGGAAAACTCAAGTTGGGAACATCCAAGTTCTGAAAAACATTCCTTTATCCAACTTGGAAAACAATACGGATGCCCACAGTAGCATATTCACACTTTGTTGTTGTCTTCGAAGGAACAAATAATTAAGCTCTTGCAGCTTCCTGCCATGGGTGACAGAGTTGGAACACGTCTCAGATAAGTGTATATCTAAGCGCAACCTCGACGTCTTATCAAAAACTGTCATGCTGGCAGCTTCAGTGATCTGTAACAAATGCAAACATGTCACATAAATGTTTTATTAAAAGCAACTGAAGTAGGGCCAGTGAGCAATTGAATTCTTCTCTGTGCTGTCTTTCTCCTTGCGCTCTTATTCTGATACTCTGCTCCTTGTGTACTTCCATTAGCTTTACTTCCTATTCAGTGGCACTCAGACTTCTGGTTTCACATGCACACTCATTTCCTCGATTGAGCTCTGCACTTTTAAGCAGTCCACAACCCCTCACTCCAGTGCCAGATTGTCTTGTTTCCATAACTGCTTTCCTGTGTTATTTCTCCATGTTAACTGTGATAACTGTTTTTTGACCCTCTGTCCATTTATCTGGATCATCTGTTTGCTGCTGCCCCCATGGACACTGTTGCTGATCGGACTGTTGTTCCTATATTGTTTGTCTCAGTTGTACTCAAGCCATCACACTTTTGGTAATCTCCTACAGCATATTCTGTTCTGTTTTTGGATTACCATTGTTTCCTGCCATGTCTGTTGATATGATATTTAGAATTAATTTCAAATCCTTTGAAAAATCCATGTTTAACTTTGTTCTGGAGTCCGCGTGAGAAGCAACATATTGTTTCATGTGCCAGCTGGCATCTGCTGGATGGTTTAAGAATGTGCATCCAAATGAAACAATAAGTTTCCTATTTAAAGGCTACAGTCTGTGTAGGATATGTACATGCAGTAGCACGTGCATTGCTTGTATTGGAGTTTGAGCTCATCATTTCCGACATTAACCCAACATTTTGCGTTCACCTCAAGATAAACTTTAGATTTAATGTGTGTGTTTAATGTCTTACAGCTATGATGTTAACAAAGTCATTTTCTGCCAACGTGTCCAGGATCGTATTGATGGTGTGTTTGGCAATGGTCAGTCTCAGCCCCTTCATGCTGCCACTGACATCCACCACGATGACCATGTCCTTCGGAGAGGTGGCCGCCTGGATGTACCTATATGGAGACAAAAGAGAGCAGCGGAGATGACAACTCACACGTCAGGCACAAAAATGTACCAGCAGGCAGAAGCCAGAGTTCAAGCTTTATCTCTTTATTTATCCCTCCCTCCTTCCTGTCATCTCTGTAATATCATCCGCTGCTCGCACAACCTCCTTAGCATGAATGAGATTTCCCCCCACGGCAGCAGCTGTGACGGGCAACTTTGCGGATCCAAACTATTGAATGTTCCGCCTGAAGAGCAGATGGACATCGTGGAACTTAATTGAATTTCACTGTCGTTTGTCAGATCGGTCTGATGGTGGCCAACGGCTTCGATTATAATATTACTACAGTTTTTTTTCTGTAGAGGAATGCAAATGTACAAAAATATGAATAGAAGATTATATTACAACTATAAGAAAGCAATAATCTATATATGTAGTTCAATATAAAAGTTTTAATTTTTAATTTTTTTCTTCTTTAATCTCAAGGTTAAACTAAATTTCTGTGCATTATGACCTAAATTACATGTAATAACACAATTATGAAGCAATAGTCACAATATTCAAGCAAAACACTTTAGATTAAGGGTGTAACAATAATTCATTGTGTGGTGACTTGTGAACAGTTTGTGGTTTGAACAGGCTGCATTGATCTCAAAAGCTGGCACGGCATTAAATCAATTACTTTGAGCCGCCGGCCTTTTTAATTGGCACTCAGTACTTGGAAATAAAGATAGATGTGTCCCACTTCATTAATTGTCAGTAATATTACAAATGATAAAACGCTACTATTGTAGAGGATTACATTCTTTCAAATACAGTTAGATATATTTCCACTGTTAATTTAGTCCTAGTTTACAGTTATGCTACATGTTCTTATGTTTTTTTACCACTTTAAAGTAGAGGTGGGCGATACCGGGAATTTTGGTATTAATCCGATACCAAGTAAATACAGGCCCAGTATCACCGAAATCGATACTGATAACGATAGTTTTTCATATTTAAACTTCAAAGATCCAAAGGATCCAAAAGACCTAGAATAGAATTTCACCAAACATTGTACATGACAACAAAATACTTTATTATCACAATCAACATTTTTGTTTAAAAAAATATCACTCAATACAACTTAAAACAAAACCTCCTGAGGTAGAGGGCTGACAAACCACAATACAAGGGTGCGCTGCTCCGTGTGGTGTGACACAACGCAGCACTGCTCTTATAGACAGAGAGTAGACTTTGATGAATCTGTGTGCGCAGTAGTCAGTGTGTGTGGGAGAGAAAAAAAAGGTGGCATATCGATCTTTTTACACGAGGATCGTTCAATATCAATACCAGCGTTGGTATCGATATTATCGATATTAGGATCGATCCGCCCACCTCTACTTTAAAGCTAATTTTAGGTATGTTCATTTTGTGAAATGGAGGATCATACATATTACTTATCACAAGAGAAGGCAAGAGAGCGTAAATCTCTGTTGCAGTATTCAAGGTCTCAAGGATGGCCGTCAATTTTTTTTGCTGCCGTGACCTCAATATGTAATGACATGTTCTTGGCCTTGGCCACAACATGGTCTGTTCTCGAAGTATAAGCAGGCAGCAGAGGCCGGTTTCATTAAGAAATACAAACAGTGTGGTAGTTCTGTATATTTGCCTGTCTTACAAATGGAGTGACTGTGCAAGAAGAAGAATCTATAGGCTTCTCTGGCTGTGATTAGAAATTGTGCCTGGTGTTAACTTTTGTTTGTTGCACCACCAGGTGCAGCATCATGGTGGAATGGCACACAAAAAAATTTTTCAAGCAAGAAAAAAGAAATCCAGGCTCGAGTTTCCTATGTGCCTACTGGCAAATTGTAGCTGAAAAAAATCACATCTTAAAAAAAAATCCTTCTCTGTTACACTCTATGATAAAGCTTCACTGCTATGCCCAGTTTCTGCAATCACAACCAAAGCGTATATAAGAGATATCTTGGTTAAACCCCTTGAATTAAAGCTGGATGTTTATGCTACAAGCACAACTTGATGGTTTCATTTAAATTCCATTATAGTGGTTGTCGAAGCAAAATTACAAAAATTGTGTCGCTGCCCAAATAACTAATGGAAAATCAACACGGGAGGTAAAATTACCAGTTTCTGTTTCTGCAGTCAAAGGTGACAACACCGTTCTCATCTGGAATCCACCGGATCCCTGCAGACAGAAGCAGAAAACGTCAGCAAACTGCTGCTCGGCTGGCTGGACGCACACATTGACCAAGTGGATGCAGGCAGACGAGGGGAGTGATGGATAAGCCAACAGATGAGGAAAATAAGACGTGTTCCAAATACGCCTGCTAATTACTCTATGTTTTACCTACACAGTTGAGAATTCACGGTTGAGGAGCAGCAGCCTGAGTCAACTGGTTGGGCAAAATGAAGCCAATGCAGAACTGCAGTCACTCCTCGTAGACGCCCATGTTAAAATCTCCAACTTTACAGCAGAAATAAACATTCTCATAGCCTAGAAAAATAGTTTTGGTGTCTGTAGCTAGTTTGCCTGTTTATGACAATGATACAGGGTTGGGTTTTTATATTAACTCATACAGACATCTTAAGATATAAAGTTATGAATAATTAGGGGAGTGGTCACTTTGGCTGACAGCTGTGCGTGGGCAAAAAGATTTAAACCTTGCTAGCAGTGGGTGCTAGGCCATGTTGGTTTGTTTTATTCTGAATATACATATATTCAGAATAAAAATCTCAGTCATAAAGTATTCTTGTTAATTTTATGGCTACTAATCTACTCACCAGGTGTATGAGCAGGAAAAAAAATATTAATGGTCCAAACTATCTCAAAAATTTCAAACGGCAAGAATAATATTTTTTAAAGTAAATTATTTATTTTATTTTTTGTATGGTGCTTGTGTACCTGGATACAGTCTGAAGAAGCCCGTAGAACTGCCAAAGTACTGCCAAGTAAGTGTCGGGTCTTCTCTGAAGTTATCTATAAACACCTCATTCAGAGCCTCAGACATATAAATCCCATTGAGAATATCTGGATCTACAGGAAACAGGAGAAACTCAGAAACGACTAACCAGATGTACGGTAACTGAATGTCAAAGCAAAACAGCAGGGGTCCGTACCTCGGTTGTAGACATTAGTAGGAACTTGTATGTTGCTCTGTTGCATGTTGACTGATTGTTTATTGAAATGTTCATTTCTCTCCAGAGGGAATTTGCCTCCCAGTGGCACTGGATTTCCGTCCTCATCCACCATGTTGATCAGCAAGGAGTTATAGTAATCAAACTAGACAGGGCAGTGAAGGACAGCAAACAAGTTGTAGTTATATGCGACAGACTGGCAAAGCATTGATCGTTTCCATCTGACATCATTGTCAGGTGGAAATGATCATACAACCATACAACTACCAGTAGAAGGTAGTTGTATGAAGGAAAATGGTGAGGGAAGCCACCAGTTGGATTCAACAGATGGCTTTAACTGGTATAGTAACAGTTGGCTTCAACAGGTATGGTAACAGTTGGATTCAACAATTGGCTTCAACTGATATGGTAACAGTTGGAATCCACAATTGGCTTCAACTGGTACGGTAACAGTTGGATTCAACAATTGGCTTCAACTGGTATGGTAACAGCAGGATTTAACAGTTGGCTTCAACTGGTATGGTAACAGTTGGATTCAACAGTTGGCTTCAACTGCTATGGATACAGTTGGCTTCAACAATTGGCTTCAACTAGTATGGTAACAGTTGGCTTCAACTGTTATGGAAACGGTTGGCTTCAACTGCTACGGCAACAGTTGGCTTAACTGCTATGGAAACAGTTTGCTTCAACTGGTATGGTAACAGTTGGCTTCAACTGGTATGGTAACTGTCACACATTCTTCATCATCGCACTCCATAAAGACCAGACGTCATCTCCACCTCATCGCCGAGATATCATACTTCATTGGAGGTAATATCCTCAGCCGTTTGTGTCTTTTGCAATATATCTGTATATTGTGAGTGTTTGCAGGAGTACCGGTTCCTTTTTCTGTGGAGGCTGAGTGAGTGCAGGACGGCACTCTTTCCCCTGAGGAATCACTGCGGTACTGAGAGGTGAGGTGGAGGTGGCATTCCCACCGCTGTTGTTACTGGGTGTACACACACCCACACTTGACTGTCTTTGTTCTTCGCCAGCAGTACCAGATCCGACAGTCGGGGACGGTGATCACCTGGGAATTCGGGACTTGGCGGCTCCAGTATTCACCAGGTTCTGTGGGGGCGGAAATCGTGTGGTTCCGGCTCTTCTCAGGACAGACGTCTTCTATCCTCGAGCCTGCCCACACGTCACCTTTGTAATTTGACTGTAATTATATTCTGAGATTGTCTGTATGTTCATTGTGCACGTTTCACAACATTAAATTGTTACCTTTTGGCTCATCTATTGACCGTTCATTTGCGCCCCCTGTTGTGGGTCTGTGTCACTACACTTTCACAACAGGATTCAACAGTTGGCTTCAACTGCTATGGAAACATTTGGCTTCAACTGGTATGGTAACAGTTGGCTTCAACTGCTATGGAAACAGTTGGCTTCAACTGGTATGGTAACAGTTGGCTTCAACTGGTATGGTAACAGCTGGCTTCAACTGGTATGGTAACAGTTGGCTTCAACTGGTATGGTAACAGCTGGATTCAACAGTTGGCTTCAACTGCTATGGAAACATTTGGTGTCAACTGGTATGGTAACAGTTGGACTCAACAATTGACTTCAACTGGTATGGTAACAGCAGGATTCAAAAGTTGGCTTCAACTGATTTGGTAACAGTTGGCTTCAACTGCTATGGATACAGTTGGCTTCAACAATTGGCTTCAACTAGTATGGTAACAGTTGGCTTCAACTGCTATGGAAACAGTTAGCTTCAATTGGTATGGTAACAGTTGGCTTTAACTGCTATGGTAACCGTTGGCTTCAACTGTTATGGATACAGTTGGCTTCAACAATTGGCTTCAACTGCTATGGAAACATTTGGCTTCAACTGGTATGGTAACAGTTGGCTTCAACTGGTATGGTAACAGCTGGATTCAACAGTTGGCTTCAACTGCTATGGAAACATTTGGCTTCAACTGGTATGGTAACAGTTGGCTTCAACTGCTATGGAAACAGTTGGCTTCAACTGGTATGGTAACAGTTGGCTTCAACTGGTATGGTAACAGCTGGCTTCAACTGGTATGGTAACAGTTGGCTTCAACTGGTATGGTAACAGCTGGATTCAACAGTTGGCTTCAACTGCTATGGAAACATTTGGTGTCAACTGGTATGGTAACAGTTGGACTCAACAATTGACTTCAACTGGTATGGTAACAGCAGGATTCAAAAGTTGGCTTCAACTGATTTGGTAACAGTTGGCTTCAACTGCTATGGATACAGTTGGCTTCAACAATTGGCTTCAACTAGTATGGTAACAGTTGGCTTCAACTGCTATGGAAACAGTTAGCTTCAACTGGTATGGTAACAGTTGGCTTTAACTGCTATGGTAACCGTTGGCTTCAACTGTTATGGATACAGTTGGCTTCAACAATTGGCTTCAACTGCTATGGAAACATTTGGCTTCAACTGGTATGGTAACAGTTGGCTTCAACTGGTATGGTAACAGCTGGATTCAACAGTTGGCTTCAACTGCTATGGAAACATTTGGCTTCAACTGGTATGGTAACAGTTGGCTTCAACAGTTGGCTTCAACCATTTGGCTTCAACTGGTATGGTAACTGTTGTGTGGGCCGCTGAAGAGGAGGTACTGCTGGCCCACCACCACCAGAGGGCACCCTGCCTGGAGTGCGGGCTCCAGGCACCAGAGGGCGCTGCCGCCTCACAGGAGCAGCCAGAGTGACAGCTGCCGCTCATCATCTTTGACAGCTGTCACCATTCGTCGGATCATCTCCACCTCTTTGCCGAGATATCGTTCGACCCAGAAGGTAACATATCCAGCCAGCGACTTATTCTTTGACTAGAAAATACTTTTTGCCTTTGTACAGAGAGAAGAACAGCAGGAGATTGCTACACGGATAAGTACTTACATTCCTGCAGTGTTTTTCCTGACTAGAGGTGGAGGTGGTGTTTCACCCCACGTGTTGCTGGGTGCTGACGCACCCACATCTGACTGTTTCTGTTCCTCGCCAGCAGTACCGGATCCGACAAGCGGAGGCCGTGGCCACCTGGAGTTCGGGACTTGGCGGCTCCAGTATTCCCGGGGTTCGGTGGCGGAGGAAATCGTGTGGTTCCGGTTCGGCTTGGACGGACGTCTCCTACCTTCGAGCCTGCCCACACGACACCGTTGTGATTGACTTATCGCTACAATTATTATTATTGGTTGTGATTGTTGTGCTTGTTTCACAACAGTAAAGTGTTGATATTTGACTTCCTCCATTGTCCGTTCATTTGCGCCCCCTGTTGTGGGTCTGTGTCCCTACACTTTCACAACAGTAACAGCTAGTTTCAACAGTTGGCTTCAACCATTTGGCTTCAACTGGTATGGTAACAGCTGGTTTCAACAGTTGTCATCAACCATTTGGCTTCAACTGGTATGGTAACAGCTGGTTTCAACAGTTGGCTTCAACCATTTGGCTTCAACTAGTATGGTAACATTTGCCATCAACCATTTGGCTTCAACTGGTATGGTAACAGTTGGTTTCAACAGTTGTATTTACCATACAGTGCCATATTGTTTGAATTTCTTAATGACTGATGGAAATGAAGTCCAAATAGATGTTTGTGTGTATCCATCCCCTGTCTTGTCTGAATAAAACCTTACATTTTGTTTCTCCAATTACTTATGGGCTCTGAAAATATAGAAACTATGAATAAAATGGCTTTAATTCCTAAGTGATTAATACAATATTTGTGACTAACCTTTAAATTTACACTGAAAGTCGCCGCTACAAGCCGATCTTGTTTCATTTCAACTTTGTAAGTTCTGTATTTAATTTTTCATGTTTCAATTTGTTGTATAGGACTTATTAAATTGTTTAAAGTGTTTCTCAATTTGCAGATTTTATTGTCTTTTTTAAAATGTAGGTGTCGATATTGTGTTTCTATGATGTTGGAGTGAGCTATACTATAAAATAACACAAAAAAAAAATATTGCATGTAAGAAAAACATTCAAATATATAGAATGTTGCTGTTCAGTACATTGTAATTACACTGTAATTACATATTTTATAAATGACAAACATTGTCGTTACATTTTAATAAATCAAACATTATTAAATGCACACCAACATGAATTATACTTAGTCATATCGTCACATACCTCCAGTGTTTCATTGTATTCGTGTTCAAGATCAGCATCTTCTGCAGCTTCTGCCACCCTCTGCGATTAAAAAAGAGTTAAAAATATATATTTTTAAAAAGTACAGACTCAAACCTACATTGACAGAACAATGTATGGCCTTGCCTTACAATATAAAGCGCCTTGGGGCAACTGTTTGTTGTGATTTGGCGCTATATAAAAAAATTGATTGATTGATTGAAAGCAGGAGCTTTTTTTCCCTGAAGGTCACATCTGCAAAGCTCTAATTACCTTCATGGACTTCATCTTGCTCCCAAGCATCTTCTCCATCTCCTCAGCAAAGGTTTTCACCAACTTCTCCCCATTGACCTCTTCTATCTTTATTGTGCCCTCCATATCCTTGTATTTCTTCAAATTACACACAATTAAAGAGACAGCTGTGTTATTGGAAAAACACTGGCATCCACTTAAAGAAAAACAAGGTAAGTCCAACATAAACCCTGAGGCCCACGAGTGCCGGAACTTATGCCCAGATTCTGTAGCATGACGTGGATGAGTCTCCAACTTCCCGTGGATGGGACACCAGCCCATTGTACACTGAAAAAAGAAGCAACTTAATAAGTTGTTTCAATTGGTAACACTTGAATGAATTAGGTTCTTTGAAATTATTTTAGTAAGTTAGATCAACTCTTACTAACTTAATTTCAAAGAACCTTATTCCTTCAGGTGTTACCAATTAAGTTGGTTCAACTATTGTCTTTTTGCAGTGTAGGGTACATACCCAGCCAAGGTTGATACCCATTTACAGTTGGGTGGACTGAAACAATGCAGTTGATGTGTCTTGTCCAAGGACACAGACAAGTAGCATGACCAATTGAACCATTTGAACCTGGGTATCATTCCTGGGTCCAATTCCTGGGGCTGTACGTGTTGAATCCTTGGGTTTGTTTCCTAGGTTTGAGACCAGCTGAGGCCTTTCTGTGTAGCATTTGTGTGCTCTTCCACAGTATGTAGGGGTTTATCTTGGGTTGGGTACTTATTTTTCCTCCAACAGTCCAAAGACGTGGGTTCGGCCAATTAGTCTATTCTGACATCCTTCAAGTTGGTTCAAATAAGGATACAGAAAAAAGCTTCCAATAGGTGGTGCATGACTCTGTCTTGGAATATTCTATTTTCTAGCTCCTGGGGTCTGGATAGCTAGAAGTACTTCTATTCTTTTGACATATGGAAAGTGTACTCAACTAAAAATAAAATAACCAAAAAACAACCCCAAAACCCATAGGCAGTATGTGCAAGCTCCTTTTTCCGACCTATAGTTATGTTTTAAAGTACATAATGTTACAGCCCTGGGCCTTGTGGGCTGGGTATTTGGTTGTTTGTTTTGCCCTCTTCTTTGTCTGCAGGGTGCTCATTTCCGGAGGATGCACTATAACGCTCCGCCTGTTCTTCCGCTTAGTTCTCCCTCTCTGCTGTTTCAGGTCCTGACGTGCTGCTGCCGGGCTCTGGGTCCTTCGACATGCAACTTTGAGTTTGCGTTTTAATTTTACATATCACACATCTTCGCACACATACATGTACAATACATCCAAACACCTGCCTTCACCACTGATGCTGACATCCACACCTCATCTTTGATTTTTGTTAAATAAATTTTTATTTTATGCACGTTACTCCGGCATGGTCTCCATTTTTGTTATGGCTTTGAGCCGGTCATAACAGTAAACAGTGACCTCTTGTGGCCATGTAAAAAGAGTTCTACTTCATTTTGCATCTTGCTAACATTTAATTTTTAATCCTCCAAGTATCCATAAGCCTTAACCACCCATAGCATTAAACTGAAGTCTTCGTTTTTGCAAAGTAGGTGTTCTAACTTGTGTACCACTATGCCCTTACCCATAACAGAGATACCATATTTTTGGAGTATAAGTCGCACTGGAGTATAAATTGCACCATTTTTCTGTATTTTCAGATCTTTAATTTGCTATTTTTATGCATTGTTGCAGTGTACTTTTCATTCATGTAATTTATTCTTTTATTATTAGAGTTTATTTTGTTCAGTGCTTTGATTCCTTTGAAAATCATATAACGAGTTATTGTAATTATGATTAATATTAATAATTATTATTAATTAATCATTTTTGGTATGCAAGTCTGGTATCACTCACAGGACCTCCCAAACTAGAAAAAAGTGACTTTTATTCTGACAAATATGGTATGTTTACAAATAAACACGTCACCTAGACAATATGGTGCTTTTGTGGAAAAAATAAATAAATAAAACTTACTCATGCTCCCTAACACTGGTAGGGCACCTGACAATAATTGATAGATATAGGTGGATTACCTTTGGACTTTGGGCTGACAAGTACAACGGCATTTTAGGGCCACATTGAAATTTAATTTTTTTTAGACCTCGAGAATAAAGTCATAATTTACGTGAAAAAAGTCATACTTTTACGAGAATAAAGTCGGAATTTTACGAGAATAAAGTCGTAATATAATATTACAACTTTATTCTCATAATATTACGACTTTATTCTCGAAGTACAAAAAAAAAAAAAAAAATTCAATGTGGCCCTAAAACTCCGTTGTAGACACGTCATGTACCCAACTAAAAGGACTTTTTTCTGGCAAAATGTTAAGCAAGGATGCTTCCAGCATTGAGAGTTCTCTGTAACTCCTCCAGAATGTGGCGGCCTAAAGGTTACAAAAGTGGCCTGTACAGGTCTATATTATGGAAGACTAGCATTGAGAAAGTAGTACCGTCTGGACCGAAACATCTAATTAGGCTCTGCTCGGTCGTACTATATATATGACCTGCTGGGGTCTGGTGAGCCATGCTTGCTTATTTTGTCCAAATAAGCATAAGTTCATGTCAGGAAGGAACAAATTAAACTGCGCACACAGAGGGCTACAGTTGAAGTTACGAGCACAATTGCCATAATGTTACATGTCCAGCATTGTAGCACTGTGTGAGTAATTTGAGTGTTCTCTCTAATGACATTGGATGTTATGTTGCTCATATATCCAGTGGAAAATAACACACAGGCCACACTCACAGACCACACACACACACACACACACACTCACAGACCACACACACACACACACACACACACACACACACACACACACACACACACACACACACACACACACACACACACACACACACGCATGCACACAGTATTTTTCAGTACAGATGGGGGTCATGCCCTGGTTTTATCTCCTCCCCAGAGCGTCTCTGTCTCACTTTTTCTCTCTAATCTGCAGCGTTACCATAATAAAAGCTTTTCTGTTGCAGAGCAGACAACAGGCTTTGTCTCCTGTCTAATACTTCCACATATTTTAAAGGGGACTGTTTGCTAAAATATGGTTTAGAGTTCATAGAACTCTCTATAATCTTAATTTTTCATGAATATGGCTTTTCAGGTGTTGGAAACATCCTGATTTTCATATTAAAACCAATAACAAGAGAAATTACGGGACCTTACTGAAGTAAAAGTAAAAGTTCTACTTAATTTCAATATAGCACCAAATCCCAACAAAGCTTCCTCAAGTCACTTCACACCAATAAGGTCTAACCTGACCAACCTCTCTAGAGCAAGCACACAGGCAACAGTGGTAAGGAAAAACTCCGTCTGATGATGTTGAGGAAGAAATCTCAAGCAGACCAGACTCAAAAGGGTGACCCACTGCTGATGCCACTCTACCAAAAAGGTTTACAATACAGAACACAACAACAACAATTAATGAGAGTCCATGCAGGCATCCAGTCCACCGTCAGGCGGGGTTGCGGAGGAGGATCATCAAGCCACTGCAGTAGAGTCCGTTCTGCATCTGTTACAAAAATTATTGAATACAGCATGTGGATCCAGCCGCATCTCAGACAGAGAGGGAAAAAAAGAATCAGTCGACCACAAAAACTACACTTAAGGTATAATTTGTCAACATTAAACAACAGGAAAGCAGAATAAATACTAAGGTCATCGCCGGCCACTAGCTCTAAGCTTCACTAACAGACCCAGTCTTTAAATAGAGTTGAGGCCGAATGCCCTCTGTTTACTAATAAAATGAATTTAAAGGGGTAGGAAGCACAGCACCATACTATGCCAGTATGCTAGCCATACAAAAAGGAGAATAAATGTGTCTTAAGTCTGGACTTGAAAGTCTCTACAGAATCTGACTGTTTTATTGATGCAGGGAGATCATTCCACAGAACAGGTGCATGATAAGAGAACGCTCTGTGACCCACAGATTTGTCTTCACCCAAGGGACACAAAGTAGCCCTGCACCCTGAGAACGCAGAGCCCAGGCTGGTACGTAGGGTTTAAGCAGGTCACCTAAGTAGGGAGGTGCTAGTCCATGAATAATTTTATAGATTAATAGCAAAACCTTAAAATCTGACCTCACAGGGACAGGAAGCCATTGACCAAAATGGGTGTAATGTGGTCAAACTTTTCTGCTTCTTGTCAAGAGTCTGGCAGCAGCGTTTTGAACCAATTGAAGACCCCTAATGCTGGGCCGCGGTAAACCATAAAATAGAACACTGCAGTAGTCCAATCTAGAGGAAACAAATGCATGAATCAGGGTCTCTGTATCAACCAGAGACAGAGCAAATTTCCTTCCCTGCCACATAAACTGCACTATGACCATAGTGGATTTTCTGCACTAATTACCCCGCTAAGCTAATGAATTCCATGTCTACATTAGTCATAAGTCCTGCAGGGTCTCTAATCACCTGCTCTGTGGCCTCCTGTAAAGTCCTAATGTTACCCTTCCTGTAGAGCTCTAACTATGTTTGCAGACAAAATGGCGGCACCTTCCCTGGTAGGGTGAAGGCCGTCCGGCAACAGCAAGCCACGGCAGCCCCAAAGTAAAGGCCATTTATCAATGAAATTAAAGCCTTGCTGTCCAAAAAATTGTGACAGCCACCTATTTAACAATGTCAGCCTGCTATACACCCCATCATTACCCCAGGAGGGGTGGGGACCAGAGACTATTACGTGATGTTGACACATCTTTCTGGTGAGGTCACAAGTCCTCACCTATTTTGTGTCTATTTTGTGTCCATTTTATGTCATTTCACATAAACAATGAAAGAAAATGATTTGTTTGTGGAAAACCTACAGGTTTGGATCTCAGACAAGGCGCGCAGTGTAGGGAAAACCCAAAAATGTGCAAAAATTTTGAATTTAAAACAAGCTTGAATATTTGCCAATTTTCACTGTCAGATCCAGAGATCATACTCTGCCTCCACAATATCCAGATACATGGCCCGTATAAAATATAGGAGCAATAAAGAGTATAGTCTGAAACTACTGCAAACAACCATAAAAGCATGTTTGCAGCAAATGTCAACAGCCTTTATTGTTTTTTATGATGTTCAAACATGAACTCAGCCACATAATATCTGATCCAGTTTACACAGGCAAGAAGACAGAACCACTAAATGTTTCATAGATATGGAAAAAAGCCACAAAACTCCCTCTTCTGTAATCACATGTTAGAAGAAGTATGTAGGTCCTGAGACCTGTTGGTGCCAGTGCTTATCTCCAGATTAGGAAATAGGAAGAGACTCTTAGAGGCAATGGTATAGTGGTGGGCTTGAGACTGGAGGATCCTTGGTTCAATTCCAGTTGGGCAAGGTGTTTAGTTACGGAATACTTCCTGGTGGGCAGTTGAGCTGCCTTGCATGGCAGCATGCTGGCATAGTTGTAAAGAGCTTTGAGATTCAGATGGGATTGGAAAGTGCTCTATAAATGCAGTCCATTTACTTTTCTATCCCCATCCAATGTTCCACGGTGGCATCAGGTCAGGTTAGGGTTTGAGGAGGAACCTTTTTTTTTGGGGGGGGGGGGGGGGGGGGGGGTTGCTAAGTTAGGGAAATTAAAGATTAATTTAGGTCAAGATGAAGGTTAGGGTCAAAGGGTTAGGATCAAATAAGGTTGGGGTTAGAGTTAGAGTTAGGGCTAGGATTGGGATTTAGGGCCAATCCTAGGGGTATGGGAGTTATAGTAAAGGTTAAAGTGAAGGTGTTAGGATTTGGGCGTGTCAGGGTCAGGATGTGATGGTTATGGATTTGGATTGGTTCAGAGTCAGCATTTGGGACTTTGGTAGTGCCAAAATAGAGTTCTCATCTATTATGGCCGCGCCTAGTTGGTGGCATAGCGACTGTTGTCTCTTGTCACTGTAAAACACCCACTCTGAATGAAAATAAATGTAAGGTCGTCAATTTGAATCTGTCACTTGTAGCTAATGTTACCATGGGTAATAGATAAAATCCCCATATTATAATAAAATTGACAAATAATTATCAATTTAGTCTCCTGCTTGATTCTGGGCAAGTTAGAACCTATAAGTGCAAGAATGAGTTCTAGCAAAAACATACTATTAGCACATGCTGAATATTCATCTAACAAAACAACAATTTTTATTCAATTATAATCAACCACACTCCAATAAAAACACATAAAACACAATAAAACATACATTCTGAATAATAACGATAATAAGCACTGAACAGGTTTAAGGCTGAGTGTGAAGCGACTGGGATGAGAATCAGCACCTTCAAATCTGAGACCATGGTCCTCTGTCGGGAAAATGGGGGATTGTCCCCTGGGTCAGGGGAGAGTTACTGGCCCAAGTGGTGGAGTTTAAGTATCTTGTGGTCTTGGAGTGTGAGATCAATAAATGGATTTGAGCAGCATCTGATGTTTTACAGATGCCATGCTAGGCCATCATGGTGAAGAAGGAGCTGAGCCAGAAGGCGAGGCTTTCAATTTACCATTCAATTTATGCTGCTATCCTCACCTACGGTCATAAATTTTGTGTAATGACAGAAAAAATAAGATCAAGGATGCAAGCGGCAGAAATGAGGTATCTGGTCTTATACTCCTGGACAGGGTGAGAAGCTCTACTATGCGAGAGGGACTCAGAGTAGAGCCACTGCTTCTTTGCATCGAAAGTAGCCCACTGAAGTGGTTCGGGCACCTTGGGAGGATGCCCCTGTTCATCTCACCAGGGAGATCTTCCAGGCATGTCCAACTGGGAGGAGGCCTGGAAGAGCAAGGACACACTGGACGAATTATGTTACTCATGAGGCTTGGGAATGGCTTGGGATCCCTCGGAAGAGTTACAGGATTTGGCTGAGAATGGGAAGTGTGGGATGAGCTGCTTGGTCTGCTGCCACCGCGACCCTGTTTTACCCCTGTCTGTCTTGTAAGTGTGGATTCTGAGTGTGGATCCCCCGCTGGCAAATGCTGCTGTGGTACAAGTGCTTGCTACATTCTGATAACCAGTGGTGGGCACAGCTAACCAAAAAGTTAGCTTCAACAACAGATAACTGAAAAGTTATCTTTTATGAAGCTAAACCGATAAACCACCCAAAAATTTATCGGAAGCTAACCGATAACTTTCAGTATTGTCTCCGGTACACCTGCAACTACTAACAAGCTGATTTTGAGTTTTAACACCACAATCACTTCTGGCAGCACTAAAAGCAACTACAGACCCAAACAATGAGTCAGCACTTCTGTCTTTGAGCATCCTGCTCCCTACTGGAAGCTCCTGTTCACTACATAACTTGCAGCAGTAAAGCAGTTGCAAGGAGCAGCAAAGCTCAACTCTCTACTCAATAACAGTGTTGCCGTGAGGCGGAGGTCTTGGAAAATAAAGCAGTGCTGACTTATGGTTTTGATTTATAAATAAAATTAATACGGATAGAATAACTCCATTAATGTCAATTCTGTCATTTGTACAAAGTTAAACTATAACACATATCTTTCAATTTTAAATAATGCACTAATTCTGAACTTCTGTAACAAACACAGACAGATGCCAAAGGGATTATGGGTAAATGAGCCTCCGCTAACGCTGATTGGTTGACTCATTCATTCTATGTAAATACCAACACGTTAATGTGAGGTGTGTGTGTTGGTGTCTACATATAAATGTGCTTTTGTAAAATATGCCTTATTTGTTAAAAAAAGCCATTTGCAAAAAACCAAAAGTTCAAGTTGTGATTTGACAACCGTCTGATATAACCGGGGTCAAAATAAATAGAACACTGCCATCTACTAGCGTCCAGACGCTCATACTGCCATGAACACTACTGGCCAGTAGATGGCAGTAGAGACCGTGAAAACTTGTCAAAACAAAATTCCAGATAATCTGTGTCTGCTACATTTAAGATGTGTGCAATTTAATAAATGCAAACTGAATTTCAGGCATCTTATATATATTACTCTGGAACAAAGAAGACAGACAGTGTTTGACATAAGCAGGACTCTAAAGAACAGGACGCGATTGCAGTGATTCCAATTGAAAATAATGGCGAAGCAACCTGGGCTTCTTCTGGCATTTTTACATGAAACAAACACAATAACAATGTCTATAAACCCAGAGAATATATTCACGAGAGTTTTAAGCACAATATACAAAGAGTTTAATGCTGTTGTCCTTGTGGAGTCTGATCAGAGCGTCTCAAATGCATTTCTTCTGTCGTGAATGTACTAAGATTACCCATAATGTACCTGGACACATCATGTCCACACTAAAACCTTCAAAATTAGTGCATTACTTTAAAAATAAAACATATATCTGATATTTCACTTTATAAAACTTCAGACGTGACATTAATTTAAATAACTTCTCCAAAATTAGTTTGGTTAAAATTTTAACCATAAGTTAAAACTGTATGCCTCTGGATGACTTGGGTGATATTGCCAGTGTATCAGTATGGGGTCAAAAGAAATGAGCTTTTTTCTTTTTTGTGACCAATTCCCCTTTGCCTGAAGAGCATAGAGTGGTTTCTTCTAGAACCAGCTCTCCTCTGTTTGTTACCACAAAACATCTAACAGGTAGGTACTTACATGATTTTAGACTTAATAAATCTTTGTAACTGTTAAGTTTTATTCGCCATGCCTGCAAAAATATGTTAGCGATCTAAAAATTATCAGACCAAAACTTATCGGAAGATAATTGGCCCGATGATGGTTTTCAAAGTTATCTGAAAAGCTAATCCAATAATGAAAACATTAGCTTTGATAATTAGCAGTTAGCGGAACTGTGCCTACCACTGCTGATAACCTCAGAAGGACTTGTACCAGTTTTCACAAAATTCGTCCTAAATATGTGAGGGCTTGATTTCAGAATACAGGCACCAACTCATGAAACTGGCAGTGTCTAGGCTCGTTAATCAAGGGCCAAATGTGTCAGAATTGCACTGTAATCCCCGAATGTTCAAATTAATTAAAAAGATTAAGTAGTGTAAACTCAGTTTTAAGAAAAAAGTTCTACTTCCTTAAAAATTTCATGTTTGTGTAACATTGTCTTGCTTCTTGAGTAAATTAAATGAACTAATTATATATTAACTACGCAAAACTTCAAAGCATAACTTAAGCACAACTTAAAAGAATTAAGTCATCATATAGGAAAATATCTGAGTTGACTTCATGAATACTTTAGCAAGGATGGAGGCCAAGTGGCTAGTGCGCTTGGTTTCAGTGCAGAAGGTTCCCAGTTCACACCCCACCCCTACCACATGATTTCTCCATGTAATGTGGAGTTGCGTCAGCAAGGGCAACCGGCGTAAAACTTTTGCCAACTCAACGCAGATCCACCTCGGATCTGCTATGGCGACACCGAGTGAAAAACAAGGGTGCAGCCAAAGGGACTTACTATTACTTAATGAACACTTTAATTTAATTGTAATAATGAGGTAACAGTAGCATATAATCAAAACGTTTAAGTTCTGGGACCCACTGACTTTTAAGTTTAGGAACTCAAACGTTTTGTGGCAATTGATTGCCTCAATATTTTTGAGTTCTGCTAACTTGTTCGGGTTTACAGTGTGTACAATATTAAAGGATTATTAACCGAGCACGAGGTCTGTAAGGGAAAATATCAGACCGAGATCCGTACGCTCAGTCTGTACTGTCAACACCTCGTAAACACAGAGGTCCGCAACCCAGTCATCATCTATCTCAGCGAAATACACTCAACAAAAATATAAACGCAACACTTTTGGTTTTGCTCCCATTTTGTATGAGATGAACTCAAAGATCTAAAACTTTTTCCACATACACAATATCACCATTTCCCTCAAATATTGTTCACAAACCAGTCGAAATCTGTGATAGTTAGCACTTCTCCTTTGCTGAAATAATCCATCCCACCTCACAGGTGTGCCATACCAAGATGCTGATTAGACACCATGATTAGTGCACAGGTGTGCCTTAGACTGCCCACAATAAAAGGCCACTCTGAAAGGTGCAGTTTTATCACACAGCACAATGCCACACATGTCGCAAGATTTGAGGGAGCGTGCAATTGGCATGCTGACAGCAGGAATGTCAACCAGAGCTGTTGCTCGTGTATTGAATGTTCATTTCTCTACCATAAGCCATCTCCAAAGGCGTTTCAGAGAATTTGGCAGTACATCCAACCAGCCTCACAACCGCAGACCACGTGTAACCACACCAGCCCAGGACCTCCGCATCCAGCATGTTCACCTCCAAGGTCGTCTGAGACCAGCCACTCGGACAGCTGCTGGAACAATCGGTTTGCATAACCAAAGAATTTCTGCACAAACTGTCAGAAACCGTCTCAGGGAAGCTCATCTGCATGCTCGTCGTCCTCATCAGGGTCTCGACCTGACTCCAGTTCATCGTCGTAACCAACTTGAGTGGGCAAATGCTCACATTCGCTGGCGTTTGGCACGTTGGAGAGGTGTTCTCTTCACGGATGATGCGAAGGAGATGTGTTGCACTGCATGAGGCAAATGGTGGTCCCACCAGATACTGACTGGTATCCCCCCCCCAGTAAAACAAAACTGCACCTTTCAGAGTGGCCTTTTATTGTGGACAGTCTAAGGCACACCTGTGCACTAATCATGGTGTCTAATCAGCATCTTGATATGGCACACCTGTGAGGTGGGATGAATTATCACAGCAAAGGAGAAGTGCTCACTATCACAGATTTCGACTGGTTTGTGAACAATATTTGAGGGAAATGGTGATATTGTGTATGTGGAAAAAGTTTTAGATCTTTGAGTTCATCTCATACAAAATGGGAGCAAAACCAAAAGTGTTGCGTTTATATTTTTGTTGAGTATATATCTGAAGCTTTTGGACAACAATCATTTCCACAATAAATTCAGCGTTATTTCATAAAAAAAGAGGGGAGAGCGATTGGAGCGCCACAGCAGCACTGCTGAGTCTGATTCTCTGAGTCGGACTCTCTACACCCAAAGCGAACAAAGGGAAGAATGTGATAATTAACCATCAGATGACAAAGTAAAACCTCTTAAATCATTCTAAAGGCAATTTTAAGCAGAAACGAGGCAGTTTTAAGCTGAAAAGAGGTGATAATTGGTGAATCCCTGCTGATGCTCCAAAATTACGCATGCACAGTGAAGGCAGGGTGGACTGATTTTTAGGGGGGACCGTTCAGTTGATGACACCAGTCTGATATGGGAAAATATCAGAGCAGAAATCAGCCAGTCAGAGTTCACGTAGCGTGGCAGCCATATAATAATAATACAATAAACGTATTATCAACCTTGAGTGCAGCCGATCTGCTCTGCGTAAGCCTGATCCCGTCAGATCTCAGAAGCTAAGCAGTGCAGGGCCTGGTTAGTACTTGGATGGGAGAACTCTTTGTGTTTCTCCAGGTTACACTAGAGTTGCGTCAGGAAGATCTGGCTGTATCCGCTGTGGCGACCTCAAACAAAAAACGGGATCAGCTAAATGGACAACAACAACAAGGATTTGTACCAATTTACATGAAATTCCATCTAAAAATGTGAGAGGAGTTGATTTCAGAATGCAGGTACCCACTCATGAAACTGACAGAGTGTAGATTTGTTAATCAAGGACCATAACTCTGGTAAAATAAGCCCAGCTCAAATGATATGATAATATGTGTATTACCAACCTCTATCAAGGACTTGTACCGAGTTTCACAAAATTTCTCCTTAAGTTGATTGCAGAATGCAGGAACTCACTCATGAAACTGGCAGAATGTAGATTTGTTAATCAAGGTAATTAAAGTCATGTTTTATGTTGTGAAATGGCAGTTAGAATGGTGATAGTGCGGCTACATGTGCACCGAGGTGCATGCCTTTGCACGAGCACGGTGCATGTTATTATTTTGTTTACAATATGCATGTGGCAGATGGTGAATGGGTCTGCAAGAGCTTCTACTGGAGGGCATGCTGGGAAGACACAGTAAATCCTAATTACCAACATGCTCAGTTCGGCAAACTGCAGTGTATCTGCGTGATGCGTAGCGTTCAGGGGCGCTGTGATCACCGGTGCTTCGTAATAAAACAACAATTAATGGGATTGTCCCATAATCTCTGTGGGTACAGTAATAGCAGGGCCGCTCCGAGCAGCTGTGCGCGATGAAGAGCTGTCATGTGTTCTTGAATTAAGTGTGCCATGAGATTGGTCTCCTAGCCATGTACAGATGTTGTGCGGCAAATGTAAACCAGTCCGTTGTGCTGCAATTGGCTCATGGAGCACAGAGGAGGGGGAGGATGAATGGATCAGACATGGTGGGAAATAGAGGTGGGCGATACCGGGAATTTTGGTATTGATCTGATACCAAGTAAATACAGGCCCAGTATCGCCGATATCGATACCGATACCAATACTTTTTCATATTTAAGCTTCATAGATCCAACATAGCTTCATAGATACAACAAAAGACCAGAGGGGGGAGGGTGCGCTGCTCCATGTTGTGTGACACAGTGCAGCACTGCTCTTACAGACACAGACTTTGATGAATCTGCGCGCGCAGCAGTCAGTGCGTGCGGGAGAGAAAAAAAGCTTGAGTATCACCTTTCTACACAAGGATCTTTCAATATCAATACCAGCGTTGGTATTGATATTATCGATATTAGGATTGATCCGCCCACCTCTAGTGGGAATATTACTTTGATATGTAGATATCTAGAGGTGATTAGATTTATGAGTAGTTTGGTCAAAGGTCAAAGTCAAGGAAAACATGGTCTGAAAAACACTTTTTACTTATTTATTGTATATCTCAACAACCAAGAAACCTAGATAAATGATTTGAAGCATATATTTGATCAGCAAAACATTTTTGATTGACTGGTATGAATTAATTCAAAATGAAGTCACCCAGAAGCCATGTGATAAAGTCATACATAGTCAAAAACAACACTACAGGCAGTGTTAGCTTCGATAACCATTAATCTGCTACCTAAAAAGTTAACTTTTAGAACGCCAAACTGCTAAAAAAAAAATTAGCGGGAGCTACCGCTAACTGCTAAGTTTTAGCATTGACTGGGTAGCGGCCACATCGGATTACACTGTCAGCTAATAATAAGCCAGTTTCAAGTTTAAGCACCGCAAGGACTGCTGGGTAAATTCACAATCACAAACACAAAACAAACGCACGAAAAATAAATAAATAAAAAATAAAACCCCAAACACTGTCATCATCTTTATCAAAAGCAGTAAATCGTAGCATTAGAAGCCACAGTTTATCTTTGCATTATATTTATAAACTGTTACAAGAACAGCTCACCCATGTTGCATTCAACACGATTGGTAAAATCTACACCTCACCCATCGCGTTGAGCTTCCCCCACCGAAGAAAACCCACGTATGTTTTGTATTTACATAAAAATACAGCAGTAAGTGTCTATTCACTTTTAAAAAGTAAAGATTTGCATGGACACGCTATCTTTAAAGCAGACACAGTAACTACGGGACCACCGGCCTGACCGTTGCAGACACACAACAGACACATGATTGGTTTTAAGGTTTACAAATGTTTTTGACCATTAAACTTTGCTCACTTTACCAGCAAAAAAAAAAAAATTTTTTAGTGGACTGAAAGTTAGCAGAATTAAATTTAGTGGAACCTAATTGGTCCACTGATGATTTTCAAAGTTAGCTGAAAAGCTAATCCGGTAACAAAAAAAGGTATGCTAGTTAGCAGTTATTTACTTGTGTAGAGCACGCAGGGTATGCATGCTTTTCATTTTTTATACTAATTCCTTAAGCCTGTGTTGAGACCCCGTACAGTTCTCACGGAGGTGGAAATCAAGGCTGTAATCGTGTTTATTTCTGCTCTAAAGTTGGACATTTTAACATGGACTCCTACGGGAATGTGCTGCAACAAGTTCGACTTCCAGGAAGGCGTCAAAACACGCCATCGAATTACCACTTGGTGACACAGAGCACTGCAACTGTTTTTTGTTTTCACAGATATTTTTTTCTGTCTTTTCTGTGTCCAATTTAATAAACTGTACACACAGTTCTGTCATGTGGACATGTTTCTACAGTATTTTTTATGTGTGAAGCACCATGTAATGTGGTGTTTTTATCAACTGGTGCTGCTAATATTGGCTAACAGTGACTAGCTAGCCAGCCCTACAAACCCAGCAGTAAATTAAAACACAGATGTAACTTGTGTCCTCTTTTGTGGACAGCATGTTGTATCACTCTACAGACCCTTCAGACATAAACTTTTTTTCCCCTGTAGGGTCTCAGCATATCTTCATTCCAGCGATGATACTGTTATGTAGCTAATTAGCTTCCCATGTGCATCTATTCATTTCCTTACGTGAAACCATATTTGTCCATTCATCACAAAAATTGCTGGTGACCTTTATGCACGCCGCAGACATCTAACCTCTGAATTCCAATTTTAAAGGGCATTTTTAAACACATTTTAAAGGGCAATTCTGAGACTTTTATGTGTAAACACGCAGGATCTGCACATTTTCTGGAACCCTAGTGTTTGTGAAATTGCTCCATTGCCAGAAACCTATTTCCAAAAATACGTACACAATAATGTTGTTGATCCTAATGTTAAATTCCATGATTTGTCAGTCTTGGCACAGGTATGTGTTCACAGAGTGATATTCTAGATTGTGTGTGTGGTCTTTTACCTTCTGTAGCAGCTTGGCTCCAGAGTATCTGGCCGAGAGGGCAACCATCTCTTTACCAAAGGAAACGGCCCACTGCTGCACCCTGTACACACAGAGGACACACGATCCCTGATCGGTCATCCCAACAATACGGATGAAAACAATGTATCAAATTTAAAATCAGTACTGGCTCGACTTGAGAGATACACATACAGTACAGTACAGTACATACAGTACATATGGACAGTACAGAGAGGAAACTTATTACTACAAACAAAGGATGCTACTGAACTTGAAGTGTCCTTGAATAAGATAGCTCATCCTTGGGGTGCACACAATGGTACAAAACTCTTAGAGAAGAATTAATATCTTAACCAAGGAGATTTTGCTTTTGTTGCTGTTCTTGGCCCGTCTTTGTCAGACTGCCAGACAACTACTACAACTTGGTGGAACTTTTGGAAGTTATGAATGGAAAAGTCCTTTAAAGTTTGTTACAGATCCATCTTGATCTCTTTTTTGACTATCAAGATTTGATCTCCTGCACTTACAGATGAAGGACAACCTGTCCAACTAAAGGAGCGATAGTTTGCTCAGTGGATAATCTCCACACCATCATAGTGTCGTGCATCTGACGGCTAATTTCAGACCTTCATTTGATGTAATCGCATGTTGTCATTGACATCAGAGGTCTGACACATGTTTTAGCCTCAGGAGGACAGCAGAGGTCAATGCAGAAACATAGCATTTCAAGTGTGGTCATCTATCCATTTTCTATTACCTCTGATTTGTAACCACCACTTGACTGGTGGTTGGCTCTTACTGCGGTATTGTATCACTTCCTGTTCCGGAGCACAGCGGTGTTTTGCTGTATCTGTTAGCTGTTTAATCTGCGCAGTTAGATTGATCTAGTTAACTAGATAACGATTTGTTTCACAGTTTAATCTTCACGTGCCTTAACTAAAGCACTCCCTCTGCTGAATCACCTCTAAATTATTTACACATTATTCACTTTGTGTGTTTTTAGGAATCCGCTAGCTTAGCGCAGCTACTAGCTCTTAGCCGATTTAGCATGGCGGCTTCTCCTGTCTCTCCTGGACTTTTCTGCTCTGGGTGTGAAATGTTTAGTTATTCCTCGGCCTCCTTTAGCAGTAATGGTACTTGGAATAAGTGTAGCTTATTCGTAGCTTTGGAGGCCAGGCTGGGCGAATTGGAGACTCGGCTCCGCACCGTGGAAAATTCTACAGCTAGCCAGGCCCCTGTAGTCGGTGCAGACCAAGGTAGCTTAGCCACCGTTAGTTCCCTTCCAGCAGATCCCGAGCAGCCGGGAAAGCAGGCCAACTGGGTGACTGTGAGGAAGAAGCATAGTTCTAAACAGAAGCTCCGTGTACACCGCCAACCCGTTCACATTTCTAACCGTTTTTCCCACTCGGCGACACACCCACCGAGGATCAAACTCTGGTTATTGGCGACTCTGTTTTGAGAAATGTGAAGTTAGCGACACCAGCAACCATAGTCAATTGTCTTCCGGTGGCCAGAGCAGGTGACATTGAAGGAAATTTGAAACTGCTGGCTAAGGCTAAGCGTAAATTTGGTAAGATTGTAATTCACGTCGGCAGTAATGACACCTGGTTACGCCAATCGGAGGTCACTAAAATTAACACTGAATCGGTGTGTAACTTTGCAAAAACAATGTCGGACTCTGTAGTTTTCTCTGGGCCCCTCCCCAATCGGACCGGGAGTGACATGTTTAGCCGCATGTTCTCCTTGAATTGCTGGCTGTCTGAGTGGTGTCCAAAAAATGAGGTGGGCTTCATAGATAATTGGCAAAGCTTCTGGGGAAAACCTGGTCCTTGTTAGGAGAGACGGCATCCATCCCACTTTGGATGGAGCAGCTCTCATTTCTAGAAATCTGGCCAATTTTCTTAAATCCTCCAAACCGTGACTATCCAGGGTTGGGACCAGGAAGCAGAGTTGTAGTCTTACACACCTCTCTGCAGCTTCTCTCCCCCTGCCATCCCCTCATTACCCCATCCCTGTAGAGACGGTGCCTGCTCCCAGACCACCAATAACCAGTAAAAATCTATTTAAGCATAAAAATTCAAAAAGAAAAAATAATATAGCACCTTCAACTGCACCACAGACTAAAACAGTTAAATGTGGTCTATTAAACATTAGGTCTCTCTCTTCTAAGTCCCTGTTAGTAAATGATATAATAATTGATCAACATATTGATTTATTCTGCCTTACAGAAACCTGGTTACAGCAGGATGAATATGTTAGTTTAAATGAGTCAACACCCCCGAGTCACACTAACTGCCAGAACGCTCGTAGCCCGGGCCGAGGTGGAGGATTAGCAGCTCAGATAAGATAATTATAGTGGGCGATTTTAACATCCACACAGATGCTGAGAATGACAGCCTCAACACTGCATTTAATCTATTATTAGACTCAATTGGCTTTGCTCAAAATGTAAATGAGTCCACCCACCACTTTAATCATATCTTAGATCTTGTTCTGACTTATGGTATGGAAATTGAAGACTTAACAGTATTCCCTGAAAACTCCCTTCTGTCTGATCATTTCTTAATAACATTTACATTTACTCTGATGGACTACCCAGCAGTGGGGAATAAGTTTCATTACACTAGAAGTCTTTCAGAAAGCACTGTAACTAGGTTTAAGGATATGATTCCTTCTTTATGTTCTCTAATGACACATACCAACACAGTGCAGAGTAGCTACCTAAACTCTGTAAGTGAGATAGAGTATCTCATCAATAGTTTTACATCCTCATTGAGGACAACTCTGGATGCTGTAGCTCCTCTGAAAAAGAGAGCCTTAAATCAGAAGTGCCTGACTCCGTGGTATAACTCACAAACTCGCAGCTTAAAGCAGATAACCCGTAAGTTGGAGAGGAAATGGCGTCTCACTAATTTAGAAGATCTTCACTTAGCCTGGAAAAAGAGTCTGTTGCTTTACAAAAAAAAAAAAGCCCTCCGTAAAGCTAGGACATCTTTCTACTCATCACTAATTGAAGAAAATAAGAACAACCCCAGGTTTCTTTTCAGCACTGTAGCCAGGCTGACAAAGAGACAGAGCTCTATTGAGCTGAGTATTCCTTTAACTTTAACTAGTAATGACTTCATGACTTTCTTTGCTAATAAAATTTGAACTATTAGAGAAAAAATTACTCATAACCATCCCAAAGACGTATCGTTATCTTTGGCTGCTTTCAGTGATGCCGGTATTTGGTTAGACTCTTTCTCTCCGATTGTTCTGTCTGAGTTATTTTCATTAGTTACTTCCTCCAAACCATCAACATGTCTATTAGACCCCATTCCTACCAGGCTGCTCAAGGAAGCCCTACCATTAATTAATGCTTCGATCTTAAATATGATCAATCTATCTTTATTAGTTGGCTGTGTACCACAGGCTTTTAAGGTGGCAGTAATTAAACCATTACTTAAAAAGCCATCACTTGACCCAGCTCTCTTAGCTAATTGTAGGCCAATCTCCAACCTTCCTTTTCTCTCAAAAATTCTTGAAAGGGTAGTTGTAAAACAGCTAACTGATCATCTGCAGAGGAATGGTCTATTTGAAGAGTTTCAGTCAGGTTTTAGAATTCATCATAGTACAGAAACAACATTAGTGAAGGTTACAAATGATCTTCTTATGGCCTCAGACAGTGGACTCATCTCTGTGCTTGTTCTGTTAGACCTCAGTGCTGCTTTTGATACTGTTGACCATAAAATTTTATTACAGAGATTAGAGCATGCCATAGGTATTAAAGGCACTGCGCTGCGGTGGTTTGAATCATATTTATCTAATAGATTACAATTTGTTCATGTAAACGGGGAATCTTCTTCACAGACTAAGGTTAATTATGGAGTTCCACAAGGTTCTGTGCTAGGACCAATTTTATTCACTTTATACATGCTTCCCTTAGGCAGTATTATTAGACAGCATTGCTTAAATTTTCATTGTTACGCAGATGATACCCAGCTTTATCTATCCATGAAGCCAGAGGACACACACCAATTAGCTAAACTGCAGGATTGTCTTACAGACATAAAGACATGGATGACCTCTAATTTCCTGCTTTTAAACTCAGATAAAACTGAAGTTATTGTACTTGGCCCCACAAATCTTAGAAACATGGTGTCTAACCAGATCCTTACTCTGGATGGCATTACCCTGACCTCTAGTAATACTGTGAGAAATCTTGGAGTCATTTTTGATCAGGATATGTCATTCAAAGCGCATATTAAACAAATATGTAGGACTGCTTTTTTGCATTTACGCAATAGCTCTAAAATTAGAAAGGTCTTGTCTCAGAGTGATGCTGAAAAACTAATTCATGCATTTATTTCCTCTAGGCTGGACTATTGTAATTCATTATTATCAGGTTGTCTTAAAAGTTCCCTGAAAAGCCTTCAGTTAATTCAAAATGCTGCAGCTAGAGTACTAACGGGGACTAGAAGGAGAGAGCATATCTCACCCATATTGGCCTCTCTTCATTGGCTTCCTGTTAATTCTAGAATAGAATTTAAAATTCTTCTTCTTACTTATAAGGTTTTGAATAATCAGGTCTCATCTTATCTTAGGGACCTCATAGTACCATATCACCCCAATAGAGCGCTTCGCTCTCAGACTGCAGGCTTACTTGTAGTTCCTAGGGTTTGTAAGAGTAGAATGGGAGGCAGAGCCTTCAGCTTTCAGGCTCCTCTCCTGTGGAACCAGCTCCCAATTCAGATCAGGGAGACAGACACCCTCTCTACTTTTAAGATTAGGCTTAAAACTTTCCTTTTTGCTAAAGCTTATAGTTAGGGCTGGATCAGGTGACCCTGAACCATCCCTTAGTTATGCTGCTATAGACTTAGACTGCTGGGGGGTTCCCATGATGCACTGAGTGTTTCTTTCTCTTTTTGCTCTGTATGCACCACTCTGCATTTAATCATTAGTGATCGATCTCTGCTCCCCTCCACAGCATGTCTTTTTCCTGGTTCTCTCCCTCAGCCCCAACCAGTCCCAGCAGAAGACTGCCCCTCCCTGAGCCTGGTTCTGCTGGAGGTTTCTTCCTGTTAAAAGGGAGTTTTTCCTTCCCACTGTTGCCAAGTGCTTGCTCACAGGGGGTCGTTTTGACCGTTGGAGTTTTTCCGTAATTATTGTATGGCCTTGCCTTGCAGTGTGGGGCGCCTTGGGGCAGCTGTTTGTTGTGATTTGGCGCTATATAAATAAAATTGATTTGATTTGATTTAACCTACACCTTTTCTTGACCTGTGTTGCGAGGGCACAGACCACTGATTTTATTGCTCAAGTTTGATTGAAATTACTCTATAGATTTTAAAGAAATTACCATGGACAGTAAACAATTACTTTTGTCCTGATTTTGACCTTAGACCTCTTTTATATGACCTGTGTTGCAAGGAGATGGTCCACTGATGACATCTACTAAGTTTCACTGAAATTGCTATTGTTGCAGACAGTAGACAATGACCTCTGATTTGACCTTGACCTTAGACCTATGACCTTTGTATTACCTGTGTTGCAAGAAATGGTCCACTGAGTTTATCTACTAATTTTTATTGAAATTGCTATTGGCACACATATTAGACAATGACCTCTGATTTGACCTTGACCTTAGACCTATGACCTTTGTATTACCTGTGTTGCAAGAAGATGGTTCACTGAGTTTATCTACTAATTTTTATTGAAATTGCTATTGGCACGCATATTAGACAATGACCTCTGATTTGACCTTGACCGTACACCTATGACCTTTGTATTACCTGTGTTGCAAGAAGATGGCCCACTGAGTTTATCTACTAATTTTTATTGAAATTGCTATTGGTGCAGACAGTAGACAATGACCTCTGATTTGACCTTGATCTTAGATCTATGACCTTTGTATTACCTGTGTTGCAAGAAATGGTCCACTGAATTTATCTACTATTTTTTATTGAAATTGCTATTGTTGCAGACAGTAGACAATGACCTCTGATTTGACCTTGACCTTAGACCTATGGCCTTTGTATTACCTGTGTTGCAAGAAGATGGTCCACTGAGTTTATCTACTAATTTTTATTGAAATTGCTATTGGCACACATATTAGACAATGACCTCTGATTTGACCTTGACCTTACACCTATGACCGCTGTATTACCTGTGTTGCAAGAAGATGGTCCACTGAGTTTATCTACTCATTTTTATTGAAATTGCTACTGGCGCAGACAGTAGACAATGACCTCTGATTTGACCTTGAGCTTAGACCTATGACCTTTGTATTACCTGTGTTGCAAGATGATGGTCCACTGAGTTTATTTACTAAGTCTTACTGATATTGCTCTATGCAGTTTGAAGATATTGCCACAGACAGTAGATGATGACCTCTGATTTGACCATGACCTAACACTTATGGCCTAGATATAACCTGTTTTCCAAGAGGATGGTCCACTTAATTTATCTACCAACGTTGATTGAAACTGCTGACATACAAGCGTAAAGACCCCTGCATGGACCCCACAGATACCCACTTGTGGGATTTCCGGCACTGGGGATAAAAAGACAAGATCCTTTTCTGAAGGCATCATTAGTCAAAATCAGTTTGTTTCTATGTTGCGTATAAAATAAGTGTGATTATGAAGATGATACAGGTGGTGATTACTAACACATGCAGCCAATCATATTAGGAGGCGATCCAGCAATTTACGAATAACAGATTTACCCTGATCGCTGTAAAGGTGGCAGTAAAAGCTGAGAGTTGCCCAGGTGAAGGGTTTATTTGTTGCACCACAACATCTCGTAAATCTACAAATCCTCCAAGTGAAAGCAGCCTTGGTGAGAAAATAGAGGTTAGAAGGGTTGATAGGATGTGGCAGATGGCGCAACCTATAGGGAGTCAGCCAGCGCTGCTAGTAAACAAGCAGGGTGGTTTTGTTTTCAGTGCAGGCAACACAGCCTCTTTCATTTGTAGGCCAATCCGGGGATATCTACGTTGGTCCGGTGTGTGCGTATTCATCCCTGCTGCCAGAGGAAAGCTGTTCATTTTCAAAATTGTTGTTTTAAAATGCGGCGTAGGTATTGATGTTTGTTTTGTGTCAGTTATCTGATGTTGTAACGCCCTAGAGGCTAAAGACAGAAGCGTATTGGCCCAAAATGTTCAGGGTCATGGCCAAGATAACTTCCAGAACCAGAGGGAGTCGACTGTCAAATTTTCTCCAGCCGGAGAGCGCCGCTTTGGTCTTGGTGACCTGTGTTGGCCTGCTGAACTTTGCTGTCACTAGACGTTTAATCTGCTTCAGTCGCACCAAACAGCGCGCACACACACACACCGCGTTGCAGACTAGCCATGTAGCTACAGCAATGACATATACACAAACACTTAACTGCTGCATTTTCACAGTAAATTGTTGCATAATTTGAATTTAAAAGTCATTTTCTTCATCCACTAGACTAAAAGTGGCAAAAGAATGCAACGCAAAGTCAAGTTTGCAAAATGCAAAACATTTACAGCATTACTCAACTCAATTCAACTCAACTTTATTTATAAAGTGCTTTAGAACGACAACTGAAACAAACTGCTGTACATGGGGGGGTGTCATTAAAAAAACAACAAAACAACCCAACAACAATAAAAACAGCAGAGATCAAATAAAAATTAAAACAGAGTGAAATCTCATGCTTGATTTAAATATATTATTGGCAAAATTCAACATAGCGACTCACAAGACAACCACGTAATTAATCCATTCAGCAGTTGGTGCTCTGCATTTTTGCTAATGTTTCATTTTTCATGTTCATACAAGACAAATGGGTTTCTTGAAAGACATGCCTGTGACTGCTACTAAGCTGAATTGCGTTCCTGAAAAACTGGCCTCCACCGCCGTTCATTTAGGAAGAAAAGCTGATAGCTAAACTCTTAGCTGTTAGCTAAACTCTAAAAACAAAGAAAGAACACAAAGCTGACACTAACAAGTTTAGGAAAATAGGGAGCATTTAAAAAACAAGGTAAAATGAAGCAATAATGAAACATCAGAAATTAGCGATGTGACATCACCCATAGGTTTTCTGAAGAGCGGATGTGAAAGTTAAATGCGGCGGCTCAATATGTTGCCATCTTGACAATGCCTTAGCTAACTATGTAACTTGTGTGCGTAACATGGGCGGGAGTCGCGGCACTAATGAAACATGAACGCACACAAGTTACATTTAGCTGTGGTTCACAGGTTAAGCCACCTGAATTCAGATAATTAATGATACTTTTTGTACACTGGGTGGTGGTTCTTATAACGGGCTGCTTGGATATGGGTCTTAGTAACCATAAATAGTTGTGATAACATCACCAAGCCATCTATACCCGCTAATTAGTGCTAACAGTGCTAAATATACAAATAAAAAAAACAAAAACTAAAATTTCACTTAATGAAAACACTAGAGCAAAGTGTTCATAATGTTTTTTTAATGGTTTCTTAGTACATTTAACCACACAGCAAGATATATTATCTCAAATATTTGTAATAAAATGCTCATAAAGTGCAAATATGGCCCATAACAGCTAGCAGGCTCTGCTAGCAGCCTCTGCTCGTGAGGCCCTGAACCTGGCACAATAGTCACTCAGAGTGACCCTGTCTCTAATTCATAAATTTATGGCTTAAACTATCTTAAAAAGATGAGTGACATAAAAGATGGTGCTTACAATAATGACTGTCGACACCGTACTACAAAACAAGCAGTAAATTAAACCATGAATGTAACTTCTGTGTACCATTTGTTCTCTTCCATAAGGTCTACTTAGTGAAACAAATATATATATATATTATATATATATATATATATAATGGGTTTTATTCCAGGTTTGATTTTTTTTTTTTTTTTTTTTTACAGTTCTCTATACTCCAAAATTCTGGAGGTGGCCATCTTATTTTCCAACTTGCGGTGCTGTGTGAAAAATGGAACGCATTTGCCTTGGCTGTGAAGTTCCCAGTTACGACTTATGACTTCCGAGGTAAATGGAACACAGCAAAACATGGCACTCTATGGTGAGTCAACCTCAGTTGGCCATTCAAGGAAATGCAAGTTTTGGAATTTCTGTGTGGGCTTCATTTTTCAGCACCAGAGGTTGAGACTTGGTTTTACACAAGTACTAATGCTCTCTTTATAATGTGTATTTTTTTTTTTTTTTTTTTTTTATTTCATTGTCCATGGACGTGATTTTCTGTAAAATTTACAAAAATTGAGGAAAATAACCCCAATTTACTATGTAAAAAATAAAATAAACTTTTTTTTAAGTCCTGGATAATGGCCTTTATTCCTTTCCTGCTAAACAAACAAAACATGGGTGGAAATAGAACCTCCTTGGTGGAAATAATAAATCGACATAAAAGCAAATAAAACTGAATTTTCATCTCTGATATTTGTCTTCACAGCCACACACCATATCATATTTTTTAAAA
This sequence comes from Thalassophryne amazonica, assembly GCF_902500255.1. Taxonomy (NCBI): domain Eukaryota; kingdom Metazoa; phylum Chordata; class Actinopteri; order Batrachoidiformes; family Batrachoididae; genus Thalassophryne; species Thalassophryne amazonica. The sequence goes on from NC_047124.1 coordinate 28,411,574, forward strand.
ATTATATATTAATTCTTGTGTGCCATTTGTACTGTCTTTATATCAGCTAATTCCAGTGTGTGTACATGTGATTAAAGTGCTGAGAGGCTCTATCAGAGTTTGGCAGCTGGTTACAGTCCCCACAGGGGCCAGGAGGAGTCAACTGTCCAATGTGTGTCTTCAAAAAGGATAACACTGCATGCAGATCAGCCGCAGAGGAAGCAGAGGAATGACTTCATAATGATGATGTAATGCAATATTGTGAGGTAATGTACTCCTTGTGGTCATCTATCATGTGTATGCATGAGCCGCTCACTTGTGCCTTTTCAACAGAAGTTTTCCCATCTGTGGCTGATGCAGAGCTCCGTTGTGAGAGATAAATACAACCCCTGGCAAAAATTATGGAATCACCGGCCTCGGAGGATGTTCATTCAGTTGTTTAATTTTGTAGAAAAAAAGCAGATCACAGACATGACACAAAACTAAAGTCATTTCAAATGGCAACTTTCTGGCTTTAAGAAACACTATAAGAAATCAAGAAAAAAAGATTGTGGCAGTCAGTAACTGTTACTTTTTTAGACCAAGCAGAGGAAAAAATATGGAATCACTTAATTCTGAGGAAAAAATTATGGAATCACCCTGTAAATTTTCATTCCCAAAACTAACACCTGCATCATATCAGATCTGCTCATTAGTCTGCATCTAAAAAGGAGTGATCACACCTTGGAGAGCTGTTGCACCAAGTGGACTGACATGAATCATGGCTCCAACACGAGAGATGTCAGTTGAAACAAAGGAGAGGATTATCAAACTCTTAAAAGAGAGTAAATCATCATGCAATGTTGCAAAAGATGTTGGTTGTTCACAGTCAGCTGTGTCTAAACTCAGGACCAAATACAAAAAAACATGGGAAGGTTGTTAAAGGCAAACATACTGGTAGACCAAGGAAGACGTCAAAGCGTCAAGACAGAAAACTTAAAGCAATATGTCTCAAAAATCCAAAAATGCACAACAAAACAAATGAGGAACGAATGGGAGGAAACTGGAGTCAACATCTATGACTGAACTGTAAGAAACCGCCTAAAGGAAATGGGATTTACATACAGAAAAGCTAAACGAAAGCCATCATTAACACCTAAACAGAATAAACAAGGTTACAATGGGCTAAGGAAAAGCAATCGTGGACTGTGGATGACTGGATGAAAGTGATATTCAGTGATGAATCTCAAATCTGCATTGGGCAAAGTGATGATGCTGGAACTTTTGTTTGGTCCCGTTCCAATGAGATTTATAAAGATGATTGCCTGAAGAGAACATCTAAATTTCCACAGTCATTGATGATATGGGGCTGCATGTCAGGTAAAGGCACTGGGGAGATGGCTGTCATTACATCATCAATAAATGCACAAGTTTACGTTGATATTTTGGACAATTGAAAGGATGTTTGGGGATGATGAAATCATTTTTCAAGATGATAATGCATCTTGCCATAGAGTAAAAACTGTGAAAACGTTCCTTGCAAAAAGACACATAGGATCAATGTCATGGCATAGGGTCAATGTCAATGAGCAGATCTGATTTGATGCAGGTTTTAGTTTGTGGGATGGAAATTTACAGGGTGATTCCATAATTTATTCCTCAGAATTGAGTGATTCCATATTTTTTTCCTCTGCTTGGTCTAAAAAAGTAACCGTTACTGACTGTCACAATCTTTTTTTCTTGATTTCTTATAGTGTTTCTTAAAGCCAGAAAGTTGTCATTTGAAATGACTTTAGTTTTGTGTCATGTCTGTGATCTGCTTTTTTTCTACAAAATTAAACAACTGAATGAACATCCTCCGAGGCCGGTGATTCCATAATTTTTGCCAGGGGTTGTACATATGGAACCAGGCCATTTCATTCAGCGCTCAAAAATGTAACTGTGCTTGCAAAAAGTATCATCATCTGCCATGAGTCAAGTTGCCAAGTGCACACAGAGAAATCAGACAGAAAATGACACCCTGCATGATATAAGTTATTACTGGGTGCTTTTGTGGATAATAACAAACACGGAAATACATTTATTTAGTACAGAATAGATTTTGTTGCTCACGTTTTCCAATGGCAGCATGCGCTGGCAAAATCATTTAAGTAGAACTATGGGAACGGATTATATGTAAAATAAGATTTTGGGCACAATACGTCTTTTCTATTTTGGTCTCTCCGTGGCCGCTGCAACGCTCGATTGACACCTTGATGTGGACTCCTTGCTGCTGCTCTTATTCTGGGTTTTAACTCCAGCGAAGTTAGGACGTTGTGTAAAATGTAAATAAAACAGAATACAATGATTTGCAAATCCTCTTCAACCTATATTCAATTGAATACACCACAAGACAAGATATTTAATGTTCAGACTGATAGACTTTTTTGTTTTTGTGCAAATATTTGCTCATTTTGAAATGGATGCCGGCAACACATTCCATAAAACCTGGGACAGGGGCAACAAAAGACAGGGAAAGTTGATCAATGCTCAAAACTACACTTTATTGATTTTATTCAAATATTTGCTCATTTTGAAATAGAACGATATACACAGACTGACTTCAAATATGAGTAAATTAAGCACTATTATTTATTTATTTATTTTTGTGTGTTTCTTGTAGCGTTTTGGAAATGAGAAAATACCTCCGTCCTGAAAAAGGTTCATGTATTCAGAGCGGGTGTGCCATCTAGTGTTCAAGAGATGAAACGTCAGCCATTGACCCAACAATAAATAAATGTATTTAATACTTTCACCAAAACACGAAATCTCAGCTTGCATCTTAGATGTACCTTTTGGCAACTTGTTGCTGTAGGTTTGAGATCTGCACAATAAATGTATCTGGGGTTTTTTTGTTGTTGTTGTTGTTATTATTGTTTTTTTAATTTTTTTTAATGAATCTAGCTTTGCTAAGGGACTATATAGCCCGTTGAGAAACACTTCCATTATAACTTTTACATTTAAGCTTATCTTGCGATATACACCATTACCATGAAGGGATTCAATTTATACCGCAATTTGAGTTTTAAGTTATATCGCCCAGCCCTACATGCAGGATTTTAAGTGGTCCATCTGAAACAATGCCTTTAGGAAACTCCACATCATGATTCATGGAAAAAATAGACAGTGCATGCCTGCATGTCTTTCAGTTATATCATCCAAAAATGGAGACAGCTGGGTCAGTAGGAGAAACGATGATTAAGATCTTCAGCATTGCATAAGATTCGATAGTGACAAAGCCTCCGTTTTTTTTGTTTGTTTGTTTGTTTGTTTTTCCAACATCACTGTGCTGGTGTAGGGGCAAAATCAGAAAAACTCTCACTGTCCCAATACTCATGTCCTGACTGTATATTTAAATGTCCTTAAAGTAACATAAATGTTATGTGGGCCGCTGAAGAGGAGGTACTGCTGGCCCACCACCACCAGAGGGCGCTCTGCTTGGAGTGCGGGCTCCAAGCACGAGAGGGCGCCAGACCCAGAAGAAGTGACAGCTGTCACTCATCCTCAGCTCCAGCTGTCACTCATTCCTCATCATCACCATCACCATAAAGGTCGGACTGCAACTCCACCTCCTCGCCGAGAAATCAACTACCGAAGAGGTAATATTCTCTGCTGACTCAAATCGTTGAGTGATAATCTGAACTTCTTTTGCAGCCGTTATCCTGTGGTGTTCTGCCTTATCTGTGGGATTGGCGTTTGGTGTGATCAGCGACGGCTTCGCCTCACACCCCAAACCAAGATAAGTGGTTAAACAGGAGCTGCACGAGTGTGTGATTGGAGGTGGAGGTGCTCCCTCCTAACTGAGTGCAGACTGTGGATTACTGAGTGTGCGGAATCACACTCATTCATCTTGTCTTTGTTTTCTGCCAGCAGTACCAGGGTCGACAGCCGAAGGCAGAGGCCACCTGGGGATTCGGGACTTGGCGGCTCCGGTGTTCTTCAGACCGTTGGTGGTGGAAGCCGTGTGGGACGCGGCTCCTCTCTCGTCGGGGGTCTTCTATCTTCGAGCCTGCCCACACGTCACCTGGTGTTAATTGACTTTACTGATTTTGTGTGTTTAGTTGTGTGTTGTCACAACATTAAATTGTTACTTTTTGGCTTATTCATTGTCCGTTCTTTAGCGCCCCCTGTTGTGGGTCCGTGCTACGACACCTTCCCAACAATAAAAATTATTCTCATTCTGTTAATGGCTTTTCATTGACTGAAGTGTCACAGTTAAGAAAAGAAAGTATTTTTGTAGAACTGCCTTTGCTGTATTTTTTTTTAAACATAAGTTTATATTTTGGATACTAAAAATGTACTTTGGCCACCAGATTTAAAGGCTTGGCGATCAGCGGCAAAGTGAATCAAAATATTTGTGTCAAAAAGCAAAAAGTCACTCTCGGGGTAGTATCACTCACGTTTCTGGTGAGATCTTCATCTGGCCGTCGACCATGAGGCAGAGTGAGCTGGAGAGGATAATCCACAGCTGTATCCCCAGCCTCATCGTGTGCGGCCTGTGTCTGCCATTCCCTGCACTTTGCCGTCTTCTGTGGTCCATCCCTGCAGCTGCACTCTTTTGCATCAATCCACCGACTGTTGCACGCTGACTCCAAAGCAGGAGGATGAAACCGGACTGTGCAAAGTGAGATTAAGCGCACACAGGTCAAAGTGCTGAAACAGAAAAGGGGATGAGATAAAGGACCACACATATATGGTACGTATGCGGAGAAATCAGAAAATTAGTTACTTCCCTGATGAAGTCTAATGGAGGATTGTAGTTATTTAGTTTTTGGAAGAAATCTTGCAACATGTTTTCAAGTTTAATGTAAACTAAACCAGAATGACTATGTATTTTAAAGCTGCAGTGTGGAGGATTTAGTGCCATCCAGTGGTGAGGTTGTAGATTGCATTATGTCATCGCCAGTAACGATTTTGTTCCTCTTTATATTTTGGCATCTTTGCCAATGAGGATTCATGCTCCCTTGCCTTCTCTTGTGATAAGCAATCTACATGAAACACCATTTCACAAAAATGACGGTTCCTGTTAGCCTGTACAAACAATTTAATTCAATTTCATTTTAATTTATATAGTGCCAAATCACAACAAAGCTGCCTCAAGGCGCTTCACACAAGTAAGGTCTAACCTTATCGACCCCTAGAGCAAGCACACAGGCAACAGTGATAAGGAAAAAAACTCTCTCTGATGATATTGAGGAAGAAACCTTAAGCAGACCAGACTCAGAGGGGTGACCCACTGATTAGGCCATTCTAACAGGAGACATTGGCTGTGTCTCAATTTGGGGCTGCATCCTTCGAAGTCTGCATTCGCCAACCGCATACATCATAGTTGCGCGAGTAGACTGTCTCATGTCAAAGACTCCTTGGAATGTGTCCGATGAATGCAGCCTTCTTTTCCCTGAAAATGAAGGACACAACAGGTGTATCCTTTGTGGCCCAAATAATCTCAAAAGTCATTGCGTATTTTTTTTTAAAGACAGATTTTAAATTTACATTTTTCTTCAAAAATGTTTAAAAAAAAATTCTTTTTAAATGTGAAGCTTTAAAATAAATAAAAAAGTACAATTTCAGGGTCTATTTAATGTCTACAAGGAAAGTTTAAATAAGTATTGAAAAAATTGTTCAACTATGAGTTCGAGGAGGCAACTACGCTAGCTTGTGCAAGCGGCTGTCAAGGTTGCTAGGAAACAGGGGGTAGGGGATTATGCAAAATGTGGGCTCTGTGGGCTACACTGTCTCATTCCAGAATGGTTGGTTTGGCTTTCGCAGCCTCTGAAGGCCAGATCTCCGCAGAATGTGGCCTTTGAAGGATGCAGGAGTAATCACTCTTTCAACCGTCCTGCAGACGTTTGACCCTTTAGGGCTACTGTATCAATATGGCGGCCTCTATGAGGAAGTCCACGCCCATGTAGATATGATGGGCTCATTCTAAGTTGGTAAAAACACATTGATTTGTCATTGCAGCTGGTTATGAAAGCTACAAACAGCCCTAAATCCTCCATACTGCAGTTTTAAACAGAAATTAATCAGTTTTTTCAACTTACCTTGTGAAGTAACTTGCAAAAAAAAAAAAACCCTGTAAGAATCCAATTCAAAACTTGGTGAAAGTCATTCATGTACAGATTGTCCATAAAGTGAGCACAGGATGGCAGCGAGGAGTTAAAAATATTCAATAATCAAACGTGAGATGTGCAGATGTCCCAAGGACTTTGCATCCAAACAATCCTGTGCAGCTGCAGACACAAGATGTCATTCTGAAATCAGCCACGGATTCAAGGAAAATTCCTACTTCCCGGCAGACAAAACATGCACACAATCCCATCTGCTGTCTACAAACGCTAATTTGAAAGAAACGCATCATTGAGCCCTAAAGTAGGTTGCAGGAAGATTAAAACAAAACAAAAAAAACATCCGCCAAAGATTATTCATTATGCCTCGGTGAAAGTCATACAGCAAGAATTCCTTTGAGACATCTGGGTGTGCAAAGAAAGTTCAGCTGTGACAGAATAGATGTCAGCTGAGATGGGTACAAGCTGTAGGAAGCAAAGGTCAGCGTCAAAGGTCATTTCTGCACAGCAGGAGTCCCCGTCTCAGTCTGCAGACGCCCTCTGCTCCATTCTTCCTCCATCATCCAATTTTCCCGGGATTAAAACTTCTGTCCTGATGTGTATTCCTGATCGAGCAGCGTGATTGACCTGCAAACAATCCCCAAAAGGAATCCCGCTGCAGCACACTTTCTCTGCTAAACTGTGGAGTTCTCTCCTGATTGATAGCCGTCAGCTAACCTCCCGTTCCTGGTGGATCCGACCCAAAATTGCACCACGCCGGCCCGGACACTCAGATGGAGGAGGGCTTCCTCTCTCCAGCGTATCTCCGCCTGCTCTCTGGGGCTGGTTTATACAATAATCCCGCCAGGATTAAACCCCTCCTCCCTCCATCCCTTTCTCTCACTTGCGCTTATCTATCATTAACCCACCGTCTATTACTTCACACACACACACACACACACACACACACACACACACACACACACACACACACACACACACACACACACACACACACACATACACACACACACCCCTCCTGCCACCTCCTCCCTCCCTGTTATTTGTGATTCAAAGTGTGTGTTGTTCAAACATAAGGCGACATGGAAAAACTGGCAGTAAAAATCGGCCATGGGAGAGGAGCAGAGCTAAAAAGAAAAAATGAGGAGGGAGTGAAAAAGAAAGAAAAGTGAAATAGAAAATAGGATCAGGAGGAGGGACGAAAATCTGGAAACAGACAAAGGAATCTGGCAGGATGATGTATGTAAACAGACTACTACTGGACTCTCAAAATTGTAAAACAATTTGTCAACAGCAGCAATCTGAGGTTCCTGACATCCGCCAATCCGGATCTGGATCACCTCCAAAATTCAGTGGCATCTTCCATGACATAATATTTATCTGTGGTGCAAATTTGGTGAGAATCCGTGAAGTAGTTTTGATGTAATCCTTCAAAACCCATATAAAGTGAAATCCTGAGCCAGAATCCAGATCCGGTTCTGGATCACTTCAACAATTTAATGGAGTCTTCCATGGCCTAATATCTATCTGTGGTGCAAATTTAGTGAGAATCCGTGAAGTAATTTTGACGTAATCCTTCAAAGCCTATATAAAGTGATATCTTGATCCAGAATCCAGATCACCTCCAAAATTCAGTGGCGTCTTCCATGCCCTAATATCTATCTGTGGTGCAAATTTAGAGAGAATCCATGAAGTAATTTTGACGTAATCCTTCAAAGCCTACATAAAGTGATCTCTTGATCCAGAATCCAGATCTGGATCTGGATCACCTCCACAATTTAATGGAGTCTTCCATGGCCTAATATTTATCTGAGGTGCAAATTTGGTGATAATTCGTGTAGTTTTGACATAATCCTTCAAAGTCTATATAAAGTGAAACTTGATCCACAATCCAGATCTGGATAATGGAGTCTTCCATGGCCTAGTATGTACCTATGGTGAAAATTATGGCAAAATCTGTGCAGTAGTTTTGAATTAATCCCGTTAACAGACGCCAATGATTTTATTACGTTCTTGGCAGCCGTAATTACATAATGAATCAGTATATTATTATTATTATTTTTTTACGAGACAAGAAGAAAACACAGTGTCGTGGTTGAAATCGTTAACATATTTTGACCTTCAATTCAAGAGTGAGGAATGCACTATGGACTCGCAAATACACCTGCATGCTGAGATAATAACACTGTCTTTGAAATGTGCAAAAATAGCACACATTGTCTATTAGATTAGATTAGATTAGATAGAACTTTACTGATCCCTTGGGAAGACCCCCCTCAGGGAAGTTGAGGTTTCAGCAGCATTGTATAGCAGCACACAGGCTAAGAAGCACATAGTTTCAAAAGTGAACATATAAAACAAAAAACAGTTTGCAAGTGTCAATAAAAATACACAAATATAAATACCAGACATACTGATCGCTACTGGTTACTACTGTTCCTCTCCTTCCAGTCCTCTGTCTTCCTGTTACTCCTCCTCCCCCCTGAGTGAGGAGTTGTATTTAGCATGCTTGCATTCATGCATTTGCAATTACCAGTGTGTCCACCCGAGTGCGCAAATTTCTGGTGATACTTGCACATACAACACAATTTGTTAAGGTCAAAAGGAAGCAAGTGCTGATAGCTTGAAACTTTGCAGTTAACTAATTAGCTTGACAGAATGCTGTTCCAGCATTTGAGCATATTTAAAATAACATTTCCTCTGTGCTTGTTTCTTTCAGAATAAAAGTGCCCATGCGTAGGCGGACCACACGCACACGCGCAGGATGAACGATGCATGCTGTGACCACTGCAGTACCCATTCGCCAGTTTGCTTAACATGGAATATTAGAAGTACAGTTGGATATATTATTTAATATTTATATTTCTGTGCATGGTTTAAAAATTTAATAGCGCAAAAAATAAGATAATGTGATCTTTACAGTAACTGCACAACAGGACCTAATGCTGAAATAAAAAAATATATAGTGCACATATGTGCTGGGTGCTGCTGCAAACATGAAGCTGCATTTAACCAAATAAGAACACACAGAGATGCATAAACACAAATAAGCAGTGGAACACATGTGAAGTAAAAATAGCCAGTGTGCACGCATGCACACAGCAAAACATCTGTTCAGAGACTGACGGGAAAGAAAATGCTGTAAGTCCAGCACATGTACTGAAGCAGTAATGATGCAGTAAATGCATAAAGAATTGCATCGAGTAATACAAACGTTTCATACATTGCTGACAAGTCATATGTACGTGATGGAACGGACACGGCACAAAAACATGTGTCTGTGCAAAATTACTTAAAAATTGAAGCTCAATAACTGCAATATGTCAATCATTGCCAAAGGTCAATCACTTGATTCAAGGTCAAATTTTATGTTTTTTTCCACTCAGATTTGCACCAAAGTTGGCACACATATATGTAAGTGGGTTCTGAAATTGTGTGATATCAGATTCGCCAAAGGTCAGTCATTGGAGTCAAGGTCATAGGGGTCAAATGTCAAAATTTCACATTTTCATTCTGTTTTGCACCAACCGTGGCACACATATGGAGGTGGGTTCTGGAAAGTCTAAGGCAGAGTCACATTTGCCAACATCAATCATTATTAAATTGTATCCTGGCTAAAATGTATGTTTGTTTGTTTTTTGTCCCTCTGATTTGCAATAAACTTGGCAGATATTGAGGCTGGTTCTGGAATTGCCTGGGTAAGGTCAAGTTTGCCAAAGGGGTCAAGGCCGTGTCTGCCTGGATGTTCGTTTACTCTTCTTAAATCCTTTTGCTGATTTCTCCTAAACTTGGTATGTCATTGAAAATTAGCCCTGAAATTGCCAGAAAAGAAATGATGCTACAAGCGGCAGCAAGCAACAGAGGCAAAGTGGTGACTTGCCATTCATTCTCAATGACAGTGGGAGTTTTGAAATGGCAAGAGACAGTTGCTCTGCCACCGGCTGGGTGGGGCTAAAATGGACCAGAAGTCTATTTTATGCAAATGGTGAGCGACACGACACAACACGACATGACACGACACGACGCAGCAACTGTCAGTCAGAGTGAACAGGCAGCATAACGTCAGCTTGTTGTTCACTTGAACAAAATAATTCAAGATGGTGGAAAACACGCTAAAACAGCTGTTTCTGTATAAATCTAAGATGTTTCTTATATATTTTGTAAAAGTTAGCAAGAAATGAACAGTTCTAAAACTAAAAACACTTTTTGTAACCAGATAACACTTCTGAAGTGATTTACAGGACATCTTATGGAGATGTAGCTGGCACGCAATGGTAATGCCAATCAGGCAATAAAGCCAACTGCGTGTCGCCGTCATTTGTAGCTAATGTGACAGCAACATTATGGGCAACTTACTTAAATTCAGCTGGCTTGAGAATTAGTTTTAAGGTTTTAAGGTGAGCTCAGCCAGAACTGAGGTAAAACATACTAGCTCAAATATCACATTTTTAGCATTGTTATTCCAAGAAGCAAAAATAAAGACTTTGCAAGCGGGTTTGTGGGGATTAATGTTTTGCTCATGGGCATGTAGAATTGCAGGTTTTGAGCATAGGTAGAGGATTTACTTAAGCAAATCAAGCTACCCCTCTTTATTCCTTTCCTATGCCCTTGTTCTAACTTCCTTGTGTCAGTTGCTGCTTTGTCAGGTTGTACTGTGTGTACTTAAACATAACAAGCAAGACAGAGCAATTTAATATTAGGAATATTAATGTTACGACGAGTATTAGAGATAACTGGCCAACCTATATCAATACTGCTAAGTGTGTAAAAACAAGCTAATTAGTTATTTATAGTACTTGGCCCGTAAGCAATTGGACAGTAACAATATTTGTATTTTTGCCTCCGTACTCCACCACAGTAAAGTTAAACTAATCAAAATGCTCTTAAATGCTCTTGCAGTGAAGACTTCCAGCTATCATTCAAGAGGATTAACAAAAATAAAGGCAAAATTTCCAAATTGTATCAATATCTTTGATCCCAACTGTATTCAAGCGACATACAACTCAGTCATTAAAGTCCATATAAAAGGTGGAAAACAACAAAAATACTTCAGAGTATTTAATGTCAAACTTAGACATATTCCAGTTTGTGTAAGCGCAGAACATCCTTGGCAAGAGCAGACAGAGCTTCTGCAAAAAACAAAACAAAAATATATATATATATATATATTTATAACATTCCAACATTTGAATATCAATTTTACAATCAAAGTTTTCATAAAAAGGTTTATGACATCATTAAGATCAACTAGTAAACCAGATGTATATTCTTTTCAACTGCACATTTGACTACATGCTGGTAATTTGAACCACAAGAACATGTTTGTTCTTGAATTTAAAAAATACGACTTTTAAAAGTGTATTTGAAGGAAAAATTGGAGCAGTTTTCTCTCTGACTACTATACAAAATTAGAATGCGAGATGAAAACAAACAGGAAATCTGGACAAAATGAAACATTTTTACCAATAGATTTCTGTGTTTTGTGAAATAACATTCGAACATAACTGCGTATTACTTACTTCATTGTCTACTTTAACGCCTACTTATATCATACTTCTATATCATACTCAAACTCTTACACAGTAAATACCCGGGGTAACAAAAAACAACCAAAAAAACAAAAAAAAAACAAAAAAAAAAACATTGTTTCAATTTTATAAGATTTATACAAGTCATCTGGCTTTAACACAATTTGCCATACAAGTTGACAAATCTGATTCACTACGCAGAAATTGGTGAGAAAGTTAAAAGAACTGAAGCATGAACAGAAAGTTATAATTTGTCAGATAAAACTAAGACAAAGTACAAAACACTGACATTTCACTGATTTAAAGTGATGTCAGTTATTCTGTAATCATGAATTCCATTTTGACCCGTTGAAAAAGAAATCCTTACTTGGTTAGAAAACCTTTTAAACCACATAAATGACAGCTAATAACACAGGTACACCACTGAACGAGCTCTGTGAGGTAGCACACGTTCCTGCAGATTCGTCAAGCTGGATACCACACTATTTTACCACGCCAAGACTAACAAGACAAATCACGGACAGTTACTGACCAAAAACTGTGAAAAACAGAGTCTTATTGCCCGAGAAGGGGAAATATATGTTCAGAAAAATTAAAATCCTGTTAGCACAGTTACATGAAAGAAAAAACATACAACCTCAACAATAAATGTTGCTACAGGCTACCAAATTCTACCAAAACCATGGGTCAATACTTAGTTAAAGGGTCATATTTTGTAAAATTATTTGCAACTGTTGGCATTTTATGATAAGCATCCTCAAAGTCCCACATATGACTAAAAATAGGATTACAATAAAAATCCTATATCTATGAGTGCATTAGGGTCATCATAATTTGACAAAAATCAGAATTTCCAACTTTAAACACTAATGTTCTCTGTGATTAAAAGCCATAAATGTGACAAAAGCTCACAAATTAAAACAAAACAACAACAAAAAATGTGTATTCCGTGACAATATAAAGTCATGAATTCTCAAATCTCAAATTTAAGTCAAGTTTAGATATTCTTTCAAATTGTAACATCATAAATTTGTAAACTTGGACATTCTCTGAGATTACAAAATCTTACATTTGTGAGAAAAATTTACAAGGAAAAAAACTGGGATAGTCTAAGATTCTCTGAGTTTAAAGTTACAAATTTCTGACAAAAAAGTTGGGGGAGAAAAAAAACTGAACACAGCTGCATATTAATATCATCGTACTGACTGTTGTATTATTTGAACAAAATATACAGAAAACCCATTATAAAACAGATAAAACAACTGATAATATGACATTAATATGTAGCCATGCTCAACTTGTAAAGTGTTCTGGTTCTGTGAAGAGAACAACCCTTCCCCCCCCCACACACACACAGAATTTTTTGTTGGGGGGTAAAATTGTGACTGTAATCTCAGAGAATGGCTGTTTTCCTTGTAAACTGCTGACCTCATAATCTGAGACACTATGCAAGATTTTTCCTCTCAAAATCTACAACTTTAAATCCCCCATAACATTTTTTAACCCTACAATGGCTCTAATACACTGTCATGAACAAGTTCTTAAGTCACCTGATAAACTGTATCAGCTCCCTCGGGTGTATAATGCAACCCCTTTAAGTAAAATACCAATCAATACCAATTCTAACGAACAGCTAGTGTTGATTATGATTTTAAAAAGTAATTACACCCCGTTAATTTTAAAAGCATTTTGATTAAAACAAAATACATTTATCATTTCTGAAACGTGTACCCCAATAAGACCCTAATTTAAAAGAACTGGAAATTTGACATTCCAATGAATTCTGGCTACATTAAACAGTCTGTAGTTTCCCTCTATGAGGAAAGAAACAAGTCTGACATGTTTTATAATTTACTTGAAAAAGCTCCAAGTCACTTTGGGCATGTTCTTCAACAACTAGTTTTTCAGGGGAGGAAGACTTGTCTTAAGGTGCAGAGGCCTGGCTGGTGTTAGATAAATGTAAACAACTAAACAGACTATAACAAGAAAATAAAATAATGCTCTGCTACATTTGGTGAAAAAAATATAGTGCAGGGTACTTTGAATTGACCTTTGAAAAAAATAAGTGAGATTTTAGGATGGGGTGCGTTTTCCCTTAAATCCAGGTAAGGTAAAAAGTGTCAGGAGAACCACGTTTAGTTAAATGACATTAGTGGTCCTTAGTTTGAGAGAGGGGACTACACAGAAATACACAGTGAAAAGTTTTCTTTATACACTTATTTCTTTAAGATATCAAAAACCACTGCTGTGATTAATTTTAACCCTGCAGAATTACAATACTCGTATATGAGCATTTTTATTTGGGGAGTTCAGGATGACGTGAGAGCAACTTGCTGATTTCTGTGGTCATGTTTATCTGGCATCCCCTTGCTAGTATGTGTGTTTGCACGCACAGACAGCGGGTCTCAGTACTTGGAGGTGGAGTTGACTGCAAGCTGCCGGACGAAGGCTTCGTAGATGGTGTCCAAGAAGGAACCGTCGGTCTGAAACACACAAGGATCACCAAACTTTAGGTTAATGATGCAAGCAGCAGGTGTGCAGTTTACTGACTTTGCAAGTTTTTGTTCAGTCATTTTTCTGGATGATGAAAAGTGACCAGGAGTACTGCTCAATCAGCAACAACGAGGCTTCACAAGCCAACCTGATAGCTTCACTGGTTCTCACCTGTAACTATCAGAACAGAAACAGACACAATGACTGTCCAACGGACTCACTGTTTCACTAACTGACTGATTCACCATTCTATCCTGCAATGACTGACTGACTCATTCACTCATTCTATGCTGCAATGACTGACTCATTCACTGACTAACTGTCCCACTGGCTCAATGACCAGCTGATTCACTCACTGACTGACTGTCTCACTGACTGATTAACTCACTGACTGACTGATTAACTTACTGACTGTCCTAATGGCTCAATGACTGCCTGATTAACTCACTGACTGACTGCCTCACTGACTGATTAACTCACTGACTGTCCCAGTGGCTCAATGACTGCCTGATTAACTCACTGACTGACTGCCTCACTGACTGATTAACTCACTGACTGTCCCAGTGGCTCAATGACTGACTGATTAACTCACTGACTGACTGCCTCACTGACTGATTAACTCTCTGACTGTCCCAGTGGCTCAATGACTGACTGATTAACTTACTGACAGTCCCAGTGGCTCAATGACTGACTGACTAACTCACTGACTGTCCCAGTGGCTCAATTACTGACTGATTAACTTACTGATGGTCCCAGTGGCTCAATGACTGACTGATTAACTCACTGACTGCCCTAGTAGCTCAATGACTGACTGATTAACTCACTGGTGGTCCCAGTGGCTCAATGACTGACTGACTAACTAACTCACTGACTGTCCCAGTGGGTTACTCACTGAATGATTAACTTACTGATTGTCCCACTGGGTTACTCACTGACTGATTAACTCACTGACTGCCCCAATGGGTCAACAACTGACTGATTAACTCACTGATTGTCCCACTGGGTTACTCACTGACTGATTAACTCACTGATTGTCCCACCAGGTTACTCACTGACTGTCCCAGTGGCTCAATGGCTGACTGATTAATTCACTGATTGTCCCACTGGGTTACTCACTGAATGATTAACTCGCTGATTGTCCCACTGGGTTACTCACTCACTGATTAACTCACTGACTGTCCCAGTGGGTCAACGACTGACTGATTAACTCACTGATTGTCCCACTGGGTTACTCACTGACTGATTGACTCACTGACTGTCCCAGTGGCTCAATGACTGACTGATTAATTCACTGATTGTCCCACTGGGTTACTCACTGAATGATTAACTCGCTGACTGTCCCACTGGGTTACTCACTCACTGATTAACTCACTGACTGTCCCAGTGGGTCAACGACTGACTGATTAACTCACTGATTGTCCCACTGGGTTACTCACTGACTGATTGACTCACTGACTGTCCCAGTGGCTCAATGACTGACTGATTAATTCACTGATTGTCCCACTGGGTTACTCACTGAATGATTAACTCGCTGATTGTCCCACTGGGTTACTCACTGACTGATTAACTCACTGACTGTCCCAGTGGGTCAACGACTGACTGATTAACTCACTGATTATCCCACTGGGTTACTCACTGACTGTCCCAGTGGGCCAATGTCTGACTGATTAAGCCACTGATTGCCTCACTGGGTTACTCACTGACTGATTAACTCACCAACTATCCTAGTGGCTCAATGACTGACTGATTAACTCACCGATTGTCCCACTGGGTTACTCACTGACTGTCCCAGTGGCTCAGTGACTGACTGATTAACTCACTGATTGTCCCACTGGGTTACTCACTGACTGTCCTAGTGGCTCAGTGACTGACTGATTAACTCACTGATTGTCCCACTGGGTTACTCACTGACTGATTCACTGTCACTGTTCACTGACTGAATGATTGACTCCATTTTCCCTATGCTTGATTTGGTAACTGCAGAGAGTGTAAACTGATTTTTGTTTTTCATATCTGTTCAAAGTTGTCAACTACATTCTGAGTCTTTGGAAAAGCCCGAGCATGGACTCTATAAAATGCAGATTAGACCAGAGCTGCACAAATCTATTCATGAAGGGCATCTGCCCTGCATGTTTTTTTTCATTCTCCTTGCTCCACCCACAGCTAGTTAACTTGGACAGACGTGCTCAGAGGAGCTGGGAAACAACAAAGTTAAATAATCATGTGTGAGTAAATCAGGTGGACATGGAAACAGGCAGAGCAGGTGATATCCAGGAACAGATTTGGGCAGCCTTGGATTAGACAGATAGATGAGTCTATCCCCACCAGTTTGTTAAAATTATCATAGGCTATACTGCCACTCACAAAATAAAAAAATGCACACAACAAAGACAAATCCATCCAAATCGGGTGAACTGATGCACCAGATAAATCTAAAATCAGCTGTTTTTCCTGGGTCATATCCGATAGATGTGTCATCCACGTGCAGGTTGGTTGGTGTAAACTGGACTGATGATGCATGAGGAGAAAGTCTGGTTGCCAGACAGATCATTTCCAACAGTTATGATTTAAGACTCAAATAACACTGTCACAACTCAACACAACCTTGCAGAAAGGATTAAGCAAACACGTCTTCTTTCTCGCTGTTATTATCAAAATACATGTAGAGTTGAAGGCACATTTAACTTGAAATAAGTTTATTTAACAGTTCCCTTCATTAACAAAACCCCAGACTACTGATTACTACTGCTTGTTCATTTTAACCTGAATGAGATGCAGCAGCGTCGCTTGGAGCTGGTT
The DNA here is from genome assembly GCF_902500255.1 of Thalassophryne amazonica. Lineage (NCBI taxonomy): Eukaryota > Metazoa > Chordata > Actinopteri > Batrachoidiformes > Batrachoididae > Thalassophryne > Thalassophryne amazonica. Next base: position 28,428,459 of record NC_047124.1, read on the forward strand.
TCTGGACAGAACTCTGAGTTCCCCCTCCGATGGAGGTCTGGGGAGAGTTGAGGCGGTCAGGCAGCTGTCCTGGGTAACTGCTGGCAGTCCGCTGCTCGACTTTGCCTGAGTGAAGACACTGGGGGAGAGGAGCAGTGTGGGGGCCACAGTGGCAGGTATCGTCTGGGGTGAATTCACCTGGACCGGGGAGGACACTTAGTTAGTACTTCACTATACCTGTACTGAACCTGTACCTAGCCAAGCAAGTAGCCAAGAGTCCATTTAAACTCCAGAAAATTTTGAACAGGTTCAAAACTGGCACATGGCACCAAACTTGGCCAAGCGTAAGAGCTGCTTCACTGTAAACTCAGTGGTTACCTGAAACTGTAGCACAGATTTTTGAGCTGTGGTGACTGCAGTTTGGTTTGGGCCCGGACCTACATCAGGAAGCGTCCCCTGACTTTGGACAGGACTGAAGAATCGCGGTGCCAGTGCCGGGCAGTGTCGAGGAGGATCATGGGAAGTCCAACTTTGTTTTTGCTGGACAAGTTGGAGTTTATGGAGAAGTTCGTGAGGGGACACGACGCCTGACATGTGTGAAGATGGACCTGGCAACAGTGAATGAATGAAAATTTTTAAGATGAAGAATGAAGATCTATATATTATTATACTACTACTACTATTATACCCTTTAAATTCACAGTGAAAATAAACCTCCACAACATGGCATATGTAAAGCAATTAATAACATCAAAGCCAAAACAATACATGATGGAAAGTAGAGGCAGGTGTGGTGGAAGTTACAGGTCACTTGAAATGAGTTTGCCAGCTGCTCTCCCCCCAAAACAATTTAAAAATCCTATGTTTGGTGGCCACCAAGGCAACCACTGACTATGTTACTTAAGACCAAAACCAAAGATATATATATATATATATATATATATATATATATATTATTTATTTATTTATTTTTTTACTGACATCCCCCCATCCCGTCTCCACATTACTTGGAATTAAAAATTAAAAACTCCCATATTTAAGATTCAATAACTCCAGAAATTTACAACCCCAATTCCAATGAAGTTGGGACACTGTGTGAAATGTAAATAAAAACAGAATACAATGATTTGCAAATCCTCTTCAACCTATATTCCATTGAATACACCAGACAAGATATTTAATATTCAAACTGATAAACTTTATTGTTTTTGTGCAAATATTTGCTCATTTTGTAATCGATGCCTGCAACACGTTTCAAAAAAGCTGGGACAGTGGTATGTTTACCACTGTGTTAGATCACCTTTCCTTCTAACAACACTCAATAAGCGTTTGGGAACTGAGGACACTAATGATTGGGTATAAAAGGAGCATCCCCAAAAGTCTCAGCTGTTCACACTCACACAAAAAAAAAAAAAACATGATAACAACAGATGTGATGGTTAGTTACTATGTAATATGTTAGTTGCCCTTCATGTCCTGAGCTCATTGGGGGAAAATGAACAAAATGTACTGTGATCGACCAGTGTAGAAAGGTGAGTGATGTCATACCTTGAGAAAGTTGAAGACCTTGGCCATTAAGCACCTGAGAAGGCAGCAAACCTGGCACAATAAATACAAATAATGAATAAAATTACTATTTAGTATGAATGAATATGTTATGTAATGCTACTCTGTTACAAGAAGGAGTATGTGGTTGTAGTAATGGTACTATAATACCTGCTGTTGACTGACTGCTGTGCTGGAGTCTGGGCTTGGAGAGGTTGAAAAACAGCGTCTGGCTGGTTTGCGGTTGAGACTGTGACAGTGAGACAAAGTCCATCGAGGGTGGGGAAGAGACAAGGGGGGCCTGGTGCAGTGCTGGATGGTTGGGGCAATAAGGAGGTGGTGGGAGGCTTGTTATGGAGGTGGTGGGAGGAGGAGGAGGAGGTGGCTGAATCTGGAAAAGTCTCTTGAGTGGGTCAGCTTGGACTTGCTGTTGTTGTTGTAGATGATGATGATGGTGGTGATGCTCTAGCGGCACCCCGTTGTCACACAGTCTGTTCTCGGGGGACTCGGACACGGTCTGAAGCACCCCTCCAACTCCTCTCTGTCCCTGAACGAGCTTCTGGATGACCAGGCTGTGCTGTTGCTTGTTCCCGGTGGAGGTGGGACTCGTCAGCACGCCTGCGTCAGAACCCTGAACTACCTTTGGCCCCGTGACTCTGCCGTCTTCCTGCACGGTTTGCCCCCCAATTACAGACCTCACTCCTACAGCTGAACACGCGGCGTGGGCGATGTTCCCTCCCGCTGACGTGACATTTTTGCAAACTGCGTCTCCATACGTCAGGGTTCGAGCTACGTGAGGGCGAGCGACTCTTCCAGATGACGATCCGGTCCCGGAGCTGGCCAAAGGAGACACAGGATCAGGTTGGAACGGGTGTTGAGGTTGAGTGCCAAACAGAGTAGCCAGGGAGAGAGGTTTGGGCTCAGCACCTTCACCATCCTGAATGACACAAACAGAAAAGGACAGAAGAGTAAAGACACAGCATGAGAAAGAGGATCTTCCTGGACTGGAACTGAGTGTGTCACCTGAGTGTTGGGTTTAACAGGTATTGGCTTGATCAGGTTAGGGTTTCCAAACAGAACACTGCTGCCGCCAATCTCCTTTGGCTCTGATGTAGATTTTTCCTGTGTGATGTGCAGAGAGAGGAGAGAAACAAAAAGGAGACAGAGAGCTGTAACAACATCCACCCAGCGCAGTGCCAAGTGTCACGCTCCAAACCAAAACACCTCAAACTGCAACAAGAAATTATTATTTTTTTAATGAAATAAAAGTAAACTAATGGAAAAATACAAAACTTTCTAAGCTCCAATTTATATCCAGCCCAGTCTCATGTTTGTTTTTTGTGACTTTTTTTTATTTTTCTATTTATAATCTTCCCCTTCTACTAGTGTAAGTGTGTACCCTCCCCAAACATTAACCCTGACCCCTCCAGACCATGCCCTTCACCCCACATTTTGTGCCTCCTCGTCATGAAATTAATTTGTGGCCCCATTACGAAAAACGCCCCATTTTTGTACCCCCACCGTCACAAACCCATAGATTAAGGTACTTTTTGTAACCCAGTCCCACGAACTGGCGTGAGACTGGGTTTTTTATATATCACACTGTGTGCAGACTGACTTTGAAATTCTTCTACAGATCTCCTTTGTGGAACTAATGAAGAAATATGTTGTATCTTTCAGCGTTCTTCTTGGGGCTGCGATATGGTAGATCGTAAATGGACTGCATTTATATAGCGTTTTCCATCTGCATCAGACGCTCAAAGTGCTTTACAATAATGCTTCACATTCACCCGATAACAGGGTGCTGCCATCCAAGGCGCTCACTACACACTGGGAGCAACAAGGGGATTAAGGACTTTGCACAAGGGCCCTTAGTGATTTTCCAGTCAGGCTGGGATTTGAAGCGAGGATCTTCTGGTCTCAAGACCAATCTTAACCACTAGATCATCAACTCCCCTGATTGATATGTGAAAATGATGCTTGAAAATGTAAAATGTCGCACTGGTTTCACAATAAAAACATCTGTTGAAACCTGTTTAAAAGCCCTCGATGTGGCTACCAGTTAGTCGCCAATTTCATCTTCACTTGAAGGCTCATAGGTACATTCACAAAACCAATAGTCAGTTGGCAATTTGACGAACTCGAAGCATTAACTAATGCGATATCAATCATTTTCAAGCATCCACAGCGCTTTGAGTGCTGTTTCCCTCAAACACAGTCTACTGTGGAGTAACCGTTTTTCAGAAGTCATGTGACAGCAGCTTTAGTCTGCTTTTTTAAATTATTTTATCTAACAGGATGTCAGCGGAAGGTTAAAAACTCCACACTAGTCAGAAGGCAACTGATGTCACAATTTGAGATCTGTTCAGCACATTTTGACTTAAGAAAACATGTTATTCATGGACTTGGAAATGTGCATGTATCCTTCCCCTCACTTCTTTGAAGAAAACTGGCAACAATACAAGAGTATTTACATGTTTTACCAAAGGGGCCCATTACTTATGTAACCTATCATCTTGCCTTTGATAGTAAGTCCCTTCGGCTGCTCCCTTGTTTGCACTCGGGGTCACCACAGCAAATCCATTTTTGAACCCATCCAAATTTGAACCCAGAGCCTTCTGAACTGATACCAAGTGCATTAACCACTTGATATTTTTATTTAATTTATATCTAGTTCTAGAGATTTACTTTGAGTTTGAGGAAAACAATTTTTGAAATGTTAATACTGAGAAGCCTGAATTACTTTTTGGATATGAAATGGGCATAAACAAATTACAATGTGTAAAATCCCAACGTGCACCAATTGATAGCGCACTTTTCTTTGACAGATGATAAATTTAATTCAGGTTTTACCCAAAATACACTCAAGAATAACTAAGGCACTAAAAACAACTCACTTGCCCCTTCAGAAATTTCAATTTCAGAAATTGAAGAAGCGAATTGAAAATACCTTTAATTGAAATAGGTGTAAAAAAAAAAAAAAAATCTGTCCAACGTTGTTAAAAACAAGAGAGTGGCTATACGCCCAACCGTTGGGTCAATAAAGTAAATACGTCAGCATATATGCCCAACCACAACCGACCAATGAGCACGCTTGTAAGCTCACTTCTGGTTTCAACGAGGGAGGAAAAAAAGGCAGATATTTTCTCGCCGGCTGCGGGAGGGCTCGCAGCCCGCGGAGGAGGTGTGATCTAAAGCGGTTCTGTTTGGTTCATCACACCCAGGGAACAGTGTCAAACTAACACCATCTTACAGCCAACAAGCAGCATTTTGTTCAAAAACTGTTTCGTCGTCGTTAACAGGCTTAAGTTCAAAATGCTTATCAAGTTTGTCTGTTTTCATCCATTGCGGTGTTTTTGCAGTAATTAAAGACGGCGCCATTAAATATGTCAAACATACGTCACAATAGAGCCTTAAAAATGTAAAAAACGTGGTTTAGATACACAAAACATGTCAAATACACAATCACGGTTGGGCGAATAAGATAAGACATTATATTTATCTGCCCAACGGTTGGGCGTATAGCCTTTGCCTAAAAAAATATGCATGCTTTAGGTTTTTTCCCATTTCAAAAAAGCCTAGTTGTTAAAAACACCAATGGTCACACATTTTTGCTATTACAGGTCACATGACATGCAGAAGGAGTCACATGACCTTCTAAAATGGACAGAGTGGTATGTATAGACGTAATAAGAGACGGTGAGCTTGTTAAATTATATACAAGATGACACTGCGGCAATATCGGATTAACAACCCCCCCCGCCCCAAAAATACAAAATGGCAATATTTAAGGAGACTTCTGTTCAGCCACTGTGTCTACTGGACTTACAGTTTTCACAAGAGCTTCACTAGAATGACAGTTGTCGACATTCTGAAAATATCGCTAAACTTTTGTGCAAATATGTAATGGAAGTGCACTTGTTTTAATTCTTATTATTTACATTTGAAATAACCTTCAGTCACTCAATCGATAAAACAAAAGCAGTGTTCACTGGTGTTTTCCTACCTTGTCGTATTCACTGCGCGCTTTGGTCAGCATCTGGATGATGTCGACCGCCTTCGCGTCGCCTCCCCTGCCTCCTCCACCTCCGTCTGGAGACAACCAACCGCCCTGCGACTGAGCCACGGCCTGCTCCTGCTGCGTCAGACTAAACAAACACACACACACACACACACACACACACACACACACACACAGCAAAAGATTCTCAAACAGAGCCATTAAGCAAACATGTCACTATAAAAAAAAAAAACTGTCATGTGCAGACGAAGACATCAGACACATGACGTCATTGTTTAACAAAAACAGACTTTTCCTGCCATAGGAGTACTTACATCTTCATCATCTGTGCAATGCGGTGACAGTCTTCCTTATCATAGAACCAAATCCCGTGGATAGCCACTGTTTTTGGGGGGGGTAGTGCAGTGTTGTGGGGCAAAGACAGACAAAAAGTACAAATCAAACTTTTGAACATCTTCATCAACAACAACGCTCCTGGTCTGGATTCGTGTCCCACAAGATATTCAACATGCGAGCTGTGTATTATTAACCCCTCAGGGTTTACAGTCAGGGTCTTAAAATTAGTCATTCCCAACCGGGCAAAAAGGGAAAACAAGACATCGGTGCAATTATACAGTGAAACATGGGCCCCAGGAGTCCCCTGACGTGCACGAATGCGGCCAGTCGAGGAGAAAAGAGCAAAGCTAACACACATTAGTCAGCACGTGACACAGAAGTAACAATGATGTGGTACATTACAGAATGAGGACGTCTGATAACAGATTTACTAAGTAGACTTTAGACATAATTATCCAGTTCTGGTGAGTGATGACAGACTCAAAATTTAGCAACTGGATTTAAAGGACAAGTTCACTTTTTTTGTAAACATTCGAGCCTTTGAGTGCTCTACTTTCTTTTGATAATCTCTTGCTATATAAAGACAATAATGTGTGTGTGAGATACTTATAGAAATCTACAATTCTGATCCCATCTACACCAAATTTGGGCCACTGGGCTCCACATGGGCATATTTAAAATATTTTTACGAAGCATTTAACACAATATGTGGATTCAATTTTCTTAATCTATACTGTTTAAATCATGGGCAGCCATTCTGTGATTATAAATAGCTTAGCGGTGCTTACTTTGCTGATGTCCTGGCCAACTAACAAATGGGATGGAAAAGCGTCAGTTAGCTGAGTGAAATTAATGCAACCCACACCCAATCCATCTCGAAGTTACCAAACAACCTAAAGCTAACAGGCAGGCTATCCTTGGTTTGGGTGTTTTACTAAAGCATATATTTGTGGACTGGGCAGTGGTTTTCATGACAGGTAGCTTGGTTGTTTGTATTAAAATTATGACTGGCTTATTAACTCACTGACCGTGGAGTGTTAGGGTTAGTGTGGCGTGGAGCTAATGTCAGCGAAGCTACAATACCTGCTAATGCCGCTAACATAAAAAAAATTAATAACACGAAAATTTCGCTCAATGTTTACTGGAGCAGAGAGTTCTTAGATGATCAATTAAGGCAGTCCTCCCTATGGTATGTAGGCAAAATCAACACAGAATGTATTGCGTTGTTAACAATCAGTATGGTTTGTTTTTTCCCCCAGTGAACCAAAATTTCAGTCACATTCACACTGTAAATATTTTCAGTTTAGAAGGCCTTGCAATTATGTTTTATTTCTACGGTCATCTATGAGAAAGTTGACAGATTTGTCCAATCAGTACAGCAGACTGCTCTGTTAACTGTTATGGGCAGACGCAGGTTGAGGAGCAGACCAACGTCTGAGCGAACCCAGCGCTAAATAACCAGAAAGTGGTTCCACAAACAAAACGACTTTATTTCCCCCTCTAGTGCAATAATTAGTGTACAACATAAATATGTGGTTTGTCTGGTGGAGTGAAGGACGGCGCGCTCTCCAGCGCCCAAAAGGATCGAAGCCTCGGCGCTTCTGGACCCAGACTCACCGCCAAACACCCCCCAGGTGGACACGACAAACTGACTCTGTGAAGGATGGAAAAGGTGAGGTAAGTCAACAGAGCTACAGCAAATCTCTTTCAGAGGCACACACTATCAGCAACACATTCAGGTCTGAATTTAAGCTTTATGTAAATGAGCAGCTTCTCACAACAGGTGGAGGATCATCAGTCCGTACGCCACGGCAGTGAGAAGCAAACTGCACAATTCTCATCAATGTTCAAATATACTGCGTAACAAAATGCCAAATTACTATTAACGATCATTCAGACAATAATCATCTCTGATGTGTGCTGACAGCATGTGTCCCTCACCCGTCCTCCTTCACAGGCACGATGTGTCAAACCCTGGCGCGGTCCTCAGCATCTCACAAACGAACGTCACAAGGTCGAGTTCCCGGCAATTCTGCTTGAACCACTCATGGCTTAAATGCAGAACGCCATCTCATTATCTGCTTCAGCTGAAAGTCTTTAAGTTTACACGTGAGCATCATCCACAGGTGCAGCTAATAATGCTGATGAGGGTGAAGGACTCTTCTGCCAGCACCGTCTCCACAGACAAAAACCAGTTTGCATACCACCTGGAGAGCAAAGAAAAGAAAACAACACAAAAACATCCAGCCAAACCCCCCAACACACAACAGTTAACAATCTTAACGAAAGAGCTAACAGTTAGCATTGCAATGAATGATCACATGGGTCTGCTGTATGAACAGATGGATCAGTCAGCCTCAAGTGGCCATTCAAGGAACTGCAACTTTTTCCGTTTTTTTTGGGTAGATGTCATGATTGAAGGGAGGTGGAGGCCCGGGTACACTGCTACTGTGTGATATAAGGCAGTGGTTCCCAACCTTTTTTCATTGGAGAACCCCTACTTGTACTTAAGAAAGGCCTAAGGGGGCCTCCAACCCCAGGCTGAGAAGGACTGACATAACCAAATCACATTTTCAAAAGAAACTGTTGAAAAATGGTATCGTTAGTTCTCTAAATAAACTTCAACCACATTTTTTTGTAGCCTGAGTGCACAGTAGGCCGCTACACTAACTTTGAAATGCAGCTGCCCACAGGATGGGTAACTTTGAAGATGAACCTGCTTCATTCCATATTGAACCCATATGATTTTTACAGACTGAGATGAAAAGATGTTTAAGAAAAACACAGATGGTGAAGAGTCACTGATTAACTTTGAGTCCCCGTCCACAGAGCTGTCCTGACATAGTGAGAGCTAAACACTAACCCTACTTTCCTGCAGCTGGTTTGTAAAAACTCAAACGTCTGCTCAAACTGACAAAACTCATCATATTCCAATATTTTTGAGCCTCTGTTAATGAAAGAAAGGATATAAACATTAGAAAAATCAATTAAAGCTCTTAGCAGATTAGAGGACACAAGACACGGTGACAGACAGAAAGCACAGACCAAAGAGGTCTGTGGTGGACCTGTCCATCAGCAGTCCCAGCAAAGAAGAAAAAAAAAAAATGGACACATATTCCCACACAGACAGAAATGCACCAAAAAACACACGGCTACAAATGACGCTGGACAAGTCACTAAGGTCAAGCTAGAAGAGGGAAATGGTGCGGGAGGGAAGGAGAGAGAGAGCCTGGGAAAAACAGTCCCGTCCCAAATAAGTAACTGCAGTGGGAGACTGTCTGGTGGAGCCAAAACCACTTAGGGCTTACTGGGGATGAAGACAGTTTGACAGAGACAGACGGGCATATGGTTAAAGCCAGAGAGCTGGAAAATTGAGGAAAAATGAGCAAGAAGGAGATGAACTTGGAAGAACTAGTGAGGTGTGCTGACAGAGCATAATCAACAACTCCATCAGGAGAGGAACGACTCGTCCGGAAAGCGCTTCAACTGGAAACAGAACTGGAGTTCTGCCAATGTATAAAACATCTCAACCTGAGCTAAAATGAGAAAAGAGGACACGAACCCGTGACCTTCTGACTTCAGGATGATTCATCTGACCGACTCTTCCGATTTGCACCAAAAAGAAAAAAAACTAAAGATAGAAAATCCCGACGTTTGCCGTCTTCACCTGCAGAACTCCAGTGGGCTGTGACCTCAATGAGACAGAAACCCCTCAGGGACAAAAACGAGAGTGAAGGAGTACAATCAGGTGTACCAAAAAAAAGGCAACTGTAGCCGCAAAGTTCCGCTGCCAGTGTGAATGACAGAGACAGACAGAGGATGTCTGCGCTGTGTGCATGACGCAAGCTGACGAGGGAATTGGACCACATGGGCGCACGACTTCAGCAGGACAACTAAACTCTGAAGAGCAGTGACCCCTTAAAACCACCCTAAAGCATGAATACCGTCAACTCCGAACACCACGTCCTCCCTCTTCGCTTTGAACGGGGCCTAATTTACACTTGAGGGAATCTCGATAAGCCGGTAAACGCTCCTTTCAAACCCTCTGTGACAAAATGGGACAAACCAGTGAGCCTCTGGCACATGATTGATCTCTGCTAAAACCTCTGTTGGGATCCTAAAGCCTGGAGTTTTGTGTATTTTTATACCTGAATGCTGTAACCCAAAGAGAATTAGCACTTTCACTATAACAACTATCACCATCTACTCGGACAATTCCACTGGAATTGATCTAATTAATGTGTTTAGTTGCACTTGCTGAGCAACACTGCATTCCTCTGAGGTATAAATGTGCTTTGACAATACAGTCATTGTTTTTGGCTGGAACTCAAACTATGCAACTGGGACTTGTCGACTCAAAGCATATTTTTTTTGTCAAGGTTTTGTTTAGTTTTGTATATTTGAGCTATTTGTAAGCAGCATTCTTGTTCCGAGGAGGATTAGGTGTGCCATAACTATGCCATTAGCTTTGAGCAGAGCGCCTGCGTCCATCATGAGAAATGACATTAATGTGAGTTTGCTGAGGGTCTGTGAAATACAGGCTCCCTTACAGGCGCCCAAACAGAACTAACACCGAGTTTTGTTTGTATATGAATGGAAGTGAATATCAAGAAGCAGTAAGCATTAAGACTGGGAGCTGCTGAATGCCCTTCCTGTCAAACGTATACCTTACTGTTGGTACTATTAAATTCCACTAGTAGGCATTGTGAAGAATCTACAATTAGATGTTTTGCTACTGAATCAGACTTCTGAGAAAACATTAGCCAAGCTGCTGCACAACACGACACTCCTAAAGGCACTGAGATAGTCTCAATACCTACTTTATTGCTGAAGAAGAAACATCTCCCCAAAGGAACGACCACAGTACCTCGGCAACAATTTTATTGGAACATTTGTCAAAGAAGGAGCTAAACCAATAAAACACCTTGAAGAGACATTTACTACTGCAGTGCCAGATTATCGAGAGAGGAGCCATGCTGAGAGGCTTGTTTCAGAGAAAACCTAAACATGAGAGACTGGAGGAGGAACCTGAGGTCAGATTTAAGGGCTCAGTGGTGTCAGAGGCAGACCTGGGATATACGTTTGTTCAACCTGGAGGTAAGACCACATCCTAGTGACGGCTTGTGTTGATTACAACTACAAATCTGTGATAAAGCAAAAAAACAAAAAACAAAAAACACCACACCCCCTGCCGAAATGCCGTAATAGTTAGGTTATAAATCAGCAAGATAGAGAGAAGCTACCGAGCTTAGTCAACTTTTTTACTCAACGTCTCAGCTTTTGCTCTTGTTTTACCATTCGTGTTCACCATCTTCTTTGTTTTCTTCTTCTGTGTTTATATACAGCATGCAAGCTTTATGCCATTGACCTGTAGCCATTACTGGATAGCTCACTGGCCTGCACACTCAGTACAATCTGCTGAAGCAAAGTGGCGGCCATCTTGCCACTCCCAACTTATGCAGACCGCACATAGCTTATTAGAACGTCAACGATTTCAAGTAATAACTGAGTTGATTCTCTCATTTACTTATTTTTATTCTTCGGATAATCTATGCTTGCCATGATTAGCTATTTGATTTATTTTCTTTCTTTCTTTCTTTCTTTCTTTTATTACTTTGACACTTTCAATTACTCATATCTCACTGGGACAAATACTCAATTATAAAAATTATCATTCCTTAATCAAAGTTTATACAAGTTTTGCGGAATCATCAGCATATTATTATTATTATCTTTGCCTATATGCTGGAATAAGGGAGAGAAATCTTCAAATCATTGTTCATTACTTCCCATTTCAATCATACTTAGAGGTGAAATATTCGCCCACAGTCTTTGATCTGGTGATTTGCGCAGTTTATAGATGCACATAAAGGTTTTTTTTTTTTATGACAAAGAATAAGGTTGCATGCGCCTCATTAAAGATTAATAGAAAAGAGCCTTCAGGAGCGGAACATCGGACTGGTAATATGACGGCCGGTTTGCTTCAAAATATTGGTCAATGAGCGATCCAGTAATATATAGAGATCAGTGCTTTATGTATGCTCCTTGTCTTCTTCTCTTTTTTGTGGGAGTATTACAGCGCCACATGCAGGCCTGGTATATATACTACAGCGATTTCAACAATTTGGTGTGTACGCAGATATTTCCTGAAATGGTGCCGTGTTTATGCAACACTATTTGAAAAGGACAAAGAAAAAGATTGTACAGGGAAAGTTCTGTTTCCATGTGGACAAGGCATCATTAGAAGAGGAGCATGACAACGTGGATGAAACACCTCATCATTCCATTAACCCAACTGTTTAAAATCACCAGTATCAAATAATATCCAGCCCAAACACCTCAACTGTTGTATTTTTCTGAAGATCTTGAATACTTTTCTACTGGTCACAAAAAAAAAAAAACACAGCTGTGATGAGCAATTTTCAGTATTTTCTAGCACTTTATAGATTACGATGTATAATAATTTTTCATTCTAGGCCTACTATAGTTGTTCCCGTTGTGTAGTGAGTGCCTTGCATGGCAGCACCCGGACATCGGTGTGTGAGTGCATTTGTGTGAATGGGTGAATGTGAGGCATCATTGTAAAGTGCTTTGAGCTTATGACACAGATGGAAAAGTGCCACATAAATGCAGTAACCCATACCGAGCACAGCACATCAGAGTCCTGGAATGCCAGAAACAGCTGTGAATCTCATTATAAAACTGATCAAAGTATTCTAAAGGTTACTGGACCCTCAACTTTGAAGAGAATGCCTGTGATTTGACCACAAATGGAATTTTAGACTCAAATATCAGTCAAATTAAATGTTGTAAATACACGCAAGCACAGTCAAATTTAGCAGCCACAGCCAAAATTCAAAACACTAACATGTCCACGGTGTAGATAATGCTTGAAATGCGAGGTGGCAAAGCGCAACTGGACCATACACCAAGAAAAAACAAACAAATCATGCCTTTTTATCCCAGTTGAATTTCATGCTGCTGAATCTTGCTTTGTTCTGTGGTATATTGCCGCCATATATTTTTAGCTTGGGGCGCCACTTTGTGCCAACTGCCATTACGGCAGCACTGAGAGCTTCATGTTTGTCTAATGATAAGATTTCATGACCTCGCTGCACAGAGGTTATTACACGGTGCAGCCGGCAGCATTACCGGCAGCCTGGGGACAAAGTGTCCAAACAGCCTCACCAATCAGAAGACAGCCGGTGAAACTGAACTTCCTTTCTTGAAGCTGTGTTTCCAATTTTCTGGAGAGCATTCTTTCAGCACTGCACATGCAGTCGGTCCTGTAAATGCTCCATGAATGACGGCTTGTTCTGCCTGTACGTTGGCAGTGAGATGGTTGATGTCTCCCAGACACCCAAGTGCACCGTGACTCTGTTCTTTTGGCTCAAACCTGTCTCCTAGTTATTCCCTTCCAATTTTAGCTCATCTTTAAAGTGTCCCAAGAGCAGATAAAACTGGATGAAAACATTCAAAGGGGTCAGTTATAAACGTTTATGGCGTTGGTCTTATTTCAGAGAACCTTCAGCTCATTTCTTGACCGTTGCGTATTAGTGTCACTACGACTGATACAGCGATACAGACTGAGATCCAAAGCAGGCATCGGGAATCGGCTGATATCTAAACAGCGCATTCTGAAGGATGATGTGAGACAATGAGAAAGGAGGAGGAGGTCTGTACTGTTTGTGGCAGTGGTTCGTATGTGTTTATATTATCAGTGACTGTTGCGGTGTATCTAATCTCTCCCAGCTGGTTTTGTAGTGCCATCAGACTGGTGTCCGGCTCGTAAGTATATGCAGGTCTGTGTGCGCGGATAAGCTCGATGTCGCTCTCAGCGATACGAGGAGACAGGCCGATGGAATTCGAGACACCAGAATATCTCTGCTCCTTTTATGGCTCTATTGGCTCTGTTAAAATGAATGGCACGCTACACCTTTCCTTCACTCTCTATCAAGTTCTCCCTCGAGCTGTCTGCCAGTCTGACATTATGTGGCTGGAGACACACCTGTCAATTCAAAGTGATCTGATCACAGTGGCAGTTACAGCTTTAAAGGTACAAGGACGTGATCAGACGTAGAATATCAGGTAGGGATGTCATGATCCCTTTGTTTTTGTTTTTTTCTGAACCGATCAGAGCCATTTAATATCAAGTATCTGCTGATACAGAGTCCCGATCCGACGTCTGCATTTCCCTAGATAATAAATTTGCACTGTAATGACATCAATGCCAATCCAGTATACATGCTTGACTGAACAGCTCTGCAAAGCCATCAGTAAAAAAACAACACTTGCAATCCAACTGAATTATTCTTGATTTTCAACATAATAAACAGATTTTATATATGTCTTGTGTACAAGCGACATATGCGCTACTCCATGTACAGACCCGACACAGTCTTGCAATGTGAAATTCATAATTTGATACGTATGGTCATTACTGAATCATTCAGCAGGTGGCAGCACCGCATGTGACGGTTTCCTTTCCATCCAGATATTCTGACACAATGCCCCAAACATGGGTGCTTTAGAAATTATGAAAGCTTTTGTCATGATAAATCTGCAGTACCAATGACAAGTTTTGTTATTATCCATACTCACATGTTCTACCCATCGCTTAATTCTGGTTTTACTGAAATTGCATGTAAACAAACAGCCTATTTCATGTGTGCCTACCTAAACAAGTGCAGACACGTCCCACTGTGACAACTTTTATACTAATATACAAAAAAGTAACAGCAATTTATGTTAACAAAAGAAATCTCAATATGGCCCAAAATAGGAGGTTCACGTGTGTTCATGTGTATCTACCACAATTCAAAATTTTGGAGCTGAACGTGCCACAGTTTTTCTATTATTTGATGGTGTATATTACAACCCCAAACTGATTTTAATGTTCACAGATAAATATAATACTTTCACATAGCTAACAAACAAGATCAGTTTTGTTCAATTTACAAAAATACACTCAACAAAAATATAAACGCAACACTTTTGGTTTTGCTCCCATTTTGTATGAGATGAAGTCAAAGATCTAAAACGTTTTCCACATACACAATATCATCATTTCCCTCAAATATTGTTCACAAACCAGTCTAAATCTGTGATAGTGAGCACTTCTCCTTTGCTGAGATAATCCATCCCACCTCACAGGTGTGCCATATCAAGATGCTGATTAGACACCATGATTAGTGCACAGGTGTGCCTTAGACTGCCCACAATAAAAGGCCACTCTGAAAGGTGCAGTTTTGTTTTATTGGGGGGGGATACCAGTCAGTATCTGGTGTGACCACCATTTGCCTCATGCAGTGCAACACATCTCCTTCGCATAGAGTTGATCAGGTTGTCAATTGTGGCCTGTGGAATGTTGGTCCACTCCTCTTCAATGGCTGTGCAAAGTTGCTGGATATTGGCAGGAACTGGTACACGCTGTCGTATACGCCGGTCCAGAGCATCCCAAACATGCTCAATGGGTGACATGTCCGGTGAGTAACCCCACCGCCACCATGGGCCACTCGATCCACAACATTGACATCAGAAAACTGCTCACCCACACAACGCCACACACGCTGTCTGCCATCTGCCCTGAACAGTGTGAACCGGGATTCATCCGTGAAGAGAACACCTCTCCAACGTGCCAAACGCCAGCAAATGTGAGCATTTGCCCACTCAAGTCGGTTACGACGATGAACTGGAGTCAGGTCGAGACCCCGATGAGGACGACGAGCATGCAGATGAGCTTCCCTGAGACGGTTTCTGACAGTTTGTGCAGAAATTCTTTGGTTATGCAAACCGATTGTTTCAGCAGCTGTCCGAGTGGCTGATCTCAGACGATCTTGGAGTTGAACATGCTGGATGTGGAGGTCCTGGGCTGGTGTGGTTACATGTGGTCTGCGGTTGTGAGGCTGGTTGGATGTACTGCCAAATTCTCTGAAACGCCTTTGGAGACAGCTTATGGTAGAGAAATGAACATTCAATACACGAGCAACAGCTCTGGTTGACATTCCTGCTGTCAGCATGCCAACTGCACGCTCCCTCAAATCTTGCGACATCTGTGGCATTGTGCTGTGTGATAGAACTGCACCTTTCAGAGTGACCCTTTATTGTGGGCAGTCTAAGGCACACCTGTGCACTAATCATGGTGTCTAATCAGCATCTTGATATGGCACACCTGTGAGGTGGGATGGATTATCTCAGCAAAGAAGTGCTCACTATGACAGATTTAGACTGGTTTGTGAACAACATTTGAGGGAAATGGTGATATTGTGTATGTGGAAAAAGTTTTAGATCTTTGAGTTCATCTCATACAAAATGGGAGCAAAACCAAAAGTGTTGCATTTATATTTTTGTTGAGTGTAAAACATAAGATTCTGTTGACATATACCAGGGGTGGCCAAGTTTGGTCCTCGAGAGCCACCTTCCTGACACTTAGTTGTCTCCCTGCTCCAACACACCTGAATCCAATGAAAGACTCGTTAGCAGACTTTTGATGAGCCTTTCATTGGATTCAGGTGTGTTGGAGCAGGGAGACAACTAAGTGTCAGGAAGGTGGCTCTCGAGGACCGAACTTGGCCACCAATGACATACACCATGAATGACCTTTAACTGTACTGTTGTCTATAAATCTGTTGAATTTAAAATCAACAAATAATGGTAATTCACCATAATTAAATGTTTTATTTTTATTGTCACACTTTTTTTAAGCATGCCATAAATGTAAAAACAACTTCAACATGCTCTCTTTAATACTAGGGCTAGGAGACCCTAGGAATAGTGGGAAGCTCCCCTTTTAATTCATTTTATTAGGAAACGGAGCGGGCCGCGGCTTTATCTAAATTCTGGGTCTTTTAGTGAAGCTTAGGGCTCGTGGCCAGCGATCACCTTAGTATTTCTTCTGTTTTTCTTGTTGTTTAATGCTGAACAAATTGTACTTTATTTGTTGTCTTTCTGATGCCTGATTCTGTTTTTTCTCTCTGTTTTAGGTGCGGCTCCATCCAGAGGTGGGAGTGGTGTCTACTTCTGCAACCCTTCCATCCTGTGCACCAGCAAAATTTCTTGTATATTTGTTTTGTAAATTGTGTCAGTAGTATGGTTCAAGCAGAGAGTCACCCCTTTGAGTCTGGTCTGCTTGAGGTTTCGTCCTCAAATCAGAGGGAATTTTTTCTTACCACTGTTGCCTAGGTGCTTGCTCTGGGGGTTGGTAAGGTTAGAACTTACTTGTGTGAAGCGCCTTGAGGCAACTTTGTTGTGATTTGGCACTATGTAAATAAAAATAAATTGAAAGTTGCCTTTTTATAGAGTTAGAGGACATTTTGCAGGTTCAGTAACTCAATGAATAATTGACTCTGTTAATCCTGTGTATGTCCTGCTAATCACATTGAATATTTCATGTGGACATTATGGTTCTCACCGTGATTGATATCTAATGTTGTTAGCTCACGTGAAAGTGGGCAATGCCTTGACAGACAGGTCTATGGGATATTATACAGGTGTAACAAAACTGCTTGTTTGATTAATCGAATGCATCAAAATTCACCAGATATTCATCAGCTTCTCCCGATTATATGCCCTTTTAAGATGTAGATGTACAAAAGAATAACATTTACTGGTTTTGAGTTATTGCTTACACAAGCTAGATGGGAAGGACCAACCCACATAATCATCTAAATTTTGTACTGCAATGTCACCAGTGCAGTAAACAGTAAAAGCACATCAGATTTTGCAGTCAAAATTAGCCTTGTGGTGAACAAATAACATTCACAAAATTAAAAGATCACATCATGTTTTGCTGGCTTAGAGAAATATTTGCAAGTCTGTCAAGTCTGTCATTATGCTCCTCTTCTCCTCAAGACTTCAAAGACTAATAAAAGCAGAATTGACCATAAGTGTATATATGGAAGACACAAACATGAAGCTATAAATCCTATAGTGGCAGCTGTTACAGTGCCGGAGTCTCTGTGTGTATTTGTGTAGTGCCTACACCGAGCGTTGCGGTAGAGCAGAAAGGGGTCCTGGAGTTGAAAGTCCAAGTCTTTGGTGATTGGCTCTGTCAGGTTCTCCATGCTGAGTCTGTTCTTAATCGTGAAGCCATGGCGGGGAGACGCTAGTCTGAAATACACAAAGACATAACACAGAAATTCCACATGTTGACAATGCTTAAACAAGCTGCTGACAACTGGAACAAAACATTAAAAGAATGACAAACATAGCTTGATGATGAATTTTACAACAATACCTTATATTAGTGTCCACAGAAACAGTTGCCATAAAAGATGTCAAACTCTATGCATCAACAAAGAGTTGTAATAATTTAATAATACAAGAATGATGCAGTTAATCACATTTTTCTTCAGCAAAGATTTGATGCATTATGTTTTTTTTCTTTTTGCTTACTTACAGATTTGAGTCAGTCAGATTTAATTACAGTGGGGGAAATAAGTATTTGATCCACTGTCAATTTTGCAAGTTTTCCCACCTAAAAAGAATGGAGAGGTCTGTAAGTTTTATTGTAGGTACACTTCAACTGTGAGAGATAGAATCTAAAAACAAAATCAACATATGATTTTTAAATTAATCATTTGCATTTTATTACATGAAATAAGAATTTGATCCACTGGAAAAAAAAAGACCTTAAAATTTGGTACTGAAAGATTTGTCTGCCATTAGACGTTTCCTGTAGTTCTTGACCAAGTTTTCGCACACTGCAGCATTTTGGTCCACTCCTCCATACAGATCTTCTCCAGATCTTTCAGGTTTAGAGTTTCAGCTCCCTCCAAAGATTTTCTATTGAGTTCAGGTCTGGAGACTGGCCAGGCCACTCCAGGACCTTGAAATGCTTCTTACAGAGCCCCTCCTTAGTTGCCCTGGCCCTCAATGCTCTTACTGAGGGAAGGAGGTTGTTTGCCAAAATCTCACAATACATGACCCCATCCATCCTCCCTTCAATACGGTGCAGTCGTCTTGTCCCCTTTGCAGAAAAGCACCCTCAAAGTATGATGTTTCCACCCCCATGCTTCATGGTTGGGATGGTTTTCTTGGGGTTGTTCTCATCCTCTAAACATGGTAAGTGGGGTTGATTCCAAAAAGCTCTATTCTGGTCTCATCTGACCACATGACCTTCTCCCATGCCTCCTCTGGATCATCCAGATGGTCACTGGTGAACTTCAAACAGGCCTGGACATGTGCTGGCTTGAGCAGGGGGGCCTTGCTGCCCTGCAGGATTTTAAACCATGACAGCATCATGTGTTACTAATGTAATCTTTGTGACTGTGGTCCCAGCTCTCTTCAGGTCATTAACCAGGTCCTCCTGTGTAGTTCTGAGCTTTCTCAGAATCATCCTTACCCCACAAAATGAGATCTTGCATGGAATCCCAGACTGAGGGAGATTGACAGTCATCTTGTGTTTCTTCCACTTTCTAATAAATAATCATAACAGTTGTTGTCTTCTACCAAGCTGCTTGCTTATTGTCCTGTAGTCCATCCCAGCCTTGTGCAGGTCTACAGTTTTGTCCCTGGTGTCCTTAGACAGTTCTTTGGTCTTGACTATGGTGGACAGGTTGGAGTGTGATTGATTGAGTGGGTGAACAGGTGTCTTTTATACAGGTAATAAGTTCAAACAGGTGCAATTAATACAGGTAAAGAGTGCAGAATAAGAGGGCTTCTTAAAGAAAAATTAACAGGTCTGTGAGAGCAAGAATATTATTTACTACAATAAAATGCAAATTAATTATTTAAAAATCATACAATGTGATTTTCTGGATTTTTTTTAGCTTCTGTCTCTCACTGTTGAAGTGTATCTACGATAAAAATTACAGACACTGAACAACAGTAGCATTTGTTTCATTTAAAAATTCCAGCACAATAATTAACAAAGCTGAAGTCACATATTTCGAGATCACACCACAGACCTAATCAAATAATTGACTTTTTTTTTCTTATCACCTTCTGTCATTACCTTGTGTAGATAAAAAGTGTGCCTTCCACCTCAGTCTTCTCCTGAAAACATACAGAAATAAGCAAATTAAAATAAGAATAAAATAAGAAAGAAAAGCTTGATATAACTGTGCCTTTGTGAAGGTTTTGGCATAAGATGAGATACTTGTCTATTTGATTTGTCTTCACTGGGTGAAATTCATGCTCACGTCCTCACAATAATCACTGAAATTTCTGACAAATCTGTACACGGCTCATTATTCATGGCGTTATTATTCGTGGGACCAGGGATTAAGTCCCTTCAGCTGCTCCCTTGTTTTCACTCAGGATCCAATGTGAATCTACACCAAAACCAAGTGCACTAACCACTTGGCCACCACACATATCCCAGTTTCTGTCTGGAAGTAGTTGGTCAAATTAAATATAAGGATTATAACCTCTGTCAACAAAGTTGGAAGAGGTTATGTTTTGGAGCCCACAATTTGTCATATATCGTTATGATGTTTTTTACTGAAGATTCATATTCTGATAGTCAAGAACTGATTCAGTTTTCAAGGTCATAGGTCAAAGGGCAAAGTCAGGAAAAATCCCTATCTTTAACATTGAACAAATTCTAAAAATTCATAACTCAGACAAAAAAGATCAAACTTCTTTCTTCTTTTTATGCAGGATGGTATCCTTTATCGACTGACAAAGTTTGATCTGGATCGGAACCAGATTACAGCTTTTGTGGCCATTTAAATGTAACATTGAAAAGCACATCTGGTGTGCATTTTGCATTATATCTCAATCAAAAGTGTCTCAATCACTCTTAAGAGGTTCAAACTGATCTGTATTGTGGGATTTGATTTTAACATTGAAAAGTCGTTTTGATCTATATTTTGTATTATATTTTAGTTTATGAAAAAGCCACTTCTAACAGGACTTTGACCTTAAAAATTTTTCCAAGGTAAAAATATGTGAAATTGGAAACTAGTGTTGGAGGAGGTTTGCGCTCTACGAGCACGGTGCTCTAGTTATTAACAAATATTTACAGTTTTAGCCATGTTTCTTCTTATTCCTTTAGATAAGTCACTGAATATGTCTTGGACTTCACATTAATCATTAAGAAATATAAACACGATGGTACTGTATTTTAAATCTGTGAGGAGTTGGCACTTGGCATTCTAAAAAAACTGAATGAGTGCCTGTCAAGAGAGAGAAGTGAGGGAAGCCATCAAGACACCCATGACAATTCTGAAGGGATTAGAGGCTCTTCTGTAGTTGTAATTGGACAAACTGTGCATAGTGCAACATTTGCCTGGTGGGCCACCAGTCACAACGTCATGGTGGAATGGAACAAAGTTTTTAACTAACAAAAAAAAAAGCAATAACCGATCTTTGCCTCCAAGCAAACTGTAGTTGAAATTTCAAATCTTCTTTTTAGGAAAAGCTTTCTTCTGTCCCTTGTCTGTAACACTCCATCATGAAGGTGTTTAACTGGTGATGCAACAGACATAACTGAGACTCTCACGCATGCAGAGACTCTCCAAACACAGTTACAGAATACTATGTTTCTTGGTAGGTTCCATCTCTGAGCCATGTTTCGTTGAATTCTGAGTTGGCTTGAATCACAGCCCGCCTGATCCTTAAAAAAAATTGGCTATTAAATTAATACTCAATGCAATGTTTTAGATTCAACACTCAGTACACTGTGCCGTAATGGAGTTAGGACTTTAGCACGTTGGGTTTTAGTGACCCTTCCAGGTCACTTTGACATCCAGGAGAACTCATGGACCAGTTTTCTTTACCACCTGCACCATAAATCCAAAGCAGTGCTTGTTCTTTCAATAAATGTGTGTAATCTGTACTATTGTGCTTTTGTCGTTTCAGTCCAATATATATAAACATCTGAGTCTGCCTCAGTCAAATGAAAAAGACTCAAATTTCATCTGAGGATCAGTTTTTGTGAGATATGTTTGCACAATATGACTGCCTGTAGCTACAGTATGTTGGTAGAACAAGTTATTCACCACCAGGTTCAGTACCTGACTGCTTCTTTTATCAGAGTGTGACATGCTGAAAAACAATGTTACGTTATTACATTCATTTAAGATGATATAACTCAAATTATGTATTTTAAGTACATAAATGGAAAAAAGGCATTCAATTGCATCATTAGTTCTGCTAACTTATTGTGTTCACATTGAAGGTAAACAGTGACTTAGAAAAGAGAAACGAGACCAAACCAAAAGAAATAACTGGAATTGGTTACACTCAGAAGAATTAAATTGATCTAACAACTTGTCATAAATACTACTTGTTAAGTTCATTTGGATCAACCTAATTCATGTGAGTATTATCAATTTGAAGAACTTTAAGTTGGTCCAACAGCTGTCTTTTTTCAGTGTTACTTTGTTAAAAGAAAACTGGCTTCACAAGTGATTATTTGTTTTAAATAATAATAATACAATAACATGCTTTTGGAGGGCGATATGCATTTTCTGAGTCCCTCCGTTCACACCCAGTCGCCCCAAATGACAGATATTCGCCCTCGTCTAACTCGGGCGAATATCTGTCATTTGGGGCGACACACTTCTCGCCTTTTCATCTTTTCCTCTGCGGACATTTTTTTTTTTCCCCTCTGCGGACAGTCCTTGGGCTGCGCACTTACAGCGGGCGGGTATAGCCAGGTAGCATTGACGTAAATCTACGATACCGGCCTAGCAACGCCCCGGTAAAGTGATAATAATCATATTTAATTTATCCACTTACTCTTGTCCTCTGAAAATGGAGTGACTGTGCATATGACTGTAATTCTTAAATGGATTATACAATAAAAAAAAACAAACCAACCTTGAATTAAAGCTGACCATTTACATGACATGCACATTTCATTCAACTCCACTGTGGTGGTGCATATGTAACAGTGGTCAACCTGTCTAAAACCAGGTTTTAGCTAGTTTATCCATCTAAAACTGGTGAATATTCCTATGAATATTCATATGACAAATATTTAGATGTCATATACCTCTGTGTACATTTGATGTAATACATGTACATGTTGTCTGATAACTGTAGAGTAGTTTACAGGCTATTTATAATGTGGTAAAAATTTAGATAATATGACAAAAACATTAGGTCCGCGGCAAAGTATAGAGAATTTGGATTTGTGGAGAGGGGTGAAATTGGCACAATATTAATAACATGCAAGTTGATACACTTGTATTAGAATGGTTTTACTAACATTCTGATGGGTGCTGAGCCAAAAAGGTGACTCTCTCGATCAACTGGTCAATCTTTGTTCTGACTCTCACCTATGGTCATTAGGGTTGGGTCATGACCAAAAGAACTAGAATGCAGGTACAAGCAGCTGAAATGGGCTTCCTCAGGAGGGTGACTGGTGTCTCCCTTAGACATAAGATGAGAAGCTCGGTCATCCGAAGGAGCTCAGAATAGAGCCACTTCGCCTTCGCATTGAAATTAACCAGCTGAGGTGGTTTCGGCATCTGGTAGGATGCCTCCTGGGGCGCCTCCTTAGGGAGGAGTTCCAGGTATGTGCAGAAGGGAGGAGACCCCAGGGAAGTGACGAGATCACATCTTCACACTGGTCTGGGAACACCTCGGTATCCCCCATCAGAGGTGGTTAATGTGGCCCGGGAAAGGGAAGTTTGGGGTCCCTTGCTGGAGGTGTTTCCACTGCAACCTGATCCCAGATAAGTGGTATAAGATGAGTGAGTGATGACTGTAGAAGCATCTCTGGAAACAAAGACTCCGATCAGACTGGGGTTGACAGTTTGGCTTGAGTTGGATTCAATCCGGACTGGTTTTTAGCTGGACAGCATTCAGATCTGCTTTGAACTCCAGCTCATCGTACACATGCATCCAAACTCAAATAGTTTTCAAGCAGAATTCAAGCAGTGTGTGTGTGTGTGTCTGGACTTACGCTGTGTTAACTCCTTTCTGTAATATCATGCAAGTGTTCAGGTTTACCTGTTTGAAGCCAGGAGAAGCTCTGCAATTAAATAATCCATCTCTCGCTGTTCATTTGTCCTCCTTGTCAAAGACAAAACACAGTCAGCCGCCACCTCCGGCTGTGACCACAACAGCCGCACGCCACGATGATACTTGCTCTCAAAAATTAAAAATTTTCAACTCTGATTGCTTACCGAGGTGACAAAGACAAACTGGACGCTGTTTATATTTAACAAGGAGGAACAATAGACAACGAGGCATTGATTATTTTAGCTGCTTAACGTGAATAACTGTGATTATTACAGAAAGTTAACTTTTTAAGCTGCCAACAGATCCGGGGTTTCTGGTTTTAATAAAATGCTGCGCAAAAGACTACAATTCTGTATCTTTCAATTAAAATATTGTCCGTGTCATTATCATTGAAAAATTATGGTGCCTCCTGTTATCACCTGCAGTCTGTCACCGCAGATGACAGAAATTCTGCGGTAACAATTGCTGTGGCAGTTTCCATGATGCTGATATCTGAAAGAGAGCTTTACTGAGCATTTTAATCAATCAATCAATCAATTTTTTTTATATAGCGCCAAATCACAACAAACAGTTGCCCCAAGAGAAGACACTGTGGGTGCACGAATGTAGTGAATACGTTTGATGTCATGATGCCAGAGCTACTCAGATTCTAGCCACATTTCCGTTCAGACCTCCGTGAATCTTGCTCAAATCTCACTCAACTCACCTCTCAGAGGTGACAGAAAACAATCCATCTTAAATCTGATTTGCACCGTTCAGATTCAGGAAAAAAAAGCTATCTGGCTTGAGCTGGCCAACATCAGTCTGAACGGGGTCAAAGAGAAATATTTTTGCCACTTCTTTTTAAGTAGGTGTGAAAAACGTATATGCAAGAATTTGGACAATCTGATAAACTTTTCCATAATTATATTTTGTCACACTGTGTTTTTGCCACATACATATGGGCCAAACTATGTTACCACATTTATCACAAATTTTGTTATGATATATGTTTTTATGCAGTTATTTTACTTTTAGACAAATTTCAAAAATATGTTTTCCTACTTTAAAGATATTTTGTTTTTGCCAGCAAAAACTGTCTCAAACCCGTTTTCACCATGTAGCGAGATGAAGGCCTTGGGTCCTGATTAAAAAATTGTTCCCGCTAGCTTGGCTAATGGAGAATTCCCCTTTGGTTGACCTGGTAAAGGAATGGTCTTTACTGCG
This sequence comes from Thalassophryne amazonica, assembly GCF_902500255.1. Classification (NCBI taxonomy): domain Eukaryota; kingdom Metazoa; phylum Chordata; class Actinopteri; order Batrachoidiformes; family Batrachoididae; genus Thalassophryne; species Thalassophryne amazonica. Next base: position 28,453,462 of record NC_047124.1, read on the forward strand.
AGCCTTCCTGGTTCGATCCCACTGCCGTCCGGGCCACAAAGGTCCTACGGTCACAATCTGGTGTCACGAACAAGATGTGGGTAGTCACAGAACATGCTTAAATGCACCTGTGACTTCGAGACGAAGTCAAAATGGTGGGGAGATATGTAGCGGGATTAAGGTCCCGGGTCCTGATTGAAAAAATGTTCCCGCTAGCTTGGCTAATGGAGAATTCCCCTTTGGTTGACCTGGTAAAGGAATGGTCTTTAGCGTGAGCCTTCCTGGTTCGATCCCACTGCCATCCCGGCCACAAAGGTCCTACAAGTCACAATCAGGTTGGATTTGAAAGGTTTTAATCATCATGATACTTCTAAAATGTCCCAACCTCATTCTGAATATGTACTTATTTAACTGACTGACTGCCGATTTTCTGGACAGTGTTCTTGATCTGGCTGGTTGCCATACAGATAATGAATTTTCTCCTCTTTTTCTTTTTCTAGGGTAACACCTGTCTGCTTCACAGGCAGTGACAGCCAGGTCAAACTAATTCCAAATACGAATGACATACTTTGAAATCAACTTGTAATCTGCTGATTTGCAAATAATAGAACATGAAGGAAAACCTTCAATCAACAGGGAAAGTCTGCACTTTACTTTGAACCCCAACATGGAGCGGTAGAAAGTTAAAACAATATGAATCTTGACATTGTCCAAATATTTTGAACTTAAATATGGAATTTTTTTAGTGGATGGTATGGTATTATAAACAAAGGGGACAACACAGGATGACAGGTAACTAACTGTCTGACACGTCAGTGATAAAGCGCACCAGGAACTAAACTAACACAATGTAAGTTCAAACTCACCCACTCATGTGTCCTGTTGTTATAAGTATAGAGAGCGACTTGGCAAGCCACATCCACGATGTTATTGATGTATGGGTCCTGTCTCTGCAGAGCAGCTAAACTGATATCCAGTCCTTTGGCAGTCAGGCAACTGCTGTTAGCTCCAGCACTCATTGTTTCCTACGGAGGAGTTAGCTTAAGACGCTAACCATTCAGAAACACGCGATAAAAAGCCACCCCGATACAAGCGTAAAGAAGAAAAGAAAACCTCTCACTGCATGGTTGCCTTTCCAGAAAAGGAACCGGGCAAAATAATTTTTCCCCCGAGTTATCAAGCTTTAAGTGTCATGAGTGTCTGGTTTCAACGAGGGAGGAAAAAAAGGCAGATATTTTCTCGCCGGCTGCGGGAGGGCTCGCAGCCCGCGGAGGAGGTGTGATCTAAAGCGGTTTGTTTGGTTCATCACCCAGGGAACAGTGTCAAACTAACACCATCTTACAGCCAACAAGCAGCATTTTGTTCAAAAACTGTTTCGTCGTCGTTAACAGGCTTAAGTTCAAAATGCTTATCAAGTTTGTCTGTTTTCATCCATTGCGGTGTTTTTGCAGTAATTAAGACGGCGCCATTAAATATGTCAAACATACGTCACAATAGAGCCTTAAAAATGTAAAAAACGTGGTTTAGATACACAAACATGTCAAACACAATCACGGTTGGGCGAATAAGATAAGACATTATATTTCTCTGCCCAACGGTTGGGCGTATAGCCTTTGCCTAAAAAAATATGCATGCTTTAGGTTTTTTCCCATTTCAAAAAAGCCTAGTTTTAAACACCAATGGTCACACATTTTGCTATTACAGGTCACATGACATGCAGAAGGAGTCACTGACCTTCTAAAATGGACAGAGTGGTATGTATAGACGTAATAAGAGACGGTGAGCTTGTTAAATTATATACAAGATGACACTGCGGCAATATCGGATTAACAACCCCCCCCGCCCCAAAAATACAAAATGGCAATATTTAAGGAGACTTCTGTTCAGCCACTGTGTCTACTGGACTTACAGTTTTCACAAGAGCTTCACTAGAATGACAGTTGTCGACATTCTGAAAATATCGCTAAACTTTTGTGCAAATGTAATGGTGCACTTGTTTTAATTCTTATTATTTACATTTGAAATAACCTTCAGTCACTCAATCGATAAAACAAAAGCAGTGTTCACTGGTGTTTTCCTACCTTGTCGTATTCACTGCGCGCTTTGGTCAGCATCTGGATGATGTCGACCGCCTTCGCGTCGCCTCCCCTGCCTCCTCCACCTCCGTCTGGAGACAACCAACCGCCCTGCGACTGAGCCACGGCCTGCTCCTGCTGCGTCAGACTAAACAAACACACACACACACACACACACACACACACACACACACAGCAAAAGATTCTCAAACAGAGCCATTAAGCAAACATGTCACTATAAAAAAAAAAACTGTCATGTGCAGACGAAGACATCAGACACATGACGTCATTGTTTAACAAAAACAGACTTTTCCTGCCATAGGAGTACTTACATCTTCATCATCTGTGCAATGCGGTGACAGTCTTCCTTATCATAGAACCAAATCCCGTGGATAGCCACTGTTTTTGGGGGGGGTAGTGCAGTGTTGTGGGGCAAAGACAGACAAAAAGTACAAATCAAACTTTTGAACATCTTCATCAACAACAACGCTCCTGGTCTGGATTCGTGTCCCACAAGATATTCAACATGCGAGCTGTGTATTATTAACCCCTCAGGGTTTACAGTCAGGGTCTTAAAATTAGTCATTCCCAACCGGGCAAAAAGGGAAAACAAGACATCGGTGCAATTATACAGTGAAACATGGGCCCCAGGAGTCCCCTGACGTGCACGAATGCGGCCAGTCGAGGAGAAAAGAGCAAAGCTAACACACATTAGTCAGCACGTGACACAGAAGTAACAATGATGTGGTACATTACAGAATGAGGACGTCTGATAACAGATTTACTAAGTAGACTTTAGACATAATTATCCAGTTCTGGTGAGTGATGACAGACTCAAAATTTAGCAACTGGATTTAAAGGACAAGTTCACTTTTTTTGTAAACATTCGAGCCTTTGAGTGCTCTACTTTCTTTTGATAATCTCTTGCTATATAAAGACAATAATGTGTGTGAGATACTTATAGAAATCTACAATTCTGATCCCATCTACACCAAATTTGGGCCACTGGGCTCCACATGGGCATATTTAAAATATTTTTACGAAGCATTTAACACAATATGTGGATTCAATTTTCTTAATCTATACTGTTTAAATCATGGGCAGCCATTCTGTGATTATAAATAGCTTAGCGGTGCTTACTTTGCTGATGTCCTGGCCAACTAACAAATGGGATGGAAAAGCGTCAGTTAGCTGAGTGAAATTAATGCAACCCACACCCAATCCATCTCGAAGTTACCAAACAACCTAAAGCTAACAGGCAGGCTATCCTTGGTTTGGGTGTTTTACTAAAGCATATATTTGTGGACTGGGCAGTGGTTTTCATGACAGGTAGCTTGGTTGTTTGTATTAAAATTATGACTGGCTTATTAACTCACTGACCGTGGAGTGTTAGGGTTAGTGTGGCGTGGAGCTAATGTCAGCGAAGCTACAATACCTGCTAATGCCGCTAACATAAAAAAAATTAATACACGAAAATTTCGCTCAATGTTTACTGGAGCAGAGAGTTCTTAGATGATCAATTAAGGCAGTCCTCCCTATGGTATGTAGGCAAAATCAACACAGAATGTATTGCGTTGTTAACAATCAGTATGGTTTGTTTTTTCCCCCAGTGAACCAAAATTTCAGTCACATTCACACTGTAAATATTTTCAGTTTAGAAGGCCTTGCAATTATGTTTTATTTCTACGGTCATCTATGAGAAAGTTGACAGATTTGTCCAATCAGTACAGCGACTGCTCTGTTAACTGTTATGGGCAGACGCAGGTTGAGGAGCAGACCAACGTCTGAGCGAACCCAGCGCTAAATAACCAGAAAGTGGTTCCACAAACAAAACGACTTTATTCCCCCTCTAGTGCAATAATTAGTGTACAACATAAATATGTGGTTTGTCTGGTGGAGTGAAGGACGGCGCGCTCTCCAGCGCCCAAAAGGATCGAAGCCTCGGCGCTTCTGGACCCAGACTCACCGCCAAACACCCCCCAGGTGGACACGACAAACTGACTCTGTGAAGGATGGAAAAGGTGAGGTAAGTCAACAGAGCTACAGCAAATCTCTTTCAGAGGCACACACTATCAGCAACACATTCAGGTCTGAATTTAAGCTTTATGTAAATGAGCAGCTTCTCACAACAGGTGGAGGATCATCAGTCCGTACGCCACGGCAGTGAGAAGCAAACTGCACAATTCTCTCAATGTTCAAATAGCGTAACAAAATGCCAAATTACTATTAACGATCATTCAGACAATAATCATCTCTGATGTGTGCTGACAGCATGTGTCCCTCACCCGTCCTCCTTCACAGGCACGATGTGTCAAACCCTGGCGCGGTCCTCAGCATCTCACAAACGAACGTCACAAGGTCGAGTTCCCGGCAATTCTGCTTGAACCACTCATGGCTTAAATGCAGAACGCCATCTCATTATCTGCTTCAGCTGAAAGTCTTTAAGTTTACACGTGAGCATCATCCACAGGTGCAGCTAATAATGCTGATGAGGGTGAAGGACTCTTCTGCCAGCACCGTCTCCACAGACAAAAACCAGTTTGCATACCACCTGGAGAGCAAAGAAAAGAAAACAACACAAAAACATCCAGCCAAACCCCCCAACACACAACAGTTAACAATCTTAACGAAAGAGCTAACAGTTAGCATTGCAATGAATGATCACATGGGTCTGCTGTATGAACAGATGGATCAGTCAGCCTCAAGTGGCCATTCAAGGAACTGCAACTTTTTCCGTTTTTTTGGGTAGATGTCATGATTGAAGGGAGGTGGAGGCCCGGGTACACTGCTACTGTGTGATATAAGGCAGTGGTTCCCAACCTTTTTTCATTGGAGAACCCCTACTTGTACTTAAGAAAGGCCTAAGGGGGCCTCCAACCCCAGGCTGAGAAGGACTGACATAACCAAATCACATTTTCAAAAGAAACTGTTGAAAAATGGTATCGTTAGTTCTCTAAATAAACTTCAACCACATTTTTTTGTAGCCTGAGTGCACAGTAGGCCGCTACACTAACTTTGAAATGCAGCTGCCCACAGGATGGGTAACTTTGAAGATGAACCTGCTTCATTCCATATTGAACCCATATGATTTTTACAGACTGAGATGAAAAGATGTTTAAGAAAAACACAGATGGTGAAGAGTCACTGATTAACTTTGAGTCCCCGTCCACAGAGCTGTCCTGACATAGTGAGAGCTAAACACTAACCCTACTTTCCTGCAGCTGGTTTGTAAAAACTCAAACGTCTGCTCAAACTGACAAAACTCATCATATTCCAATATTTTTGAGCCTCTGTTAATGAAAGAAAGGATATAAACATTAGAAAAATCAATTAAAGCTCTTAGCAGATTAGAGGACACAAGACACGGTGACAGACAGAAAGCACAGACCAAAGAGGTCTGTGGTGGACCTGTCCATCAGCAGTCCCAGCAAAGAAGAAAAAAAAAAATGGACACATATTCCCACACAGACAGAAATGCACCAAAAAACACACGGCTACAAATGACGCTGGACAAGTCACTAAGGTCAAGCTAGAAGAGGGAAATGGTGCGGGAGGGAAGGAGAGAGAGAGCCTGGGAAAAACAGTCCCGTCCCAAATAAGTAACTGCAGTGGGAGACTGTCTGGTGGAGCCAAAACCACTTAGGGCTTACTGGGGATGAAGACAGTTTGACAGAGACAGACGGGCATATGGTTAAAGCCAGAGAGCTGGAAAATTGAGGAAAAATGAGCAAGAAGGAGATGAACTTGGAAGAACTAGTGAGGTGTGCTGACAGAGCATAATCACAACTCCATCAGGAGAGGAACGACTCGTCCGGAAAGCGCTTCAACTGGAAACAGAACTGGAGTTCTGCCAATGTATAAAACATCTCAACCTGAGCTAAAATGAGAAAAGAGGACACGAACCCGTGACCTTCTGACTTCAGGATGATTCATCTGACCGACTCTTCCGATTTGCACCAAAAAGAAAAAAAACTAAAGATAGAAAATCCCGACGTTTGCCGTCTTCACCTGCAGAACTCCAGTGGGCTGTGACCTCAATGAGACAGAAACCCCTCAGGGACAAAAACGAGAGTGAAGGAGTACAATCAGGTGTACCAAAAAAAAGGCAACTGTAGCCGCAAAGTTCCGCTGCCAGTGTGAATGACAGAGACAGACAGAGGATGTCTGCGCTGTGTGCATGACGCAAGCTGACGAGGGAATTGGACCACATGGGCGCACGACTTCAGCAGGACAACTAAACTCTGAAGAGCAGTGACCCCTTAAAACCACCCTAAAGCATGAATACCGTCAACTCCGAACACCACGTCCTCCCTCTTCGCTTTGAACGGGGCCTAATTTACACTTGAGGGAATCTCGATAAGCCGTAAACGCTCCTTTCAAACCCTCTGTGACAAAATGGGACAAACCAGTGAGCCTCTGGCACATGATTGATCTCTGCTAAAACCTCTGTTGGGATCCTAAAGCCTGGAGTTTTGTGTATTTTTATACCTGAATGCTGTAACCCAAAGAGAATTAGCACTTTCACTATAACAACTATCACCATCTACTCGGACAATTCCACTGGAATTGATCTAATTAATGTGTTTAGTTGCACTTGCTGAGCAACACTGCATTCCTCTGAGGTATAAATGTGCTTTGACAATACAGTCATTGTTTTTGGCTGGAACTCAAACTATGCAACTGGGACTTGTCGACTCAAAGCATATTTTTTTTGTCAAGGTTTTGTTTAGTTTTGTATATTTGAGCTATTTGTAAGCAGCATTCTTGTTCCGAGGAGGATTAGGTGTGCCATAACTATGCCATTAGCTTTGAGCAGAGCGCCTGCGTCCATCATGAGAAATGACATTAATGTGAGTTTGCTGAGGGTCTGTGAAATACAGGCTCCCTTACAGGCGCCCAAACAGAACTAACACCGAGTTTTTGTTTGTATATGAATGGAAGTGAATATCAAGAAGCAGTAAGCATTAAGACTGGGAGCTGCTGAATGCCCTTCCTGTCAAACGTATACCTTACTGTTGGTACTATTAAATTCCACTAGTAGGCATTGTGAAGAATCTACAATTAGATGTTTTGCTACTGAATCAGACTTCTGAGAAAACATTAGCCAAGCTGCTGCACAACACGACACTCCTAAAGGCACTGAGATAGTCTCAATACCTACTTTATTGCTGAAGAAGAAATCTCCCCAAAGGAACGACCACAGTACCTCGGCAACAATTTTATTGGAACATTTGTCAAAGAAGGAGCTAAACCAATAAAACACCTTGAAGAGACATTTACTACTGCAGTGCCAGATTATCGAGAGAGGAGCCATGCTGAGAGGCTTGTTTCAGAGAAAACCTAAACATGAGAGACTGGAGGAGGAACCTGAGGTCAGATTTAAGGGCTCAGTGGTGTCAGAGGCAGACCTGGGATATACGTTTGTTCAACCTGGAGGTAAGACCACATCCTAGTGACGGCTTGTGTTGATTACAACTACAAATCTGTGATAAAGCAAAAAAACAAAAAACAAAAAACACCACACCCCCTGCCGAAATGCCGTAATAGTTAGGTTATAAAGCACAAGATAGAGAGAAGCTACCGAGCTTAGTCAACTTTTTTACTCAACGTCTCAGCTTTTGCTCTTGTTTTACCATTCGTGTTCACCATCTTCTTTGTTTTCTTCTTCGTGTTTATATACAGCATGCAAGCTTTATGCCATTGACCTGTAGCCATTACTGGATAGCTCACTGGCCTGCACACTCAGTACAATCTGCTGAAGCAAAGTGGCGGCCATCTTGCCACTCCCAACTTATGCAGACCGCACATAGCTTATTAGAACGTCAACGATTTCAAGTAATAACTGAGTTGATTCTCTCATTTACTTATTTTTATTCTTCGGATAATCTATGCTTGCCATGATTAGCTTTCTTTCTTTCTTCTTTCTTTTCTTTTTTCTTTCTTTCTTTCTTTTGCTTAACTTGACACTTTCAATTACTCATATCTCACTGGGACAAATACTCAATTATAAAAATTATCATTCCTTAATCAAAGTTTATACAAGTTTTGCGGAATCATCAGCATATTATTATTATTATCTTTGCCTATATGCTGGAATAAGGGAGAGAAATCTTCAAATCATTGTTCATTACTTCCCATTTCAATCATACTTAGAGGTGAAATATTCGCCCACAGTCTTTGATCTGGTGATTTGCGCAGTTTATAGATGCACATAAAGGTTTTTTTTTTTATGACAAAGAATAAGGTTGCATGCGCCTCATTAAAGATTAATAGAAAAGCCTTCAGGAGCGGAACATCGGACTGGTAATATGACGGCCGGTTTGCTTCAAAATATTGGTCAATGAGCGATCCAGTAATATATGAGATCAGTGCTTTATGTATGCTCCTTGTCTTCTTCTCTTTTTTGTGGGAGTATTACAGCCACATGCAGGCCTGGTATATATACTACAGCGATTTCAACAATTTGGTGTGTACGCAGATATTTCCTGAAATGGTGCCGTGTTTATGCACACTATTTGAAAAGGACAAAGAAAAAGATTGTACAGGGAAAGTTCTGTTTCCATGTGGACAAGGCATCATTAGAAGAGCATGACAACGTGGATGAAACACCTCATCATTCCATTAACCCAACTGTTTAAAATCACCAGTATCAAATAATATCCAGCCCAAACACCTCAACTGTTGTATTTTTGAAGATCTTGAATACTTTTCTACTGGTCACAAAAAAAAAAAAAAAACAGCTGTGATGAGCAATTTTCAGTATTTTCTAGCACTTTATAGATTACGATGTATAATAATTTTTCATTCTAGGCCTACTATAGTTGTTCCCGTTGTGTAGTGAGTGCCTTGCATGGCAGCACCCGGACATCGGTGTGTGAGTGCATTTGTGTGAATGGGTGAATGTGAGGCATCATTGTAAAGTGCTTTGAGCTTATGACACAGATGGAAAAGTGCCACATAAATGCAGTAACCCATACCGAGCACAGCACATCAGAGTCCTGGAATGCCAGAAACAGCTGTGAATCTCATTATAAACTGATCAAAGTATTCTAAAGGTTACTGGACCCTCAACTTTGAAGAGAATGCCTGTGATTTGACCACAAATGGAATTTTAGACTCAAATATCAGTCAAATTAAATGTTGTAAATACACGCAAGCACAGTCAAATTTAGCAGCCACAGCCAAAATTCAAAACACTAACATGTCCACGGTGTAGATAATGCTTGAAATGCGAGGTGGCAAAGCGCAACTGGACCATACACCAAGAAAAACAAACAAATCATGCCTTTTTATCCCAGTTGAATTTCATGCTGCTGAATCTTGCTTTGTTCTGTGGTATATTGCCGCCATATATTTTTAGCTTGGGGCGCCACTTTGTGCCAACTGCCATTACGGCAGCACTGAGAGCTTCATGTTGTCTAATGATAGATTTCATGACCTCGCTGCACAGAGGTTATTACACGGTGCAGCCGGCAGCATTACCGGCAGCCTGGGGACAAAGTGTCCAAACAGCCTCACCAATCAGAAGACAGCCGGTGAAACTGAACTTCCTTTCTTGAAGCTGTGTTTCCAATTTTCTGGAGAGCATTCTTTCAGCACTGCACATGCAGTCGGTCCTGTAAATGCTCCATGAATGACGGCTTGTTCTGCCTGTACGTTGGCAGTGAGATGGTTGATGTCTCCCAGACACCCAAGTGCACCGTGACTCTGTTCTTTTGGCTCAAACCTGTCTCCTAGTTATTCCCTTCCAATTTTAGCTCATCTTTAAAGTGTCCCAAGAGCAGATAAAACTGGATGAAAATTCAAAGGGGTCAGTTATAAACGTTTATGGCGTTGGTCTTATTTCAGAGAACCTTCAGCTCATTTCTTGACCGTTGCGTATTAGTGTCACTACGACTGATACAGCGATACAGACTGAGATCCAAAGCAGGCATCGGGAATCGGCTGATATCTAAACAGCGCATTCTGAAGGATGATGTGAGACAATGAGAAAGGAGGAGGTCTGTACTGTTTGTGGCAGTGGTTCGTATGTGTTTATATTATCAGTGACTGTTGCGGTGTATCTAATCTCTCCCAGCTGGTTTTGTAGTGCCATCAGACTGGTGTCCGGCTCGTAAGTATATGCAGGTCTGTGTGCGCGGATAAGCTCGATGTCGCTCTCAGCGATACGAGGAGACAGGCCGATGGAATTCGAGACACCAGAATATCTCTGCTCCTTTTATGGCTCTATTGGCTCTGTTAAAATGAATGGCACGCTACAACACCTTTCCTTCACTCTCTATCAAGTTCTCCCTCGAGCTGTCTGCCAGTCTGACATTATGTGGCTGGAGACACACCTGTCAATTCAAAGTGATCTGATCACAGTGGCAGTTACAGCTTTAAAGGTACAAGGACGTGATCAGACGTAGAATATCAGGTAGGGATGTCATGATCCCTTTGTTTTTGTTTTTTTCTGAAACCGATCAGAGCCATTTAATATCAAGTATCTGCTGATACAGAGTCCCGATCCGACGTCTGCATTTCCCTAGATAATAAATTTGCACTGTAATGACATCAATTGCCATCCAGTATACATGCTTGACTGAACAGCTCTGCAAAGCCATCAGTAAAAAAAACAACACTTGCAATCCAACTGAATTATTCTTGATTTTCAACATAATAAACAGATTTTATATATGTCTTGTGTACAAGCGACATATGCGCTACTTCCATGTACAGACCCGACACAGTCTTGCAATGTGAAATTCATAATTTGATACGTATGGTCATTAACTGAATCATTCAGCAGGTGGCAGCACCGCATGTGACGGTTTCCTTGTCCATCCGATATTCTGACACAATGCCCCAAACATGGGTGCTTTAGAAATTATGAAAGCTTTGTCATGATAAATCTGCAGTACCCAATGACAAGTTTTGTTATTATCCATACTCACATGTCTACTAACCCATCGCTTAATTCTGGTTTAACTGAAATTGCATGTAAACAAACAGCCTATTTCATGTGTGCCTACCTAAACAAGTGCAGACACGTCCCACTGTGACAACTTTTATACTAATATACAAAAAAGTAACAGCAATTTATGTTAACAAAAGAAATCTCAATATGGCCCAAAATAGGGAGGTTCACGTGTGTTCATGGTGTATCTACCACAATTCAAAATTTTGGAGGCTGAACGTGCCACAGTTTTTCTATTATTTGATGGTGTATATTACAACCCCAAACTGATTTTAATGTTCACAGATAAATATAATACTTCACATAGCTAACAAACAAGATCAGTTTTGTTCAATTTACAAAAATACACTCAACAAAAATATAAACGCAACACTTTTGGTTTTGCTCCCATTTTGTATGAGATGAAGTCAAAGATCTAAAACGTTTTCCACATACACAATATCATCATTTCCCTCAAATAGTTGTTCACAAACCAGTCTAAATCTGTGATAGTGAGCACTTCTCCTTTGCTGAGATAATCCATCCCACCTCACAGGTGTGCCATATCAAGATGCTGATTAGACACCATGATTAGTGCACAGGTGTGCCTTAGACTGCCCACAATAAAAGGCCACTCTGAAAGGTGCAGTTTTGTTTTATTGGGGGGGGATACCAGTCAGTATCTGGTGTGACCACCATTTGCCTCATGCAGTGCAACACATCTCCTTCGCATAGAGTTGATCAGGTTGTCAATTGTGGCCTGTGGAATGTTGGTCCACTCCTCTTCAATGGCTGTGCAAAGTTGCTGGATATTGGCAGGAACTGGTACACGCTGTCGTATACGCCGGTCCAGAGCATCCCAAACATGCTCAATGGGTGACATGTCCGGTGAGTAACCCCACCGCCACCATGGGCCACTCGATCCACAACATTGACATCAGAAAACTGCTCACCCACACAACGCCACACACGCTGTCTGCCATCTGCCCTGAACAGTGTGAACCGGGATTCATCCGTGAAGAGAACACCTCTCCAACGTGCCAAACGCCAGCAAATGTGAGCATTTGCCCACTCAAGTCGGTTACGACGATGAACTGGAGTCAGGTCGAGACCCCGATGAGGACGACGAGCATGCAGATGAGCTTCCCTGAGACGGTTTCTGACAGTTTGTGCAGAAATTCTTTGGTTATGCAAACCGATTGTTTCAGCAGCTGTCCGAGTGGCTGATCTCAGACGATCTTGGAGTTGAACATGCTGGATGTGGAGGTCCTGGGCTGGTGTGGTTACATGTGGTCTGCGGTTGTGAGGCTGGTTGGATGTACTGCCAAATTCTCTGAAACGCCTTTGGAGACAGCTTATGGTAGAGAAATGAACATTCAATACACGAGCAACAGCTCTGGTTGACATTCCTGCTGTCAGCATGCCAACTGCACGCTCCCTCAAATCTTGCGACATCTGTGGCATTGTGCTGTGTGATAGAACTGCACCTTTCAGAGTGACCCTTTATTGTGGGCAGTCTAAGGCACACCTGTGCACTAATCATGGTGTCTAATCAGCATCTTGATATGGCACACCTGTGAGGTGGGATGGATTATCTCAGCAAAGAAGTGCTCACTATGACAGATTTAGACTGGTTTGTGAACAACATTTGAGGGAAATGGTGATATTGTGTATGTGGAAAAAGTTTTAGATCTTTGAGTTCATCTCATACAAAATGGGAGCAAAACCAAAAGTGTTGCATTTATATTTTTGTTGAGTGTAAAACATAAGATTCTGTTGACATATACCAGGGGTGGCCAAGTTTGGTCCTCGAGAGCCACCTTCCTGACACTTAGTTGTCTCCCTGCTCCAACACACCTGAATCCAATGAAAGACTCGTTAGCAGACTTTTGATGAGCCTTTCATTGGATTCAGGTGTGTTGGAGCAGGGAGACAACTAAGTGTCAGGAAGGTGGCTCTCGAGGACCGAACTTGGCCACCAATGACATACACCATGAATGACCTTTAACTGTACTGTTGTCTATAAATCTGTTGAATTTAAAATCAACAAATAATGGTAATTCACCATAATTAAATGTTTTATTTTTATTGTCACACTTTTTTTAAGCATGCCATAAATGTAAAAACAACTTCAACATGCTCTCTTTAATACTAGGGCTAGGAGACCCTAGGAATAGTGGGAAGCTCCCCTTTTAATTCATTTTATTAGGAAACGGAGCGGGCCGCGGCTTTATCTAAATTCTGGGTCTTTTAGTGAAGCTTAGGGCTCGTGGCCAGCGATCACCTTAGTATTTCTTCTGTTTTTCTTGTTGTTTAATGCTGAACAAATTATACTTTATTTGTTGTCTTTCTGATGCCTGATTCTGTTTTTTCTCTCTGTTTTAGGTGCGGCTCCATCCAGAGGTGGGAGTGGTGTCTACTTCTGCAACCCTTCCGTCCTGTGCACCAGCAAAATTTCTTGTATATTTGTTTTGTAAATTGTGTCAGTAGTATGGTTCAAGCAGAGAGTCACCCCTTTGAGTCTGGTCTGCTTGAGGTTTCGTCCTCAAATCAGAGGGAATTTTTTCTTACCACTGTTGCCTAGGTGCTTGCTCTGGGGGTTGGTAAGGTTAGAACTTACTTGTGTGAAGCGCCTTGAGGCAACTTTGTTGTGATTTGGCACTATGTAAATAAAAATAAATTGAAAGTTGCCTTTTTATAGAGTTAGAGGACATTTTGCAGGTTCAGTAACTCAATGAATAATTGACTCTGTTAATCCTGTGTATGTCCTGCTAATCACATTGAATATTTCATGTGGACATTATGGTTCTCACCGTGATTGATATCTAATGTTGTTAGCTCACGTGAAAGTGGGCAATGCCTTGACAGACAGGTCTATGGGATATTATACAGGTGTAACAAAACTGCTTGTTTGATTAATCGAATGCATCAAAATTCACCAGATATTCATCAGCTTCTCCCGATTATATGCCCTTTTAAGATGTAGATGTACAAAAGAATAACATTTACTGGTTTTGAGTTATTGCTTACACAAGCTAGATGGGAAGGACCAACCCACATAATCATCTAAATTTTGTACTGCAATGTCACCAGTGCAGTAAACAGTAAAAGCACATCAGATTTTGCAGTCAAAATTAGCCTTGTGGTGAACAAATAACATTCACAAAATTAAAAGATCACATCATGTTTTGCTGGCTTAGAGAAATATTTGCAAGTCTGTCAAGTCTGTCATTATGCTCCTCTTCTCCTCAAGACTTCAAAGACTAATAAAAGCAGAATTGACCATAAGTGTATATATGGAAGACACAAACATGAAGCTATAAATCCTATAGTGGCAGCTGTTACAGTGCCGGAGTCTCTGTGTGTATTTGTGTAGTGCCTACACCGAGCGTTGCGGTAGAGCAGAAAGGGGTCCTGGAGTTGAAAGTCCAAGTCTTTGGTGATTGGCTCTGTCAGGTTCTCCATGCTGAGTCTGTTCTTAATCGTGAAGCCATGGCGGGGAGACGCTAGTCTGAAATACACAAAGACATAACACAGAAATTCCACATGTTGACAATGCTTAAACAAGCTGCTGACAACTGGAACAAAACATTAAAAGAATGACAAACATAGTTGATGATGAATTTTACAACAATACCTTATATTAGTGTCCACAGAAACAGTTGCCATAAAAGATGTCAAACTCTATGCATCAACAAAGAGTTGTAATAATTTAATAATACAAGAATGATGCAGTTAATCACATTTTTCTTCAGCAAAGATTTGATGCATTATGTTTTTTTTCTTTTTGCTTACTTACAGATTTGAGTCAGTCAGATTTAATTACAGTGGGGGAAATAAGTATTTGATCCACTGTCAATTTTGCAAGTTTTCCCACCTAAAAAGAATGGAGAGGTCTGTAAGTTTTATTGTAGGTACACTTCAACTGTGAGAGATAGAATCTAAAAACAAAATCAACATATGATTTTTAAATTAATCATTTGCATTTTATTACATGAAATAAGAATTTGATCCACTGGAAAAAAAAAGACCTTAAAATTTGGTACTGAAAGATTTGTCTGCCATTAGACGTTTCCTGTAGTTCTGACCAAGTTTTCGCACACTGCAGCATTTTGGTCCACTCCTCCATACAGATCTTCTCCAGATCTTTCAGGTTTAGAGTTTCAGCTCCCTCCAAAGATTTTCTATTGAGTTCAGGTCTGGAGACTGGCCAGGCCACTCCAGGACCTTGAAATGCTTCTTACAGAGCCCCTCCTTAGTTGCCCTGGCCCTCAATGCTCTTACTGAGGGAAGGAGGTTGTTTGCCAAAATCTCACAATACATGACCCCATCCATCCTCCCTTCAATACGGTGCAGTCGTCTTGTCCCCTTTGCAGAAAAGCACCCTCAAAGTATGATGTTTCCACCCCCATGCTTCATGGTTGGGATGGTTTTCTTGGGGTTGTTCTCATCCTCTAAACATGGTAAGTGGGGTTGATTCCAAAAAGCTCTATTCTGGTCTCATCTGACCACATGACCTTCTCCCATGCCTCCTCTGGATCATCCAGATGGTCACTGGTGAACTTCAAACAGGCCTGGACATGTGCTGGCTTGAGCAGGGGGGCCTTGCTGCCCTGCAGGATTTTAAACCATGACAGCATCATGTGTTACTAATGTAATCTTTGTGACTGTGGTCCCAGCTCTCTTCAGGTCATTAACCAGGTCCTCCTGTGTAGTTCTGAGCTTTCTCAGAATCATCCTTACCCCACAAAATGAGATCTTGCATGGAATCCCAGACTGAGGGAGATTGACAGTCATCTTGTGTTTCTTCCACTTTCTAATAAATAATCATAACAGTTGTTGTCTTCTACCAAGCTGCTTGCTTATTGTCCTGTAGTCCATCCCAGCCTTGTGCAGGTCTACAGTTTTGTCCCTGGTGTCCTTAGACAGCTCTTTGGTCTTGACTATGGTGGACAGGTTGGAGTGTGATTGATTGAGTGGGTGAACAGGTGTCTTTTATACAGGTAATAAGTTCAAACAGGTGCAATTAATACAGGTAAAGAGTGCAGAATAAGAGGGCTTCTTAAAGAAAAATTAACAGGTCTGTGAGAGCAAGAATATTATTTACTACAATAAAATGCAAATTAATTATTTAAAAATCATACAATGTGATTTTCTGGATTTTTTTTAGCTTCTGTCTCTCACTGTTGAAGTGTATCTACGATAAAAATTACAGACACTGAACAACAGTAGCATTTGTTTCATTTAAAAATTCCAGCACAATAATTAACAAAGCTGAAGTCACATATTTCGAGATCACACCACAGACCTAATCAAATAATTGACTTTTTTTTTTCTTATCACCTTCTGTCATTACCTTGTGTAGATAAAAAGTGTGCCTTCCACCTCAGTCTTCTCCTGAAAACATACAGAAATAAGCAAATTAAAATAAGAATAAAATAAGAAAGAAAAGCTTGATATAACTGTGCCTTTGTGAAGGTTTTGGCATAAGATGAGATACTTGTCTATTTGATTTGTCTTCACTGGGTGAAATTCATGCTCACGTCCTCACAATAATCACTGAAATTTCTGACAAATCTGTACACGGCTCATTATTCATGGCGTTATTATTCGGTGGGACCAGGGATTAAGTCCCTTCAGCTGCTCCCTTGTTTTCACTCAGGATCCAATGTGAATCTACACCAAAACCAAGTGCACTAACCACTTGGCCACCACACATATCCCAGTTTCTGTCTGGAAGTAGTTGGTCAAATTAAATATAAGGATTATTACCTCTGTCAACAAAGTTGGAAGAGGTTATGTTTTTGGAGCCCACAATTTGTCATATATCGTTATGATGTTTTTACTGAAGATTCATATTCTGATAGTCAAGAACTGATTCAGTTTTCAAGGTCATAGGTCAAAGGGCAAAGTCAGGAAAAATCCCTATCTTTAACATTGAACAAATTCTAAAAATTCATAACTCAGACAAAAAAGATCAAACTTCTTTCTTCTTTTTATGCAGGATGGTATCCTTTATCGACTGACAAAGTTTGATCTGGATCGGAACCAGATTACAGCTTTTGTGGCCATTTAAATGTAACATTGAAAAGCACATCTGGTGTGCATTTTGCATTATATCTCAATCAAAAGTGTCTCAATCACTCTTAAGAGGTTCAAACTGATCTGTATTGTGGATTTGATTTTAACATTGAAAAGTCGTTTTGATCTATATTTTGTATTATATTTTAGTTTATGAAAAGCCACTTCTAACAGGACTTTGACCTTAAAAATTTTTCCAAGGTAAAAATATGTGAAATTGGAAACTAGTGTTGGAGGAGGTTTGCGCTCTACGAGCACGGTGCTCTAGTTATTAACAAATATTTACAGTTTTAGCCATGTTTCTTCTTATTCCTTTAGATAAGTCACTGAATATGTCTTGGACTTCACATTAATCATTAAGAAATATAAACACGATGGTACTGTATTTTAAATCTGTGAGGAGTTGGCACTTGGCATTCTAAAAAAACTGAATGAGTGCCTGTCAAAGAGAGAAGTGAGGGAAGCCATCAAGACACCCATGACAATTCTGAAGGGATTAGAGGCTCTTCTGTAGTTGTAATTGGACAAACTGTGCATAGTGCAACATTTGCCTGGTGGGCCACCAGTCACAACGTCATGGTGGAATGGAACAAAGTTTTTAACTAACAAAAAAAAAAGCAATAACCGATCTTTGCCTCCAAGCAAACTGTAGTTGAAATTTCAAATCTTCTTTTTAGGAAAAGCTTTCTTTCTGTCCCTTGTCTGTAACACTCCATCATGAAGGTGTTTAACTGGTGATGCAACAGACATAACTGAGACTCTCACGCATGCAGAGACTCTCCAAACACAGTTACAGAATACTATGTTTCTTGGTAGGTTCCATCTCTGAGCCATGTTTCGTTGAATTCTGAGTTGGCTTGAATCACAGCCCGCCTGATCCTTAAAAAAAATTGGCTATTAAATTAATACTCAATGCAATGTTTTAGATTCAACACTCAGTACACTGTGCCGTAATGGAGTTAGGACTTTAGCACGTTGGGTTTTAGTGACCCTTCCAGGTCACTTTGACATCCAGGAGAACTCATGGACCAGTTTCTTTACCACCTGCACCATAAATCCAAAGCAGTGCTTGTTCTTTCAATAAATGTGTGTAATCTGTACTATTGTGCTTTTGTCGTTTCAGTCCAATATATATATAACATCTGAGTCTGCCTCAGTCAAATGAAAAAGACTCAAATTTCATCTGAGGATCAGTTTTTGTGAGATATGTTTGCACAATATGACTGCCTGTAGCTACAGTATGTTGGTAGAACAAGTTATTCACCAACCAGGTTCAGTACCTGACTGCTTCTTTTTATCAGAGTGTGACATGCTGAAAAACAATGTTACGTTATTACATTCATTTAAGATGATATAACTCAAATTATGTATTTTAAGTACATAAATGGAAAAAAGGCATTCAATTGCATCATTAGTTCTGCTAACTTATTTGTGTTCACATTGAAGGTAAACAGTGACTTAGAAAAGAGAAACGAGACCAAACCAAAAGAAATAACTGGAATTGGTTACACTCAGAAGAATTAAATTGATCTAACAACTTGTCATAAATACTACTTGTTAAGTTCATT
This sequence comes from Thalassophryne amazonica, assembly GCF_902500255.1. NCBI lineage: Eukaryota > Metazoa > Chordata > Actinopteri > Batrachoidiformes > Batrachoididae > Thalassophryne > Thalassophryne amazonica. The sequence continues at coordinate 28,472,100 of NC_047124.1, forward strand.
TGGATCAACCTAATTCATGTGAGTATTATCAATTGAAGAACTTTAAGTTGGTCCAACAGCTGTCTTTTTTCAGTGTTACTTTGTTAAAAGAAAACTGGCTTCACAAGTGATTATTTGTTTAAATAATAATAATACAATAACATGCTTTTGGAGGGCGATATGCATTTTCTGAGTCCCTCCGTTCACACCCAGTCGCCCCAAATGACAGATATTCGCCCTCGTCTAACTCGGGCGAATATCTGTCATTTGGGGCGACACACTTCTCGCCTTTTCATCTTTTCCTCTGCGGACATTTTTTTTTTCCCCTCTGCGGACAGTCCTTGGGCTGCGCACTTACAGCGGGCGGGTATAGCCAGGTAGCATTGACGTAAATCTACGATACCGGCCTAGCAACGCCCCGGTAAAGTGATAATAATCATATTTAATTTATCCACTTACTCTTGTCCTCTGAAAATGGAGTGACTGTGCATATGACTGTAATTCTTAAATGGATTATACAATAAAAAAAACAAACCAACCTTGAATTAAAGCTGACCATTTACATGACATGCACATTTCATTTCAACTCCACTGTGGTGGTGCATATGTAACAGTGGTCAACCTGTCTAAAACCAGTTTTAGCTAGTTTAATCCATCTAAAACTGGTGAATATTCCTATGAATATTCATATGACAAATATTTAGATGTCATATACTCTCTGTGTACATTTGATGTAATACATGTACATGTTGTCTGATAACTGTAGAGTAGTTTACAGGCTATTTATAATGTGGTAAAAATTTAGATAATATGACAAAAACATTAGGTCAGCGGCAAAGTATAGAGAATTTGGATTTTGGAGAGGGGTGAAATTGGCACAATATTAATAACATGCAAGTTGATACACTTGTATTAGAATGTTTTACTAACATTCTGATGGGTGCTGAGCCAAAAGGTGACTCTCTCGATCAACTGGTCAATCTTTGTTCTGACTCTCACCTATGGTCATTAGGGTTGGGTCATGACCAAAAGAACTAGAATGCAGGTACAAGCAGCTGAAATGGGCTTCCTCAGGAGGGTGACTGGTGTCTCCCTTAGACATAAGATGAGAAGCTCGGTCATCCGTAAGGAGCTCAGAATAGAGCCACTTCGCCTTCGCATTGAAATTAACCAGCTGAGGTGGTTTCGGCATCTGGTAAGGATGCCTCCTGGGCGCCTCCTTAGGGAGGAGTTCCAGGTATGTGCAGAAGGGAGGAGACCCCAGGGAAGTGACGAGATCACATCTTCACACTGGTCTGGGAACACCTCGGTATCCCCCCATCAGAGGTGGTTAATGTGGCCCGGGAAAGGGAAGTTTGGGGTCCCTTGCTGGAGGTGTTTCCACTGCAACCTGATCCCAGATAAGTGGTATAAGATGAGTGAGTGATGACTGTAGAAGCATCTCTGGAAACAAAGACTCCGATCAGACTGGGGTTGACAGTTTGGCTTGAGTTGGATTCAATCCGGACTGGTTTTTAGCTGGACAGCATTCAGATCTGCTTTTGAACTCCAGCTCATCGTACACATGCATCCAAACTCAAATAGTTTCAAGCAGAATTCAAGCAGTGTGTGTGTGTGTGTGTCTGGACTTACGCTGTGTTAACTCCTTTCTGTAATATCATGCAAGTGTTCAGGTTTACCTGTTTGAAGCCAGGAGAAGCTCTGCAATTAAATAATCCATCTCTCGCTGTTCATTTGTCCTCCTTGTCAAAGACAAAACACAGTCAGCCGCCACCTCCGGCTGTGACCACAACAGCCGCACGCCACGATGATACTTGCTCTCAAAAATTAAAAATTTTCAACTCTGATTGCTTACCGAGGTGACAAAGACAAACTGGACGCTGTTTTATATTTAACAAGGAGGAACAATAGACAACGAGGCATTGATTATTTTAGCTGCTTAACGTGAATAACTGTGATTATTACAGAAAGTTAACTTTTTAAGCTGCCAACAGATCCGGGGTTTCTGGTTTTAATAAAATGCTGCGCAAAAGACTACAATTCTGTATCTTTCAATTAAGTAAAATATTGTCCGTGTCATTATCATTGAAAAATTATGGTGCCTCCTGTTATCACCTGCAGTCTGTCACCGCAGATGACAGAAATTCTGCGGTAACAATTGCTGTGGCAGTTTCCATGATGCTGATATCTGAAAGAGAGCTTTACTGAGCATTTTAATCAATCAATCAATCAATTTTTTTTATATAGCGCCAAATCACAACAAACAGTTGCCCCAAGAGAAGACACTGTGGGTGCACGAATGTAGTGAATACGTTTGATGTCATGATGCCAGAGCTACTCAGATTCTAGCCACATTTCCGTTCAGACCTCCGTGAATCTTGCTCAAATCTCACTCAACTCACCTCTCAGAGGTGACAGAAAACAATCCATCTTAAATCTGATTTGCACCGTTCAGATTCAGGAAAAAAAAGCTATCTGGCTTGAGCTGGCCAACATCAGTCTGAACGGGGTCAAAGAGAAATATATTTTTGCCACTTCTTTTTAAGTAGGTGTGAAAAACGTATATGCAAGAATTTGGACAATCTGATAAACTTTTCCATAATTATATTTTGTCACACTGTGTTTTTGCCACATACATATGGGCCAAACTATGTTACCACATTTATCACAAAATTTTGTTATGATATATGTTTTTATGCAGTTATTTTACTTTTAGACAAATTTCAAAAATATGTTTTCCTACTTTAAAGATATTTTGTTTTTGCCAGCAAAAACTGTCTCAAACCCGTTTTCACCATGTAGCGAGATGAAGGCCTTGGGTCCTGATTAAAAAATTGTTCCCGCTAGCTTGGCTAATGGAGAATTCCCCTTTGGTTGACCTGGTAAAGGAATGGTCTTTACTGCGAGCCTTCCTGGTTCGATCCCACTGCCGTCCGGGCCACAAAGGTCCTACGGTCACAATCTGGTGTCACGAACAAGATGTGGGTAGTCACAGAACATGCTTAAATGCACCTGTGACTTCGAGACGAAGTCAAAAATGGTGGGGAGATATGTAGCGGGATTAAGGTCCCGGGTCCTGATTGAAAAAATGTTCCCGCTAGCTTGGCTAATGGAGAATTCCCCTTTGGTTGACCTGGTAAAGGAATGGTCTTTAGCGTGAGCCTTCCTGGTTCGATCCCACTGCCATCCCGGCCACAAAGGTCCTACAAGTCACAATCAGGTTGGATTTGAAAGGTTTTAATCATCATGATACTTCTAAAATGTCCCAACCTCATTCTGAATATGTACTTATTTAACTGACTGACTGCCGATTTTCTGGACAGTGTTCTTGATCTGGCTGGTTGCCATACAGATAATGAATTTTCTCCTCTTTTTTTTTTTCTAGGGTAACACCTGTCTGCTTCACAGGCAGTGACAGCCAGGTCAAACTAATTCCAAATACGAATGACATACTTTGAAATCAACTTGTAATCTGCTGATTTGCAAATAATAGAACATGAAGGAAAACCTTCAATCAACAGGGAAAGTCTGCACTTTACTTTGAACCCCAACATGGAGCGGTAGAAAGTTAAAACAATATGAATCTTGACATTGTCCAAATATTTTGAACTTAAATATGGAATTTTTTTAGTGGATGGTATGGTATTATAAAACAAAGGGGACAACACAGGATGACAGGTAACTAACTGTCTGACACGTCAGTGATAAAGCGCACCAGGAACTAAACTAACACAATGTAAGTTCAAACTCACCCACTCATGTGTCCTGTTGTTATAAGTATAGAGAGCGACTTGGCAAGCCACATCCACGATGTTATTGATGTATGGGTCCTGTCTCTGCAGAGCAGCTAAACTGATATCCAGTCCTTTGGCAGTCAGGCAACTGCTGTTAGCTCCAGCACTCATTGTTTCCTACGGAGGAGTTAGCTTAAGACGCTAACCATTCAGAAACACGCGATAAAAAGCCACCCCGATACAAGCGTAAAGAAGAAAAGAAAACCTCTCACTGCATGGTTGCCTTTCCAGAAAAGGAAACCGGGCAAAATAATTTTTCCCCCGAGTTATCAAGCTTTAAGTGTCATGAGTGAGTTTGTCATCCGCCATGTTTAGTCCGACAGACTGTAAACAAGAAGGCGTGAGCAGTCGCGCGGAGGTAACGGAACGTCATTCAGCCTTATCAATCAATCTGGAAAAATCGATGGACCAGCTCTTCGTGTGTGTTTCAAAAAAATTGATGTAAATATCGGAGTAACTACATAGTCTAGGCAAATGAAATTAAACAGACTTAATGCTGGGCTAAATAAGATTAATTCATCTAATTTTGAAAGAGAAATTCAAAGGTATGTGCATTTCCTGAATGATTTTGCAAGTTTTCAATGTGCGCATTGCCTGCAAGATGGCACATGTCAAGTCGGTCGACACACCAAACTGTCCAATCTTGCTCATATTATGGACTTCTTGGGGCTTCACAAAAATGTTTCCCGCACCCGTTTGACCATCTCTTCCAAATAACGGTGGTCGTCCAGCTCCTTTTGCCCTGCACAGACAGAACTTCCTCTATGAACTTTTGTAACATGTCGAAATCTGCATTGGAGTTGGTGCACTGTTAGCAAATTCTCTCAAAAATGCACACTGCGCAGTCTTGTTTGACTGTGTTTGAGCATACTCTAATACACAAAATGTCTTTTCGTTCCCAGTGAATGGCATTTCTATACCTGAACAGAAAAAAACATAAAATATCAAACATACGAGGTCTGTTAGAAAAGTATCGGACCTTTTTATTTTTTTCAAAAACCTGATGGATTTGAATCACGTGTGCTTGCATGAGCCAACCTTGAACCTTCGTGCGCATGCGTGAATTTTTTCACGCCTGTCGATTGCGTCATTTGCTTGTGAGCAGCCTTTGTGTGAGGATGGGTGTAGTCTCTCGTCGTTTTTTCTTTGCGAGGAAGTGGTGGAACGACTGGAGCAGCGCGACTGCATCAAATTTTGCCAGAAACCATTGTGGAAACCATTCGGATTATTCAGATGGCTTTCGGTGACGATGCTATGGGCATCACACAGATTAAGGAGCGGTACAACCGGTTTAAAGAAGTCCGCACAACGGTGGAGAGCGAGCCGCGCTCCGGGCGGCCATCAACATGCTGAAATGACCAGATCATTTCCAAAGTGAACAACGAGAGACTCCACCCATCCTCACACAAAGGCTGCTTACAAGCAAATGACGCAGTCGACAGGCGTGAAAAAATTCCCGCATGTGCACGAAGGTTCAAGGTTGGCTCATGCAAGCACATGTGATTCAAATCCATCAGGTTTTTTGAAAAAATAAAAAGGTCCGATACTTTTCCAACAGACCTTGTATAATTTTGAGTTGTTTCTGCACATGCTGTTAAAATTTGAGATCATTTGAACAAAAATTGGCCAAGTTATTAGATTGCAAATTGATATAAATTTTTCTGAAACAGTATATAAACACTTCCGCAGTGGCCCAGATGGGCAAATTGACTGACTGTAATGACTATATTTTTAAAATAATTAAACCGATGAAGTGTTTATTTCTATAATCTGAATATCTTATATAAACTAAATGTTTGGTCATCTAATTTATCATTTATATGGGTATATAGTAGAGGTGGGCGATACTAGGAATTTTGGTACTGAGCCGATACCAAGTAAATACAGGCCCAGTATCGCCGATATCGATACCGATACCGATACTTTTTCATATTTAAGCTTCATAGATCCAAAGGATCCAAAAGACCTAGGACAGAATTTCACCAAACACTGTACGTGACAACAAAATACTTTATTCTCACAATCAACATTTTTGTTAAAAAAATAAATCACTCACAACTTAAAACAAAATCTCCTGAGGTAGAGGACTGACAAACCACAATACAAGGGTGCGCTGCTCCGTGTTGTATGACACAGCGCAGCGCTGCTCTTACAGACAGAGAGTAGACTTTGATGAATCTGCATGCGGGAGAGAAAAAAAGCTTCAGTATCGATCTTTTTACACGAGGATCGTTCAATATCAATACCAGCACTGGTATCGATATTATCAATATTAGGATCAATCCGCCCACCTGTAGTATATATTAGATGTCTGTGACCCTTAATATGAATAAACAGGGTTTAGAAAATAAATTAAATATTTGAGATGTTTTTCTAAGAGAAAAAAGGAAACATTTAATTGTCATCTACACGCTCTAATGTTTTATGTGTTATCGGAGGAGGTGGTTGCGCGGAGACGAGGCGCGTTGGTGAAGGATGCTTCCTTTGATTCCAGCTTACGAAGGTGCCTTTGAGCAATACCTTTAATCCTCAAGTTACTCCTCATGTGTAGTTGAGCACTTTACGGCAGCATCATCATATGAGTGTGTGTGCGTACGTGTGCGTGCACATCTGCATATTATTATTATTATAATTATGGAGCTGGACTATATCAGAATTCCAGTCTTGTTTATAACTTCCAGAAATGTGCAAAGCCATCCCCAACTCCATTGTGCAAACCGGAAGTGGCTGCATGCACTTTCAGGAGTGGCACCTAATTTCGGATATTGTGCTCTGTTGTCCCCCCACTGAATGTCAAGGAATAGTATGTATTTTGTTGGAGTACAATTTTACATGATCTTCCATAACTGTGCATGGCCACTATCAGAATTACCCCCAGACATTGCACACTTCTGGAAGTGTGTAAATGTGTTTGTTTTGGTTGCTCCCATTTTTGCTGAAGGTTGCAGCAGCAGATGGTGTTTTGGCATAAGTTTTACGCCGAATGCTCTTCCTTTTATACATACAGGTGTGTGTGTGTGTGAAACCAGAGACCTTCTCACTGGTCGGCATGCCTACATAATAATAAGGAATAATGATAATAACAAAGTGATTTTCTTCCTTCTGATTCGAATGGCTGCACTTTAATTCTCAAGTAATCATCATAAGTAAATATTCCAATAATTGGAATATTTAATTCAATTCTATTTTAAAGTGATTTTTTTTCCGCTGGAAAATAAAAATGTTTTGTAGTGGCTGTATACATTTCTGAACTACTTTGTAGATTTATTTATTCAATTAAGAATAATCCTGATTGCCCCGCGGTTGAAGATGAGTGGGTGTGTGATAATCCTGATTGACATTTGTGACCCTTCCTGCTTCTGTCACCTTTCTCACATTTCCCTTCTGAGACACTAGGGGGCATTAAAGAGATGAGAAAAAGCAACAGACGACAGTGTTTCTGTAAGTGCCCTCAGAAGAGTTTTTGACTTACTTGCAAAAAAAGGGACACCCCTACAAACAGCTCAGGAGCCTTTATTTCTCTCTCTTTCTTCCCTTGAAAATCTGTCCATCTCCTCCTCCTCTTGTGCTTAAAGTGCATGGGGTGTTTTTATTGCTGCAGCCACTCTTCTGTCTGTTTGATGTTGGGTGATAAAGCCATCCATCCGTCCATTTTTTTTATACCCGCTTACTCCAAGGGGTCACAGGAGTCACCTAAGCTGCATGTCTTTGGGTGTCGGAGAAAGCCGGACCATCCAGAGGTAACCCACGCAAACACGGGGAGAACACGCAAATTCCACACAGAAAGGCCCCAGGTGGGAATCGAACCCAAGACTTTCTTGCTGTGAGACAATAATACTAACCACTAATCCACCGTGCTGCTGGGTGATAAAGCAAAGAAAAAAATCATTACCTTCTTTGAGAAGAAATGTCTAATGTGTTGTTCACAGTCATGCACAGAAAAACACAACGGTTGGAAAAAGCAGTGATTTCAAAAGTGTGGGCCGCGGTCCTGTGGTGGGCCATAAAGAACTGTAGGTGGGCCATGGCCCCCTGGTGAACAGGAAGGTACTGCAGGTGAGCCACGAGAAGTCATTAAAAAGGACTTTTGAGAAGTCTATGATTTTCAAACTTTATAATAAAGTGAATAATGATCTTAAAATAATAATAACTAGCGTGTTGCCCGTGAGCCATGGCCTCTAGATTGGATAGTGTGTATAAAATAGGTAGCTGACATTTTTCAAGGGTGGCAATAAATTATGGAAAGTTTCTATAATGAGTTGGAATGGCATGTAAGTCCAGAATGTTTTTAGAACCTTAGACCTCAACAGTTTTTAGAAGAACTTATCATATTCACACTATTATTATTTTATTTTACTATTACTGCTATTTTGTCATTTGATTTTAAAATGGACCACAACAGAAATAAGTGTTTTCACTTTCTTATGTAATCCATATACGAGGTCTATTAGAAAAGTATCCGACCTTATTATTTTTTTTCAAAAACCATATGGATTTGAATCACGTGTGATTACATCAGACATGCTTGAACCCTCGTGGGCATGCGAGAGTTTTTTCATGCCTGTCGGTTACGTCATTCGCCTGTGGGCAGTCTTTGAGTGAGGAGTCGCCCACCCTCTCGTTGTTTTTTCATTGTTTAGGAATGGCTCAGAGACTGCTGCTTTGTGTGATCAAAATTTTTTCAAAACTGTAAGGCACAACTGAGTGGACACCATTCAATAAATTCAGCTGGTTTTCGGTAAAAATTTTAACGGCTGATGAGAGATTTTGGTCTGGTAGTGTCACTTTAAGGATGGTCCACGGCGCCTGACGGCGATCTGCGCTTCGAGGCGGCAGCGTCTCGCCGTTTCAAGTTGAAAACTTCCACATTTCAGGCTCTGTTGACCCAGTAAGTCGTCAGAGAACAGAGAACTTTCAGAAGAAGTCGGCATGAGGAGTTTATTCGGACATTCCATTGTTAACGGACATTTTGTAATGAAAGAACGTACGGGCAGAGTCGCATGTCGGGCCGGACCCGACCGCGGGGGGTCGCGACAGGAAAAACACCTCCGTTGGAAACCTTAACGGGCAAGTTGGAACATGCCCAAGCTGTTAAACAATTTCTCAGTTACTCACTTGTTGAAAGCCCTCAAAAGCCGTCTGAATTTTACAAATTGTTTTCAACACGGAGGTGTTTTTCCTGTCGCGGCGCACACAGATTTACCGAGTTGTCACGGAAACGACTCGGCGAATTTGCTCGCACGTCTTTCATTAAAAAAATGTCCTTAAACAGTGGAATGTCCGCATAAATTCCTCATGCCGGCCTCTTCTGAATCTTCTCTGTTCTCTCACGACGTCCTGGGTGAATTAAGTCTTAAATTAGGATGTTTTCAGCTCGAAACAGGCCGACAACGGCGCCTGGAAGCGCTGCAGGACGTCCCGCTCCGTGGGAAGTCCTTACAGCGACAGAAACACCCCATAATCTCTCATCAGCCGTTAAACTTTTCACCGAAAACCAGTTTAATTTCTTGAATAGTGTCCACTCGGATATTCCTCACAGGTCCAGAAAAATTTTTGATAAAGCAACGCGTGCCGTCTGGAGCAGCGTGTGAAACAAAGGAATTCAGCCGAGAGGGCGGGACCACATCTCACTCAAGGCCTGCCCACAGGGAAATGACGTCACCGACACGCATGAAAAAACTCACGCATGCGCACGAGGGTTCAAGCATGATTGGTGTAATCACACGTCATTCAAATCCATATAGTTAAAAAAAAAAATAAAAGGGTCGGTTTATTGTCTAATAGACCTCGTATGTTTAACGTATTTACAATTATATTATGTACTTACACTGAACTTACTGAACTGAAATAAAATTCCATACGCACACACACACAGATGCACGCTTTTAATAAAAAGATGATTTACCGCCCCCTGTTGGAACGGCATGTTAGTCCAGAATGTAATTAGCAATGTTAGCTAATATCCGTAGTTTCTCCAAAAATACTAGTCCAATCAAGTTCCATTTTTCCAATATTCATCCTTGGCCCAAAATATATCAGCATACCAAATGGCAAATGTCAGCTCTCCACAGTTTGTCCATGATCGAAATAATACACATGCACGCACACTCAGGTTTTTATCTTTTCAGCATTCTGCCGTAAGCAGGTGCTTCTAATTTGGCACATGCACAAACAGAGATGGTTGCAGAAGACATCAAACACAATATGCTTTTCAGTCATGGTAACAGCAACATGACCCTTAACTAAACTGACTAAACCAATTGAACTACAAAGACACAGTAAATCAATAACACTAACAATGCTGCTAAACTAACATGAACCATAATAACATGTAAAACCCCCAAACCCTGAACTCCCATGGTGCATTGCAGCACAACATCCATTGTTTACTGTTTAGCAAAAACTGCTGATTACCCCAAAAATATTTGTCCTACCAACTTTCAGTTTTGCAGCATTCATCCTTGACTCAAAATAAATAAGCATACGAAACGGCAAAATGTCAGCTCTCTCCGGTTTGTCTGTGATCAAAGCCATACACATGCACATACGTGCACATATGTTTGTGGCTCTGTTGGTGTCTGTGTCGGCATCGCCAATGGCACTCTTGGCATAGTAGCTTTCTGTGTGCATAAGACACCACTTCATTTGATGGAAAACTGCAGCAGATGCACAGAGAAAGCTGGCGCTCTGACAGAGTGACCATTGGGTTCTTGGTCACCCCCCTGACTAAGGCCTTCTCCCCAATCGCTCAGTTTAGAAGGGCAGCCAGCTCTAGGTGGATCCAAACTTCTTCCATTTACGGATGATGGAGGCCACTGTACTCACTGGGACTTTTAAAGTAGCAGAAATGTTTCTGTTCTCTTCCCCAGATTTGTGTCTCAAGATAATCCTATGTCGGAGGTCTACAGACAATTCCTTTGACTTCATTCTATGCTTTGTGTTCTGACATGCACTGTCAACTGTGGGACCTTATATGTAGACAGGTGTGTACATTTCCAAATCATGTCCAATCAACTGAATGTACCCCAGGTGGACTCCAATTAAGCTGTAGAAACATCTCAAGTATGGAAACAGGATGCACCTGAACTCAATTTTGAGCTTCGTGGCAAAGACTCTGAATACCGATGTACATGTGAGTTCTTAGTTTTTCTTATTTTTAAGAAATTTGCAAAAATCTCTAACTTTTTCACATTGTCATTATGGGGTACTGTGTGTAGAGTTTTGAGGAAAAAAATGAATTTCATTCCTTTTTTTTCGAATAACGCTGTAACATAAAAAAAATGTGAAAAGTGAAGTGCTGTGAATACTTTCTAGATGCTCTGTATCTTTATTACGAGGTCTCATTGGAGGATCCTTGGGTACCGCTTGAATAACTGTATCAATCAAGTGGTAGATGATGTGTAGTATTTGCATTATGAGGACACTTCAGCTACGACATTTAGGTCTTGTGGCATGCATGCAGGTACCTCAGTTTTGAGGACCCCAACATTTGGAGAAGTCCAAGGAAAGGCCCACGTTGCACCCGGATATGGTAGAAAGATCATTACTACTAACTCAAGGAGGTGATGGTTGAGATGCTACAGAGGTTTGATTCCCTGTCAGACCACAAAAAAAACAACTAAGGTACCTTTAGCAAGTTCCTTAATCTCCACTTTGTGCACCTCTCAACTGTATGTGTGTGAATATGAGGCATCATTGCAAAGCTCTTTGACCATCGTCACCACATGGGAAGGAGTGATTTTGTTTTGAGAGATGGAGATGTACCAGTTGTCTGCCACCCAGAACCAAAGGTGATTCTGTAGTGTGGCGGCACAAGCGCCCACTTAACCTGGCGAGAGTTCACAGCAAGATGTTTTAGGTCCGAATTTAGGTTGTAGTCTGTTTGTTTCTACATGCATAATCAAAATTGTCCTCCAGTTATATCAATGTCGCTGTATGTTGCTGATTTCGATGGAATATGTATCCTTTCCTGTTCGGAAAGTTGACGCTCAAGGACAGGAAAGTAAGCGATACTGAATGAGTCTGAGAGGACATTCAGGACTGCGAGTTCTTGAAATTCATCTCACTTATTCCCATATCACACCATATCAGCTTTCTTAACCATCAGCAAGGTCTCATATTTACTTGTCCTTCTCTGTTTCTTAAGAAAAATGGACCAATGTATACCAGAAATTGCGCACTGCGGCTTGCATTGTGTTCCATGTGCACATGGTTGCTTGTTGTAGAACAATGAAAAACTTGATAATGTCACAGAGGTAGACGGTCAAATTGGTTTAATCAGTTTATGATCCCATGTTAAACATTGTATTAGCTTCACTACAACCCAGGCCTCTTCTCTCCTGAATGGTGCCCCTATCACTTCTTTACGGTAGTGATGGGTTGGTTTCAAGGTTGTCACACCGTATAAAAAGCCATATTTTGTAAAAAATAAATAAATAAATCCAGCTGTATGCAGTTTACATTTACATGTGGTATAGGTTTCGTGATAAACATCCATAAAGTCAAACATCCAGGAGCTAGATCTGACATTCCAGAGGCCGTGACTTTGAGTCCAATGTGAGACAGACACAATGCAGGTTACACATATAGAATATTTCGGCCTGAAATGTCTTATTTTAGATTTTATGGCACAGAAATCAATGGGTCGTACTCAAGCCCCAACCTCCAGTCACCAATAATGAAGTCACCTGGAAGAGGAAAACGTTGCAGTTCCTGGAATGGCCACTTGAGGCTGGATCCAAAAACAACCAGAATCTTATAGAAGCCCATGTTAAAATGTCAACCATCAGAGGAGAATAAATAACTTTATAGCCTGGTACAAAAAAAAAAAAGATTTGGTCTGTATAGCTATAGTTTCCCCTTCCATGACACTTCTACAGCCTATGATTTTTTTTTTCTTTTTACAACTGTTTCGTTTAAGATGCCATAACGTTATGCATCATTAGGGGCGTGGCCACTTTGAGTGACAGGTAGTGTGCGTTTAGAGTGCTCTGGTTGCAGACACCGCTATCTGTGGCTCCTAGCTGTTGCCAAGGATAGTGTCTGTCCTTTCTATTTTATTACAAATATCAGCAATAATTTGGCTTGCTATGTGGTTAAATTTAATTTCACCTGTCGGCTATTTATCTATCAGTTATTGTTACTTTGAATTGTAAATATCTGTATGTGTATTTTGTCTTAATTGTTTTTCTGTCATGATTAATTTACTTTGGTATGTTGTGTTGTCTTAGTCTGTTTTTATGTTACTGGGACTACGGATGGAAATTAGCATCTTGCTATAATCTGCCATATTTACATGTAACTATGTCCATATATATATATATATATATATATATATATATATATATATATATATATATATATATATATATATATATATATATATATATATATAGACATAGTTACATGTAAATATGGCGGATTATAATCCGCTATATTTATATATATATATGTATATATATATGTCCTAGTGGATCATTTAAGAAGTCTGCTACAGTATTTCTGTTCAGTGAAATTTTAGTGTTATTTAATTTTGGGTGTTAGCTAGAAATGTTTACATTTTTAGCAGCTATCGGTAGCTTGATGATGTTACGTCCAGTTGCTTCATCTCAGGGAGCTTTGGCGGCTGCTCTCCACTCACACACTAATGTATTGCATGTTGATCCACTGATGCAACAGTAAACCTCCCACCAAATTTCATCAACTCAAAGTTGATGAAACCCAAGATACATCCATAATTAATTAAGAGAATAAGTACAACCCCTCTACACACTATTGGTTGTCAATATGGGGTCTTGGTTCAGAGTTCCTGCTTTCTCTGTGAGACATGTTGACACAGCTGTTGCTCTCTGCAAAACACTCAACACTGAAGAGAAAAAAGTAAAAAAAGTTACTGGTTGCTCGTACAGGCTAGCGGATTTGCGAACCCTCACTTTGGTGAAATGGATTATTATACATGTTGCTTATCACAAGAAAAAGCAAGGGAGCATGAATCCCTATCACCAAAGAGGCAAAAATGTGAAGAATCATGATCGCCAACAGAATAATGAAATGGACAACCTCACCACTAGATGACACTACATCTTGCATACTGTAGGTTTAAAGATACATGGCCTCTATAAGCAGTAATATCTGATTTTAAGGCCCCGTTGAACAATATTACTTGGGTAAAATGTGTGTACAGTATTTTTAGCACTCTACGTCGCGGTGCTGAGTAAAGTTTGCTGTGATTGGTGGGGAGCGCATGTTGTCTGACGCATTGTTGATTTGCAACATGGAACAGCAGAGATTCCCAGTCAAACTCATGCAACGGAGTCACGACCTGCAAATATAGAACAGTCATAAATAGATCTGATACTGCGTGTGTGTATATGTGTATGTGTGTGTGTGTGTGTGTTTGTTCCCATGACCTGCCCTGCACACAGCACCCTTCCATGATTCTGTCCCTCTGTGCTTCCAGTCATTGTAATCACACAGACGCTGATTTGTCATGAGACACGTAGACGGGCGTTATCCCACTCCGTCCGTCTGTCTCACTGTCCGCACAGAGCGTATCACACTCTGTCCCTTCTTCAGTCCTGTCTCCACAATCACCCGACCCTTCTCTGTACTGGTCTCAGCCCTGTAGACCAGCCAATCACTTTGCCTTTCTTTTCCTTTTATCAAGCCACAGCACAATTCAACCTAACCTGGAACAGTGTAGAATTTTGACCCATGTGGGTTAAAATACAGCAACAATATGACGTGAGACACTTTTTGTTACAATGTCGTCTTTGTGTCATTTCAAGAATGAAACATCTGTTTCATTCTTTTCCGTTGTCACTCAACCATACAGAACAGACGACCTTTAACAGCCTCTTAACTAGAGGTGGGCGGATCGATCCTAATATCGATAATATCGATACCAACGCTGGTACTGATATTGAACGATCCTCGTGTAAAAAGATCAATACTTAAGCTTTTTTTCTCTCCTGCACGCAGGTTCATCAAAGTCTACTCTCTGTCTGTAAGAGCAGCGCTGTGCTGTGTCACAACATGGAGCAGCGCACCCTTGTATTGTGGTTTGTCAGCCCTCTACCTCAGGAGATTTTGTTTTAAGTTGTGTTGAGTGATATTTTTTCAACAAAAATGTTGATTGTGATAATAAAGTATTTTGTTGTCACGTACAATGTTTGGCAAAATTCTGTCCTAGGTCTTTTGGATCCTTTGGATCTACGAAGCTTAAATATGAAAAAGTATCGGTATCGATATCGGCAATACTGGGCCTGTATTTACTTGGTATCGGATCAATACCAAAATTCCCGGTATCGCCTACCTTTAACTCTGACTAGCTCTCACACTCCTCTCAGTGTGTGTCACTCTATAATCAGTTCCCTGGAAAACACATGAACTAGGAACCACAGTTCTATTGTTACAACATACGTAATCAACCACTTTGAAATGAGGTCTAAACCACAGATTTTTACATCCGCCAAGGACATAATAAAATCATCTGCATTTATTTATTTGTCTGTCTGTCTGTCTGTCTGTTAGCAGGATTACGTCAAAAACTACAGCACGGATTTTGACGTAATTTTCACCACAGATACATATTAGGCCATGGAAGAACCCATTAAATTTTGGCTGTGATCTGGATCTGAATCTGGATACTGGGTCAAGATTTCACTTTGTACAGGCTTTCAAGGATTACATCAGAACTGCTTCACAGATTCTTGCCAAATTTGCACCACAGATAAATATTAGGATATTAGGCCATGGAAGAACCCATTAAATTTTGGCTGTGATCTGGATCGGGATCCAGATTCTGGATCAAGTTTCACTTTATAAAGGCTTTGAAGGATTACGTCAAAACTACTTCACAGATTCTCACCAAATTTGCACCACAGATAGATATTAGGCCATGGAAGATTCCATTAAACTGTGGAGGTGATCCAGATCTGAATTCAGATTCTGGAACAAGATTTCACTTTATATAGGCTTTCAAGATTACGCCAAAACTACTTCACGGATTCTCACCAAATTTGCACCACAGATAGATATTAAGGCATGGAAGACTCCATTAAATTTTGGAGGTGATCCAGATACAGATTGGTGGCCGTCAGAAATCTCTGATTGCTCTTCTTTTGCTACCCATTTGTGTATTCAGCATAACCTGTAGTTTAGCAATAATTATTGGTTGAAATAAAAGGATCAATAAATGAAATAGTTTTGACTGTGTTGAATGCTTTGTCTCCAAAGTAAAGGTCAAACAAGGTCAACATCTATTGGATTCTATGACATGTGACATATGTTACCCTGTAACATGATACCTAAGCATGACAGATGGTGCAAACTATTCCTTTTTAGAACCCTATTAACCCAAACAATAATTTGCATAATTTTTTACTGAAATTGGAGCAACTTTAATATTTGACCCCTGTACAAACTGAAATCGACCTTTGTCACCATTTTTGCTGTTTTGACCCCATAACTCCAGAACATTCCATCATAGATAGTCCAAACTATACCTTTTTGGAATTGTTATGATCAGACAAGTAATGTGATATAGTTTTCAACATGACTGGAGCATTTTTATAGAGATGACCTCTGTGTAATTCTTCATTGACCCCTACCTGGCTACAGCTACCACCCTGGGATGGCTATCATACATTTTTGTGTAGGCCATGATACACTGAGGCGGGATTCTCATTGTCGTTTTTTTCCCCTTAAGTGGTACCGAAAACCTGCTTGGCCCATGGACTAACTGTCCCTAGGTTCTTGTGGGCTAGAAGGACAGAACAACACAAATATTTTGAGATCACTGCTTGAAACCTTTCAGAACGGTTTGGACACACCAGCATTTATCCTTCTTTGGTCTGGATCACAAACTATGTGTTATCTGCCTGCTTTCTGTTGCTATCTAGTGTGAATTGACATTTGTGATGTGTCACAAGGTCATAGATCAAATCTGCAATTGTCTTGCAACAATGGGCTCAGTATGTATAAATTCTAAAAATACGGCTTGTAGAGCAACTGTATATAATGTTGAGGAGAAGACAATCCAATCTGTCAGATGCCAACAAGAGATTAATTATGTCATTGTCTCTCTTTCTATACCACGTCAACAGAGACAAACGTGGACAAAAGGTTTGTTCTATTAGAAGATGGTGGGTGGTACTTCTGCACTATGCCACTGAACAAAATGAGTACAGGCTGGGTTGAGTCATCAGATTCTACTTCTGATTATAGCCCACAGTGAAGCAGACATGAGGAATGAACATTCTGTAGTTCATGTTTGAGTTGGTCAGTACTGTAATAACGTGCAATACACCCTATTCAACCTCGGCTCTTTAGTTCACTTTCTTGATGTCATTTTTTTAAGCATTTTGTGTGTTTGGCTCATTGCTGAGCATGTGCAAAGATACAAACTGTGCTTTTTAAAATAAGTGCCACCGCAAAACTCAGCGGGTATATGTGTCTTCCTGTTCTGTCTTATATATCAACGGGCCCTTGGACAGATTGGGTGAAAATTGCTTAATTTGCGAAATAATACATTATTTGTGCAAGTGGCGCTACCCAAAGCCTGCAGGGTCACGTAGATGCAATGTCTAAAAAACGTTTAGTTTATAGCTGTTGGCATTTGCCTAAAATACCCTTAATTTCATTGTTGCGCAACCTGAGAAGTTTGAACATTCCAAGTTTGATATTTTAGGTTCTGACATCCATTGGTGGCACTTATCACCAGAATACATTCACTACATCTGAATACTTAGCATATTTTCCAGAGAAACTGGCACAAAATACAGTGTACTAGTATGCTATATATTAGGAAAAAAGCAGTATGTTACCATCTGTAGAGTGTGCGAATACTCAGTAGACATTTGGGAGTATTCGAGAGGTACCCAGATGATCTACTACCTCTATGGTGTGCAAACGGACCACAATATGTTGTTCCATGAGGCATCTGGAGTCTGGTAACTGAAGAAGAACAACTTCCCAGGAAAATGCGAGAGGATAATGGGCATTATTGAAAAGTCTGCAGTTGCAAAATACGGCATCTGTAAACATCCAGGTGAAATGACAGGTAAGGTCTGAACTGTATTCAATTCAATTTAAATTTATTTATTTGTTTATTTTTGGTATAGCGCCAAATCACAACAATGCTTCCTCAAGGTGCTTCACACGAGTAAGGTCTAACCTTGCCAACCCCTAGAGCAAGCACACAGGCGACAGTGGTAAGCAAAGACTCCCTCTGGTGATACTGAGGAAGAAGCCTCAAGCAGACCAGACTTTGAGGGGTGACCCACTGCTTAGGTCATTCTAACAGTTACAGTTACAGGTTTTTACAGATTGTGCAAGAATTTCTTAATAAACAGAAACAGAAAAAAACAGAAGAGCAACAAAAACAGAGTCCTTACTTGAAACTAAAATAGAGTCCATCTTAGGATCTCTAATCCAGTCGTCCATGTCCAGCACCAGTAGTCTTCAGAGACACAACCTCCAGTCATTGGTGCAACAGACAGGGCATCCCGAGATCAGTCCAACGCCCCGGAGTGCAGGGCCGGCCTTCATCGTTGGTGTTGTCAGTGCCTTGGACAGAGAGAAAAAGAGCAGAATCAGTCGGACGGAAATAACTGCACCTGAGGCATTAGCAATCCCGAAGTGATCCTCCAACCTATTGAGTAGTATGCGATGATTCACTGTGTCGAATGCAGCATGAAGATCTAACAGTGATAGAACCGTGGTGGTGTCCGAATCCATTGCAAGTCTGAATCCATTGCAATGGATGCAATCCAACTACTCACTCGCTTACTTCCAGTTCATACTACAGTGATGCTGGGTAGTATGTACTAACCAGTGTTAGGCAGTACTAAGCATTCAGATGCAGGGGAAGTCTCCCCATGGATGGGACACCGGTCCATCACAGGTTACTTCCCCAGCAAAGGCTGGCACCCATTTACAGCTGGGTGTATTGGGATGATACAGATGAAGTGGTTTATCCAAAGACACAGACAGGCAGAGTGTAAAGTACCTTGCACAGGGTCGGCCAACTGTCATGGAAAATTTGTATTAAAGCATATGGAAAAAAATGCACCAAAGATTGTACATGTTCATACATATTTCTGAGTGAAAATCGTTCATGTGCTACATATTTTCTGTCTGGAGTCAATGATAACATTGCTGACTACAAGATAGCAGATCATCTATGCAAAAAAGTCATCTCTTACTGAATATTTTTATTATTCTAACCCTAACCTAATCCATACCCCAACTTTAAAGGTGTACGGCCACTGAGTTTTTTTTTTTTTTACATTTAAGATATAAAAAGAATTTTCTTTGGCACCACTATAATTTTATTCCTTAACCTTTAAATAGGGGATTCATAATATGTCATTGCAAATATGATAAAAAAATTTGCATGGAAACAAGTAACAATTAATTCCCCTGAGGGGAAAAATTTCAAACAAACAGATGACCACGAACTTCTTTTGGTAGTAACCATAGCAACGTAGTAGATCATGTGGGGGCTTGCAACATGTTTCAAACATAAACCTATATATAATGCTTGGATTGCAGTAAACTTTGTCAGTTTAGTGAAATTTGACAGGCTGTACAGCTTCATCCAAAATGCAAACATGCATTTCTGAACATTATATGCAAAACATGCACTGCTCATGTGCACGCCAAGTCATAGGAATATACATCCAGTACTTTACTTTTCATTTTATATCATACAAAATGCATCAAGAGACTATGCTGACAGGGTGCACTGTATGCACATTAAAGTCACTTAGATTAGACTAGATAGCACTTTATTGATCCCTTGGGAAGAATCCCTCGGGGAAAATTGAGGTTCCAGCAGCATTGTATAGCAGGACACAGGGAAAGAAGCACACAGAGTATCAAAAGTGAAAGTAAAAAAAAAAACACTTTGCATATATAAATGCACAAATATAAATACCAGACATACTGCTCGCTACTGTTTTACTGGCTACTACTGTTCCTCTCCTTCCCGTCCTCTGTCTTCCTGTTACTCCTTCTCCCCCTGAGCATATACACTTCCAATGTATATGCATGTCAGCTGTATTTTAGTTGTTAAAAATGCATTAATGATAATAATATTACAAGAAGAAGAAGAGTTATTATTATTATTGTTATTATGATTAGTCAGTCAAGCTCTGTGCGTTTTTGCTAGTGCTTTTATTTTGACAGTTTTTGTTGGTTTTTATTTCTGTGGCTTTCTTACTGGTCACGTGCACTCCCATTTCCTGTTCACAGCAACCAATGTTTCCTCACTGTGTTACTATCTATTTAGTCTTCCAATCCCCATCATTCCAGTGCAAGTACATCATTTTCCTCGCAAGTCTTCTTGTGCCGTTTTTCTGTGTTTTGCTTTCCTGTTGCAGACGAAGCCTCCCATCGTGTTTTGTTCAGAGATTTCACATGAATTTGTACGTCCTCCTGGTATGACTGTTGCCTGTTTTTTGACCTCCTGCCTGTAGTTTTGGTCCACCTCTGTGTTTATTCCCTCACGGACATTGTTGCCTTGCAGACTGCTTTTGGAGTGCTTACTGAGCTTGCTTGTCTTTTGATCACGATTAAAGCCTTTTCAATAAACGCGACAAAGATGTATTTAAAATATGTCTTCAAAGTGGGCCTTTACACACCTGGGTGGGGTGTGAAGAGCTTTTCACCACTCGCTCTGCTGGCTATAGGCCTGTACAGTGAAAACCAGTGGTGGGCACAGCTAACTGAAAAGTTAGCTTCAATAACCATTAAACCGCTAAGTGAAAAGTTAACTTTTATCATGCTAAACTGATAAACTGCTAAAAAAAATTCAGCGGACGTTACCGCTAACCGCTAACTTTTAATATTGACTCGGACAGTGTCGGCTACTGATAAGCCCATTTCAAGTTTAAGCGCCGCAGGGACTGCTGGGTAAATTCAACGGCAATCACAAACACAAAACAAACACATGAAAAAAAATAAATAAATAAATAAAACCCCAAACATGGTCATTATCTTTATAAAAAGCAGTAAATCGCAGTATTAGAAGCCACAGTTTATCTCTATATTATATATTTATAAATTGTTAACGGAACTACGGCTCACCCGTATTGCGTACACAAACACAAATTAAATGCATGAAAAATAAATAAATAAAAATACTGACATTTGAGCTGCTTACATATCCTTTTTGTCCACAGTGTAACTTGTCTTCTTGACAGCGCTTGTGTGCTTTGACCTGTGAACCGGAAGTGTTAGCTAGCTCTCTGCGTTCATAAGGGTTTACAAACATTTTTGACTGTTAAATTTACTCACTTTACCTGCAAAAAAAAAAGTTAGTGGACTGAGAGTTAGCGGAACTAAATTTAGCAGAAGCTAACTGGTCTGCTTATGGTTTTCAAAGTTAGCTCTAAAGCTAATCTTCGAACAAAAATGTTAGCTTCACTAATTAGTGGTTAGGGGATTAGCGGAACTGTTCCCACCACTGAAGAATACACAGTCAAGACAATGAAAACAAAACAAAACAGAACAAAAGCCTGTGTATTCATGTGTATAGTGCTTCCTGATCAGACAGAAAAACACGGAATGCACCACTGAACAAAAAGGGTGTGTTTGAAGTGAACCAGAGCATAAATATGCTTTTAAAATGTGCGCTGTGGTGCTGCTGATGACCTACCACCAAGAACTTATAGAAGAATCACTGCAGCTCACTTGGCACCACAATGCGAGACACATACCGAATTTGATCAATCTAAGAAAAAAAAAATACCTTAATCGAGTCTGATTCTATTCACTCTGATTTGATCGAAGCATATTCACTGAGATGCTTTAACTTTGAAACTTTAAGTGATAAAATTGCTGTGTTGCTGTGACACTAGCACTGCTTTGGGTGCTGAAATAGGCATTTTTACCCTGTGCATTGGCAAAGTGGTGAGCAGGGTATATTGCTTTCACTGGCATGTGTTTGTGGACAAGATAACTCAAAAACGACCTGATGGATTTCCTTCAAACTTGGTGGGAATATTATTTGGATGGATATCTAAAGGTGATTCGAATTTGGTGCAGTTTGGGTAAAGGTCATAGGTCAAGGTCAAAGAGAAACTTTTTTTGTATATCTCAACAACCAAGAAGCCTAGATGGATAAACATAAGCATACACTGATCAGCAAAATATTGGTGATTGATTGTGACTGAAGTCTTCATAAAGTCAAAAACACCATCACAGACAAATATATTTGCTTGTACATTTATATCATGGTGTGCGTGCATCAGCCCTCTGATGCCTTTCATTGTTTTTTAGATCAACGGATTTTGCGTTTACATTTTGAACCCAGAGCTCACGAGCACACTGTCTCCACCTCATGAGGTTTGAATCTGTATTTATCCAAAGATCTGAAAATTCCCTGTGGTTTCTCTCTGCTTTAGAAAGACATGAAAAGATCAGAGTTTGAGTCACAAAGCCAAGATCTTTACTGTCTGTGTAAACACAGGCTGGGCCAAAGAAAAGAACGGGGGGCAGAGAACTGGTCCAGATGTGCAACAGTCAGAAACAGGAATAATAATCGAATAAATGTCCTGGTGTCCACAACAAATCTCTGCTCTGGAGGTCCAGAGTCTGGTTAATGGCTTATTATCTCCCTTCTATCTCACCAAACATCATCATCCCTCAACATCACCTTCATCGTCATCATCTGGATACCAGCCTCTGTGCACTCCTCCTCCTCCCTCCCTCCCGCACACACACAGACACACACACACACACACACACACACACACACACACACACACACACACACACACACACACACACCACACACACACACACACACACACACACACACACACACACACACACACATCTGGAAACAGTCAGAGCGTCTACATGCACGAGGAGGAGGGGGGCTACCTCTCTCTCTCTCTCTCTCTCTCTCTCTCTCTCTCTCTCTCTCTCTCTCTCTCGGTATCACTGCAGAGCTGAGCTGCAGCAGAGGCAGAGAGGAGAAGAGTGAGCTCCAAGTCCCGATCAGTGAGACACAGAAAGACAGACAGACAGGCGCACAGACTGACAGACAGACCGGCGGACCATAGACTGGATCAGGACAGAGAACCCGGTCTCCGGATGAGACAGGACGGCCTTGCTTCTCTCTTTTTGGGGGAGAATAACCGACAACCTTTTGGGAGATTGAACCCCGCGCTGCCCACCATGGAATACCTACACTCTTCTCATTTTCTAATTTTTCTCCAAAACCTCCTCCTCCTCCTCCCCGTCCTCTCCTCCCCCTCCACCTCCTCTTCTCCATCCTCTCTCATTTTGACACGCTGCTGAAGATGCGCACGAATGCGCGCTTTTGCGCACTTCCATTGCGACCGACACTGACGGCGCCCCGTGCGTTCTAACCTTGTGATATTTCTTTTTACAGTAATTTTGAAGAAGAGAGGAGAGAGAGAGAGAGGAGAGAGAGAGAGAGAGAGAGAGAGAGAGAGAGAGAGAGAGAGAGAGAGAGAGAGAGAGAGAGAGAGGGGGTGAATCCAATCAAACGTGGTTCTGGTCTCATGTTTGTCTCCTAGGGCCCGGATGTGCCGAGGGATGCACCGGTGCGTTTTCCCAACCGGTTCCGCCGAAAGCTCCCTCTTTTTTCTCGCCTTCACCTCCATCATGGGGATTAGGTAATATTCACTCCATCCGAAGAAACCCTCCCCACAAACAAAACACCGGAATATCCAAAACTGTCAGTGTCAGACAGTATTTTATTTTTTTAATTTTTATTTCTTTATTTTTAGGGGGGTTTCCCCCCCTTCATCTTGGTTACCTTCCCTCCTCCTCTCCAGCTGTTTCCCCTCTCTTCCATTCACCTACAGGGATAACCTCGGACTACATTTATGGTAAATGAAAGCAAAAACATGTACATCCCGGAGGACACCCTTGAGAATCATCAAGGTACGTGCTGCGCCTTTTCTTTCTTTCTTTCTTTCTTTTTTAAATGGGCTGTAACTGGAGAAACATCTTGTAGCTGTGCATGAGAGCAAGAGGGAGGGAGGTATCTGGAAATGGGGGGAGCAGCAGGGGAAGGAAAAGCTCTCTTCGTTTGCAACAGATGGACAGATGCAGCTGTCTTTCCTCCACTTTCTTCGCGTCCCTCTGCGCGCAGATTGTTTAATTCCCTTCATGCGCTATTGAGCTTTGTGCAGCATCTTGCGCGCAAAGCTGCGTGCAGGTACATGGATGAGGCCCTTCTTTCTTTCTCTCTTTGTTTTTTCCTTGATTCTCTCCACACGTGTGCATCCCGACAGGCCTGTCAATCAGCAAGCGGTGGCACATAATGGGTGGGTCAGTTTTCGCCAATAGAGCAAGTGCGTAAAAGCGCGTTTGTGCGCATTGTTTTGGAGATTTAATTCAAAGCCCACCAAAAAAAAAAAAAAAAAAAAAAAAAAAAAAAAAATCCACCGATGCGCACTCGATCACTATCGATCTGGAATCAGTAGTCACATTTTCTCACGTTCTGATCCAAGTTTTCTGTGCGGGGTTCGGAATGACACAGAGGTGACAGGTGGCAGAGGGGGACGCAACCGATTTACTGATGTGCTGAGCGAGAACACTGCGCTTTTTTTATGGGATGGGGTTGAAGTTGATCGTGTTGACTTTTTTTTTTAAAGCAATTCAGGGAAAGAGTGCAGCCGAATCGGGCCTGTGGTCTGTGTGTTGGTGAGGAAAGGGTCTGTTTGCATTGCGCAGTATTGCGCGTCGCTCCTTCCACCCACGTTGCAGAGAGCAAAGCGACACGCTGGTTTGCCAACCCGGACCTTGTTATTGTATAACTGCAATCTTCATAACCACCTTTACGATCCTCCTCAACCTCATCCTCAGTAGCATCATCATCATCATCATCATCATCATCAGCGGCATCGTCGTCGCCTTCGTCCACCACTTTCATCACAACCTCATACCTTGGCGCCTTGGTGACAGGTTCCATAGCAACAGGGGATGGGGAGAGGGGGTGGCGGTGTGTGCGTGCACATGCATGTGTATGCGTCTGTGTCGCTCCAGCAGTTCGTTTTAAGCAACAACTGATCATTTTGGTGATGTCACCTTCATCAACTTCTGCAGTGATTTTAATTTACCGCGTAAAACAAATGAGTTATGGTGTGCGATGATGTAATCCTCTTTAATTAAAGAAAATTAAAGGGGGCCTCTTTGTTCAAGTTGTCCAAGCAAGATCACTGATCATCATCTTTGTAAATCCTGCAGGACACCACTGAGGAGATCATTTCTGTGTATAAAGTGGAAAAGTGGAACTGTAGCAGTTCTAAGAACCCATTTGCAAACACGTGTTACTAAAAAGCTGGATGCAACCTCTTATATTTAAACTTATGACTGCCGCTGATATCCTCTGCCCTCTGGATGCCCAGTGGCAGAATTCAAATGCCACACCAGAAAGTGTTTCAATTTATAGGCCACTGCAAATGGAATGGATTTGGCATGTTTTCTTAATGGGATGCATAAGAAGACAAACTGCAGTGGATTTATTCTTGGAGAACGTAGACCTCCACCAAGACCGATGGTCTGCTCTTCTATGATACATTCGCAGTGCAACATATTATCTCATGACACGTTTCGTATGATGTGACACGAAAAGTTAATCTTGATATTTTGTGCATATTCCCACAAATAACTTTCACATTTTGCATTATGATACATACGTTCACATTTTGTAAAAGATGACAACGCATTATTTTTTCGAGCTTGGAGTGGAGCTGCTGCTCCTCCACATCAAAAGGAGTCAGTTGAGGTGGCTCGGGCATCTTTTCCGGATGCCCCCTGGACGCCTCGTTGGAGAGGTGTTCTGGGCACGTCCCATTGGGAGGAGGCCCCTTGGAAGACCCAGGACATGCTGGAGGGACTACATCTCTTGGCTGGCTTGGGAATGCCTTGGGGTTCCCCCGGAGATGCTGGGGGAGGTGTGTAAGGATTGGGAGGTCTGGGCGGCTTTGCTTGAGCTGCTGCCCCCGCGACCCAACTCCGGATAAAGCGGAAGAAAATGGATGGATGGATGGATGGATGGATGATCCGCCATCTTGTCGGTGACATCATAACCACCTTCCATCTGAGAAATACATGAATTATGTACAATAGATAGATAGATAGATTTTATTGTCATTACAACAAATGCAACAAATTTACAAGTGCAACAAAATTATCTTCACATCCAGTCACCTCAGACAAAAATACAGCAATTAATCCACTATTATTACTAGTTGAATGTAATAATTGCAAACATCAGAATTAAAACAACCATACATATACATTTGATTGTTTATGTATGCTAAACTTTAAGACAGTCCGTCATCCAAATTGAGGCAGTGTGAGTGTGGCGTGGCCGCAGCAGTATCCCGCACAGCCGCGAGCTCGGGGGAGTGTGTCATGTGTGCAGATGAGATGAGTTCGTATCAGTCAAATGAGCTTGTAACAGTTTCTGTCGGTGTGTGCATAATGTCTGGAGTTGCCTTGACAACATCAAACTGTAGGGGAGGGCAGAAGATAAGAGGGGCAGCCGAATGGTTCACCAAGGCTGTATAGATTCTTCTGGAGGAAAACATAAAGATAGATCTTTATTAATCCCTTGGAGACTCCCTCGGAGAAATTGATGTTCTAGCAACATTGTATAGGAGCACAGAGGGTAAGAAGCACACAGAGTATCAAAAGTGCAAATAAAAAACAATTTGAAAATATAAATATAAACGCACAAATATAAATACCACAAATACTGCTCGCTACTGTTTTACTGGCTACTACTGTTCCTCTCCTTCCCTTCCTCTGTCTTCCCGTTACTCCTCCCCCTGAGTGAGGAGATGTACAGTCTGATGTATAAATGTTTCTCAAAATTATGGAGCAATATGCATGACCTTTTTGTGCATTATGTTTTCATACATTTTATGCCCATTTTTTGTGAGAATAGTCCAAATAATGATACAAATTAAGATCACACATCCGAAGAAAACAGATTTTGTTACACTGGATCCAAATTGGTTTTCAGAATCACAAAACTCAACTACATATTCATATTTTTCCCTAAAGATGAATGCGATATATCATGAGGAATTAATTTTAATTAAAAAAAATAAAAATATATAAATGTGTTTGCTGTCTTGCAATATTAAAGAAAGAAAAAGGCCTTCCTGGATCAGCTCCAAAATTTTATTTCTTCTTTCTTGCTCAGTGTTTCAAACCGCCAACACGTTTTTGGAAAATCAGCATCAACATTTTGTTGTTATTACGTAATGCATGGCAAGAGGGCTCAAAGTGTGACCCCTAATTGTCTTTAATGTTTGAATCTTCCTTCCTTATTAATTCACATCTGGTTTTATGATCAGTTGCTTGGGTTTTGTTGCAATAATATCAGTCTTGAATCTGTCTGGGTGTTGGGTTCAGCACCATGGACAGTTCAGTTTTGGGTGGTTTTTGTTGACCTCGACCTGACAGTTATTGATGACTTACAAAGACACACATGCTGTCAGTGCACCCACTGGGATACTGCTTGAATATAATCATAGTTTTAAAAAAAAGTGGTACAATTTATGCATTTACACACTGTCAATAAAAAGCTAATAAGTAAATAAATAAAATATATAGCAACATAGACGATATACAGCGTGCAACCTTTGGCACATTTAATATGGCTAAAATATTTTAAAATATAATGGAATGCTAGAATACTCTCGGCTATATGGCATTGTCTTTATAATTTGCAGTTGTTTAATTGGTATCCCAGTGTAAAGTATATATATATATATATATATATATATATATATATATATATATATATATATATAGTAATTTACATGAATTATTATTAATAATTATAGGCTATTGTCTTACGTAAAACATGTACATGTTCAATAAAGCACCTCTAATAATCAATCAATCAATTAATCAATCATAAACAATGTTTACGTTTTAACGGTGTCTGCAGGAGGGCATGCGTGTGCGCATACCTGAGCTTATGACAAGAGTGGAAGTTAGCTTTGAATTAGCGGACATTAGCGTGCACACTGACGTCTGCAAAATGCCTTTCAGTTTTAGAAGTGTATATTTCTCGCTAGCTTTTACATAATATATGACAAAGAGGTTATATTTACACACAAACGAAACAGAATTTGTAGCTAGCTAGACCAGCCTGTGACATCACCACTCTAAAACCTGCGAAATGTTTTGTAAATCAATCCAGAGGTGTTATCAGGTTCCAAAATCAGCGTTTTCAGTTTTAGAAGTGTTTATTTCTCACTAGCTTTTATATAATATATGACAAAGAGGTTATATTTACACACAAACGAAATAGAATTTGTAGCTAACTAGACCAGCCTGTGATGTCACCATGTGAACACCTGTGAAATGCCTTGTAAGTAAGTAAGTAAGTAAACTTTATTTATATAGCGCTTTTCGCAGACAGGGGTCACAAAGCGCTTTACAAGGTAAAACAATAAAAATATACAGTAAAAATACACACTCAGTACTAAAAGATTATTGGCCATGAAAAGCCTGTTTAAAAAGTAGAGTCTTTAGTTGCTTTTTGAACATCTCAACAGAGTCCAGGGATCGCAGGGACAGAGGGAGTTCGTTCCAGAGACGAGGCGCTATGGCGTTAAAATCAAATTGTAAATCAAATTGTAAATCACTCCAGAGGTGTTATCAGGTTACAGAAACAGCATTTTCAGTTTTAGAAGTGTATAATTCTTGCTAGCTTTTACATAATATATGGCAAAGAGGTTATATTTACACACAAATGAAATGGAGTTTGTAGCTAGCTACCAGCCTGTGATGTCACCACGCTAACACCTGCGAAATGTCTTGTAAATCACTCCAGAGGTGTTACCAGGTTCCAAAATCAGCGTTTTCAGTTTTAGAAGTGTTTATTTCTCGCTAGCTTTTGCATAATATATGGCAAAGAAGTTATATTTACACACAAATGAAATGGAGTTTGCAGCTAGCTAGACCAGCCACTGACATCACATTGCCCCTCAACTCTGATTGGCTGTAAGCCCTGCCACTCAAAAAAAAAAAAAAAAAAAAAGTAAAAGGAACAGAATTAAGCAGAATGTGACATTTTAAGTTCTTAAAATATCTCTTAAAATAGGTCAAGGATAACCATCTTTGACCTTTTCCAAGGTCTGTGTTCTAAGAATGTTCCCTGTGAATTTGAAGCCTCTGGCGGGTAATAGGACTGGACTTACACAGACAGACGGACAGAACACATGGGCGGATGCAAAGTCTTCGCAATACCTGATGGCCATATTTGATGACCTTGAGTAAATCCAAATGACATATAATGTTTTAGGCAGCGCCCTGTAATTTTTCTGAAAATGTGGTAATTTTGGTAATGAAAGCAAACTATGCCATTTATTTCACATGAAAATGAGGGTTATAGCTAGATAATTTTAATAATTTCTTTGACAAAAATGTGGTGAACAATCTCATGATTTTTGTTGGAATAGTGTCAAATATAATTTTCTGTTGAGCCACTGATCGATAGAAAAAACCCCAACATTTCAGTTTAACAATCAAAATTCTTGTGTGCTTAAAGCTTTTGCTCAGTACTGCATCATAAAATGAGGCATATGTATCAATTCTATTTCACCATTAAATGGTACAACAGGTTGGGCTACAAATATGAAGACGTGGGTTCAATTCCCGGTCACATTACCCTTCTATTTGCTTGGATGAGACAGTTTGCCCACATTGTCACAGTCCACACAGCTTTAAGTGTGTATTCGGTGGAAAAAATAGACGATGTAATATTTATTTTTAGCATATAATAATCAGTTCTTAAAGTCCAGAATCAATATAATCCAAATTCAATTAATTATTCAGAAAAGGGCGCAGTGTAATTGTTGAAGACCTAATCTGAGTATTACGAGGCAGCCAAAGAGTGCTAAAAATGTAGGATATGGGTGAGTCTTTATATTGATTTGAAATAGCTCAGATGTGCTGATTGGGAGATTGGCTGAGTGAGAAAAATGTGACGTGCACTGTTTTTGTAAATCTTACTAATAACAATTGCAGACTCTGTCTCTGTTTCTGCTCCTCGTTCCGTCGGTACCATCCCCTAGGGATATAGGCTTCAAACTTTCCCTCAATACCCGTCAAGTCCCACAGGGTGGCCAGAGGGATTCTCAAGTTTCTGTTTGCAGCAATTAAATGTTATACTGCAAAGAATTGTTTGGTTGTGTACTACCAGGAGCTACCAGGATACAGGCTGGTTACAGCAGAAACCTAAATCTCCATGCTATAAGCCAAGGTGAATCCCTATAATGAGGCTGTCCAGTCACACTGAAGTGAATTATCTGAATTTAATTGATATGACAGGAACATGTGCAAAACAAAAGCAAAAGCAAACAAAAAACACAATATATTGTAATATTACATTGCAACACTTGTAGAATTACATTTGATAACAGTTGTGATATGTATTGACAGGGCCGGCCCATGGCACGGGCAGTATACGCAAATGCTAGGGGCAACAATGACCCCAGGGGGCTCGTCAAAAAAGTGAGGGTTTTTTATGTATTACGACTACTACTTTGATTCATTCACTGGAAGATTTAATTGTAAATATTAGAAAATAACCTTCAAAGTAGTTAGCTCCTTATAAAGAAACAAGAACACGATGAAAGCACAGATTAAGCATTCACTTATCACAGCCCTCCACAACATTAGACGACAACAACAAGGCCTTAAAGACTTTCTGTTCAAAACCGATTTTAATAACCAAGAAAGAAGTGAAAGCGTGTCTGTTAAATATAATTTACGCTCATGTTGCTTCATCACATTAACATCACAATGACATCTATACAACTTTAACAATGTCACCACAAAAACAGCATAAAACATTCTCAAATAGCAAGACTAATAAAAAAAAAAAAAATTATCATTGCAGTTATCCCAGAATCTTTTTCATGGATACGATGTGAAGTCCTCCTTGACTTTTTTCTGGTGGCATGAAGCAGATTGTTTCCTTCCTCAAATTTTATTAAATTTGCTGCTCAACTTTAATTTTCAAAACTGTGCAGCCAATGAGTGCAGTGGCACATTTACTTCACAGCGGTGCAAATAATTCTGGGAGAATGTAGTGAAAAATAATTGTTTACAGTATATAGTCTGTTATTGGATAATGTTTTGTGCTGGTTATTGTGGTGAGCTTGTCAAAGTTCAGTAGATAAGTGTTTATGATGTCAAACTGAAGAAAGAACATTCAGCACCATGAGCGTAAATTACATCTCACAAACTGACTTTCACTTCTTGCTGCCACCTAGTGATCTGGAGGAATGGAGTATTTGAATGTTTCATCTATGGTTTTCAAGGGAATTTTTTTTTCTTTTTTGTTTTGGGAGAATTATGTACTTATAATTTTCTTTTGTTTGTTTATAATATAAACAAAGTATTGAAGACACAATCTGTCCCATTTCTGTGCAAGTGCATGAACACAGGAACTCATTCATTCATACCCACTTACTCCAATCAAGCGTCACGGGGGGCTGGAGCATATCCCAGCAGTCAAAGGGTGCGAGGCGGGGTACACCCTGAACAGGACGCCAGTCTGTAATTGGGCTGAACACAGTAACTGGTGGTTACTTAGTTGTAATATAGGGACACAAATAAAACTTTTTCCTAGGGTACTACATTTGTCTACGTATTGAATCGGCACTCAAGTATTGTGATGCATATCGGAGTAGGAAGCAAGAGTATCGTGCCAACCCTATTGGGTACCAGTGTTCTGACAATTTGTGCTGCTTTGTTGAAATTTGCTGCCACGACACCAATCGATAGCAGAGTCCTGTCCTGGCATCCGTCCGTCTGCAGGAGACGATGGTGTAGGACTAATCAATAGCAGAGTCCATCCTATCTGTCCTATCAAAAAATGCTGACGGTAATTATGGGCAGCATTTCCAGTGTATTATAGATCAGAAGACACAACGAGAAGACATTTTAAGACTTTCCATGCAGTTCTGTAATGTTAATTCAACAAGGTTGCACGGAGTATTGGGCATAGAAACAGATTTCCGAAATATGGCACAAGGAAGCACATCTCGCTAGGGAGCATATAGCCACAGAACACCGACCTTGGCTGGGGAAGTAATCTAGATTACTTCCTACAGGGGACTCTCATCCACTCCACGCCACAGAATTTGGGAACAGGCCAATGGGCACCAATGAACCTCAAAGCCAATATAAGATTTATATTTATTCTCTACCATTAAATGGAATAATGGATTGAAATCTTTGTGCCTGTTTTTCATCTGTCTATAAAGCAAGAAGCGTCTGTGTGAATGCGAGTATGTGACTTGCGTATCTCTGTATTTGTCAGATCGGCCTCAGCTTTCGGATATGGCTTGTGCATAGTACGATGATGTGCAGCCTTTATTATGAAAATTTTGGGAATTAATTTTCAAAACTTAGATTTTGATTAACACTGTAACAATCATACTTCCAAGATGGCGTGGCTCGCTGATGTTACTGGTAGCAAAGTTAAACAACATCAGATAGTTCATATTGATTGCACCATTTCACAATTAAGCATTTAATTCCAGCGTCCCAGCAAATACTTTTACTGTGAAAGGCATGTTGTCAGTGTTCCTTGTGACTGAGTTTAACTTGACAACACTGCTAAAAGACAGCTAAAATCCATTTTTTGTTAACACCAACAAATTATTTCAGTAAGTACATAAGGTGGATTAAATATATTCGCTATGAGTTCAAGTTCAGAAGGTTGGGAGTACTGAGATTTAAATATTCTAAATGTTCTGTTTAATTTTGTCTGAGTCTCTTCCAATAACCTGTTCAATAGGAATCCTTTTTTCATATAATTGATAATAAAACTGATTTTTGAAAACAATATGAAATACTATATTCAAATAATAATATAATGTAACATATCAATCAAAACATGGCATAAAAGTGCTTATTAACTCCACATGTGGATCAAATATCTTTAATTTGTGTCAAGTGGCTTTTTGAATGTTTGTATTGGATCAAAATTGATATTATTCTACCTCAAATGGTAGAATATTAGTTGTCGGTTCACATGTGACTCATATATTGATCCACACATTTCACAACATACCTAAATGTCCCTGACTCACATTGTCAATAACTACTGTATACTGGTTATTCCTTCCTATATCTCTATGTGTGTACATGTGTCTGACCATGTTGGATGAATGTCAGTCTTTTCTTAAATTTACTGTATTTGCATCTCTTTATTTCTCAGTGTCAACCCATGTCTTAACAAACGTACACTTTGTCTGTTAAAACTATGTAAGAGTAAGTACACCTCTTTGTACATCCCACACTGAAACACAGCCTCTTACGACCGTCCGTGAAAAATCTACTTGAACTCACAATCTTCTATAGGAATTTAAACTTCCTACAGGCACTGCACTAGTAAAGCAAATGCAAGCTCTCTTTTGGGTAACTTTACACATCGCCTACAGAGATATTTGTGGTTGACAACAGCTGAGAGATATTTGATAAACTGAGCAGAAATGGAACTTGTATTACATCCTGTACAAAACATTGTTCCTGATCCATAACACCAACGTACAATTAGTTTCCGCTCTTACATGAACTCTGTAATTCAAACAGAATTGACGTTGCAGATGACTGCGCGGGAAGCTCACTGAAGCGGTTGCATGCAAATAAAAAGTTGTAATTGTGTACTTAAGACACGCAAACACAAAAGCACACTCAGTTGAACAAATACACATCTTGTAAGTTGAGCAGGGAAATGTTTTTTGAGCGACAGTTTTCAGTGGTGCCATCAGCAAGTTTCTTGTAGGCATCACGCCAGAGGCGTGATACCTCCTTTAGGGACCTTAATTGGTTTCCAGTGGTTACCCCAGGTTGCTGGCCATCTGCCAAATCACCTCACCCTGACTTAAGATGATGGATGTACACAATGATTCCAGTGAAGGCATCTTTTACTGCAACATCCAAAAATTCTCATTGTATCATTGCTTCAAGCACTTATAAAGAATTCGCTTCACTAGTTGGATGTCACCCATTCTGGTCGAGCAAATTTAGCATTTTATTTTTAAGAGAGTGACTTTTATGTGCAATTTCTTAGGTGGAAACAGAGCAAGTGGTGTTTTGCTGGGGAAAAAAACTATTTATTTAAATTGTTGCAAGTGGAATTCACAGGAGTAGGCAAACAACTCAGCAAGCTCAGCCATCCATCAGTATACCTGACATAGATGGAAGCTCAGGCAATTAAACAACAATCTACTGTTAGTCAATGCAGGTGGTGCTCAATGTCAGCTTTGAGTTAACTCCTAGCATGGTGGTTCAGCATTTAGACATCTTTTTAAAAGAAGCTGAGTGAAGAATCAGAGTTTCTGGGTTTGCAACTGTCGTGAATCAAGACTAAGATCAAGGCTTTCAATGATGTCTAGAGTCAACCATCAGAAGTGTACCTATGCAGTGAAAGTGTTATCTTGGGAGTGGAATTCATGTCTCTAGGTCCTTGGACTTTGACATCGAGAGAGGCCTGGGAAGAGCTTGTGGACAGAGGCATTTGTCAATGCCAATATGTTTTCAGGAGAACAAAGGTCCAAGCCTTTAGGGTCCTAATGCTTCCTGTCTTACTGTATGATTGCAAGACTTAGACACTAACCAGTGTCTCAAGGTGATGACTAGAAGTCTTTGGTATTACATCTCTTCTGGGATACTGGGATACATCTGGAATGTTTTTTGTCAAAGAAGTTGTAGGATGGTATTGTTGCATTGTAACACAGCATTAACTTTGACATTTTGGCAGGGGAACTTGGAAAACCGGTTGACCAATCAGGTTGTACTTTTCGTGTTAGGTATGAGGCAGATTTACATCAAAGTAAATTAAGTTTGGGATCAGAAGATCAAACATCAAGGTGACTGTCAACTTTTTAAAACCAATAATTGATTGAGTGGGGGATCATCGCCTGTACATTAATGACTAATAAAAAGTTTATGATGTATAACTCCAGCCACTCCACTGATTTAAGGGTAAAAGGTCCAAACTCAAGGGAAATATTGTTCTTAACCTAAAATTTGCTTGTGAGTGCAGTAGCATCTGCTGTTTTTGATCATCATGAAACTTGGTATGTTGCATTGCCTGACTTTAAGAACACTGTTGATTTTGCGCTGTGAATCTGAAAAACCAACATCAGTGGAAGTGTTTTTATCATGTAAGTTGCTTTATAAGTAACCAATATTTACCTTTGGCTGACAGGTGCACACTGTAATTGCTTTTATAGCATTGCAGACCATCTTAAATGCTGGCTTTTGAAGGGAAAATTCTTCTTTATCATCTCTAGATGCATTAAAAAAAAAACTATCACATTTTGCTATATCTTATAATACAACCACCCCCAAAAGCAACCTTGCCCACCTGTCTTGTGTGCCGAAGTCAAACGTGCAAGTTTAATCAATGGAATATCCCTCATTATAGTAGCGTTCTACTCATGCATGTAGGATTATTTCCATTTCAGACCAAGATATGATGAGCTTGAAATGAAGAGGTTTGTGTAAATTGGAAGATACAACACCCCACAATACAGTTAAAATGATTAAAGTTCAAGGTTTGATCAAATATGACATTGAAATTCCTGATAATTGAATGTGCTAAAAATAAAAGAGAGTTGATTGTGACAAAACTGGCTGTGGAACATTTAAGAGCTTCTGGTTTGTCTCTATAATTGTAAAAAATATAATCTGCTATAAAATACTTGATAACACTGAGACAGTCTTGAAGATATAACCGAGATATAATCAAGCTATAACTGAATATCATCTGCATA
Source organism: Thalassophryne amazonica (assembly GCF_902500255.1). Classification (NCBI taxonomy): domain Eukaryota; kingdom Metazoa; phylum Chordata; class Actinopteri; order Batrachoidiformes; family Batrachoididae; genus Thalassophryne; species Thalassophryne amazonica. The sequence goes on from NC_047124.1 coordinate 28,507,681, forward strand.
CAGTAGCAGTGTAAAGCGATACCTTCAGGTCAGGGCTTCAAACCATAACTTATTTATTTATTTTGGAGTCAGTGTGCTGTGAGCAGAATCTGTATTTTAAAGTTTACAGTTGTGGATTATACCTATTAAATGATCATTCTCAAACCAGTTAATAACATTCCATGTAAGGCTGTGTAACATAAAAATATGTATCATTTGGACATTAGAAAAATCTCTAATGATATAGGCTATATATGATGCCATAGTATGTGGCTAATGCTGTAGGTAACAAGCTAGGCTATGCTGCACATGCACTAAGCCTAACTGGTGCTAGCTAATTATTTACAAAAAAATTCTTTATGTTAGCCTGTCTATCAAATATTGATGAAGTTGATGTCTACAACCAACATTTGTAAGATACGTACCACAATATTTACCTCCATTGGATGGAAACTGAAAGCTCACACAGCATTTTACTTTAGTTGCCTATCGCTAGTAAATATTTCTTTGCCCTTCAAAGATGTGCATGCCATAGATGAAGACAGGAAGTGAACTCAGCACCATGTTGTTGCAATAATTAAATATCTAAATTTGTAATAAAATAACAAAAATGTAATGTTATTAACCAGTTGCCATTATTTCAAACACACCTTTCTGTTCCAGAATATTAAATAATATAAAGTTTGTAGTTTTGTTTTTGATCTGAGCCATATATAAATAGTTTCTGGTTTTGTCTTTGTTCCTTGAATCAGTTCAAAGCCTTACTTCACATATATTTTATAAGTATCCAAGAGGAAGTACATATAGCACAAACAAAATGGGTTCTAGAATAGAACCTTGGGGCACACCAGCAAACAGAAATGTAGAAGAGGACGCACACGGAAAAACTCTTACTTCCTGACACTTATTTTCACGAAGCGCGGGTCAGAGAATCTTTTTTTTCACTGACTATTAGTTGACACAGCTTAGAATGTTTTCGCCTTTCATAATTCAGTGCAGAAGCACAGAAGCCGAAGTAAAAAGACACGTTTGTCACTTGCATGTTTCAATTAATTTGCCCAGAATGGGTTTCCATGATCTGTTACATTTTCTCAACACCACATTTACTCAAATGCAATAAAAATCCGTCCTGAACCAGTTTTACGAAGTTATTAATTTTGTAGTGGAATCACTTTTTATTGCAACAGTATGCAACGTTGCTTCTGTGGCTTTTCTTGCCAGCTGTATTCTACAAGAAGGACGCACTGTCTGACAGAAGACATCATCTCCGACATTTCTGCCAAACCTGGTTTTTGGTTAGTTTGAATGTCAGAAGTGATAATAGAGGTTTTAATGTAGCACTGCTCCGAGGGTTCAACAATCCCGTCCTCGCTGTGAATGCTTTAGGCTTCAAAAGCAGGGTGGAATCCACAGTGGCTACACCATGTGCGTTTAAAATGTACGTTAAGCACAACAAGGCTCTAGCAGCTGTAGTTGAGGATGTAATGACCAATTAAAGGCCCTTCAGACTTAAAGACGTTTATATTAGGCTTTAACTTAAGGACTCAACGAGAGACATTGTTAACATTTGAGAGGCAAAACCATACATGGTGGGAAAGAAAGAAAGAAGGAGGGTCAGATGGACCAGATTGGTGAAGAAACAGAGAACAGAGTAGGTTAGAGGTGACAAAAATAGAGTGAGTGAGGCAACAGTGGGAGGGATAGAGGAGAACTGAGGGAGCACAGGAGGAGGACAGGAGGGAGGATTATCCATGACTCCGTCTATCTTAAGCCTCTGGTTGCACATTGAAAATCTATCCAGAGGCCGTCCGTTGGTCTCACCGCTATCAGACCCCAGTTTTTGTTTCTGGTGAGACAACATGCCATGAGTGTGAAAGTGTGAAAGAGAGAGTGTGTGTAGTTGGAACTGGCGACCTGCCCTCATGCATTGTACCTGCTTGGATGCCTATACATGGGATGTATGGATGGGTATTGATAAAATTTTATCAATATCGATACCATTATCGATTCCACTTATCGACCCGATTCCTTATCAATTCCCTTATCGATCCCGCTTGTGAATTTTCTGTGTACTAAAAGTAGGCTTTACAGGTTTTCTATGTCACCAACATTTTATTGAGTCTTAAAGTAAATAAATGTGAAATTGGTCACTGGATCCTTAAACTCTGGACTTAATAAACCTGGCATGCCCAACCAGTCGATTGTCGATCGCATAAAAAAAAAAAAAAAACCTGTTTCTGGACTCGAGAAGATTTAGTGCTGCTATAACAGACTGATGCAGCAGGTGGCAGCAATTCACTTACAAGGATGCCGGCTGCTGTTAAACGCCAGAGTAGAAGAACAGCTCTTCTTCTATGGTAGATAACAAGACTTGTAATTTTGATCTTGTATTATTTTTTTCATTTATTCCAATGGCAAATCCATCTGTCTTATCGGCAGTGCACATGTGGCTTTACTGAAGAAAGGGAATTTGGAGCGGCATTTCAGACGATTCACAAAAAATACGATGCTAACTTCTAATGCTAACCCGGCTAAATCCCCCCTGCTCGCTTGAAAAGTCCTGGAATTGAGAAGTCGGCGAGCAGCACAATGATTCATGGTCCATAAATATGAAGAGTGATGAAAGTGACGAACAAGACTGCAGTGTTCTGTTCAGGCCAGGAGTCTGAGGACGCATTTATTCTCTTCGCACCTGGAGGAGACTCAGCAGAGGTTTGGTGGCTGCTGTATCACTGTATTACGTTACTAAACCATATATATTGATTTATAACACAAAACTGTCAAAAGGAGTAATAAGTATAAGTGTAAAGATGGTTGAATATATCATCAGAGCAGTAAACTACTCCGTGTGAACACCGTGCAGATCGCTGCTGCGTTCAGTTACCGTCGGAAATTACAACTTGTGTGCTTGAATTTTTTATGTGGGTGGGGGGTCTGCTTCACTGGGCTCAGGCACCTTATATAGGCCAGAATTAATCTTTTGTGAGGATACAATGATTTTTTTAAAAACCAAAAACCACACACCTGCCACAACCAACTACTGAGTTTGGAACAACAAAAAAGTGTAATTTCCGACGGTACATGAACGCAGCATCGTTCTGCACAATGTTCACGTGGACTGATCAATGTACTGCCCTGATGATATATTCAGTCATCTTTACACTCATGTCTGTTGGCCCTTTTGACAGTTTTGGGTTATAAATCAATATATATGACTTAGTAACGCAATAAAATTGATACAGCAGCCACCACAGCACACAAGCGGGTTTTTGTCAGGCCTTCTGCACACTCCTGGGATCTTTTCGGCTCCTGCGCGTCCTGCGCCTTTCGGTCCAGCCTTTTCTGGAGTGGTCTTCTGTCTGAATTTAAAGAATTGCTGTAAAGTTCAAACCATGCTGAATATGCACAGCTTTTGGATTTGAAAGCAAGTTTAAAAGCATATTATATGTGCTGTCAAGCAGGTTGCAACAGTGTGACCTGCAGAACTTTCCACACGTGGACACAGAACTTAAGTACCAGGACAAAGACTGTTGAGCCTAAGAGTGCACGTTATGATCACATGCAGAGCATCTTGTCAGAATTTGACAGGCGCTTCACTGACTTTGCATCCAAAGAGCCTGTTGTCAGTTTTCTCTGTTTTCCATTTGGGGAAAATATAGATGTGGACTGTATATCGTCCAAAGTGGCATCACTCTTCAACCTGGATCCTCACAATGAAAAATGACATTGAGCTCAAATCCAGAGCAGCACCTGACATGAATGTCTAAAACTGGAATCTAATGCAGACAGAGTGCCTGAGTGCCTGCTTACGGCTGCACTCAGCTCCTACTGTCCGGACTATGAGAGACCAGCTTCCTCCTCTCGGTGTCAGAAGTCCCACTAAGGTAGGGAACAACTTTTCCAGCTTGAGGCCAGTCCTAGGCCTACTTGTGCTTATTCTATTCTACCGTGCACATTTACTTCAATGGTGCATTATTATTGTTAAAACCTGCCAGAAAATTGTGTTATTATATTGGTGCTCAGTATATTGCGGCTACGCTGTGGCGTTCCATATGGCTTACTAGATCTCGATACACTGTCGACTTTAAAAGTAGATCTCAGTTCAAAAAAGGTTGGGGACCCCTGTAATAAACTCTTCATGGTGGATCCTTGATCTCTGGACATAAATAGAAATAAACAAAATCTGTAGTTTTTGTCAAAAGCATTTCCTTTCAGACATTATTGGCATGAATGTCTTTCCATATGTCTGAGCTGAACTCTTGCTGTGCTGCATGTCAGGATGTAATTCATAAAGAACGCAGGACGTCTCATTTTGGGAGGAAAAAAAACGTTTTAGTTGATTGTAGTTTATTGTCTGTATTACAGCGTTTGGAAAGAGTTGTCATTTTATTTAAAGCGCCGATTTGTTTTGAAATTATTAATTCCGAGCGGACTCTGTCTCGGCAGAGAGCCATGCAGTGTTTGCAACTGTGCCAACGGAACGGAGGATGATTCTCGTTTCTTGACTGCAACAAGACATGAGTCCCAGTTAGTCACTTTAATCCACACAAAAGTGACTCACGATTAACATATTTTAATTTTAATTGAGAGGAGTTAAGAAGCGGACTTACCGCTTCTGAAGAGCAGTGAATCAAAGAACCAATGAGCCAGCGGATCGAAGCATTGATTCATTGGTTCACGCTTCAAACTGGAGTTGCGCTGCAGAAACTGTTGATTACAGAGCCGCTGCAGGGTCTGTAATCAACATAGAGAAATTATAATTTTCCTGACAAACACCCTCAAAAACAACAGCTGCTCTGAAGGACCGATAAGGGAATGGTTAAGCAAAAAGACTATTGATATCGGTAGATGGAATCATTTCTTAACGATACCTGAAAAGAACTGGTTCTCGATACCTAACCCTACTGGGATGTAGACACGTCCTACCTTTGTAATCTGCAACCACCCCCTTGTCCTGTTTTTGATCTTATATGACTCAAGTACAAAGCGATATTATTGGTAGCTGTTTGAGTAAAGATCGTAAAAATCTAATAAAAAATAAATATATATATATATCATTGAAGGAAAGTTCATCAATTTAATTTGGTGGGTTTGGCTTTATGGGTATAGAAACCTTGAAATCTTAAAGAAGTACTTCGATTTAGAGTACTTTGCCCATAATCTTACTTTTGTGCGTATGCATCCCGGAAGGTCACAATTTGAAACCTTGTTCAAACCTTGGAAAATGGTACAGGGTCTGTTAAAAAAGCACTTCAGAAAATTTTGAAGAAAACGTTAAATTTCATGGGGGGCTAATGCTTTTATCCCCATCTGTCATTTTTCTTTCAAGACCAGGAAGAGTCAATATGAAGACCAAAATTTGCTGCTCTGGGTGTCATCACATTGGATCGCGCTTTGCCTACATCACCAGTTACACATATTTGGATAAAGAGGTGGCACGTGGGTGATGCAGTGCGTGAACTCGGCAGGATGAAAGAAGTACATGCCCCTCCCCCAAATTTTAATTACCTTGGTTTGGATGTTTATTCTGTCATATTTTTGGGGACTGAGCAGTGGTTCTCATTATGCTTGGGTTTTGTGTGGCCATTAAAAATGATCACCCACTTATTTTCTCGGTAATTGTAAATTAGCAAGACTTAACGGATCAAGCTACCAATAGCTGCTAAAATTGCTAATGCCATCATCATTGATACACTTAATAGAAATATTGCACCGCGGACATCTTACAGACATGTACAACACGTATAGTCACCATGAGAGAGCCATGCTGAGCTAGGAATCAGAGACGCTTTGTGACTCAAAACGTCCACTTGCCAAATTCTACATAACTTGGTGGCTTAAAACATCTTAAGCTGCATTAAAAACCCCTGGACAGTTATCATGGACGGAAAACTAGCTATAGTTTACCTAGCTATAGCTACTAAACTGTGAACATGTTCATTTCTCTTGTAAATTTCATTTTAACATGAACTCCTATGGGAATGTGCTTCCTATCGGAGCCAGCCTCAAGTGGCCAGTCAAGCAACTGCAACTTTTTCTAATTCCAGGTGTGCCTCATTTGGGACCGTCAATGGTTACCGCTTGGTTACGTCACTAACTAAACAGTCAAGAGTTATATGAAGGAAAGGTATTGAGACTATCCACTCTTATGTTTCAGCTAAATTTAAAGCTAAAATATGCTAACATTATTATATACAACATATAGCTTCCATTATCCCAATGCCAGTCTTGTGCTTTCACATCAAATTTGCATATCAAAGTCGAATATTCTATGCAGAATATTTGTGTTTTACTGGAGTGATTATCCCAAAGATGATGCTAATTTGCTTTGGAATGAATGTAAATATATCTGTAAATTTTTGCTGCATATTTGTGACCAAAAATCTGATTTATAATGTAAATAAAGCAACTGAGCCCGTGCGTTCATGAACCCTTATCTGTGGCTGCTTCCAAAGTTACAGAAGAGGCATATTGATGAAGACAGACAGAAAACAGCCTTTATTATTCATGTCAAGCCGTGTTTTTTCCTCTCTCTCTTTACCTCATCTGCACTCTCTTCTACCGTTTGTCTCTGTGTGTCGCACAAAGGGCCTTCTTTAGGAAAGGTGCTGCAGCCTGGGATTCCAAGGTTTTGGAAGGCTCCTTGGCAGGCATATATGACTTAGACTTAGACTCCGTTTTTATTGTCATTCAGTAAAAAAAAATCACAAATGCTGTCACAGAATGACCTATCGATGCACTGCATGAATAGATAAAAACACAGAATAAAGCATAGAATACCGGTCCTAGGTGTGTGATAGTGATGATTTTTTTTTTGGTTCTAAACCCAACGATAACTGTCTCTGAATCCGTGAATACACAACATACAATAAATAAATAAAGGACATGGGATATTGCACATATGAAGAAGGATATGCTAGAGTGTACTTTATATTCTACATTCTGTATTGCACAGTTCTTTCTATTGATTTGTATTAAATTGTTTTAGGGTGGTTGGGTAAAAGCTGTCCCTGAATCTGTGTGTTTTGTAACTCAGGCTACGGTACCGTCTACCTGAAAGTAGGAGGGAAAATGGATTGTTAATGGGACGTGAAGTGTCCCTGATTAAGTAGCGCTGTTCTGCCAGTTCACCAATGGTTGGCAGCCTGGCCCTATAATCTTCTCTGCTGCCCTCACGACCCTCCCCAGTGCCTTCCTGGCTGCGAGGTTGCTACTTTCATGCTACAGAGAGATACTACTGGTTCACACACTCGCTATTGTTCCTCTCTAGAAGGAGGTGAGGACAGCTGGCTGAGATGGGCCACGGTGCTCGGCCAGAAAATGACTCTTTCTTTTTTGAGTTTAAGAGTTTTAAAGGAGTCACATTGTGCAAAATCAGTTATATTCTGTCTTTTGCATTTGCAAAATTGGAGGTTTCATTTTAAATATTTGCAAAGCTGCACAACTGCAAGACTGTGCAGTTAGAAATTATGATTGTGAGAAAAATTTAAGCTAAATATGGCCACCAGGTATTGTGAAGGCTTTCCGTCCGCCCGTCTGTCTGTGCTCAGCATAAGTCCAGTCCTACTACTGCCACAGTCTTCAAATTGACATTCTTGGGACACATACCTTGGACAAGTTCAAAGATGGCTAACCTTGACCTATTTTAAGAGGTTAAAATGTCACATTCTGTACCTAATTTTATGGTATGATCTCGCAGATGTTATGCCACTTCTCGGGGTTGAGAGCTGCTAACTTCGCTTCATTTTTTGACAAGAAATAACACCTTTCTCATATATTATGTAAAAGCTAGCAAGAAATAAACACTTCTAAAACTGAAAATGCTGTTTTTGTAAGTAACCTGATAACACCTCTGGAAGGATTTACAAAACATTTAGCGGACGGTAGCATGGTGACATCACTTCCTGATGTTGCTACCTGCTAACTTCGCTTTGTTTTTGGCTAGAAATAAAACCTTCCTCATATATTATGTAGAAGCAAATGAGAAATAAACACTTCTAAAACTGAAAACGCTGTTTTTGTAACCTGATAACAACTCTGGAAGGATTTTTAAAACATTTAGTGGATGTTAGCATGGTGACATCACTTCCTGATGTTGTTGTTGATGTTCCCCTACCTGCTAACTTTGCTTTGTTTTTGGCTAGAAATAACACCTTTCTCATGTATTATGTAAAT